>NC_044550.1:61095802-61699161 GCF_007565055.1 Rhinopithecus roxellana
GCAATTCTCCTGCCTCAGCCTCCTAAGTAACTGGGATTACAGGTGCCCGCCACCACATCTGGCTAATTTTTGTATTTTTAGTAGAGATGGGGTTTCACCATGTTGACCAGGCTGGTCTTGAACTCCTGAGCTCAAGTGATCCACCCGCCTAGGCTTTCCAAAGTGTTGGGATTATAGGCATGAGCTACCTTGCCCGGCCGGCTGATTCTAATTCTTTTCTTGGGGAATAATGGTGTATCCCTTTGAAAAACTGGTCATGCCTCATTGCACTTCTGTCTCCCACCTTTTTACCCTAGAATTTATTCTGATTATTTCAGAAAATTCAGACTACATCTTCTACGGAAGAATGGGGTTTGAAAGATGAAAACTCAGGCACCTGTATAGACATAGGAACATCCAAGATGTACTCATGGAGATAGTGCTGTGGCTGCTATATTTCATATGCTCTGTCCTGCTGCAGCTATGAGCCTACTGAGGCTGTGAGCCTTACTTGTCATTGGCTTATCCCTGCTCAAATGGGAGGAGAAAGATGTGAGATCCTTAGGGCACCTCACTGTAGCACTGCTACACAAGATTCTCCATTATGGCACCAGTTAGAGGGAAAGTATATCTCAAGAGATATTTAAAGATCAATATCAGGGCTGTATATTTGAGAGGGTGGCCTCTGGGTTCTTTCAGGAATGGTCGGTTGGCATGATCGAATCATACAATTTCACAAGGAAATGGACCATAAAAGGCTACACAGTACAATCATTGTCAAACTCCAGAACTACTAAAACAGTCACTCAGGGGTGATAGTTAAACATTCAAATTCCTATATCATATCCTGGTAACAATAAGTTTCCCTGGGTGTCTCCAGAGTCTGTCTGGTCATAAACTTCTTAAGTATTTCTTAGTTGGCTCTGAAACTCAAAAAGTATTTGACTAAATGGTGAAATGATGCATTGTACCTCTAAAAATTTGAAAATGACAACAAATAATTCCTGAATAATTTTATTCATAATAGTCTGCTAAAACCTAAACAGATGTTAACTTCTACAGATTAAAAACTTACTCTGTCTTCTCCCGAATGGATGGATTGCTACGTGATTTGATTTTTCCTTGCACAGACATTCTGTGGCTGTGTCCCTCGTGGGAGGATGTGAAAAGATGGTCATTCTAGAGAACAGATTCTGTTGTGGTGAAGGGTACCTTCGCTCCTCTGACTGGATGCAGATATCACAGTCTTTAGGAGGCAAGGAAAGCTCTGCTATTAGCCTCACTATCCTCTCACGCTTCAAATTCTTGACAGAGTGCATCTGAAAAGTAAAATAATTGTTTCCCTCATGACTACAGCACAGATGAAATGAAAAAACCTGGCCTTTCCCCGACTCCTGAGTAATTAATTTAGTCTAATGTGTCTGTTCTAGCATCCAAGTACTGCAGCAATAGGCGCCAGGCATATGTGCAGATAGCTTGAGAGAGATCATGTTATTCAGATAATCTAGTTACCCCTTGATCCACCCAATGTTAACAGTGACTTGAAGCTCTCATTCATTATTTGGGCTAACAATGTCTTACACGTTAGAGCAAATTTTAGCATTTAACACACTTTCATAAATACTGTCAGGAAGCTGGATATATGTGAGGAAGTTGTGTGACTTGTTTCATGGTCCGACAACCCAGAAAGGGTCAGAATTGAGACTCAAATGCAAGCTTACAGACTTCGAGTCTAGTTTCCCTCTAAAGGACATGAGGGTGCATGTAATACAATTTTTCCAGTTCCTATAGTTATAGAGGAAATCAGAGGTCTGCTTCCAATAAGAGTGTTATTTGGCTCAAATCTACACCCAGATTTGCTGAGACTCTAAAGTCACTCCTAACTCTTATCAGGGCTTGGCTCCTTCTGAAAAACACTCCACTGTTTCCTTTATCTAATTAGAGTTCTAGGGAAACTTTTTTGACTAGCACTAAAACCCAGAGTCATAATATAATATATTTATTTCAGCAAGTCCTTCATTAAACAAATACTTGTGTATTCGGCATGTGCTAGGACCTGGGTACTGTGCTGAGAACAGAGAACATAATCAGTCGGGGGCAGGGGAAAACTTGCATATCTTCTTTGAACTTACAGTAGATTTAGAAGAGGTAGACATATGCACAGGGTATGGGCATAGAGGGATATTTCTGAATGAGATGGATGTATAAAGATAAACAGCTGGCTGGATGCAGTGGCTCACACCTGTAATCTTAGCACTTTGGGAGGCTGAGGCAGGTGGATCACAAGGTCAGGAGTTCGAGACCAGCCTGGTCAATGTGGTGAAACCCCATCTCTACTAAAAATACAAAAATTAGCCAGGCGTGGTGGTAGTGCCTGTAGTACCAGCTACTCAGGAGGCTGAGGCAGGAAAATTGCTTGAACCCAGGAGGCGGAGGTTGCAGTGAGCTGAGATCATTCCATTGCACTCCAGCCTGGTAACAGCAAGACTCTTTCTCAAAAAAAAAAAAAAAAAAAAAAAGATAAACAGCTAATCCAGGCAGAGTGGCCTTTTCAAAGAAGGCTGCTTGGAAGAAAAAAACAAAAACAAAAACAAAACGCTAAGCTAATCAATAAAGCATGAGGCGCAGTTAGGTAGGTAAATGGGGATGAGATGGAGAGAAGTTCCCAAGCAGAAGGGATCAGCACCGTGGGGAGGCCTGGACTGGGAAGCCTTGCAAGATGAGCTGTTGCTTATGTTAGAGTCACTGATGTGATGCTGCCACAAACCTCCACATCTGTGTGCATCCTCTTTCCCTTCCAGACCTATTCATGGGCCTCTGGCTGCTGCCCTTTCTTGCCCCCACTCTGTTCCCTGATGCAATTTACCTCTTCGACCTTCCTCTGCTCCTTTATTTGCAAGCAAGAGAGACTGTATTAGGTAGAGTAATGACTCCCCCAAAGATGTCCATGCTATAATTCCCAGAAACTGTGAATATGCAAGGACATGCCAAAGAGGTAGTAAGGTTGTTTACAGAATTAAGGAAATTAATCAATTGACTTCAATAAAGAAAAGTACCTGGATTCTCCAGGTGGAACCAATCAAATCACATGAGCTTTGAAAAGAAGAGGGAGGTGGAGGCATGGGCCAGATGGTCGAGACACTAGAAGGATTCCATATGCCAGTGTTGGCTCTGAACATGGAGAAACCAGCAAAAAAACTGGTGTCCCATAGAAGCCAGGAATGGCCCTCAGGAACATAACAGCAACAAAATATGAACCTTGGTCCTACAATCCTCAACCTGAATGAGCAGGAAGCTAATTCTCTCCTCAAGGTTCTAGAAAAGAACACGGCCTGCCAACATTGTGATTTTAGTCCAAAGAGACCCACACTGGCCTTCTGACCTACAGAAATGCAAGATAATAAATGTGTATTGTGTGAGGCTGCTCAAATTATGAGAATTTCTTACAGCAGCAATATAAAACTAATACAAAGGCTTTCTACTGAAAAATGTGAATCTTTTATCAGACCTGGGATGGCCCCAATTTCAAGGTTACAATATAGGTCATATGAACTGCCCCCCTAGGGGAACAGTGTATACCCACAGCTCTATACACTGCCTTGCTGCATGGAAATAACACCATAGCTTTTGCAGACATATTGAATTCAGTCCTCATCCTTCTATAAAGAATGGCCTCCAGGAATCACAAGAGATTTACTTGTGTGGTTCTAATATGTGCCTTATTCTGATCCCCTGTCCTAAAAAGTTCTGGTCGTGAGTCTTGAGTAAGCTGATTTCCTTTCATTTTCCCTCTCAGAGAAAGTCCTGTTTTCCACCTTGCTGAGGCACTTTCCCCCGGGCTTTGTGAGGGAGTTTCAGTCTGTTTCAATACTGTGATGTTAATCTTCATTCCTTGACACCTAAACATAGTCTCCAAAATTCTCTAATTATGTTTTTGAGTTTGGAGATAGAAGTGGGGCCAATAAAGGTGATAGCATGATCAGCTGGTAGGATTTTAGGACCTCTTAAAATTTGCTACACACGATACATGTTGAGCTCCACTGCCATACTGCCTTACCCATAGAGATGGAAAAAGAAAAATGTTTGTAAAATCAAAAGCACATTTATGTCCTTAAAATTTTAAGATGGCATTATAAAGACATCTCTGTCATTTTCTTTCTACAGAAATCAACTCATAATAACAGAAAAATCTAAAAAATAGAAAATACAAAATCCGTCTATGATGAAACAATGGGTAATCTTAGCCCTAAACAATGATATATATGGAAAGGGTGCCAAGGAAAGATCACAATGGGGTCTAGAAAGACACAGGGCTCTCTCCATGCCACTGGGGCTGCATGCTATTGCAGATCTCAAACTAGCAAAACACCATCATTTTCTAATGGAAATGCATAGTGAGGGGAAAAAACCTCTTTGCCTTTTGGCTTAAAGGGATTAAATAAAACAAGGTTCATATCTTACTGAGATTATCGTTGAAGACTGAGTGTCTCTGTAGAGTAATGGGAGAGAAAATTGAAAATGTCATGACTGCGTGTAGATGACACAAAAGTAGAGAGAAACTGAATTGTGAGCTGTTTAGAGATGCCAATCTGTTGTGAGTGCTCAGAAAAATATGCTAAGAAAAATCATGCTTATACATACAACTTTGTAACATCACAAGTTTCACTGAGAATAAGACTAAAATCCTGCTCACTTTGCCTTCTCTGGTCACTTTATACGTAAATTTCCTTAAAATAACTGAACCAGGACTGACTTAGGTAATTCAAAGTGAATAATAATAAATAAAAATAATTACCACAGGTCTATATACATTACTACTACCATTAGAGGAAAGAAATAGAAGTGAGAAGAAATGATAAATGCAAGTATCTCCATTGAGGAAATGACAATCCATAACAATCTGAATTGTAAGCTTTCATGAAATTAACAAAAAACACAAACCAGAGATCTAAGAGGTTAAGAGAGACACAGAAAAAATATAGGAGGATAATAAACTAGTAGAGTTCAGGATAAAAGTGGTGCAAAACCATTGCATAAATGACGGTTACATTGAAACCAACAGGAGAACAGAACAGATGCCAATTAAATCCTAGTAAATGACACAGAAGGTAGGATTGAGAAAAGTGAGGACAGTAAAATATAGTAAGCAAGGATGAAAAGGATTAGAGAAAATATGTTAGATATAGATGGCAGACAAAGAAAATGTGATGTATACATCATTGGGTCCCTCAATAAGCAATCTGACAAATTAAAGACAAAAATATCCAAATATATAATCACAAAAACTGTCCAGAATGAAATCTAGTTAGGATCCATAGATTTTTAACAGTGTTCTCTGCCACAGGAAAAACTGATATAGAATGATCAAGCTGTGACATATCCAAGTACATGTTACTAGGTTCAAACACTAGGAAAAGAATCCCTTGATCATTTTTACCAAAGGAAAAAATCACTGTCCTAATCAGCATGGGCTGCCATAATAAATCCCCATAGATTGGGTGGCTTCAACAACAGAAAGTCCTTTTGTCACAGCTCTGGAGGCTGGAAGACTGTGATCAGGATATCAGCATGGTCAGGTTCTGGTGCAGAGCAGCTTCCTGGCTTGCAGATGGCCACCATCTCATTGTGTCCTAAAATGGCAGAGAATAAACAAGCTCTGGTCTGTTCCTCTTCTTAAAAGGATGCTAACATCGTCTTGGGGATTCCACTCTCATGGCCTCATCTAAACCTTATTATTTCCCAAAGGCCCTACCTCCTAATCCCATCACGTTAGGGGTTAGTAGAGTTTCAACATACAAATCTGGAGAAACACATGCATTCAGTCCCTAACAGTCACCTATACAGGATAAAAATTGGTTCCAGTCTTATACCTCTTCATAGATACACTCACAGCACTAAAAGACAACGGATTATACTAAAGAAAGAAAAGAAACACCCAAAAACTTTATATTTAGCAAAATTGTCACAAGATAAAAGAACCATAACCCTACATCTTTTTAAACATAAAAGAACTCAGAAAATATAATTGTCAACAAGATTGTTTTTGTAGAAAGTACCACAGGGTAGCCTTGAGAAAACCAAGACATGAATAAAGAAAGGGACTAGTGGTCAGCTCTGAGTTCATTTAAGTCACTAAGACCTAATACTTAAGCTGTGCTTATTATGGTTATAGAGGGGAATGTAAATGTTTAAAATAATGATAGTGTAGTTCTAGTATAAATAATGCAAATTGGGAGGGGAAGTGAGAGATAAGGTAGAATGCAGTGATGAAGACTCTGTTCTTTTCATAATGGATGAAGAAAGTCACTGCCAATAAAATTACACAAAATACTGAGTGGATCACATATTTACAACCTCATCACTGACACATGGAGTAACAAAACTGAAATATTTAAGCAATTTTAATCTTACACAAATAGAGGGTCATATTTCAGGCTGACGTTCTAAAAAATGTTTTAAGTTGTAAGGAGCTGGATGAACCTCTGGCCCTTAGCCCATTTAAATTATTTCTGGACCAATATAAATGAATAAAAACATTCAAATGTCTACATTTATCTCAAATTTATCATGTTTTCTACTTTACCCTTATTAACACTCCAACTCTCCTCCCACCATGGAATTTGGTTAAAGATTATCCTAATTTTGAATTACTTTCAAGATTATTTTCTTAAAAGATAGTGTTTATTTTGTTTTATAGTAATTGTAATTTTGGTCAAATTTTGTCTGGCATTTACTGGTATATATTGGTATTTGTCTGCTATTTACTGACAAAATTCATAAATGACTGCACACCCATTTTGGATGGGATACTCTTAGTTATATATTTTGATGGAATTTGTGAAATAATTTCACAAGAAGTTTTCCTTGATAAACAACACTGGAGAGGAAATTTTCAAAATTCACTGTATCATATATATGTATACATACATACATATACCAGTCTATGTTTTCTTGCAAAACTATGATCCTCTTTGGCCTATTCATTAGTGATACTGGGGAAAATTATTAAATAATGCTATTCATTGAAATAGCAGCTGTCCCTACTGTAGCTAAAAACTCAATTTAAAATGGTCTACCACTAGGCAAAGAGGGAAAAATCTGAACATATAATGATGCTACATTGTCTTCTGTGTTAACCTTGATTGCTTCTTGACCTGTGTGTGGGCAATATTATTAACAGTTAGAAATACTCTATTCACAACAGCTACAGGCAATGGTATCCATGGAATGATAGATTAATAGTCCCAGAGTTAGCTAATTAGTTTAAATATTATTTACGTCAAAATCTAAGCTCATTTCTACTTATTCTGAGGCAAACTCTGAATATGAAATATGATTTATCAGGACTCTTACAAGAAAAACGTCAGGTATAAGATTCATATATGGAAACACAAGCTGATAAGTTAGGGAAAAATATTTTAAATTGGTGGATACATGAGTCTAGGGTGTGGGGAGGCTATTGACTGGAAAGGGACACAAGAGAACACTCTGGGATGATGGAACTATTCTGTGTGGTGTTAGGAGGGTACGTATTTCTCAAACAGACCGTATGAAATTCTTAATCTGCGCATTTTGTTCTATGTAAGTTATACATCAATAGTAAATAATTCTTTAAAAACTCACTAAAAATTACCCCTGTAAATTCCACTAGATTTAGTTTATCAGTGAGTTTTGAAAATACAAGCAGGGATGGTATCTTGAATTGAAAAAACTGTTTGAACACTAGGAGTTCAAATCTGAGACTCCTAAGAATTTGAATACAAGTGATTCAGTATCCATTTCACTCCTGTCAGACATGTATAAAGCTGAGATACTAACATTAACCAAACTTATTGGGCTGTCCAAAGAATAAATTAATTGAATATCTCTAAAACATGTAGCAATAGAAGCAAATCATTCTTTGTATCCTATGTAGTTAAACTTGATGTGCAAAATGAAAAGTCATCACTCTTTTCCACAGTAGTTATTTTCATTTGTGCTATACATTACATTTATAGGAGTAAAACTATGTAAAATATATGTAAAATGAGGGTCAGGTCATTGTTATTTTGCATACTTTGTTTTTGGTGAGCAGAGAACCTTTTTAGTCAATTTATGTAAGTGCTATAGTGTTTTTGTCATCATAACCCGGGGACCAATTTGTTGAATTGGATAGCTGGAAGCAAGGAAAGAAGGAAGGAAGGCAAAAAGTGTTTCACCGAAAAGGCAGAAGACTGGCATCAATTGCAAGCTCTGGAATGAAGACAATTTTGGCTGAGTCCCATTTTATATAGGACTAAAGGAGAGTGCTGTCCTCAAGGGCAATAATGCTTATGAGAACAAAGAAGACTATGGAGAAATTTTAGGCAGTAGAAGAGAGCAGAAAGGTCAAGAGGATCATAGTTGAAGTAAGCTATACAGCAAATCAGGCATTGCCCAATTAGGAATTACCATCAGACAAAGCAGGAATACCTGAAAGCTAATTGCTTATACAACCAAATATTTAGAAATAAAGATATTTTCATCTAGAACAATCCTAAAAATCACTCTGATTTCTAAAAAGCCAAAGGTAGTGGGCAGGTATACAAAGAAAGGGATATTTATGAGAGAGTGCCTGACATTTAATCTATTTATGTAAGTGACATCAATACATATTGTCAAGCCTGGCAATGGATATGACATAATTAATCATTAATACAACCTAGTTGCAGAAGTTCTCTTTAAAAATAGAGTTATGTCTCAGAATAAAGAAAGATTCCTAACTCTAATACTTATTGCCTCTATTTTCTTGGGCAAATTACTTCAACTCACTAAACCTCAGTATCCGTCAGTAAAATATAGATAATAATAGTGCCTACTTCATAGGATGTTTGGGAGGGCTAATGATAAAATGCTTGCAAAAACATTTAGTATGTAGTACGTAGAATAAAGTAAGCACCCAATAGATGTTAAAATCTGACATACATACACACACATATATACACACATATTTACACATATTTGCACATGTGTGTGTATATATATGCATATACACATAATATAAATATTAGACAAATTTGACAAATATGCATAAAAACTCTACTTGTTACTTATGGAAGAGACTATTTACCATATCTGTTTCCCTTTCCTTCTGGGTCCACAGCTATCTTATGTGCCTTAAAGTAAGGTATTGCAGGTACTGAGTTCCTGCCACTGGCACGAGTAGCACGAATGTGTGCTGCTTCTAGATCTGGCAGGTGAAAACCTTCCATGAATTCTTCTACCTGTTCTGTTTCCAACCTGCCAGCTCAATGTTGGCAGTCATTTGCCATAGAATGGCAAGGCTCTGATCACTGGAGACTCAGAAAGGTGGAGGGATGGCAGAAGGGTGAGGGATGGCATAATGTACATTATTCAGGTGGAGGTTCCATGAAAAGCCCAGCCTTTAATGCATGCAGTATGTTCATGTAACCCAATTGCATCTGTACCCGCTAAATCTCTTTAAAAAAAGAAATGCAGGGCTCAAATCTGACTGCAGGAACTGAGTGCTACCGCCACCACCACCTCCACCCTTGGTTTTGTTTCCTAGAGTTTTAAGTGCATGAAAAATATACTTCTATTGCGTTAAGGCCATTGAAATTTGGAATGTTGCCTATTGTAGTAACTAGAGTTACCTTGACTAATATACTACTGAATTCAAATGGTGTGTATATTATGGAACATCAGTTCATGTTTTTGCTGCATGTGGGAATAAAATAAGAGTGTGTCATTCAGAATTTTGTTTGGTTCCTCATAATAGAAAACCAGTTACCAGCAGCTTTAACACTTAGTTATTTATTTTTCTTACAAGGATGTAGGTCCAGAAATAGCAGTTGTTGCTTTTTTGCTGTAGCCAATATATCTGGAATTCCCTTGCTTTTCCCTCATTGTTACCATATGACTGCTGTGGCTCCTACCATCATGTCTACATACAAGGCAAAAAGAAGGTAGAAAAACTTACTGTATCTGTCTCCTTTTATTAGGAAATTCAAAACTTACTTAAACTTAGAAGACAACTCAAGTTGCACTGGCAGAATTGTGTCATCTGGTCACCACCAGCCACAGAAAAGATGCAAAGTCAGTATTTGACTGGGCACCTTATTGCCCTAGACATAACTATGGTTCTATTATCAAAGAATAATTGAGGAATGGATCTTGGCTAAGTAACTGACAAAGTCTGTAACTTATAGTGGTAACAATGAACTCTAACCTGACTGATTTTTGGTTCAGGCTATTTGTCTATACAGGTGATATCAAAAAACCCAGAAAAGGTCAGAAGGGACTGTGTTTTTACTAAATTCCAAAAGTTGACAGAAATAATTATAGCTCTGAAAAGGCTATATGTCATCACATGCTTGTAACTTCTGCTTCCACATGGAAAGCCACTTGACATCTGAAAACCCAGCTCTCTGTTCATGGGCTTTCCTTGTTCTTTTTCACCACATGATGAGACAGGGAGATAAAAATGTTTTATCTGTATAACTTTTAAAATAATTTGGAAAGAAAAGAGAAAGTATATTTAAAATTATTTGGGTTAAATCCTTAAAGTCTCTAATATGCTATATATTTAATCACATTTTAATGTTTTAATTTTCTTTTTCTTTTTCAACTTTTCTTTTAGGTACAGTGGGTACATGTGCAGGTTTGTTGCATGGGTAAATTGCAACAAACCTGCACATAGAGTTTGGTGTATGAATTATCCCATCACTCAAGTCATGAGCTTAGTACCTGATAGGTAGTTTTTCAACCCACATCTTCTCTCCATTCTCCTCTAGAAGTCCCTGGTGTCTATTGTTGCCATCTTTATGTCCATGTTTAGCCAATGTTTAGCTCCCCCTTATAAGTGAGAATATGCAATATTTGGCTTTCTGTTCCTGTGTTAATTCATTTAGGATAATGACCTTCAGTTGCATCTGTGTTGTTGTAAATTGCTTAATTTTTGTTGTTGTTGTTGGAGACGGAGTCTCACTCTGTCGCCCAGGCTAGACTGCAGTAGTGTGATCTTGGCTTACTGCAACCTCTGCCTCCGGGTTCAAGTGATTCTTCTGCCTCAGCCTCCTGAGTAGCTGGGACTATAGGCACTTGCCACCACGCCTGGCTAATTTTTTGTATTTTTAGTAGAGACAGGGTTTCACTGTGTTAGCCAGGATGCTCTCGATCTGACCTCGTGATCTACCTGCCTTGGCCTCCCAAAGTGCTGGGATTACAGGTATGAGCCACTGTGCCCAGCCCTAAAGTACATAATTTTATTTCTTTTTATGGCCGCATAGTATTTCGTAGTGTATGTGTACCATATTTTCTTTAACCACCATTCATGGGGATCTAGGTTGATTTCATGTCTTTGCTATTGTGAATAGTGCTGCAATGAATACGCAAATGCAGGTATCTTTTTGGTAGAATGATTTATTTTCCTCTGGTTAAATACCCAGTAATTGGATTGCTGGGTCAAATGATAGTTCTATTTTAAGTTCTTTAGGAAATCTCCACACTGCTTTCCACAGTGGCTAAACCAATTTGCACTCCACGGGCATAGCATGTGTTCCCTTTTTCCACAACCTCACCAACATCTGTTATTTTTTTACTTTTTAATAATAGCCATTCTGACTGATGCGGGATGGTATCTCATTGTCATTTTCATTTGCATTTCTCTAATGATTGGTGATGTCAAGCATTTTCTCATGTATTTGTTGGTTGCATGTATGTCTTCTTTTGAGAAGGATCTGTTCATGTCTTTGCCCATTTTTGGATGGGGTTGTTTGTTGTTTGCTTGTTTGTTTAAGTGCCTTAGAGATTCTGGATATTAGACCTTTGCTGGATGCATTTTTTTGCAAATATTTTCTCCCATTCTGTAAGCCTGTTTATTGATAATTACTTTTGCTGTGTAGATGCTCTTTAGTTTAATTAGGTCATGCTCATGGATAGAAAGAATCAATATTGTTAAAATGGCCATACTGCCCAAAGCAATTTATAAACTCAGTGCTATTCTTATCTAACTACCAATGTTATTTTTCAGAGAATTAGAAAAAAAATTATAAAATTCATACGGAATCAAAAAAGAGTCTGAATAGCCAAAGCAATCCTAAGCAAAAAGAACAAAGCCAGAGGCATCACACTACTAACTTCAACCTACACTAAAAGGCAACAGTAACCAAAACAGCATGATACTGGTGCAAAAACAGACACACAGATCAATGGAACAGAATAGGGAATCCAGAAATAAAGCCACACACCTACAACCATCTGATCTTTGACAAAGTCGACAATAACAAGCAATGGGGAGGGGACTCGCTATTCAGTGAATGGTGCTGGTATAACTGGATAGCTATATGCAGAAGATTGAAACTGGACCCCTTTCTTTCACCATATTAAAAAAGCAACTCAAGATGGATTAAAGATGTAAGACCTAAAACTATAAAAGTTTTATAGAAGAAAACCTAGAAACACCGTTTTGGACATCATCTTTGGCAAAGAACTTATGACAAAGTTGCCGAAAGCAGTTGTAACACCAAGAAAGATGGACAAACAGGACCTAACTAATTTTAATTTTTAATTAGTCAGGTAATGGTCTTGTTTAGTTTGAGTGTTTAAGTACAATGAAGAACACATCGACTTGTTTTCTCATTTATCTTATTGGGAGTTTGTAAATAAGCAACTCTGCTGTATGACTCATTAATAAAACATAGACTTTTGCCCTTTGAAAAAACACCTTGAAGCTGCTTTTATATATTTATGACAGATTTCACTTGCTGTCATGACTCATGGATGGTAATAATTATAATTTATTTGAAGGCCATTGTTTTCTTTTCATTTTTATTTATCTATTTATTTAATTTTTAAATTTTTTATTTTTTTTTTTACTATTATTATACTTTAAGTTCTAGGGTACATGTTCATAATGTGCAGGTTTGTTACATATGTATACTTGTGCCATGTTGGTGTGCTGCACCCATCAACTCATCAGCACCCATCAACTCGTCATTTACATCAGGTATAACTCCCAATGCAATCCCTCCCCTCTCCCCCCTCCCCATAATAGGCCCGGGTGTGTGATGTTCCCCTGTTTTCTTTTCTTAGTATGGGGGTAGTTTTAGCTGAGACATTCAGTCTAAGCTGAAAATTTTAGTGTACTATATATATATCTGGAGTGAAGGGGTGGCCTGCCCCTCCACACCTGTGGGCGTTTCTTGTTAAGTGGAACGAGAGACTTGAGAAAAGAAATGAGACACAGAGACAAAGTATAGAGAAAGAAAAAGTGGGCCCAGGGGACTGGCGCTCAGCATACAGAGGACCCACGGGGGCACCGGGCTCTGAGTTCCCTTAGTATTTATTGATAATTATCTTTACCATCTTAAAGATAATGGAGTGGGAGGATAATAGGATCATTGTAGGGAGAAAATCAGCAGTAAGACGTATGAACAAAGATCCCTGTGACATGAATAAGTTTAAAGAAAAATGCTGTGCCTTGATACGCATATGCAAACATCTCCATAAACCTTTTAGCAGCATTGCTCCAGCAAGTCCCACCTTTTGCCCTAAGGCGGTTTTCTCCTATCTCAGTAAACAGAGCATACAATTGGGTTTTACACCAAGATGTTCCATTGCCCAGGGACGGGCGGGAGACAAATGCTTTTCTCTTACTTGAGATTAAGAGAATGGTGATGACTTTTAACCAGCAAGCTGCCTTCAGGTACTTGTTTAACGAAGCACATCCTGCACAGCCCCAAATCCCTTAAACCTGGAGTCACCACAGCACATGTCTCTTGCAAGGACAAGCTTGGGGGTAGGGTCACAGATTAACAGCATCTCAAATACAGAACAAAATGGAGTCTCTTATGTCTGCTTCCTTCTATATAGACACAGTAACAGGCTGATCTCTCTTTCTTTTCCCCACACTGGAGTATTTGTATATTCTGTTTATTTTCCTTGCAAGTATTTTCTTCAATTTAAAAATTATTATGTGTGAGTATATTTGCATAATGTATTTTCTGTGATTACTTGTTAATTTATAGTAAATTACAATTACTTTAATGAATTTTCATATAAACATATTTGTTACTTAGGGAAATTTATCAAAGCACTTGAATTTTTTGTTTGTAAATATTCCAAACAAACATTCATTATTGCCAACTTTTACAGCTGGTCAATATTTTTTTAGCAAGAGCAGAAATTTATGCAGTTGACCTGAAAGGACCTTGACAGATATCAAGTAGTCTCCATGATATACAGGCATTGCATTTCGACTTTATTACTCAAGATTATGTTTTCCTTATTATATTGTGCTTGCTAAAGGGGAAGATACTAACATTATTGTCAGTATGGCACAGATAATTTTCACCTAAATTAGTTGATTTCTGCAATGCTACTATATGTGCTGCCTGTAAAAGCACAGGAGGCATAATTCCATTTCATTTTTATTAAATGATTGTTGCAAATAAGTTATAAATTCTTCCATCTTAAAAACATAAATCCGGCCTTGACCCTATATCCCCTTCATCTATGATCCCCTCTCCAATTTTCTTCGTTCCTTGTTAGCAAAGCTTATCGAAAAGTGGCCTATACTTTGATTCTGATTGCCCCTCTCCCTTCTTTTTCTTGAAAACACTAACCAGGTCTTCATCCCCATCACTCTGTTGAAATCTTAATTTCTTAGGTCACCACTGACTTCCATGTTACGAAATAAGTCAATCATCGTCTTCTGATTACATGGCCATTCTCTTTCTTCAAGTGCTTTATTCCATTGCTTTCCAGGGAATGCACCTCTTCTGGATTTTGTCTAACCACACTGGCTTTTCTTTCTCAGTTCCAGGTGTTGAGTCCCTTCATCTTTCTGACCTCTAAATGTTGGGTTATCCTAGGGTTTACTCTGGGACCCCTTTTCTTTTTTCTTTCTCTTTCTTTTTGTTTATTTATTTATTTTTTTTTGAGAAAGAGTTTCACTGTGAGACCTGGGCTGGAGTGCAGTGGCACAGTCTCAGCTCACTGCAACCTCCGCCTCCCAGGTTCAAGTGATTCTCCTGCCCCAGCCTCCCGAGTGACTGGGACAACAGGTGCATGCCACCATGCCCAGATGATTTTTTTGTATTTTTAGTAGAGAAAGGGATTCACCATACTGGCTAGGCTGTTGTCAAACTCCTGACCTCAAGTGATCTGTCTACCTCGGCCTCCCAAAGTGCTGAGATTACAGGCATGAGGCACTGTGCCCAGCCTTTTTTTTTTTTTTTTTTTTTTTTTTTTTTTTTGACACAGGGTATCACTCTGTTTACCAGACTGGCGTGCAGTGAAGCAATCAGGGCTCACTGCAGCCTCAACCTCCTCCAGCTCAAGTGATTCTCCCACCTCAACCTCCTGAGTAGCTGGGACTACAGGTGTGCACCACCACGCCCAGCTAACTTTTTGTACTTTTTTTTGTAGAGACAGGGTCTCCCGAGGTTGCCCAGACTGGTCTATAGCTCCTGAACTCAAGCAATCCACCTGCCTTGACCTCCCAAGTGTTGGGATTACAGGTGTGAACCACCACGCCTGGCCAGGGACCCCCTTTTCTTCTTAATCTATACCTACTAACTAGATGATCCCATCTAATCCCATCTGTATGCTGATAACTCCCAAATTTAAGTTTCTAGAGATTTTGTCCCTTGATTTGAATATCCAAACTAGCTACATGATACTTCCTTTTGAAATTAACATTTCCAGAATTCTTTGTTTTCCTTCCCAGTTTTGATTTCCCAGTGTTCTCCATTTCAATAAATGGTACCACCATTCATTCTGTTGCTCTATGCCATCCCTGATTCTATTTTTTCCCACAGCCTCATCCAACACATCTTGTAGTTTCTCCCTCAAAACACAACTGAAATTTGATGACTTGGCATCCTGCGCAACTACTATCATCTTTTTTCTGAATAACTGCAACAGCTCTTAAACTCTTCACCTTTGTTCCCTAAAGTCTGTTGTCCACTTAGGAAAATATCTATGTTATATGATCTTGTGCAGTCACTGCTATTAACTCTTCAATTTTACACATGAGACTTAAAATGAAATCCAAGTCTGTGCCCTATGAGGCCCCACAGATCAAATTCACACGGGTATTCTGTAGTTATTCATGTGGTTTGCTCATTCACTATTTTTAGGTTTATCTCAGTATTCTTTAGATAAACCTCTGACAATCCTATGAAACAGCTTCTATCACTCTAATCTCATACCCTGCTTAGAGGTTTTTGCACTTATAATCAGTAAATGTTACATTACGTATGTACTTGTTTATCTGTTCAGTATTGCTCTTCCCTATGAAAATAAATTACATGACCACAGGAACTTGGCTTTATCCATTTAGGTATACTCAGTACTGAGATGAGCACTTGGCATATCCAATCCATTTACTGGGCTTCCATATAATAGATAATCATTACTCTGACCAAAATCATTCCTGTATCTCACAAAAAACTATGTATTTTTTCTGTCCTTGGAATTTTTTTTTTTCAAGATGGAGTCTTGCTCTGTTGCCCAGGCTGTAGTACAGTGACGCGATCTCCACTCACTGCAGCCTCTGCCTCCAGGGTTCAAGCAATTCTTCTGCCTCAGCCTCCCAAGTAACTGGGATTACAGGCGTGTGCCACCACACCCAGCTAATTTTTGTATTTTAGTAGAGACAGGGTTGCACCATGTTGACCAGGCTGGTCTTGAACTGCTGACCTCAGATAATCCACCTGCCTCAGCCTCCCAAAATGCTGGGATTACAGGCATGAGCCACCATGCCTGGACTGTCTTTGGAAATTTTATTAAACTTGCCTACTACCCAGTGAGATTAAACATTTTCTCTTCTTTTAACAAAAGAAGATATCATTGAAAATGTTGCCATCTACCTTTATAACTAGCATAGAGAAGATAAGTTGACCTGGACAGATCTTCTTTGTTCTGGAAAGAGTCACAACTTTGGTTATGTACTCTGAGATATGAGGTATCTGATTATCTGGGGAATGGTAGAGCTGGTTCCCAAAATTTGTCATATGGTATCAGAAAAAAATCATTGTTATTTTTGATTACTCTGAATGTTTTAAGAGTGCCTATATCAAGCTTGGTTAACATAATTGCCTTTTCTTCATATAAAAGTAAAATAAAAAATTATTAGAAAATAATGAACCTGTATCAAATGTCAAAATAAGGTGTTTGAAAATGTATAATGGGTGATATGATTTGCCTTTGATTCCCCACCCAAATCTCATCTCAAATTCTAATCCCCACATGTTGAGGGAGAGACCTGATGGGAGCTGACTGAATCAAGGGGGTGGTTCCCCTCTGTTGTTCTCATGATAGTGGGGGAGTTCTCATGATATCTGATGGTTTTAAAAATGGCAGTTTCCCCAACACACTCTCTTCTGCCACCTGTGAAGAAGGTGCTTGCTTCTCCTTCACCTTCTGCCATGATTGTAAGTTTCCTGAGGCCTCCCCAGACATGCAGAACTGTGGGTCAATTAAACCTCTGCTGTTTATAAATTACACAGTCTCAGAATACAAGAGTTGAGGTTTGGGAGCTTCTGCCTAGATTTCAGAGGATATATGGAAACACCTGGATGTCCAGGCAGAAGTCTGCTGCTGTGGTGGAACCCTCATGGAGACCCTCTGCTAGGGCAGTGCAGAGGGGATATGTGGGGCTGGAGCCCCCAAAGAGTCCCTGCTGGGACTCTGCCTAGCGGAGCTGTGAGAAAAGAGGGTCACCATTCTCCAGACCCCAGAATGGTAGATCCCCTGACAGCTTGCACCATGTGCCTGGAGAAGCCACAGACAATACCAGCTTGTGAAAGTAGCTGCAGGAGCTGTATCCTCAAAAGCCACAAGGGCAGAGCTGCCCAAGGCTGTGGGAGCTCACACCTTACATCAGAGTACCCTGGATGTGAGACATGGAGTCAAAGCAGATCATTTCAGAGCTTTAAGATTTAATGACTGCCCTTCTGGGTTTTGGACTTGCATGGGGCATGGGGCATGGCGCCCCTTTGTTTTGGCCAACTTCTCCTATTTGGAATAGCAACATTTACCCAGTGCCTGTATCCCATTGTATTTTGGAAGTAACTAACTTGCTTTTGATTTTACAGGCTCATAGGTGGAAGAGACTGTTGGGAAGGCGTGATTGGTTTTGAAATGTGAAAAGGACATGAGATTTGGGAGGGGCCAGAGGCAGAAATTATATGGTTTGACTCTGTCCCCACCCAAATTTCATCTCAAATTGTAATCTCGTGTTGAGAGAGGGACCTGGTGGGAGGTGATTGGATCATGGGGGCAGATTCCCCGTGCTGTTATTATGACAGTGACAGAGTTCTCACGAGATGTTTGATATGTCTCGCATTTCCCCTGCTCTCTTTCTCTCCTCCACTATGTAAGATGTGCCTTGCTTGCCCTTCAACTTCCATCATGACTGCAAGTTTCCTGAGGCCTCCCCAGCCATGTGGAACTGTGAGTCAATTAAACCTCTTTCCTTTATAAATTACCCAGTCTCAGGTACTATCTTTATGGCAGTGTGAAAATGGACTAACTTTGCCTGTGTGACTTTTAAATATCAGGCTTTATATCTGAGATGTCCACATGCAATTCTGATCAAGACATTTAAAGATTATCTCATCAAACCCTTAGAGACCAAACATTTTGTTAGCATAAATGGATAATACAATTTTTGAAAACATATACTGCATCATCAAATCCTTTGCACTGGAATCATATTTAAGTAACCAAGCAGTGTTCTTTTCTTTCATTAACAATTAAAATGCTAAGATTTCATGTGACAAAGCAAACTTCAAATCATGTTGAATATTTTGTGAAATACAATGTATCAAGATAATCATGGAGTTCTGGTTTGATGAATGGCACTTCCATGGTTGGAATGGATAGTACATTCACCCTGCAGCTAGTTTGGATGCCTCTAAAACTTCACACAAACTGTGAAAGGCAGTATATACTTGAAGACAGAGAACTGTACCCTCCAGGAGACTCCATGTAGCCTCCAGGCACCACCCAGCTTCTATTAGTCTGGCCATTAGGCTGGCCACCATAGTGATGCAAGACAGATGAATAATGTACTCAGACACTGAATATTCAGTGAAAGAGCAGTTATGGTGCCGGGCCACGCACAGAAAGAGTTGTGGCAGTTGCACACCTTGACTAGCTGGCCTTGTGGGCATTTATTCAGCACAGATTAATGACAAAGGCTTTTAGTCAACACACCTGTGGATAATTAACCTGGTCGCCCTCCCCAGGAGAGAGCCATCCTGCCTGGGAATGACCAAAGGTTAGTCTTAGGACCACATGAGTAAACAAGCTATCTAGATAAACTCCCTTATATTCTTTGTATCTATGCCCTAAGCTCTCTGGTTCCTGAAAAGAGAATCTGCCTGCCTTCAGCCAAATCTTCTGCTGAAGCTATGCAACACCCCCGGCCTTCCAAGAAGGTTTGTGTCTATTTCCTATAACTATATCTATAATTTTTCCAACCACACTGATCAATCTCCTACAGTGATGTGCTTTGGGCATCTGAGAAATGAACTCCTCCAGCAGCCCACAGGCCCCTATCCATGGGAAGTAGCGTACTCCACAGCTGGCTACTGAAAAGGATTTCATATGATTGAGGATATTCATGGTCAAGGTAGAGCAATGACTGTCCATGTCCCTCACTTTGTAGTAACCTGCAAGTAAAAAGTGGCACACCAGTAAGCCCGAGTCTCCACGTGGCACCCTTCTAGAAGCCTATCTGAAGCAGTTTGAGCCAGAGGGGACACCCTCAACTGGAGCTCTGTCCTAAGCTTCTGTAACTCCCTGACAGGAACCCCCCCACAGCATTTATAGTGTATCAGTGCACTTTAGCTCATGTATGTGCTTCAGCACACCAGTTGGAAATTTCTGGGGAAGAAAACATAACCAGGAAGGCTTGCGGAGCTGTTTCTTTGGACCCTGCAGTGTTCACTTTAAGAGTTTTGTTTGTTTAGTTGACATGGACACTGATATTTTAAAATACAAATTCTGTCAAGGCAACCATTGGCTGTTATTGAGGAAGAGGTAGGCTCTGTATCCCCAGTTCATCATCACCCTTGCCCCTCCATTTTGCCTGTTCAATACTGAGGTCATTTGTCCTCACACATTTATCAACACACTTACAATTATTTTTCTGGTGGTAGAACCAGAAAAAAGTCAATTTTTTTTTATTTGTGTCTGTTAAAATGAAAAATCTAGTGATAGAAACAAATTCATGTTTCAAGAAAAATAGCTCAGGGTGTGGGGAAAAGCCCCTAAGGTAAAAATTAGAAAAAAGTAGCCACAAGCAACCATGCAATCTACTCACTAGGATAGAAGCATCACTGTAGACCTTGACTTCAGCATCCACGCTTGGGCATATCTGAATTACAGCTCTATTCAAACGGTAGTTCTATCTGGGATTCATTTTTTAGACTGAATGAAGCAGTAAACCCTGGGCTTATTTCTTTTTTTTTAAATTTATTTAATATTGACACAGGAAGGACACCAAGACAGAAAAAAAAATAATGCTCTGGATAGTGCTTACTTAGTTGTAAATATTAGAATATATGTGAGCTTATTTTCTTTCCCAACTTAATGCAATGATACACACATATGCAGTTTTTCATTTAAAAGATTATTTTGTTAAAACTGAAAAAATAATGTAATATGTAAGTAAAATTTCAAACTATTTGTAAGTTATAACAGTCATAATTTATAATTCCATTTTAATACTCAATTTCTAAAATGTTATCTATAAAGTCCTTGTTCATATATATAATATACATGCATTACAAACATTCATGCACTATATATATATATATATATATATATATATATATATATTTTTTTTTTTTTTTTTTTTTTTTTTTTTTTTTTGAGACGGAATTTCGCTCTTGTTGCCCCAGGCTGGAGTGCAATGGCGTGATCTCAGTTCACTGCCACCTCCGCCTCCCAGGTTCAAGAGATTCTCCTGCCTTAGCCTCCCTAGTAGCTGGGATTACAG
This sequence comes from Rhinopithecus roxellana, assembly GCF_007565055.1. Lineage (NCBI taxonomy): Eukaryota > Metazoa > Chordata > Mammalia > Primates > Cercopithecidae > Rhinopithecus > Rhinopithecus roxellana. Next base: position 61,116,774 of record NC_044550.1, read on the forward strand.
GCATGTGCCACCACACCCGGCTAATTTTGTATTTTTAGTAGAGACGGAGTTTCTCCATGTTGGTCAGGCTGATCTCGAACTCCCGAACTCAGGTGATCAGCCTGCCTTGGCCTCCCAAAGTGCTGGGATTACAGGCATAAGCCACCACAACCGGTCATATTCATGCACTACTTTTGTATTTTACTTTTAACTTACTATTTTATTAGCCAAAGATTATCCAGAACCAACTGATAAACTAGAAATGTCAAAATGTGGAAAATATAGTTCCTATCCTCATAAAGTGCTCATTTATGAAAATCTTATGAAATATATGAAATATGAATATTATTTCATATTATGAAAACATAGGTCCTGTCCTCATAAAGCGCTCATTTATGGAAAATAGATGTATGCACTTTAAAAGGTTTGGCCTTCAATAACAGTCATTTAGGGTAGGGAAACAGTGTAGAGAAGAGAGTAAGTTACACTGTGTGTGGGATGGGTAGGAATCACAGTAGACTTTCCTCAAAGGGAATCCATGAGCACCATGGAGTTATTTTTAAAAGTTATATGGCCATGCATACAGAAATATAACTGAATTCAATTAATCTCTAGATGGGGATTCGTTTCATCATATCTACTTCAAGTGAATGGATTCCATTATTGTGTATGGTTACTACAAGTCTCCCAGAAATCATAATATGATTTGGTTTTAAAAGCATAACAAGAACCCTAAAGCTTATATCAAAAATAAAATCGGTTCAAGAACAAAATCTGAAATGAAGAGTTACTAGGTTTACTTGAACTGTTGCTTTCTTACTTAGTATTCAATCCAGGTTTAAGTCTTTCAGCATCTGACATTTTCCTAGCAACTGTAATTGAATCAATGATGACTCATCTGAGATGAGCAAGTTGGTCCAGTTAGACCAAACAAAAGATATTCTATAATCAGGGAGAAGTCTTCTCTATATCCCTCTTATATGAGCAAGTAAGCATTATTATTATTGCTTTGTGGTTTTGAAACTGTGGCCAAATATATGTAAAATTTACTATCTTAACCATTTTTAAGTGTAGGGTTCAGTAGTGTTACATACATTCTCACTGACGTGCAAGTGATCTCCAGAACTCTCTTCATCCTCCAAAAACTGAAATTCTATGCCCATTAAACAACTCACATTCTATGTCTTGTAGTTCTGGAAATATAAAAAGGCATCTAGTTTTATTTATAACATTTCCTTTATTTATCAACAGCAATGATATGACATTACAAAGTGATCCATGACATCTTTTTAAATCTTGCACATGAACTGCAGCAAGGTTAATCCTGTATGTGAAAACTTCTGAGTGACTATCTCAAAGCCTGTCATATAACCTGCTGAGTTTTCTGACACTGTAATACTAGATACAAGATGTCTGAATAACTCCTTATATTTATAAATTCTTATTTAATTTTATAGCTTTAATGAGGTCCATCATTTCTAATAATGATATTGGCTACAAGAATAATGATCATATTATTTATCATTTGTCAAGCTTTACCATTTGTTAAGCAACAAATTGCCCAATAACAATTAAATTGTAGTTATAGCATCTAAAATTATTAGAAAATTATATTAGCATGGAAATATGTTCATGATATATCACTGAGTGAAAAAAATCTGGCTACCAAATATGTAGTCTGATCTCATTCTTATTTCAAATAATAAAAAATATGTGTATGTTTGAAAATATGCACATATGCACATTAGTATTTGTATTTTATATATATTATGTACATTATATATATATATGCATACATATTTGTATATACACACAGATAGCACAGGAGAGAGACAGAGTGGGAGAGAGAAAGAGGAAGGAGGAGCAACCTCTTTTTTCTCAGCTTAATTTCAGCTACAGGAGAACGTATACTAGAAACTAATTAATGGGAAGAGTACATAATAATATGTTAGTTATAATTATCTTTGGGAGATGAGAACTGGGAACATGGGTGACTTTTGCTTATTTGCATTTTCTAATTACTTAATAATTATGTAATTATATTATCTATCTCTAATCTGTGTAGTAAAACATCAGTTTTATATCCAAATTTTTAGTCATTTATAATAAAAGGCATATTAGCATAATACGATTGTTTCATCCTTAGCCCACAAATAAAACTCACACCACATTTCCTAACACTGGGCATTTTGGAACCAGTCAACAGTGTCACCCAATAAAATAAATCTTGAATGGTTGATTTTAATACATTAAACATTATATGAAAACATACTACCAAAAAGCAGACATTAATATATTCTTAATAATTTTTAAGACACCCTAAATTCAATACCAATACCAAGAATTTTGCCTACCCAAATTAACATTATACAATTACATATAATATACATATACAAAATGGCATAATCACATGAAATTTTAAAGTAAAAATAACTCAGAGAAGGCTCTAGTTTAACATTTACACAGCATTTTATTATCCTATTAGCCAGTGTAAATGCAAACTAGGGAAGTTGATACCTTTGTTTTATGTAAAAGGAAGCATATGGGTTTAAATATCTTTTTATATAGCACTATTGAAATTGGAGTCAAGATTAAATTAGGGAAATCTAAGTTTCTTTTACTAGTTTATTCTTAGGAATGATTAAGACTAACATGTAATTTCCCCTACTTTGTGAAATTCCTTTTCTTTATTGTATCTTAGTCCATGACACAGAATTTAAGGAACTTCATTATTTCCCCTCACTTTAAATGATAGTGTAGGTACCCAAATAGTTTTGATCTGGTGGGCAGTTATGAAGAAGGCAGTGGAGGAATACGGAAATAAATAAGAGGACATAAATCAATGAAATTAATAATAACCACAGTTCAAAAGTTAGTGTGAAAGTTTTATCAATATTGAAATTGTGGAATGGTGAGCAGAATACAACTGGGACACCTGATACTGAGATCTAACTCTATATGTACCATAGTTAGTTGTAGGAGATTGGACGAGTCAAAAGTACTTGACAATCAATTTCTTCAACTTAGAAATAAAAGAGTTGGCCGGGCGCGGTGGCTCAAGCCTGTAATCCCAGCACTTTGGGAGGCCGAGACGGGTGGATCACGAGGTCAGGAGATCGAGACCATCCTGGCCTACACGGTGAAACCCCGTCTCTATTAAAAAATACAAAAAACTAGCCGGGCGAGATGGCGGGCGCCTGTAGTCCCAGCTACTCGGGAGGCTGAGGCAGGAGAATGGCGTAAACCCGGGAGGCGGAGCTTGCAGTGAGCCGAGATCCGGCCACTGCACTTCAGCCTGGGCGACAGAGCGAGACTCCGTCTCAAAAAAAAAAAAAAAAAAAAAAAAAAGAAATAAAAGAGTTTAGGCCAGGTTTATTAAAGTATTAAAACCCCTTTCAGAGGCATAGTTCTGTAATTCTAAGGAACATAAGACTATGGATACCTATCTACTGTCAGGTACTGCTTTGGCAACAGTGAAAATATCAGTTTCAATATAACTTTAAACAATAAATGGATTAACATTTTTGAAGTATGAGGCAAATACAAACCACTGGAATGTTTTTATCCCATAAATACTTTCTTTCATTAACAAAACTTTAACCTCTTGATCTAAAATGCCATATTGCATCTTTTAAGTTACATAGCATTACCACTTTCTTCATTATTATGAAACTTAAATTCTGTTTACTACTTTATTTTTTAGTATTAATATTTAAATTTATCCACAAATGTGCTTTCGAAGGAAACTTGTTTTAAGCAATGTTTTAAAATATTCATAAAATGTGTTTTCTTTACTTTGAGATCTCTGCATTAAGTGATCAATGCGATTTATAAAACCAGAACTTTTATATGAAAGTCTACATACCTTTAATGTCCTCAATTTGAATTAATCATTCCTTTATAATACAAATTAATGTAAACCTAATGAGTAAATATCTATATTGAGATGACATACTTCCTAAGGAAATATGAGAAAATCATACCTTTTAAATAGGTAAATATATTCAAGAGAATATTATCAAGCTTGATTCTTTCCCTTGGATCTTAGGAAGTAAACAACAGTACTGTATTTTCACCCACCTCCCCAAACACAGCTTTATTTGTGCCAGAAAAGGTGATTGTATTCAACTAGTTAATTTCATCACAGGTTGCTGTAAACAGGAAATAGTATGTTATTTATCATAGTAAGACAAAAGAAATTTGAAGGGAATGACTTGTTGGGTCTATACAAATACCTCATCCTACCTCAGAAGCAATCCTAAGAAATTAATACTTACTTAGCTTTCTTTTTAGGAAGGCCCTAATACAAGGCATCTCTTTCTCTCTCTCTCTCTCTCTCTCTTTCTCTCTCTCTCTCTCTCTATATATAAAACTTTTATTATACATTAAGTTCTAGGGTACATATGTACAACGTGCAGGCTTGTTACATATGTATACATGTGCCATGTTGCTGTGCTGCACCCATTAACTTGTCATTTACATTAGGTATATCTCCTAATGCTATTCCTTCCCCCTCCCCCCACCCCACGACTGACACCGGTGTGTGATATTCCCCTTCCTGTGTCCAAGTGTTCTCATTGTTCAATTCCCACCTATGAGTGAGAACATGTGGTGTTTGGTTTTTGGTCCCTGAAATAGTTTGCTGAGAATGATGGTTTCCAGCTGCATCCGTGTCCCTACAAAGGACATGAACTCATCCTTTTTTATGGCTGCATAGTATTCCATGGTATATATGTGCCACATTTTCTTAATCCACTCTATCATTGATGGACATTTGGATTGGTTCCAAGTCTTTGCTATTGTGAATAGTGCCGCAATAAACATACGTGTGCATGTGTCTTAATAGTAGCATGATTTATAATCCTTTGGGTATATACCCAGTAATGGGATGGCTGGGTCCAGTGGTGTTTCTAGTTCTAGATCCTTAAGGAATCGCCACACTGTCTTCCACAATGGTTGAACTAGTTTACAGTCCCACCAACAGTGTAAAAGTGCTCCTATTTCTCCACATCCTCTCCAGCACCTCTTTTGTCCTGACTTTTTAATGATCACCATTCTGACTGGTGTGAGATGGTATCTCACTGTGGTTTTGATTTGCATTTCTCTGATGGCCAGTGATGATGAGCATTTTTTCATGTGTCTGTTGGCTGTATGAATGTCTTCTTTTGAGAAGTATCTGTTCATATCCTTTGCCCACTTTTTGATGGGGTTGTTTTTTTCTTGTAAATTTGAGTTCTTCGTAGATTCTAGATATTAGCCCTTTGTCAGATGAGTAGATTGCAAACATTTTTTCCCAAGAGCGATTTTGTCACCACCAGGCCTGCCCTACAAGAGATCCTGAAGGAAGCACTAAACATGGAAAGGAACAACTGGTACTAGCCACCGCAAAAACATGCCAAATTGTAAAGACCATTGATGCTAGGAAGAAACTGCATCAACTAATGAGCAAAATAACCAGCTAACATCATAATGACAGGATCAAATTCACACATAACAATATTAACCTTAAATGTAAATGGGCTAAATTCTCCAATTAAAGACACAGACTGGCAAATTGGATAAAGAGTCAAGACCCATCAGTGTGCTATATTCAGGAGACCCCTCTCATGTGCAGAGACACACATAGGCTCAAAATGAAGGAATGGAGGAAGATCTGACAAGCAAATAGAGGCCAAAAAAAGGCAGGGGTTGCAATCCTAGTCTCTGATAAAACAGACTTTAAACCATCAAAGATCAAAAGAGACAAAGAAGGCCATTACATAATGGTAAAGGGATCAATTCAACAAGAGGAGCTAACTATCCTAAATATATATGCACCCAACACAGGAGCACCCAGATTCATAAAGCAAGCCCTTAGAGACCTACAAAAAGACTAAGACTCCCAAACAATAATAATGGGAGACTTTTAACACCCCACTGTCAACATTAGACAGATCAACGAGACAGAAAGTTAACAAGGATATCCAGGAATTGAACTCAGCTCTGCACCAAGTGGACCTAATAGACATCCACAGAACTCTCCACCCCAAATCAACAGAATATACATTCTTCTCAGCACCACATCACACTTATTCCAAAATTGACCACATAGTTGGAAGTAAAGCACTCCTCAGCAAATGTACAAGAACAGAAATTATAACAAACTGTCTCTCGGACTACAGTGCAATCAAACTAGAACTCAGGATTAAGAAACTCAGTCAAAACTGCTCAACTACATGGAAACTGAACAACCTGCTCCTGAATGACTACTGGGTACATAACGAAATGAAGGCAGAAATAAAGATGTTCTCTGAAACCAATGAGAACAAAGACACAACATACCAGAATCTCTGGGACACACTTAAAGCAGTGTGTAGAGGGAAATTTATAGCACTAAATGCCCACAAGAGAAAGCAGGAAAGATCTAAAATTGACACTCTAACATCACAATTGAAAGAACTAGAGAAGCAAGAGCAAACACATTCCAGAGCTAGCAGAAGGCAAGAAATAACTAAGATCAGAGCAGAACTGAAGGAGACAGAGACACAAAAAACCCTTCAAAAAATCAATGAATCCAGGAGATGGTTTTTTGAAAAGATCAACAAAATCAATAGACCGCTAGCAAGACTAATAAAGAAGAAAAGAGAGAAGAATCAAATAGATGCAATAAAAAATGATAAAGGGGATATCACCACCAACCCCACAGAAATACAAACTACCATCAGAGAATACTATAAACACCTCTACACAAATAAAGTAGAAAATCTAGAAGAAATGTATAAATTCCTGGACACATACACCCTCCCAAGACTAAACCAGGAAGAAGTTGAATCCCCGAATAGGCCAATAACAGGCTCTGAAATTGAGGCAATAATTAATAGCCTACCAACCAAAAAAAGTCCAGGACCAGATGGATTCACAGCCGAATTCTATCAGAGGTACAAGGAGGAGCTGGTACTATTCCTTCTGAAACTACTCCAATCAATAGAAAAAGAGGGAATCCTCCCTAACTCATTTTATGAGGCCAGCATCATCCTGATACCAAAGCCTGGCAGAGACACAACAAAAAAAGAGAATTTTAGACCAATATCCCTGATGAACATCGATGTAAAAATTCTCAATAAAATACTGGCAAACCGAATCCAGCAGCACATCAAAAACCTTATCCACCATGATCAAGTGGGCTTCATCCCTGGGATGAGGCTGGTTCAACATACACAAATCAATAAATATAATCTCTGTATTTTTTTTGAGTGATACAGCCTGGACTGGCCAACAAGACAGAAGTTTCTTCTTGCTAAAAATGTGTAATGTCAAATAACCATTATTAACCCTATCTATGTTAATGTTCTTACACTCATGAAATGGGGAAACGTAGGGCTTATGGCAGTAAATCAATAATGACAACAATGAACCTTTAAATCCTTATGATGTGTCAAATACTTTACATTAATTAATTCAGTTCTCACAACAACCTAAGAGGTAGTAACGGTTAGCCACTAAATATGATAATATAGAAGAAAATAATTGGAAAGTAAATAATTAATGTGAAATCTGTAAGATACACATTCATGATCTCACATCCCCAAAAGTAGCTGTACCTTTTTCAATTTTTCTCCTTTTATTTCCTTGGAATTTGTAAGTCTTTTTAGCTCTAAATAGATAATACAATAAACACTAAATCTATTTTGGCAGGCACTGTGTTTGGAACTATGGGGGACAGAGGAATGAGTAAGAGAGGTCCTAAGTTCCATGCTGATACTACATATTGCTGATAATCAGATCAATTTCATAAAGTATTATAGTTCTGACCATATAGAAAGGGTTCTAGTTTTATCTATGAAATTTCTCTTAATTGTCTACAGCACTGATACAATCTTACAAAGCCGCCTATGACATCTTATCTTGCACATGCAATGCAGCAAGAAGGCTGATGCTCAGTGTGTGAAACGTCTGGAGTGACCTTCTCAAATCCTTTGTCACATAACGTGCTGAGGTTTCTGATATTCTGATAGTAGTTATAAGATGCCTGAGTAACTCATGAAATCTTACGGATTTTTATTTCACTTGATAGAGTTAATGATGTCCACTATCTCTAACAACAAGCAGCTATTTCTATAGAGAAAGATCATGTTTGGATAACAATACACGATTTTAGGCTCTAAAAGTTAAAACGTGTTTGTAACGTTGATACTATGCAGAGGTCTTGACAGAACTTAGCTGTCTCTGAGGCTACAGAGAAGTGTGAAAAAGAGCACAGAGATTTCAGAAGGAGGCAGATTCAGTCAGACAGACTGAATCCCATTTGATCCCAATTCAGGCACACTTCAGATGGACGGCAAATTACTTGGTTTATCTGAGCATCAGTATTTTTATCTGTAAGATGAAGCTAATAACACCTACCCTGAAAAGTTGTTGTAAAGATGTTAAATACATTTGTAAAGATACAGTACAGATTATATATTAGATGCTCAATAAATAGGAACTGTGTATTCTCATCTATCATCTCTGCATTGCATTAGTGACTAATGCTGCATTTCAACTCCGAGAGCATACACTTGGTCTGTCTTAAACCAGATGACCAGGTCAAGTATGAGACCAATTACTACAAGGACATGCAGAGATCAAATAAATAAATAAATAAATAAATAAAGGCTTTGTGGACATTGTCAACATATTTACCTTCCCATAAAGCTGTGTCTTCGGAATATAAGCTATAAAACTGGACTAGCTAAGATGACAATAATTGCCTAAATCACCTTTATGGCTTTAGTCTGGAAAATAATTATAGTGATAATGACCTTGAACTCCTGTGGAATTTCCATAACTAATACATAAGTATATCACTACTGTGACATTGATGTCTTTTGGTATCACTGAAATAATACAGTGAGATAGAATTCAAAAAGAAAAATTTCAGAGGTGGACTCATTATAAAGTGCCTACGAGTATCACATAAGCCTGGAACAGATAAAGTACATAAGGCAGTTCTTAAATAAAAAGCCTTGATGATTAGAGTTCTACTGAACTACTGCCTCAACTGATCAAAATTCTAACTTGCACAGTATAAATGCAACTGCTTTGAGCTAAACATCAGTTTCAGAAGAAATAATATATGTGCACTTTCCAGCGACCATTCATTTAAAAACCTGAATCTAGATTCACAATCATCCACAAATGGAATAATTTCTATTACTGTAATTAAATATACTTAACACACAGAGCTTAATGAAAAAGATCATGAATCACTCCACTATAAGAATTATCAGGACATGATAAAACTTTATGTATCTTAATGGTAAAAACAATCTGATTATTAGATTTTCATTTGAGGCAATTTATCTACAGTTCAAAAAAATGCTTTCACTGATTACACTCCAAAGTATCTCTCTCATTGTCAGCAGGAGTGTCTGGCATTTAGTTAAAATATATTCCTCTAACTATAAATAATTGAATGTTTTTAAATCTATGGCAAATATTGGCAAACTGATAAACAACTAAATAATGTAAGAACTAGAATTATCAAAACACTTTTGCGAACACAGTTCTGCTTGGAGGGCTCCACGGAGGAAGTGCCTCACTTTCAAGAAAGGAATGACAGTTTCTTCTGTTTTCGTTCAATTCTTTCTTGCCTTTCCTTATTTTCCTAAAGAGAAAATAGAACACTATAAATTTATATACATATATGAATATTATTTTCAAATCAGGTTGCTTGCTGAAGAAAATAATCCATTATAGGATATTTATGTATCACTTCCTAGTTTAACAGATCATAAAGAAATAACAGGTAGGGCTGGGCATGGTGGCTCACATCAGTAATCCCAGCACTTGAGGAGACTGAGGTGGGTGTATCGTTTGAGCCTGGGAGTTTGAGACCAGCCTGGGAAACATGGTGAAACATCATCTCTACAAAACAATACAAAAATTAGCCAGGTGTGGTGGCACACACCTATAGTCTCATCTACTTAGGAGGCTAAGGTGGGAAGATTGCTTGAGCCAGGGAGGTGGAGGTTGCAGTGAGCCAAGATTGCACCGCTGCACTCCAGCCTGGGCAACAGAGTGAGACCCTGTCTCAAAAAAGCAAACAAAAAATGGAAACAAGAAAAAAAATAGCTAGGAAACATGCCAATTTGTAAGTACATCAACAGGTATTAATATCACTTAATTTTTTAAACTATAAAAGTGAGAACATTAAAAAAGAATTGTATAAAATAGAAAAAAAGACCTACTATTATGACTCAAAGATAATAACTATTATAAGCTGGTGATGACTTTGTGAGAACAAATTCTCAGAAGTAAATATACTGGGTGCAAAGTTTTAATATGTCATGACAGTATGAGATACTTCAAATTTTTTACAAATAGTTAAAAAAATCTGCCTCATGTTTCTTTATTATTGAACTTGAGCACATTTTCAAACATTTCTTTAGCCCTTTTGTAAATTTTCTGCTCAATTATTTGACCCATTTAAATGTATGGTATCAGTGCCTTTAATTTTTAGCAATTTGTGTACTTTCATATAAAAATATTAATGTTATCTTTGCATCAAACATTTTGCCTACCTTTGTGAGTCATTTTTGATCGTTATGCAATGTATACATAGATGGAAACATCACACTATATCGCATAAATATGTACACTTTTTATGTGTCAATTGCAAATAAAAGATTTTTTAAAAATCCCAACACACAGATATTGTCTCTGTCCCCCAGGCAACTTTCAAAATGGACAGAAACAAACAAGAAAATAAACAACTGATAATTCCAAGTTGTGTCAATTTCTAGGAAACATGTTTTAAAACTATGAGAAGGAACAGAAAAGAGTATTTACTTTTAACAAAAAATGGACTCAGGGAAAGTCCCTTTGAAGTGTGAAATGATGGATAAGAGAAGCCACTCGTGACAAATATTGGGGAAGAGCTTTGCAAGCAAAGCAAACAGTAGTAGTGAGGGCTCTGAGAGTGGGAAAAAAATGTGATGTGGGAGGAAACAAAAAAGATCTACTGCGACTAAGGCTTGCCAGGAGGCAGGAGACAAGAAATGAAAATGGGGCACAAGGTGAGAAAGAGATGGATGAGGACTAAGATCATATGGGCCTTGGCAAGCCGTGGTAACATGCAGAACTTAGGTAAAACAATTCAACGAATGACACAGAAGCCAGGCAGAGAAGTGAGGAGAACATCAGGGGAGCATGACAGCCAAAGGAGTTGACAGCTGTAGGAGGAAGAAATGAACAGTGTAGAATGCTGAGATATTCTGAAACAGGACAGAAACACACAATAGACCGTATAGATGCAAACCTGTAACTTTCAAAGTGTGATTTTGGTGTAGTGATGAGGACAAAGACAAAACTGAAGTGGGAAGTGAATGAAAAAGATATGAGGAACTAAGGAAGCATAAGCAAAACTTTCCAGATGTTTCACTATAAAGAAAAGCAGACAAAAGTGGGGCCATAGACAGAGGGAAATGCAGAGTTCAAAGAGTGTATTTTTCTTGAAGATTATATATCCTGGAACATGACGGGAATAATTCAGAACAGTAGAAAGAATGATGATTCACAGAAGTGGAATGGCAAATTTATATTTTATTGCTTGATAGGGATAGTCCTACTTCACATTATTCTCAAAATATTATCTCCCATATTTTTATTCTACAGATGAATTTGAGAATCATTTCATTTCCCTGCACGTCCTCCCGTCAAAGAAGTAACTGAGTATCTGCATATTAGTACGAAATCTAAATATTTATCTAGGTATACTTGAAATATTAGTAGGATCTGGTCTTTTCATCTTACCAATTGGATTGTCTATTTCTTTACGTCTCTGCTAACACTATAAGGTTTGGTGGTTTCTTCATCATGGTATTTTTCTCATATTCCTCAAGGAGCAGGAAAACCCTCAGTGAAACCTGCCTCTGCAGGTTGATGGCTTGGGAGGAGAGGCATTATGGAAAATGATTAGGTATGTATGCATCTTTTCATCAGTATATATATAAGTGCCACAAGAATAATATGGCAATACAGTACAAGGTTTCCATTCACATATAACAAAGTTTAAGTGGGAGGTTTGTTTTCTTCTCAGTCTTAACATCCATATCCTTGTTCCATGTCATAAGAATGTTTGCATGTTTGTTTGCTTGCTATTTCTATTACGGCAAAGAGGGAACTTCCTTTCAGAATTTTAATTGTGAAAACCAAAGCTGTAATTAGATCATCTTCAATCATTTTAATATTTTAGAGAGAGGCAGACCATCTAGCTAGGCGGAAGAAAAGCAGTGACCAGACTGTGTCCACAGAGATTGACTGAATAAATCTCTTTTTCTAATTCCACTTAACATGGGGGCACAGTAACTTGAAATATGCTTCACCTTACTAGCAGGGAGCTGTAAAGTCAGGGTAGCAAATAGACAATTATATTAACTGTAATATCAATTCACAAGAATCAATAGTTACTACCTTGATAGTAATTAAAAGAATCTTGTTAAAAAGTCCTTCTGACATTCACCTGTGGAAAACTGAGCTTTTTGCTCATTTTCTTACTAAAGGTAATGATGAATTAAGCTGGGAATTGGCAAGAAAAATATTTTAGTCTTACCTGATCTTTGGCTATAATATTTCCCCTAAAACAACTATGCACCAAATGCTTACTGTGCAAACTAGTTTGTATATAAAAAGCTTGAGATGTTATTTTACATGAAAATTGAAGTCATTAGACTTCGATACAGGGACAATTTTTCTATTCTATCTGCAAACAAATTTCAGTAAGAATTTGGTAAGAAGCAGAATGGATCTGTAACATGTATATTTATGTGTTTATAGGTGTACTATATTTGCAGACATTTTACTAGATATCATGTTATTTTGTCTTTGGTCTTTAAGGAATTCTTGTTCTTCAGAGGACTGATGAGAATGATAATGTAATTAAGTACTATAATTAAAAATAGTGTACCTAAATGTGACTTATTAAGGAAATTCTATTTCATTTTCATGAAAATACAGAATTAAAATGGAAAACTGAAACATTTACAGTTAATTTCCCTAATTGATTCCAGCGGTCAGTATATATCTTCTTAATATAAGTGGACTTTAAAATGTTTTTTGGAACATAGCTTTATTTAAAAGTTTAACTTAAGGAAATCATCATGAAACATTACCTTTTTCATTCAAAATTGAACCAATTTTGATTACCTTATTATTATTTCTCTGCACAGAATTAGCATATAGCAGTACTAAAGTCAACACACAGAGTAAATCCTGTTGGCTTTTGTTACGAGTGCATTAAATTACTTCAGGGAGAGCTGACATCTTTATAACATCATTATAAGTGTGTTTCTCTGCACGGGCAATTCTGATCCATTTTCTCAAGTCTTCATTTGTGTTGTTCAGGAGAGTTCTACAATTTTCTTTATGTTGGTCTGGCATGTTTCTTAAGTTTATTATTGTTTTATCTTTTTATCCTATCTTTAAATAGCTCGTTTTTAAATGATGTCTGATGTGCCTTTCTAACTACTGCAGATTCTTAAGTTTATGGAAAAAAAATAAACAAGACTGGTCAAAAAGACTGTGAAAGAGGAACTATAAAGGGAGATGAATCCAAGCAGATATTTAGAAACATCAAGCCTAATAATGAAGTGTGGCACTGGAATCACAAGACTGATCAATGGAACAGAAAGTTAAGAAACAGACCCAAAAATATGAGAAGGTATCATATAATAAAAGCAGCACCTCAAATCAATGGGTAAAAATGGGCTACTTTATAAAGGATACATTTGGAAAAACTAAAGTTAAAATCATATTTCCCACCATTATCAGGGTAAATTCTAAGTAGAACAAATGTTAAAACATTAAGGTATTAAAGTCACAAAGTTGTTAGAAGAAAAATAAGAGAATTTTGTTTAACCTCAAATTGTGGAGGTCTTTTCAACTATGCTTGAAAATCAATAGCCAAAAAAAAAAAAAAAAAAAGACTGATAAATTTGACACCTAAAATTTAAATTCTTCATGGCATAAAATACTATAAGGAAAGTTGGGAAACCAACAGTATGGTGGGGAAAAATATTTGAGACTCATATAAAAAAATGATAGGCTAATTTCCTTAGTACAAAACAAAAGATTCTAGAAATCAGTAAGAAAAAAACCCAACAATCTAACAGAAAAGTGTACAAAGTCTATGAAATGACAATTTACAGAGAAAATAATAGATAAATGGCTTGTATACAAATGAAAAGATATTCGAGCTCAATTCTAACCAGAGAAATGCAAATCAAAAATAACCTGCATGATTTTTTTTAACTAGTTGATTGGTATGAGTTGTTTTAAAGTTTGATAAGAAACCTGACTGGACAGACTTCCAGTGCAAAAATGTTCTACTTTTTGGTTGCTGAATCACATGAATATGTTAGCTATTCATATGAATGTGTTACCTACTTATGTATTTATTCATAATGTATTACTTATATAAAAATTGACAAAAATGCATATTTATATTGACATTCTAAAATGGAAAATAACATTTTGCTTGACATCAACAAAAGGTAACTTTTATAAAGATAAGTAAAGTGAAATCAAATATATACATACATCTGGTTCAGCTAGCTATTGCTCCTCCTAAATCTCAAACCTGCTCTCTCATTAAAAACACCTAAATAAGAGATTCTCCTTGAGGTCATCAGAAATATCAAAAGAGAATAAAAGATGGAAGAATTTTCTCACTATTAAATTCAGTGTTACTTTTTGTCACGACCAAGTTCCACCAAGTAGCACCCCCGATAGTATACTTGTCTTCTTTCTATGATGTTAGATGTGAGAATCACAGCAAAGGAAGAATGGGCATCAATAGTAAATGGTAAATGTGGGGATGCAGGTAAGGAAGAAGACTTTAACAAGTTTTAAGCCTGGGCGTTTGAGCAAATAGTAGAAACATTAATAGAAATGACTAAATCAAAGAAAATATGCTATATGCAGGAGGAGATCTTGAATTCAACAAAGCAGATTCCAGGTAAAAATGATCAGTAGTTCTGGAGCAAATAGAATTAGAATTAGGGACAGAAAAGACACAAAGGGTAGATGAAAAAGACTCAAGTGCATTGACAAATAATACCTACCAGCCATTTTTCATACTCATCAATAGCTTGTTTATCTTTATCTTTTTTCTCAGCTCTTTTCAGTTCTTCCTTTCTTTTCTCATTTATTTTTTCTTTTTCCTTTTGCTTGAAAAAAGCTTCCTTTTTCTCATTCCTATAGAGGATAGTATACAACACTGGAGAGTTAAAGGAAAATACATAATAAAGATTCCCTAGTACATTTTTGACAGTAACGAAAGTGAAATGCGTTAGTAAATTTCAAGTAAATAAATTTTATAAAATTCGGAAGTGTTATTAATTTAAACTATGTCAAAATATGTATGATTTGGGATTACCATTTCTCAACAGCAGTTAAATTATCTTTCTTTTTCTCAGCAACAGTTTCCTCCTCTTTCTGTTTCTTTGCTCTTTCATATTCTCTCTCCTTTCTATTTTTCTCTTTAAGATATTCCATCTTTTTCTCTTTCCATTTTTCAAAAGCCTGAAAAAGTTCAGAATAATTTTCTTACTGTGAATATTTGAAAATAAAGAAAAATACGTTAATCATTAATTTGAATTTCAAATGTTTTAAAATAATTAAGATGTGCAAAACTCCCGAATACCCGCAGTGCTTCTCCTTTTCTCGCAGCATTTTCTTCTTCAGTTTTCTTCTTGTTTTTTTCTTCAAGCCTCTTTTTGGCAGCTATTTTCTTTGCTTCCTTTTCTTTCATAGCCTTCCAGGCCTCAAATGATGCTAATGCTTCTTCTCTTTTAGCAGCTCTTTTCTACATTGGAAAAAAATAATAGAGTGATATACTGATATACATACATACATATATATAGAGAGAGAGACAAATATGGCTAGATGTAAATATTAGACAAATATGGCTAGATATAAATATACACATATACATTTATCTTTAATCCTCTGATATTCATTGTACTTAGAAAGTTAATTTCTAACTTTCAAAGTAATTCATTTAGAATGGCATAGATAAGTTAATTTACAAAGAATGTTATCTGAATTATTCACTGATTTTAAAATGTCCTTTTCTAAAAACATTTATCACATATTGACCTATTAATGAGAAAGATGCCAACTATTATTTTTGAAAGTGTACTAAACAAATTATGTCAAAATAAACTGTAATAGGCTAAGTGGTATAGTAAAATTTTCATAATAAAATATTTGAAAAAAATCAGTGAAGTTATGGGCTTATAAACTAAGAGTAAGGCAAATTGGCTAAGTCATACAGTAAGATGCAGATTTTTGGTTTAAATCTTAATTTTGAATAGTATCAAAACATAAAGTTCTTACTATATAAATGTATTCCAAATGTTGAAAGTATGTGCCCAACTGAAAAATAGGTTGGAGACTGTATAGCAAGTTATGTTATTATTTTACTTCCTTCAATCTAATCCCATAATATTCTATGTTTGCTTCATTGTTCAATATTAAATGACATAAAACCTTAATATTGGGGTAACATAATTTATAAGTCAACGTACTGTCCACCTCACAGAGCTGTGAAGATCAAATGAGAAGGGGGTATGGCACTGACCACAGCAGCATACTGCTATGAACTTGGTTAACAGACAGGCACGCCCCCTGGAGGGCGGCTCCCTTCGCTACTGATGCATTATCCAGAGGTTCACTTTGGAAAATATTTTTCTTCTAAATCTATTTTAGCATTGAACAGCACACTGGAGTTTTTTTTTCATAAGTTTGACTTTAGAATATAGGAAACAACTGAGTGTATTATCTAAGCAGGAGTTAGAGGAAGCGACTCAGTACAGAAGAGAAAGGAACAAAAGTTCACCTCCAGTTGATGGGAAAGGATACAAAAATCAAGAGCTCAGGGAGGGGTTGGACTTGATAATTTGTACTAAACAAATTATATTAAAATAAATTGTAATAGGCTAAGTGGTACAGTAAAATTCAAGAGAGAAAAGAGGAAAACTGAAGGTTAACTAGTGTCTAATGATCCTTTATCTTCTTACGCCTTTTTTTTTTTTTTTCGAGACAGTCTCTGTCACCTAGGCTGGAGTACAGTGGCACGATCTCAGCTAACTGCAACCTCCACCTCCTGGGTTCAAGTGATCCTCCCACCCCAGCCTCCCGAGTAGCTGGAATTACAGGTGCCCACCACCATGCCTGGCTAATTTTTGTATTTTTAGGAGAGATGGGGTTTCACCACATTGCCCAGGCTGGTGTTGAACTCCAGACCTCAAGGGATCCCGTCCAGCCTCAGGTCTCCCAAAGTGCTGGGATTACAGGTGTGAGCCACAGTGCCTGGCCTTCTTGGCTAAGTTCTAAATGAAGTCAACTTTTAAGAGTGAATTAGGTGCTCACAAACAATAATAACTTCATAATCAGCAGAAACAAAGCTATCCTATACATACACAAAATTAAAATCTGTTTTCATGTAAAACAGTTATATCAAACTAAAATATATAAAGTAAAACAGAAATAAAACCAGAAATCAATTATTTAATATACAAGTTATTTTACCATTTAAAAAGCTGATTTAGAAAAGTTATATATTCAGGGATATTTTACTGAAATAAAAATCCAAAACATTTTTACTTCTATATGTCAGAATACCTGTTCATTTTGGATCCTTAAGTTTTCACTTTCAATTCTTTTTATTCTGTGCATTTCATGTAAATATACATTTTTCTTTTCTAACCACTCCTATGAGAACAAGAAAAAGGTTATATAATATTTAAAATTTCTTAAATGAATTAGAATTCTTTATATTAACATTTTCCCTGAAATTCACATGTACAATTTTCTAAAGTATACTATTCTACTTTAAAAAAGACAAAAAAAGATCTTTTTTAGAATTGTGAATAAATTAATAAAATCTTTTTTCTATGTATGCCTAACATCATCTTAGGAAAGAAAAAATTTACTAACTTTTTGTTCATAATAACTCCTTTTGTTCATATAAACTTCAAGAATAAAAAAATGAAAACATATAGACTTTACAATGTTTTGACTTGTGTTATATTTCTATAAATTGTAATGGCATATTCTTTCTTTAAAAACAACTATTGGTTATGCGAAGTATGGAAGCAAGTAATTTAGTAAAATATCTATGGATTACTCATGTATTATAAGGAAAATCTTTCTCAATAAATTAAGTATTAAACCTTAATTTCCTATCAGGATTACTTTATTCTTTATAAACAGTGCTGACTTATGAAAGTGATCATCCTTCTCCTCTTAAAAATATTTTCCTTTTTTACCTGATAAACAGCTGCCCTTATGTTATCTGCTCTATCAGGTTCTATGCTCTGTTTCTGTGAAGGTTTTTGGTCCAAGACTTTTAAAGTCCCTAAATAGTGAGAAGAGGTAGTTGTCGATGGAGTTCTCCTTTTAGAACTAGATTTCTTCAAAAACTCAGAGGTCATTAATCTGAAAAGATCCAAATAAATCAAGATAAAATATTACAATTGCATTTGGTACAAGAGAGATCTGTTAGAATATGCACATATAATATTTGAAAACTGGCCAGGCACGATGGCTCACACCTGTAATACCAGCACTTTGGAAGGCCAAAATGGATGGATGACTTGAGCTCAGGAGTTACAGACCAGCCTGGGTAACATGGTGAAACCCTGTCTCTACCAAAAATACAAAAAACTAGCCAGCATGGTTGTGCACGCCAGTAGTTGCAGCTACCCTGGAGGCTGAGGTGGGAGGATAGCTTGAGCCCAGGAGGCAGAGGTTGCAGTGAGCAGAGATCATGCCACTACACTCCAGCCTGAGCAACAGAGTGAGACTCCATCTCAAAAAAAAATTGAAAACTACATTATAATTTAACAAATTGTATTTACTTTGAAAATGATGTAGGTTAAATGTACAGCCTTAGTATATGAAGAGTATTAAATTATGTTGAAGGGGACATATTTAAATTATGTCCCCTTCAACATAATTTAAATTGTATAACTTTATATGGCTTTAAAATGATTGCTCTATTTAAATATTTGTAATTAGACACTTTTTAAGAAATATGGGCCACTTCTCAAGTTACATGGAAACAACAATAAAGTAGGTTATAATCACTCTTTTAATATTTATTTTCTTTCATCATTTTGTTACATGAAGCATTCCAAATACAAAATTAGAAAGAATAGTACCATCGATTTCAGGGATTGGTGGGAAAATCTGGCCAGCCATCGGTTTTAGTATACAAAGTTTATGGCACCATAGCTGTAATCATTCACTTAAGTTTTGCCTGTGGCTGCTTTCCTGTTAAAATAGCAGAAATGAGTAGTTCCAATACAGACTGTGCCTAAAATGCGCACGAACTGGCCATTTACAGAAAAAGCTTGCTAGCTCTGTTTTACTTGATTAATGATAATTTGACTAACTGATAATTTAAAAGATTCAGAAGGTTTTGATTAGCACTTATGAGTTAGGCATTCATTATCACTGGTGTGAATGAAGCTATATAGATAATCATTTTAATAAACCTACTTAGTTCATAGATTCTGAAGGCTTTCAGTACAATTTCTCATGTTAGACAACGATACTTGATAATGAATAAGTATCACTGCTAGACTTCAGCTTTATTACCATTTTATATTGCTTGTCTCAGGAAAAGTAGGAGAAAGAAGCTCTATTCCAGAAGCAGTGTGGAGCACAGAGAATCCCTAATCACTGACATTAAGAAAGAAGAAAAATATTCCTAGGACGATCCTGGGGAGCGAAGGTATTGCATAAACATTCCAGGCACTAAAACAACCAGTAATAGGCTTACTTTTTATGAATTACTTTATTTCAAATAATATCATCAACCAAGGGGTTTTATCATGAAGTAACTACTCTTTTCATTTTATGAAATGCAAATAAAGAGCAAAACACAGTAACACCAAATGAAATTTACTTTATGAAAGTTTTGCTAGAATGCAAGCCCATAAATGACAAATATTGATCACTTTCTTACCTGGCAGATGCACTGGATGCTCTATTATTTGTTGACTTTTTATTCTTTATATTTCTATCTTCAATTGTTTTCTATTAAACAGAAAATGCCAAAGATGATTTATTCATAACAACTATCCTTGTTAGGCTTAGAAGCCAAACTGCCAGTAAGTCACTATTCTTTAAGCATCTACTATGTGTCAAACACGTAGACACTGGGAACAAATCAGCGAATAAAATGCCCTTAAGAATATTAAATTCTAGAGATGGTTGACCAAAAATAAATATATAAGCAAACATGACTCATGAAGGAGATAAAATAGTGTACAGTGACAGAGAATGACCAGAGTGGGGCTGAAGAAGTTGATCAGGGAAGGCTGTCCTGAGGGGCTGACATCAGAGCTGAGACAGATAATGAGTGCAAAGGGCCCACTTGAAGGTCTATGAAAGAAAGAAACAGCAAGTGGTAAAAGCCTGAGAAGGGACAGAGCTCGGTATCTTTGAAAA
The DNA here is from genome assembly GCF_007565055.1 of Rhinopithecus roxellana. Lineage (NCBI taxonomy): Eukaryota > Metazoa > Chordata > Mammalia > Primates > Cercopithecidae > Rhinopithecus > Rhinopithecus roxellana. Next base: position 61,137,231 of record NC_044550.1, read on the forward strand.
ACAGAGAGTGAATGGAGCTGAAGCATAGTGAATGGCAGAGAAAAGTGGAAGACGTGGTCAGAGAAGAACCATGTGAGATCACTAGGTGGTGATGAGGAGTCTGGATGGAATTCTTGTGATAAACCAACAAAAAGACTTTAATGGAGAATGATTATATTCCCGTTTAGAAAAGGCCACTCAGTAGAGAATAAGAATGAAGCCAAGGGTCCAGTCAAAAGAAATACGTTACAACCTTACTTCTTACATATAAATTGCCTGTTCTAATTTAGAATTGCCTCTATTAGACATTCTACAATCCTGTCTATAAACTCCAGAATATCCTTTCTTCTTTTAAGGAATAACTTTTCTACTTTACATAGACTGATGGGTGCCAGTGGTAAAGTGAGAGCACAGATATAAACACATCCCTAACTTGTCAGTAGTGTTTTTTTCCTAAGGAACGTAGCTAAGGATGATATACCTGGCACATGGCTTAATGTACCTTCTCCATAAACGTTAAGAAAACTTGTATTTTATATTATAAAAGTATTGTTCAAACACAGATTTTCAGCTAGCGCTGTTTTCTTCCCCTGATACTAAGTACACAGAACTGCTAGTTAATTGCAGCTATAAGAGATAATAACAAATTCAGGAGAAACAAAGACTGAAAATGCTACACCATAAATTTTTAAAGTATAGCACTCAGACACAATTTAGTTTAGGAACAAGTAATCCTACATAATCATATATCTGTTTCTTAAGGTTAGAATAATAATGTTCCCCTCAACAACAACAAAAAACAAATAACCCCATTAAAAAGAGGGCAAAAAACTGTGAATAGACTTTTTGAAAAGAAGATATACAAGTGGCCAAGAAACATATGAAAAAAAAAAAATGCTCACCATCATTTATCATCAAACACAAATCAAAACCACAGTGAGATATATTAAACTAGTCAGAATATTTATCTATTATTAAAAAGTTAAAAAAGTAACAGATGTCAGTGAGAACACAGAGAAAAGGGAATGCTTCTATACTCTTGGTAAGAATATAAATTAGTACAATCTTTATGGAAAATAGTATGGGGATTTCTTAAGGAACTAAAAATAGAACTACCATTCAATCCAGCAACCCCACTGTGAGTATCTGCCAAAAGGAAAAGAAATCATTATATAAAAAAGATACCTGCACTCATATGTTTATCACAGTACTAGTCACAATAGCAAAGATATGGAATCAACCTAAGTGTACATCAACATATGATTGGATAAAGAAAATGTGCGCACACACACACACATACACACTGGAATACTATTCAGCCATACAGAAAAAATGTCTTTTACAACAACATGGGTGGAACTAGAGGTTATTACCTTAAGTGAAATAAATCATAAACAGAAAGTCAAATGGTACATGTTCTCACTTATAAGTGGGAGCTAAATAATGTGTACACATGTATATAGAGTATGGAATAATAGATAATGGAGACTAGGAAAGGTGAGAGGGAGGTGAGGGATGAGAAATTACTTAATGGATACAATGTATATTTTAGTTTATACTAGAAGTCTGACTTACACAATATATCCATGTAACAAAAAAGCACTTGAACCCGTTAAATTTATATGAATTAAAAAAAAAAAAAAAGCAACTTCATCACCTCTGGAGGTTGCCAGGGCACCAACTCATTATTTTGAAAATTAGGAAATAAAGGCAAAGGATCAAATATGAATAATAATAATAATGTTCCTGATGATAACCATCTATTTTAAAGAAGCACGGATGTTGATAAACATTTAAGATTTTCGTTAAAATTATTAACATGTTTCATGTTTTAAAGTGATATCCAAAAACAGAACTCTAATTTAAAATCTCAGAAGTTATTCCAGATAGTTATATTTTTAAAATGTGAAGACCTATGGAAATATATACACTATGAGTATGCATTTCTGAGATATTTAAAAGTATATTATAATCATAGACCTCTGATAAATTTTAAACACTGAGTTTCATTAAATTCACTACAAACTCCTTAAAGTTAAATTTTATTGGATTAAGTAAGAACCATGTGACAATATAATACCACTATCAAAAGATACATTTTCCACTGGTAATTCAGAAGTATATAACACAGAAGATAAAATTTCTTAAAGTTCTGTTTCAAGTTTTAAGCTATAGTATGAAAGGTATGAATTTTTACAAATACCTTTGAAGACGCTGTTGCACTGGTAGATGTTAAGATACTCTGAGATTTAGATAGTAGTGGATCTACTGTTCTATCAACATCCATAATCAGTTCTGCTTTTGCCTTTTCTTCTTCAAGGTCATCAGCAGTCACTTGACTTTCCTTGGATTTCTCAAATGCAGTAGTCACATGGTCTGCTGAAAATGAATTCTCTTTATTTTCATCTGATTTCAAGGAATTATGGTTTTCAGTGATTTCTTCATTTGGATCTATTTTGAGACAGAGTAATAGCATTAAAACCCCCTTCTGAATTAATAAGGTAAATACCAGATTCATTTGCTTTCTTTTAAAGGAGGACTACTTATAAACTTTTTTTTCCTGCAAAATATGAAGAAAACTATCATATTAAACTTGCATAAACCTTTTTCAAAAGTGATTTACAAAAAAAAATTGTCTACGCTTAACTAATGAGGCACTTAACAAATCTAGTACTTAGAAAAATAGCATATTAATAAACAGAATGGAATAACTACCCTAAAACAAAGACACGTCAAAAGAGTTTGTTGACATACAAACCAAGCAAGTGAGATGACAATATTTGTTCAGCTCTAAAGCCTGAGTTTCTTAGCTGGAACAACAGGCTGCATAAGAAGGTGTCACACCTCTCTAGGCTACTACAGTTACTAGCAGTACAACTGTTGAATTGCATAGATGCAGAAAGAACCAGGAATTAATGCAATTTTACACAGACTCTAGTGAGTTTCATCTCACCAAGATGCAGTACTGCCTCTGATGCCATAAGCGGCAATAAAGACTATTGCTTATCCTCTCTGTGCTCCAAGAAACAGGCTCAAGCTCTGGCATAAGAAGATTCAGTTTTGCGCTTACAGAATTGCTTCTACTATTCTGATTCTACCATATTTTGGAATGGGATCACCAACTTTCAGTTCTACCAAGATCCACCTCCTAGCTAAACCTGAATCTTCACTATCAAAAGTCTTAATTCTGTTGGTTTCACTATGACCATTTTTTGGAATTTCTTTTGAGGTAAGATGGGCTTAAAATCACTCAATTCACTACTGGATTCTTTGGAGCTGTTAATCTATTCAGTGAAAAGAACAAGAACTTTGGAAGCTCAAGATTTAACTATGGCTCCATCACTGACCTTGGGTGTGTTTCCCCAAGTCACTGCACTTCAACTTTTCTCATCTGTAAAATAACAAAAATGATGCTACATAGTAAGCACTTAATAAATGTTCGTTACACATCTCAGATCTAGAAATAGCTAGGTATTTTAGCTTTCATTAAGCTACATATCACTAAGAAAAGAAATTATGTTCACAACTCACATATCACAGTAAGTGCTTAGTATGGTATTGCTGTAAATGCTTTACATGTTTAATTCTTACACCACCCTATAAGGCAGATTACCCTTATTTTACCCATTTTAAAGATCAACATACAAGGTCAGAAAGGTTAGCTACTTTGTTTATGTAATTGTGCCTGTATTCAAATCTAGCTTAGTCTCACTTTAAAATTCCACCTAGCTATTATGTTGTCCTGCAGAATATCAAAGAAACACATACATAACGATAGCTTATCTCAGGTGCTCACTCCACTTGGGCTGTGAACTAGGCTAATGGCTAAAATGCACTATATCACTTAATTTTCACATGACCCTTATGAGACAGATAATATAACTTAGGGAAATTGAGGCACTGAGAGATTAAGTTCTGCATCCAAAATCACAGTTAGTTAACTACATGATCAGGATTAAAACTCAAACTCATAAAAACATGCATTTCTCTTGTAATTATAGGAAGTATTATTTCTCTTACAAACAGGAGTCTAAGTAGTACAGAGTTCACAAATAAGATATAATTATTATATATAACCACCTTTTACAGACATGTTTCCCTCAGGTCCTGGTGAAAAACAATCTCCAAGAATTTGTTTAAGTGGTGATGATGATAGACTTGTTAAGCATGAATCCTGTTTCTGCAAAAAAATACATTTCCCATGTAAGTTTAGTAATTAACATTTTTGGGAACAATAGCATTATTAAAACCTACAAATTAAAATAGTGCGTAACTCTGAAATCTGATTAGTCATTTGTGCTGAAACACAAAGTGTGACAAGCCAGTGGAGGTGAGTATGCTTTACTTTCAAGCCTTGATGTCTTGGTCAATAAAAGGGGTCACTAAAAGAGTTATTCAAGTTCTTTATCTAACTACCACCACCTCTCTATTTGTTTTTACCAATTTTCAAAACTCCTATTACTTTAAAATCACATTTCTTATAAATATTTAAGGCCAAGATTTGATTTTGATAGCTCTTCCTACAATTATCCTTTGAAGGAAAGCATAAAGAAGACAGGTAAATACTTTAGTTCCAAGCAAATATTACTAGTTATCCAAATGAAAACATTGAATAAAATCAAGTAAGCAGCTACTTCCAAATATTTTAGATAGGAAAAGCACATAGACTGCATGCACTTGAGTTTTCCTCAAAATTCTGAAAATTATATTTGAAATGCAATGATTCTATTTGTGTATCTAAGGTAAACATTTCTCCATAGAATCATCTAGCCTAAAGGTGATGATATTATAATGTAAGAAGTTCCACTTTGTTGTACAAATCCTTTAATTTTCTTTCCCAGCAATATTTTATGGGTACAAAGGAAATTATATGTCAAAAGCAATGGAGAGAAAACATTTGAGAAAAGGGAAGAAGTGCTGAGACACTGGAGTCTACCCTGAAAGACAAAGCTTCACCTGAGGAGATCTGCAAATTAGTAGCTTTTTGCCAGAAGGCATTCTCTAATCTATGCAGCTCAAGTAATAGAAGGCTACAGCCTTGGTGGAATGACTTGAGGGGACAGAGGATAGTCTAGTACCACGAGATCAGCCAATAAGTATGTGGAAAATAGTAGAGGACAGTGACCACAAAATCTGCATATGAAATTCACCAAAAACCTGTATCACCTCTATTTGGGGCATAAGGGAGACCTCAGAGGATCCTGTAAAAGCGTAGAAGCTAGAAACTGAAAAGAATTAAGCAGAAATTTCAGCTTATATCCATTGCAGGAGAAACAGGATTGGGAATTTGTGTCCAGCCATATCTGCTTGCTAGAAAATGTGTTTGGAGGGACATAAAAGAATCGAGAATCTCTACAAAATATCATTCACAACATCCAGTATTCAATCAAAAGTCACAAGATAAAGAAACAGAAAATGGTGGCACTTATTTAAAAAAACAAACAAACAAAAAAAAGAGAATGGTCAATAGGAAGCAACCCAGAGATGACTCACATTTTACAGTTAGTGGACAGGACTTTAAAGTAGCTATTATAAATATGTTCAAGCACTTCGGGGAAAATATATGCATGATGGCTGAAAAGATGGGGGATTTTATTAGAGATATAAAAAATAGAAAAAATACCAATGGACAATCTAAAGTCGAACACCACAGTAAGTGAAATAAAAAATTCACCTGGAGAACACTTATACTTTGCAACTGCAAATGGAACTTTCACAACATACACTTATGCTGGGCCATTAAAACAAAACAAGACAATTTAATACAAGTTGAAATCATAAAAGATACATTCTCTGGACCGCAATCAGTAAACCTGAAGACTGAGTAATACAAGTTATTAAATCTGAAAAACAAAGAGGAAAACAATTTAAGAAATATAAACAGAATCTCAGAGATCAGTGAGATACAGTAAAAATTTCAATGCATGTGCAACTACAGTACCAAAAGGAGAGGGAGAAAAATAGGGTGGGAAAAAATAATCTTCCCATTTCACAGACAGTATCAACTTATAGGTTTGGAAAGCTCAACAAACGTCAAGCAGAATAAACATAAAGAAAGCTAGACTTAGGCACCATATAGTCAAATTGCTGTAATTAAAAATAAAAACCACAATCTTGAGTAAAATTTCTGAAAGCATTCAGACGAAATCAACACATTATATATAGAGAGGACAATGAAATAAATGATTACAAGAGAGGCCAATAAAAATGGAAACCTATAAAGAGCTGGAGGTACAAGGAGGCAACTATTAGATAAGAAGGATATAATCACATCACCCACCCTTCGAAAACGAAGATGAGACAAATACTTTTAGAAAAGCAAAGACTGAGAAAAATCCATCACTAGTAAACCTGTATTACAAGAAATGTAAAATAAGTTTGTAAGACTGACAGGGCACAAAATGGTAATCTGAATCTACAGGAAGAAATGAAGATCCCTAGAAATTGTATATATTTATAGATATATATTATCTCTATATATTTATATATATTATCTAGATATATTTTATCTATATTTATAGATATGTTATCTATAAATATATTATGTAGATATATATCTACATATATATGAGAATAGAATATATTACCTATATATAGATATTATCTACAAATATGTATTATCTATAATATATTTAGCAATCGAATGTTATCTATAATATATACAACATATAATACAATAGATATATAATATATAGTCTAGCCTTCTTTATTTAAAAGTCTAATAGAAAAAACTTAAAGGGCTCTTTAAAGAAAAGTTATAACTTTATTGTGGGGATTATATGATATGTAGATATATATGACAATAGCACAATGGATGTAGGAGTATATGGAACTATATTTTTATATCAAATGTGAAACAATACCGTATCAATTCTAAATAGACTGTGATAATGTTTAGATGTGTTCTTTAATCCACTGATCAACTCTGAAAAAATAATGCAAACAGATATAGATAAAAGGTCAATAATAATAAAAATAAAAAACTAAAAAACTCATGATTATCTCCTCCAGAAAAGGCAAGAAAGGAGTAACAGAGAAACAACAATAAAAATGATAATTTTTAAAAAAGATAAATAGAAAATAAAGAGAAGCAAATTGCTCCTAAATCCAACCATATCAGTATTTACATTAAAAGTAAATTGACAAAACATTCATAAATGGACTAAACACTACATTAAAAGGTACAGATTGCCAGACTTAATAAAAAGGTGACACCAGGTGTGTGATGTTCACCTTCCTGTGTCCAAGTGATTCTCATTGTTCAGTTCCTACCTATGAGTGAGAACATGTGGTATCTGGTTTTCTGTTCTTGCGATAGTTTAGTAACAAACCTGCACCTTGTGCACATGTACCCTAGAACTTAAAGTATAATAAAAAAACAAAGTGACACCAAACCCTTATTTTAAGAGATTCACTTAAATGAAAGACAGAATTAGTTTGAAAGAAAAAAGATAGAAAAAATATACCATGGAAACACTTGTCATAAGAAAGGTGAAGTATTAGACAAAACAATCTACAAGCTAAGGAAAGGAATATTACCAGAGGTAGAGACATTTCATAATGCTCAAAACATAATAATAGTATGTATGTGCCTGATAACAAAGTTATAAAATACTAACAGAACTAAAGAGAAGTATAAACAAACCCACAAACATAACTGGATATTTTAATACCCCTAAGTTGGTAACTGGTAAACAAATTAGATGAAAAATCAGTAAGGCTAAAGAAGATCTGAATGATATTACCAACCATGTTGACCAAACTTCAATTACACCACATTATATTCAGCACCTGGAGAACACATCTACTTTGCAAATGCAAATGAGACTTTCACAAGATACACTAAGGTTGGGCCATTTAGAAATAATAATAATAATTTTTAAAAATTTGAAATCATGTAAGATACATTATCTGGGCCATAACAAAATTAACTTATAATTAACAGCAAAAGTATATGTAGAGAAGAACCAAGTATTTGAAAATAAAATAAATCACCACAAAATAACCAACTGGTCAAAAAAGAGATCACAATGATCACTATATATTATATGTATCGAAAAATCACTATGTACCCCATGTACAATTATTATTTTTCAAGTAAAAAAATGAATTTCTAAAACAGAAGATCACAAGGGAAGTTAGAATATATATTTAAAGAAATGATAATAAAAATAAAAGGCATCAAAAAATCGGGGCCACTAAAGCAGTACAAAGAAGAAAGTTTACATCTTTCAACAGGTTTAGCAGAAAACATGAAAATCTTAAAAACGAGTGAGAAAATTTTCAAATCTAAAGATAAGCAAATTAAACCAAAAGAAATAATACTAAAAATTAATGAAACTGGAAACAAACAATAGAGAAAATTATTAGGTTGGTGCAAAATGATTGCAGTTTTTGTCATTGAAAGTAATGGCCAAAACTGCAATTACTTTTGCACCAACATATAACAAGGCCAAAGTGGTTCTTAAAAAAGTTTAATGAAACTAAGCAATGCCTATCAAGATTTAGCAGGAAAGACAGAAAACACAAATTATATATGTTAGAAATAAAAAATGAAATGTCATGATAATCCTATAGTCAACAGAAGAATGAGGGACTATCATGAACAACTGTTTATAAACTCAACATATCAGATGAAATGGACAAACTTCTTGATAGACACAATTACCAAACTGGTAAAACAGAAAACTGAGTACTGAAATATCTATTTAAAAAATCAAATTTAATGACAAAGATGTCTCCACACAGAAAATTCCAGGCTCAGATAATTGTACTGGTGAATCCTCTCACCAGTACAATTAAGAAAAAAAAAATACCAAACCTTTATAAAATAAAGGAAGAAAAGACACTCCCCAACTCATTTGATACCCAAGCCTGATGGTAACATTATAAGAAAAAAATTACCGACCAATAGCCTTCATAAATATAGATGCAAACATCTTAACACAATTTTAACAAATCAAATTCTACAATAAAATATCGCACCATGACTAACCAGAGTTTATCCCAGGAATGCTAGGTTTAACATATGAACATTAATGCACCAAAATTCATGTTCATCTAGAACCTCAAAATACGACTTTCTTAGGAAATAAGGTGTTTACAGGTTTAAATACTTAAGATGAGGACACACTCAATTAGGGTGGGCCCTAAATCCAATGCCTGGTATCTTTTTTTTAAGAGAAAGAAGAGACACAGACACGTAGAGAAAACACAGGGAAGAAGGCCACGTGGGATGAAGGCAGGGATGGGAATGATGCAGCTACAAGCCAAGGAATGCTAATGGACTGCTGCCAACCACCAGAAAGAAGCTGGAAGAGGCAAGGAAGGATACTTCCATGATGCCTTCAGAGGAATATGGCCCTGCAAACACCTTGATTTCGGACTTCTGTCCTCCAGAACTGAGAGAATACATTTCTGTTTTAAGTCTGTGGCAATTTGTTACAGCAGCTACAAGAAACTAGCACAATATTCAACTGACCAGATAATTTTCTTAAATATAAAGTAATTGCTTGGGTTTCTTCTTCTGGTTTTCAGAACAAATTAAGAAACAGCATGGTGGTGTCAGTTAGGCATATATCAAATTGTCAGTTTTACTGGTAAAGTTCAACTGCAGAACAAGATTTGAATCGACAGCCTATTGTGCTTCCTGATACTTTCAGTCTGAATTGGGGGGTTCCCCCATTTAGTCATAGCACAAAGGAGCTCCTCTCCGCGCCTTCTGCCTCACCTCCCAGGGAGCAGATCCTTACACACCAACACTGCAGACAAGCGATGAGAAAAAGAAAGAAGCTTGGCCAGGTGGCATGCAGTTCCCTAATCTGCCCAAGCAAATTATGGGGAAGAAACGTTCTTCCTGTACTTTTCCCTTCTGAATTGTTCAGAAGCGAAAATTTGCTTCTCATAATGAAATACAAAGAGAAAAACGAAGTGTTCTCCCTTAGTAGCAATGCATAGTAAACTTCCTGATAGAAACCTGAAAGGCCACATTTAATGCTATTGGAACATAACCGAAAGAACGTGGAACAGTGCCATGAACATTCAACACACATTTGTTGAGTGAATAAAATCAAATAAATAAAATGACACTGACTATATTGTTCTTAGCCATAAATTCCGTAATTCAAAGGTACATAAATTTAAAAAATTACTAAAGATAAACACTATTACATAGATTCAAAAAAGCAACATTTTTTTGACATTTTACTTTCTCTAAAACTGGATAAACTCTACAATCAGTGGTGTGTTATAGTTTAATTGTATGCATTTCCTTCTTCCTTAGTGGTATGTAAAATAATGCTACATGTTACAATTGGTGCAGTTTTAGATTCGGTGGAATACAGTATATCTTTAAAAATTATTTCCTTATCAGTTGCAGAAGAAAATATGTAAAACATACACACACACACAAATTCATTCTCTCCTTCTCTTTTTCATAATCAGATAAAAAAGCATAAATTCAAGAACACAATGCAACAGTTAAGTGGTAGTGCTAACCTCAGGATCAAGGTTTTCACAGAATGCTTTTTTCTCAGCTTCTACTTGTGTGCCATTCGGTATTGGAGAGGAAGAAGGTGCAGAATGTAACTCCAATTCTTCACAGAGGGCAGTTTCTTTATCTCCTAGTCCATCTTTCTCTTCTCTGTGACTATTCTTTTTTAACATACTCCTTGGCCGAGGTGATGGTTTAAAGTGATCATCTGTGTCAAGGCTGTTGTTTTCTGCTGAAAAATAAAATGCTTAAAGTGTGTGTACAAAAAAATGACCATGGCTTTATCTATCTCTCTGGGTGCTACCATATTTCCCTCCTGTGCCCATGCCCCTTCGCTCTCTGTCCTGAAGAGTCCAGATGAAGCTCACAACTCTTCTCTATACAGAGCTCTAATAAGGCACAAATAAATAATAGTTAATAATCAGGCTGAATGCAGTGGCCCACGCCTGTAATCCCAGCACTTTGGGAGGCTGAGGTGGGCGGATCACGAGGTTAGGAGTTTGAGACCAGCCTGGCTAATATGGTGAAACCCTATCTCTACTAAAAATACAAAAAAAATTAGCTGGGCGTGGTAGCTCATGCCTGTAATCTCAGATACTCAGGAGGCTGAGGCAGGAGAATTGCTTGAACCCAGGATTCTGAGGTTGCAGTGAGCCGAGATCTAGATCACACCATTGCACTCCAGTCTAGGCAATAACAGCAAAACTCCATCTCAAAAACAAAAAACAAAAACAAACAAACAAAAAAACAAAGTAAAAAGATAGTTGTCATCCTGAAAGTAACCACTATACTTTAGTTTCACAAGAAGTTAAACTCTTCAACATTATGAACTCCTAGAGTATTCAAAAAAAATGTTAAAAATAAAAAACAAAACAAAATCTTGCCCCAGTTTCTACCACTATAAAATGAAGAGGTTCATCCATCAAGCCTTTGAGTACCAAGCCCTGTACACATTACTAAACCTCATAATCAACAAAGCAGCAATGGACCTGTCCAGGGACTTTACAGGTTGATTTTTCTAAACAAAATTACAAGACAAAGGTAAGTGCTATTATAAGGATCAAGATGATGATGTTGGCACCCAAGGGATAGGAGCGCTAACTCTCACTAGAGGAAGGAATCTTTTATGAGTTAATTGTTCTGAGTCCATAAAACTTCTTTAGCAGTTATTAAAATTTCACTATTTCCATTACTTCTAAGTTTAAAACAAGAATCTAATGCTGATATGCCTCCAGCATTTGAAACATAATGGGAAGACTTTCCATGTATATATTTTTTGCCTGAATTTTACCTGCTATACATATTTATGTTTCTATTGTTCTACAAATGCATTTCTCTAAACTTCAAAACTGGTCTAATTAACATCTTCCTCCCATTTACCTACAAACGGGCTTATGAATGCTGCCAGAAGATTCCACAACCATACCAAGTGGGTATTATTATAAATATTTCCTTGACAATTTTAGCTACATCCTAAACTCCAGCCAAATGTTCAACCCCAAATCCAAGGGTCCTAGATTTCTCCCTCTATTATCCCCTAAATCCAAAGTATCAATATACCCTATCGATTCTACATACAAATATCTCATTTATTCCACTTTCTACATCCCTACTGTAGGGTCCTTATCCACTCTTTCCTAGATCACTGCTTCCATGATATTTACAAAATGCAAATCAGAACACATCACTCCTCTCTACAAAATTCTTCAATGGCTCCCCATGATCCAATCCTACAGAATAAAAGCTTAACTGCCTTTGAACAACATAAAAGGGATTTTATGGTTTCGTCCTTCACTGCCTAATCTACAGCCATTTTGTCATCTGTGTTTCTGAAATGCTGGGCTAACAGTTGTCATGAACACATGCCACAATCACTCCAATCCCTCCTACTACCATACCTTTACCTAAGCTGATCCCCCTGCCTAGAATATCCACTTCTTGCTTCTCCTGACAAATGCTTCCATGTCTTTTGAACCTCAGTTTAAGCAGAGTATTATAAAATGCCCAAAAGAAGATATTGAGCCAATTTTTTGTATTATTGTAGTAAGAACACAACATGAGGTCTACCTTCTTAATACATTAAGTGCAAAAGACAGTACTGTTAACTATAGGCACAATGTTGTACAGCAGATCTCTAGAACTTATGCATCCCACATGACTGATACTTTATACCTGCTGATTGTGTTTACAAACAAATGCTAAATAATAAAGTGAATAATCAGAACATTTATAGAGTGCTAAATTTATGCCAATACTGTTCTAAGTACTTCAAATATGTGAACTCATTTAATTGCCTCAAACTCCTAGAGGTAGGCAACTATTGTCCCATTTTTAAAGATGAATAAAATGAGAACAAAGAGGTCTCATGCCCAAAGTCACAAACTCTAGCAGGCTTTAGGTCTCAGATTAAAGGAGAAGCATCCTGACTCCAAAGTTCATGATTTCAGTCATGTTAGTGTTAAAAACATATCCTGCAAAAAATACTTTCATTTTATAGAGCAACTGTCACTTCCATAGTGATTATGATGTCTGGTTACTATACTTTTTACAAAAGACAAGCAAGGACAGAGAAAGCCTTCAAGCTCTAAGAGTCTCATAAAGCATACTTGCTCCTCAGCAATATCTCACCACATTAAAAATATTGAGTTCCAAACCTGTATTAAAAATAAAAAAAGTCAAAGAATTTAGAGCATAAACTCATGAACCACATTCCCTCTTTCAAAGATAAATCATTCATATATTAATTTATTCATTTAAATACTTAATATATTCTATATGCCAGGTATTATCTTAGGAACACTAGCCTCAATTTTTACAAGAACCTGAGAATGACAACTTTAATATATTTTCTACAAAAATATCACTTCCAGAAGTACTGTCAAGTTCCCAAAAAGAAAAAAAATGCCTATATTTTAAGAAAAGTGCTTTTTTTGGTAATCAATGTATACAATTGCCTATTTAGGTAATTTTTATATTATACATACTGAATATAACATTGCATATGTAAGTAGGGCATTTAGGATCCCGATGCCACCTTGTGGTTAAAATACAGTATTTCCTTATTCATTTTAACGTACCACAAGTTTTTCTTTTTTTTCTTTTTTTTTAAGGTATGAAATAGGTAGATTATTGCTTTCCTGATTGTCTACCATAAACTTCTAATTATATACGTCCACTTGTCTCAGACAAATTTTTTTTTTTTTTTTTTTTTTTGAGGCGGAGTCTCGCTTTGTCGCCCGGACTGGAGTGCAGTGGCCAGATCTCAGCTCACTGCAAGCTCCGCCTCCCGGGTTTATGCCATTCTCCTGCCTCAGCCTCCCGAGTAGCTGGGACTACAGGCGCCCGCCACCTCGCCCGGCTAGTTTTTGTATTTTTAGTAGAGACGGGGTTTCACCATGTTAGCCAGGATGGTCTCGATCTCCTGACCTCGTGATCCGCCCGTCTCGGCCTCCCAAAGTGCTGGGATTACAGGCTTGAGCCACCGCGCCCGGCCTCAGACAAATTTTTAGCTGCTATATGCTCGCATTCTCTTAATAACAAAGTTCAATTGCGTTCCTCTTCTCTGCTACATTGATTTCACTCACTATACTTGGGAGGCACATTTTAACAAGTTAATTCTGTTTCATTATGCATCCTGTTTGCATTTTTGTAGTTTTTTTATAGTTTATGAGATGCACTTCAATAAATTCTCACAACAATTTTGCAGAAATAGAAAGAGGGCTATTTTTAGCTTCTTCGTCATGAGGATAGTGAAGCTTATTTGCTGAAGTCACATATAACTAATACACAGTGGCTTTTCCCCAGGTGTCCTGGACATTATTCTATGTTCTTTGCTCTGCTTACATCCTTTGCTCATTTCAAAGTTAATGAGATTGTGGGGTCAGGAAGAAATGAGCAGTTCCCCAGTACATGCCTGAAATACAGTTTTGTCTGATGTTACCACTAGTATCTAATATGCAAAGTATGAACTATTTACCAGCACTGTATTTACTGATGATATGGAAGGAGATTTTTATGATGGTTAACATCAACTAATAATTCCTTTATAGAACAGAAGACTGAAAAACACAAAATCCTTAACCTTGCGTATACAAGTTGAGGAATGGTGACCCAGAGTATGTGAGAGGGCTTGGTCTGTTTCATTCTATCTTTGTTCCTTTATGCTTAAAGCTCAGTATAATTGTGGGGAGAACTACTGTAACCCCACATCACACTGGGAACTTTCCTTTGGAAAACTGAATCTTAGTAGATTTTCATAGGCAATACAGGGACCAAATGGAGATTCTCTTAATGAGCGCCTAGAAGCTTCAAAAAACAACAGCAGCAATAACATAACTCATCCTTCAAATACACAAATGTCAAGAAAATTTTCTGGCACAATGTTGGTATGGCAAAGATTGTTTTAAGGATTAGTCCCACTATTGTTGTAACTCTAATCTTTGGAGTGTGAGAGGGATTAGACAGCATTCCATTCCAGTTCCATGCCTACAAACAAAACTGAAGCTCACAGGTCTAGGTGTATGGAGATCCACAGCTATGGATGCTATGGATGACTAAAGGTGCTTTGGCCTTTTATCAGGCAACAGCCTAGATGCAAGACAAAATACAACAGGTCTGTAAAATTGAAGTTAAGTCTGTTTTTCTTAAATATATACTAGCTACCATATAAAAAAATTTGGGATTATCTTAAAATAAACTTCCAAGAAATGCAATTACAGTAATCCTAACAAATTACCTGAAGATGTGCTTTTAATTGAAAGAATTCTGGGTTTAGGTTTCATTTTTATTTTGTCTTTTTCAAATTCCTTGTCCTTATTTTGAGATTCAGAGAAGGATTTTACAACGATGTCTTCACACCCATCAGGTGCCATTTCCTCATCATTTTTGATGGCACACACTGGCTCATCTTTGGTTATGTTACCATTTGATTTCTTGGTTTTCAAAAAAGATAGTTTTGAAGGATTCTTTTCTTCATCATCTGATATATGAAAGTCATTCATTTTTTTATTAACTGAATTTTCATCTGCTGAAGTGTCAGAAAAATCACCTAAGGAAACTGAAAAATGGAAAAGAAAAAATGTTTTCCACAGTATTTTTAAAAATTGTCAAGGTTACGTTAACTTAATTAAAAAGTTTACCTTAAAAGCTACAAACAAAATTCTAACAATGAATACGCACAAATTATTTTATGAATAGACTTACAGCTCTAAAAACACAGCTAACTCAGGCATGTTTCATTAACATTTATGAAATAAAAATTCCAATTACATTAATTTATTCAAAATGTATTATTGTGTGTCTTTAGGGTACCAAACAACCAAATACTGTTTGCTCTGGAAAAAGCCATCCAAAGGTCCCTAACAATCAGCCATGTAGCATTTAAATTAGGTTATGGACTGTAAAACTTTTATTTGAAAATTACTTCCTCATATAAAATTAAGAATGGAAGAATTTAATTAGTAATTACTAATTATATTTTTTTCCATAAAAATTTTGGAACTACAATTCCATCCACACCAGAATACTAGATTTACTAAGAATCATAAGGAATGCTAAGTTAACTATACAGCAGTGATTTAACTGTGGTTATTATTGGTTTTACAGAAATCATTAACAACTATTCACCAAATTTTAAAGAATAAAACACCAGGCTGGGCGCAGTGGCTCACGCCTGTAATCCCAGCACTTTGGGAGGCCTAGACGGGCGGATCACAAGGTCAGGAGTTCGAGACCAGCCTGGCCAATGTGGTGAAACCCCGTCTCTACTAAAAATACAAAAATGAGCTAGGTGTGGTGGCAGGCGCCTGGAGTCCCAGCTACTCAGGAGGCTGAGGGAGGAGAATCACTTGAACCTGGGAGGTGGAGGTTGCAATGAGCCAAGATTATGCCACTGCACTCCAGCTTGGGCGACTGAGCGAGACTCCATCTCAAAAAAAAAAAAAAAAAAAAAAAGAATAAAACACCAAGTTTAGAATTCTGTATGCTTAATGCTTACACCTGAAACTAAAATATTAATATTTTTACACAGCTAAGAGAAACCAAATTATAATAGTACTGATATATGAAACATGAAGAGTCTGTGGTTTTTAAATTTACCCCTTATCACAGCCCCCCAAAAAATCTGATTTATAGCAAGCATTATAAAAGTACTTCTAATGTGCACCAAAGTTTAATTCTGTGAGGCCTAGCTACTAGCTAGCTGTAGCATCTCCTAGGATTGATCTTAAAGACGAACCTGTTTTCTCCAATGTGGTTTACCACTGGCAGCCATCCTTTTACTGCAAATCTGCCATCAATTAATTTATATTTTCATATATACATTCAGAAAACAAAACAAACAAAGCAACAACAACAACAAAAAAAACCAAGAAAACTCATACAACTTCTTGAAAATTAAGAGTGACTTTCTACTGATTAAAAAGTTGAAAGTCTAAAACTAGTGAATGCATAGGTATTTTTTAACATACGTGATTGAGGGGATGGGTGGTTGGGGGGCTGGCTAAATACAAAACTAAGGAAGCAAAAAGAAGAAAAGTGGTTCACTTTTCCATACTGTCACATACCAATCTCATCACTGTCAAAGTCATCTGAGTATTCAGAACTCCTTTGTCTGGCTGAGCGAGCTGTAATTGCTCTTATTAGCTCATCCTGAAATGAGATACTGAAATCAATTTCCATCCAAACATGGAGGTATCATATTTACAAGTAATTCTTTAAACAAATAATGCTTGATTCACAACTGCTTTCAGACTTAGGTTTCATTCATCTAACAAATATTTCCTGCAGGCTCACTTTATGCCATGTACCCACTTTATGCCTCATACTCAATGCAGAGCATCACAGACAAGAGCCCTTCCTCATGGAGCTTGCAGTTAAACTAGAGGAGACACACATTATCAGATAAATTAATTGCAGGTTATAATTAGAGCTGGAGGTTGACAAACAAGAAGGGGCTCAATTTAGATTATAATTTATTAAAAACTGGTATTTTGAAAGAAATGGTATTTTTAAGAGCTCTTGTCTCAACATATTTCAGAAATGGATGCAATCAATATTGCAAACTTAGAGGCTGAGTTCAAAATTGTAGTGACTCAACAGAAAAAAACAAACATTATGTGACAACAGAAAAAAAGTTTTTATATAAAAATGGCAATTTAAGGTTGCAATTCCACTTTTAACTTAGTAGGAAACTAGTATTGAGGCTACTTCGGCAGTCTTAAAACCATATAGGGGAGTCTGTAATACTGAATGGAGTCCAAACATGATCATGTGCAAAACCTCAAAAGAAATGTAAGATTTACTCCTGCTTTATATAGGACTGTTCCTAGAATCACCAATTTCAACCCATCTAATACAGTGCTTACACTGTGAAATGATTCCAAATAAAAATACTTTACCTGGAAAGTAGTTCTTTTGGTAACTTTGGGACTCTTTGTATATGCCAAAGTGGTGCTAAAAACTTCATCAGACATAGTGTATTTTTTTCTCGTTACCTTTATAAAATAGCTAATTATTAGAATAATTCAACTTCTGATGGTGGCTGAAATATACAAAAAACAAATCAGACTTTGCATGCTTGAGAATTTATTTTACTACATTTGATTCTACTCTCCCCGCAAAGGTCAAAGAAAAGCATCTCATATGAACATTGGGCTACACCTTCACTTAAAAATGTAAAAGGAGTTCTTGTAAAGAAATAGCAAATTATCACAAGCTTATTTTAAAAAAATTCAAATGGAAGATATCCTAAAATAAAAATTCAAATGGAAGATATCCTAAAATAGTTTTGCAACTACTTAAAAAGTCTGCAAATAAATAATTACAAGTTAATAAGACAAAATGATGCCAATTAAAATAGAACACCTTATTTTTCACCTCTCTTCTAAAGTATAACATTGCCTTCAAAATAACTCATGTCTTATTTAAAAGGCCATCAAAAGGATCGTCGGCGTAAAAATTATAAGCACCACCATCAAAAAAATGTATCTATATATTTGCATATAGTGCTATTCAAAGAAAAATATCTTAATGCTAACCCGCAAACAGCCAGCGATATGGATTGCAAGCCATTTTTTCCTCTCACAAAAGTGTTAAAGAGAGCCAAGTAAGCAAAACGACGAAGCTTTCGCCATGAGCGGAATTAAAATCGCGGTTTCCGTGCTCGGAGCAGAGGCCTTGCAGGGCCGCCCATAGCGGTGCGCGCCCCGGGTTCCGTTCCCTACCAGGCCAGGTGACGTCCGGGTGCTCGCCGCTCTTCACCGCGCCATACGCTGAGCACCAGCGAACACCAAGCTCGTGCACGCCCAAGCGCAGTCTCTGTCCGGATCCCCCATGGTCCCCAGGTCCCGCTTTCTGTTCCCAGCCCCGGACGCCCGTGGGCAGTTCCCCGCGACCCTGAGAACCAAGAGCCAAGCCTCGGGTAGGACCTGCTCACCTTGGCCTGGGCCTGGCTGCGCCCGCAGAGCCGGTCCTGCAACGAGCGAGGAGGAGGGGCTAATAACAGAGGCGGAGGGCGGTTGCTAGGAAACAGCGTCTCCGAGAGGAAGTGACTTCCCTACCGCCGGGTCTCTCGGGTACCCAACACCGCTCTTCGGCCTGACGTGTTGCTGGGGCAACCACCTAGACGAAGGAAGTGACATCACCGTCCTGGGTCTTGGGAGAGGGGTTCGTTATTGGCCGCTTGTGTGCATGTGTTGTTGCCTAGGAGACAGGACCCACCCAACTCCCACCCAGATAGCCTTAGTCTTGCCAATGGAGTAAGGGCCCTTATCTGCACATGTTGCAGATAAAGCACATTCGTCGTTTTGCCACAGTTAGGACGTGAAGTTCTCTGAATCCAAGTACAGTGTCAGTGCATGGGACAGAATAGTACGATAATGACGTTTGCAGAACACTGCTTCTGACTGCATGTTTGAATTCTGGTGACCCTTTCCTACAAACGTGATTGTCCCAAGTTAAGGGCTTTATGAACCAGTTTCTTCTTCTGGGGGAAAACAAAAGTGTACTAATAATAGACAACTTGAAAGGCTGTTGTAAAATTGAATGAAATAATGCAAGCGGAACACTTGGAAGAGTGCCTGAAATTGTATTCGGTATTAGATATGCTGCTCTTCATGCAACTAAGCTGCAAAGGGCCTGGAGAGAAGTCAACTCTTGTGGACACAAATGAAAGCCCATTTGACATCGTACTTTAATGTAAAATTCCCCCACTTTGTATACTTAGTGAGTAATCTTATTCGAATCAAACCAGACAAGCAAAATGATCCACTAGGCTAAAAGACCATGTGCTACTAAAGTAAACAAAATCAACATCATTTAATTAGCATAGGAAATTCTTAAAGCAAATAAAAACCAAAAATACTTATTGGACGTCTTTAAAATAACATGAATTTTTACTATTTTTAATTTGTAAAAAGCTTAATCCTGGTTGAATTGTCTGAATGAACTCATTGACTAGTAATTAAACTCATACCTGGTATTTTTTCCACATCTGTAAAATATGTTAATATTTAACTAATTCAATTTTGTATAAACAAATCACATTGAGATATAAATTTAATAAATCAATGTATTGAAAAACTAAATGTACATAACAAGAAATACGAAATTCAGTGAAATACAATGCTGCATTAGTCAGGGTTCTCTAGAGGGACAGAACTAATAGGAATGTGTATATATATCTCCACTCATCTCTATCCATTTATGATGCTAAAAATGTACACCACCTCTACACACACATACCCAAAATAGAAAATGCTCCCTATTTTCTATTAAATCATGGAACTACTGTTGAACCTTTCCAGGTCCCTCTTATGCTCCTGGAATCTCCTTTCCACTGTAAAATATTCTCTCACTTTTTCTTCTACAATCGCATCCTTATCTTAGCTAAGCAAAACTGTTTTCTGAATAAACTACCTCCCTGAGGGCTTTTCAAATAGAGACTGCTGTAGAAGAATGAAGATTTCTAAGTTCTCCTAGGTCCTCACATACTCAGTGACTGCTCTCCTATTACTCCAAACCCTTCCTTCTCACAAGCCAATATTCTGTTCTATTTGTTTCTGTCATCAACAGATCTCTAGGCCCTTCTCCCACATTCACTGAGTATCTACAGCCAACCTATCCAATACCCGAGATCACACCAAGGTCTGGTGTGGCCATGTTCCATGCAACAGACTTCTTTGCTCTATACTCCAAGACTTTCACTTGTCTATACCCCTAATTGTGGGGCTCCATACTGGAAGTCTTAAACTGTAATACTCCATTCCAAAAGGCCCGTGGCTTCCTTTTTTAGTTATTCTTCTCTTGTTATTTCTATTTGGGTAGGAACTCATCAAAACATCCAGACTCTTTTTTTTTTTTTTTTTACTTTTTCTTTCTTTTTTTTTAATGCATGTATCTCATCTAAGACACCCAGATGCTTGAGCTTTTCACAGTCTTCCCCCAATTTATCAGTTGCTCTCCTTGCTTCCTGCTTCCCTTTCCTAGCTAGCCCAAATCCCACAATGTAGCTTATGGAGTTCTTTCTTCAGCACTTTCAACTTTCTCACTTCCTCATTCCTCTGGTACACAAAACTTGTCCATTGATCATCCAAATTATTTGACCCAATGTATTTCAGAGTAATAGTGCATCAATCCCAGCTTATGATTTTATTTTATTTTTAAAGACAGGGTCTCACTTTTTTGCCCACTACTGGGCTCAAGCGATCCTCCTGCCTCCATCTCCCCAGATGCTGGGATTACAGCCATGAGCCACCATGCCCGGCCCCAGCTCACAACTTTCTATGTGACCTCAGGTATGTTACTTAAACACTCCTAACCCCAGTTTGTGCATTCATAGGTTGGGATAATACCTACCCCTTCCAGTGCCATTTTAAATATTTCATATAATACTTTGCACAAATACATATGATAAAATTATTTCACCACTCAGGACAGTGCCCAGTAGAGCTGGTGAGTCAGTAACTGTGGTTCCCCCACTTTCTCTCTCCCTACCAAGCTCACTTTCCACCTTCCCTCTAATTCCCTTCCCTATTCTCTTTCATGTGTTTACATTCCTGTCTCTTTCACTAGAATCAGTTTCTCAACAGCAGCACTATTGACAGTTTGGGCAGAATTACTCTTTGCTGTGGGGACTGTCCTGTGCATAATAGAAAGGTCAGCAGCATCCTACTCTCCACCCCACTAGATCCCAGCAGTGCCCTCCAAGCTGTGACAATCAAAAATATCTCTAGACATTGTCAAATGTCCTCTGAAGGATAAACTCACCTCAATTGAAAACTGCTGCACTACAGTAATGGCTATCAAACTTTTTTGAACAAGATCTACAATAAAAAACATTTTGTGTATGTATATATACACACAGTATGTGAAATAACTTTATGAAATTATTCTTTCCCTTACAGTGTCCCACTCTGATATGCTCTATTCTGTTTAAAAACAATAACTAGACTGAGCCTCCATAAGAATAGTAATCATCTCTGTTTCATCTTTGCACTCACAGTACCTAGGTAAACCATGTGGCACACAAGAGGAACACAAATACTTGTTAAATTGCAATGAATCATCATTTCTGGTAGTCATTGAAGAGTTTTTGTTAACAGAAGAAAAACAAAAATTAAATTTGTTTTCTGGTTGTGCAGTGCTCAAAATTGAATACCACCCTTGGCAGCTTCCAGGAGAAAAAGTTCTTCGCCTCTGCTTTAAAATATTCTGTAGCCTAATCAATGTGAGCAAAAGGCAAAAATCTCCTAAGATATAAAATGCATACTACATATATAATCATGTGTGCACTAGGCTGCGACCTAAAATGCCAATGACTATGGCCAAATTACTGACAGATACAAGCCTGTGACTTAAGCCAGACACTCAAAAGAAGTAAGCCTCCCTTTCCTTGGAGACACTTTCTAAAACTATAAAAATAAAAGGTAAAAATTAGGACATATTCAGGTAACAACTACTCCCCTCCCCAAAATAACTTCTGTTGTATAAAACCCAAAGATTCAAAGCTACAACATTGGATATGAAAGCTGAGTCTTTCAATAAAAAGAGGAATGGGACAAATTAACTAAACATATTTTTTTTTTAAAATGCTCATCCTTTTTCCTAAAAGTACAACAGTTCCCCCTTATCCAAGAGGGATCCATTTGGAGATCCCCCAGTGCCTGTGCTGAAACCATGAATAATACTAAACCCCATATATACTATGTTTTGTCCTATGCTTGCATACCCATGGTAAAGTTGAATTTATAAACTAGGCTCAGTAAAAGATAAATAACAGAATAATTATAGCATACTGTAATAAAAGTTATATGAATGTAGTCTCTTTTTCTCTCAAAATATCTTATTTTACTGTACCATAGGTAGCTCACATTGTGGATAAAGGGGTACTATTGTACAACAATCTCACCATTTGCCGATATTCCCGAACCATTTTTAGCTTTTCTCCTCCTTCCTTGTTTGTTTCCTTTTGTTCAATGCTGCTGAGTATTCTCTAAGAGGCTCTTCTAGCTCCAATCACATTCTTATATCAACAGATAGGAGGTTCTTCAACTGTCAGCTACACATCCATCTCTGCTAACTTCTTCATTGCCTCCACAATTTCTGTAAAAGAAAAGCAAAATCTGCACACCTGCAGAATTAGCACCATGTAGATGCTGCTAAAGGGTTTTCTGCCTGGCACAGGTATTTCTTCTAGCAAATTTCAATCTCACCCTGGAGGGGTGACATCATGTCCCCCACTGCACCAGGGCCCACTGAGCAACACTTGGAGCAACCAAGGGGTGCCACACCAGAATGTGGGGACCAGTGACTTCAGGGATTGCTGGGAAGCAAGCCCCAAGATCCCCAGGGCACACTAGGGCCTTCCTTGAAAACTGTACTGCCCTCAATGCTCTGGCAACATGGGCCTATGATGAGAGTGCATCCCAAGCAATCTACAAAATGCCTTCCGGGTTGCTCTTTCATTGTCCTGGTGAAAAGCACAGCCCTGATCCATGGATCCTGATCCACAACCTTTGTGTTCTCTCCCACACTTTATTTGTTAAAATATGGACAGGCTGAGAAGGCTAAAGATTTCCCAAATCTTTAAATTCTCTTCCCTTTTGATGATAACTTCTGTCTCTAAATCATTCCTCTTTTCTTTCATTTTCCTATACATATTCAAGAGAATCAAGCTGCTCCTTTAATACTTTGCTTAGGTATTTCTTCTAGCAAATTTCAATCTCATTATTCATAAGTTCTGCCTTCCAGAAAACACTTGGACATGAACACAATGCAGCCAAGTTCTTTGTCACTTTGCGACAAATGTCACCTTTCCTCCAGTTTCCAAGAGCATGTTCTTCATTTCCATCTGAGACTTATCAGAATGACCTTTCCCTTCCATATTATTTTATTTTATTTTATTTTATTTTTTTAGAGACTGGATCTCCCTATCTTGGGCAGGTTGCTCTTGAACTCTTGGCCTCAAGCAATCCTTCTGCCTCAGCCTCGCAAAGTGTTAAGATTCCAGGCATAAGCCACCATGCCTGGCCCCCTCCATATTCTACAAACATTCTATCCAGCTCTTCTCCTCTGAGCCTTCACCAGAATCACACTTAATGAAGAGTCACAGGGAGAAGACAGCCACCCACATCTCAGGAGACAGGCCTGGAACAGAGCCTTCCTGCTCCGCCCTCAGAAGGAACCCACCTGCTGACAACTTGATATTGGACTCTTGGCCTCCAGTACTGTGAGACAGTAAGATTCTGTTGTTGAAGGTGCGCAGTCTGTGGCCAGTCTGTAAGACAGCCCTAGCAAACTAACGCAGCCTGGTAGCCCACGGATGGTGAAAAGATGGAGTGCACAATGGAGCTCCAGGCTTACTGTCTACAGCTCCCAAAGTGTGCTACGGGACCCTTTGGTGGATGTACGTATGCAAGGTAATTTTGGGTGGTGCAGGGTGAATAATTTCAATTTCCATAATAATGTATTTATCTTACTGGGTAAATCGGGGTCCCCACCTGTTAGGAACCAGGCTGCATAGCAGGAGGTGAACAGCAGCCAGAGAGCAAAGCTTCAGCTGTAGAAACAGCTCCTCCTCATCCCTTGCATTACCACCTGAGCCCTGCCTCCTGTTAGATCAGCGGTAGCATTAGATTCTCATAGGAGCACAAACCCTACTGTGAACTGTACATGCGAGGGATTTACATGCTACTTAAGATTTACATACAACTTAAGATTTACATGCTACTAAAAATATGGGTTTCAACAGTAATAAAAATGGATGCAAATGAAAACACTCTCTTGCTGTGGTCCCAGAAACCTCAATCATTCTATCAGTGAGATGTGTAGCTTTGATCTGTCAATGTCTCCCGTCACCCCTAGATGGGACCATCTAGGTGCAGGACAACAAGCTCAGGGCTCCCACTTATTCTCCATCATGATGAGTTGTATAATTACTTCATTATATATCACAATGTAATGACAATAGAAATAAAGTGCACAATAAATGTAATGGGCTTGGATCATTCTCAAATCATCCCTTCCCCTTCTCCTGGGTCTGTGGAGAAGTTGTCTTCCACAAAACTGGTCTCTGATGCCAAAAAGTTTGGAGTAAATGCTGGTGTAAATGTTTCTAATAGTTAAGCAACTTAAGATTTACATGCTACCAAAAATATGGGTTTCAACGCCAATAAAAATGGATACAAATGAAAACACTCTTGCTCTGGTCCCGGAAATGTTAATCACTCTGTCAGAGAGATGTGTAGCTTTGATCTGGAGCTGCCCTCCCATATTCCGTCCATTGTAAACCCCTGCAACACACACACGCACACTCACAGACACATGCACACACATACACATACCAGCATGCACACACACGCACTCACAGACACACACACACACACACACACATACCAGTGTGCGTGCACACACACGTGCACACTCACAGACACATGCACATACATACACATACCAGCGTACACACACACACACATACACCAGTGTGCGCACACACACGTGCACACTCACACACACACGTACATACACATACCAGCGTGCACACATACACACATGCTGTGCCTCATGCCCTCACAAAGGTGGCACGGGAGGGAATGAGTATTTTTAAGAGAAATGACAACTCAGACCCCTTGTTCTCCCAGTGTTGGCACAAGTGCTTTCTCTGTAGACCATGCTTCCAGCTCTTTCTTGGCTCTCCCTCTTAGTGAAAGAGAGAAGCAGAGCCCCAGCCCAGTATACCCAGCTGCTTAGTGCCCAAGCCAAGTTCACAAGCTTCCTGAGGAATCTAGTGACATGAAGGCAGTGCAGAGCCTCCCCCAAAGACGTGTCAGCTTTTGGTGGATCCTTGAGCCCAGGAAGGTGATAGGCGAGACATCACTGTTCACCAGAAAACACAACCAAAATCCATTGAGGAAGGGCAGCAGTCAAAGGTTTTACTCTCCAGAAGGAGTTCTCTGGAACTGCAAGCAGCAGGCAGAAGACTTCCTTGTATGTGTGGTTAGGCGACAGTGACCTACAGTTTTCACTGGGAAATGGGATCAAGAGTGACCCTGTCTCCTACTCATGCACCTCTCTCCCTGTCTCTCTCTGCCTTTTATGTCTCTCCTCCTATTGCTCTCCCTCCTCTTCCTCTCAGCCTCCTCTGTCTCTCTCCCTGTCTCTCTTCCCCTCTCTCTATCTCACTCCCTTTTCCCCATCTCTCTTTCTCTCTCCTTCTTCTCCACTTCTCTCTCCCTCCTCCTCTCCCTCCCTGCCACTATTCAGGCAGGACTCCTAGGCCACCTTTCAGTGTACACGCAGGGCAGCAGGACCTTGGTCCCCCATCTCTCAGTGGCCTCAAGGTCAGGGGTATGGACCTTTCCATGCTCTCCTGGTGGGCACCGACACTCCAGGGAGCAGAAACTATAGGTCACCACTGACTCAAGTGGCGCACCCACGGGTGCTTCCACTTGTGATTGTGACTTCCATCTTGTGATCTGCTGAGGTCAAAGCAAAGGACAAGAGCTGAGGCCCGACCCTGCACCAGGGTGGGGATAGGGGTCGGTTTGGGGGTAGAGGTGGGGATGGCAGCAACCACTGCAAACTGGTCCCTGGCCGGCTTCCTGTCCGTCACCCTGCCATGCAAAGCCTCCTCTCCTGCCCCTCCCCCTGCCTCCCACCACCTCCACCCCTAGGCAGACTCAGGCTCCAGAATTCCTCCTGGATCCAGGAACTAAAAGCAACCCCTGGACTCTGCAGCCTCTAGGCCAGGTGTCAGCTGCCCCTGCTGCATGCTGACAAACCTTAGCTCTCACTTATGCCCTGACCCAAGCCAGCCACACACACCCAGCATAACCACCTTCTCCCGACTTTAGCCCTGACATCCCTGCTTTCTGGTAATCCCCAGCTCCAGGCAAGTCCAAAGGCCAGCACCCTACTCCCACCCTTCCTGGGTGCCACTCTTGTCTGCTTGTCAAGATGTCTTAACCTGGCTTTATCAACATAGAACAAATAAAGGGCCTCTCCCAGGAAGGTTTGGCAAAACACTCTCCATTTAGAAGCAGGGGCAGTGACGAGACCTACAGATGACCCGAGGTTTGCTACTCAAGCAGCAAGAAGGGCAAGGAGCCCGGTTTCATATCCTCATCCTGGAAGGATGGCCAGGGCTCCACAAGATCCTGTGGGGGGCTGGCAGGAGCCGATCTGCCCTCCTCTTGAGGAAGCAGGCCACCACCACCAGGAAGCAACAGATGGTGACATACAGGTAGATCCCCCACGTGCTGTAGAGCAGGGCCAGCAGATCTGCACTCAGCCCAGCCCCAGGGGAGCTTTAAGACAGACTGAGACCCTGATAGGTTTGGCTCTGTGTCCCCACCCAAATCCCATCTTGAATTGCCATCCTGATGTGTCAAGGGAGGAACCTGGGGGGAGGTGATTGGATTTGGAGGCAGTTTCCCTCATGCCGTCCCCCGATAGTGAATGAGTTCTCAGGAGAGCTGATGGTTTTAAAGTGTGGTACTTCCTCATTTTCCACTCACTCCCTCCTGCCGCCTTGTGAAGAAGGTGCCTGCTTCCTCTTCACCTTCTGCCATGATTGTAAGTTTCCTGACCTGTGAGTCAAGGAAACCTCTTTCCTTTATAAACTACCCAGTCTCAGGCACTTCTCTGTGGCAGTGTGAAAACAAACTAATACAGACCCCTTCTCTCAAGTGCCTTATCCTTAGGCCATCAGCTGCCCCCATGCTCCTCCTCTGCCCCATGGTCTTCCTTTTCCCCTCATTTGGCCCAAGTGATCCACATGGCCAGCTCCAGCCCCATCCTACTGCAGGCCTGTCATACTGGTGGAGAGGCTGGGCTCCTTTCCTGACCCCAAGGATGGCTGACATGCTCTCTGGATCTTGAAGGAAACTGACCTCCTACCCTCATACTGGTAGCAACTTCTTCCAAGACCTCAAAGCTGGACCATATGAGCTGATTTTTTTTGTCGTCTCCGCTTGCTAGGGCTGTCACTGGGACAGGTCTAGCCCAGGAAGCCCATGGGGACCCCGACACCAGGCCCTGCCCAGACCCATCAGGACTAAGAGAGAGGTCAGGAGATACCCCAGCTGCAACATGGGCACGTGCATCTGGCCCTGTTGGTGGCCAGTGATGGGCATGCCTGGAAGGAGCCAGGGTGGCATCCCACCAGCTGCCCCGCAGTCCTAGACACCTTGGAAAATCCTGTTCAATGTGGAAGCTGATCTCATCAAGGCCATGAGAGAGAAAAGTGAGCATTGCATCCCCGCATCTCCAGTCAGTCAGCAACATGTCCTGGGGCCTCTATCCCAAACTGTGGGACAGAGGCCCCCTCCCAGGCCACAATTCCCAGACCAAGAGGGCCTGGCCTAGACCCCAGCCCTGGGAAGAGAGGGGCACCAGAGGTGTGGTGGGCTCTCAGCTGCAGTCAGCATGACCATGCAGGGGACCCTGGCACTGTGGAGCTCTGTCACTATCACAATTCCCCTCGCAGAAGCTGGGTGAGATCCTGAAGCCTTGCAGCTGCTGCTACAGCCACAGCAGGGGCTGAGATTGGCTTTCACTGCACTGAGCCACAAGGTGGACATGGACTGGCTTGCCCTACAGTGCACACAGCACTGCTTCTGACCAGGACACCTCATTTACAGCTAGGGACGTGCAGCAGTGTGCTCCGCCTTGGCTCTGCCACCTCTACTTGGAATGTTCTCAAGTCCTTCCAGGCTTCTAGAACCATCTGGGCCAGGGCTCATGGCTGGACAAGCACCTGAGGCCCCACAACCCAAACAAGCTTCCCATCCTCATTTTATTTTTTGTTAAACTTATGAAAATATATTAAGATATGACTTACATCACTGCATGTAAGTGTGCAGCTAAAAAGTCATTCACAAATAGAACATACCAGCCCCCAGATCACAAAGCCAACCATGCCCAGCCCCTCCCAGTGCCCCAGCCCTGAAACCAGTGTTCTGAATTCTGACAGCATTGTGAGCCTGCCTTTTGTACTTTACACTCACGGAAGTATAACCACTTTCCTGTTTTAACACAAATGTTTTCTTTTGAAATGATTTTAGATATACACCTTCCATCCAGCTGCCCCTAATAATGACATTTTGCATTACCATGGCACATTTGTCAAAACTAAGAAATTTAGGCCAGGTGTGGTGGCTTACACTTGTAATCCCAGCAATTTGAGAGGTAGAGGTGGGAGGCTCAGGTTTGCTTAAACCCAGGAGTTTGAGACTAGCCTTGGTAATATGGGTAGACCCTTTCTCTAGAGAAAAGTAAAAGAAATTAGCTAGGCATGGTGGCGTGTGCCTATAGTCCCACCTAGTTAGGAGGATGAATGGGAAGACTGCTTGATCCCAAAAGTTCCAGGAAGCAGTGAGCTATGATCACACCACTGCACTCCAGCCTGGGTGACAGAGAGATACCTTGTCTCTTTCAAAAAATTAAGAAACTCAACATGGGTGCAATCCTTTTAACTACATGATAGTTTGAACTCTCAGGTTAATGCAGTAATTATATTAATATGGTGAAATTTATTCAGATTTCACCTGTTTTTGCCCAACTTCTCATGCCTGCCCCAGGATCCCACCTCAGACTAACCCTCTGCCGTTAGGTCATTTCTCCTTAGCTTCCTCCAGAGAGTACAGCCAGACACACACCTGGGCTGAATGGTAGAGCTAATGGCTCCTGGACTCCAAACCTCTGCAGCATGTTACCATACTGAGAACTGTAGAGAACTGTAACACAATAGTGGTTATTTGTGTATCTAAGCACAAAAGTATCATAAAAATACAGTATAAACAATAAAAACTGGTACACCTGGCCAGTTGTGGTGGTTCATGCCTATAATCCCAGTACTATGGGAGGCCAGGTTAGGAGGATCACTTGAGCCCAGGAGTTCTAGAACTAGTCTGGATGACATAAAAAGACTCCACCTCTTTTTAAATATCAATTTTTTTTTTTTTTTTTTTTTTTGAGAGGGAGTCTGGCTCTGTTGCCCAGGCTGGAGTGCAGTGGCCGGATCTCAGCTCACTGCAAGCTCCGCCTCCCGGGTTTATGCCATTCTCCTGCCTCAGCCTCCCAAGTAGCTGGGACTACAGGCGCCAGCCACCTCGCCCTGCTAGCTTTTTGTATTTTTTTAGTAGAGACGGGGTTTCACCGTGTTCACCAGGATGGTCTCAAACTCCTGACCTCGTGATCCGCCTGTCTTGGCCTCCCAAAGTGCTGGGATTACAGGCTTGAGCCACCGCGCCCGGCCTTAAATATCAATTTTTAGCAATGGTACACCCGTATAGGGCAGCTCCATTATAATCTTATAGGACCATCATCCTATATACATTCTGGCATGGACTGAAATGTATTATCTGACACATGATTGCATAAGTAGTCTAGAGATGATTTAAACTATACTAGAAGTTATACTTAGGTTATATGCAAATACTGCACCATTTTATATTAGGACTTGAGCATCTGTGGATTTTGGTATCTGTGGAAGGTAGTGAAATTGATTCCCCACAAACGATGAGGGACAACTGTAAACATTTCAGGCCACACAGAAGCTGCAATTCCCTGCACCCCTACCTCCAGGTAAACTCTATCACTGGAGATTAGTCTGCCTGAACATAACTTTATATAAATGGAATCACACATTGTCTATTCTTATAGGTCTAACTCAACATGAGGTTTGTGAGATTCATTCATGTTGAAGCCATAATTTATTCATTTTCTTTGATGTATAGTATTCTAATCTTGAACGTACCATGGTTTTTTTAAATCCATTCTTCTGTGATGGATATTTGGGAAGTTTCTGGTTTGAAATTATTACAAACAGTGCTGCTATGAATGTTGTTTTACTCGTTGTATTAGTCTGTTTCATGCTGCTGATAAAGATATACCCAAGACTGGGCAATTTACAAAAGAGAGAGGTTTATTGGACTTACAGTTCCATGAGGCTGGGAAGGCCTCACAATCATGGCAGGAAGCAAGGAGGAGCAAGTCACATCTTATGTGGATGGCAGCAGGCAAAGAGAGAGCATGTACGAAGAAACTCCTGTTTTTAAAACCATCAGATCTCCTGAGACCCATTCACTATCGCGAGAACAGCACGGGAAAGACTGGCTCACATGATTCAGTCATCTCCCACCCAGCTCCTCCCACCACACGTGAGAATTACGAGAGCTACAAGATCAGATTGAGATTTGGGTGGGGACACAGAACCAAACCATATCACTTGTATTTTAGTGAAGATATAGACACATCTGTGTAACGTGCATGTGCAGGGATGAAATTGCTAGTTCATGGGAGACAAACATTTAGCTTTGGTGAATATTGCCAAATCATTCTAAAGTATTTGTTCCACTTTACCTGCTCATCAGTGAGCCAGAGCGTTCCATCAACAGTTTGAGCTGTCTAAGAAGGTCCTAGGTTCAATCCCATTCAATCATGAAGTAACTGTGTCACTTTGGGCAAGCCATGTAACTTTTCTGAGCCTCAGTGCTCAGTGTCCTCATCTGTAAATTGGGCTGATGGTGGTCCTCACTTTACAGGATGGCTTTAAGGACTAAGTGAGATGAAAGCTGACACCCCAAGTGACACCACTTCTCCCTCCTTCAGATTCAGTAAGAAGACGTCTTCACTGCCCAATGTGAACGCCATGGGGAGGACTGGAAGCCCTAGAGTTCCCCTGTCCCAGGAGCATAAGCCTTGGATTTTTGTTTTCAGAAACAACCACCTCTAGGATCAGGATAGCTCTCAACTTCCCCAAATCTGTGCTCCCACCCCACGAATGTGATGTGTTCAGCAATGGGGAAGGCACTGCACTGTACCAGCCTCACTCTGCCCACTGTCCATCCTCATGACTCAGAGCCCAGCTAGTTCCCCAAGCAGAACAGAGCAGGGTCCTGCCCCGGCCATGGGCTCCAGACATCCGGGCCACTACTACCTGTTCCTACCCTGCTGCCTCCATCCCTCAACCCTTGCTTGCCTCCTTCACAGCTCAGGATGTCTTAGCTTTTTACCTGTCACCATTGTCTGTCTCATCGAGGGGAGAGCAGCACAAGGGCAGGGACTCTGTCAGTCTGTGGATGTGTCTCCAGTGTCTGGGAGAGATTAGAAGCTCAATACACACTTGTCCAGTGTCTGCATGCATTTCACTAAGCAGAAGACAGCTTCGGAGATGAGAAGAGACCCTCCTGAGGCAACAGTCCTTTAGTGGCATTTCCCAAGTATTCTCAGCATGCCAGGTGCTGAGCTGGACCATGGACATAGGAGCTCTGGAACCCGTGGGGTGCCGGATTACAGGTGTGAGCCACCGCACCTGGTCAGAAGTATTCTTTATTTCTTTTTAAAAATTTGCACTTTCTGAGTTTACGTAATTGGTGTGTACTGCTTTTGTGATTAGAAACAGTAATGGTATAGAAAAAATGTGTAGAAAAAAGCAGAAAACCAAATCACATACACAATAAAATCCTAGCTTTTAAGTAAAATGTGCAGAGAAGAAAGATGGAAAAGGAATACAGTAGGCCAGGCATGGGGGCTCATGCCTGTAATCCCAGCACTTTGAAAGGCCAAGGTGGGAGGATCGCTGAGCCCAGGAGTTTGAGACCAGCCAGAGTATCAGAGTGAGACTCCGTCTCTCTCTCTTTTTTTTTTTAATAAAAATAAAAAATATTAAAATAGAAATGCACAAAATCATTAATAGTTGGCTGGGTGTGGTGGCTCACACCTGTAATCCCAGCACTTTGGGAGGCTGAGGCAGGTGGGTCACTTGAGGTCAGGAGTTTGAAACCAGCCTGGCCAACATGGTAAAACCCCATCCCTACTACTGAAAAAAAAAAAAAAAAAAATTATCCGAGCATGGTGGTGTGCGCCTATAATCTCAGCTACTTGGGAGACTGATCCAGAATTGCTTGAACCCAAGAGGCAGAGGTTGTGGTGAGCCGAGATCTCACCACTGCATTCCAACCTGGGCGACCGAGTGAGACTCCATCCCCCCCAAAACAGAAACAAACAAACAAACAAACAAACAAAAAACAAAAACACAAAAACCCTTAATAGTTGTTGTCTCTGAGGACTGGGGTTATCAGGAGACTTACCTTCTCTGTCTTTCTAGTTTTTTATATTTTCAGCTCTAGATTTTAATGTATTATATGAACCTATTCCTTTAGTAGCCTCCTAATTAGTCTCCCTGCTTCCCTTCCTGTGTGTGATGTAGAAAGCCTTCTCATGGCATTGTGCTGGAGAAGTTATGTTGCTCCTTGTAAAAGTCTTCGTTCTCTGTGCCTAATTAATGTCCACTTACCTATCAGTACTCTACTCAAGGTCTCCCCAACTTCTTTATGGAAGACTTCTGTAGTGGATGCTGTGACCTGCCACCCAGATGTCATTTCAGGACCGGGCCCTCATTCCCCAGCTGCTGGGAGACTTGGAGGCTGATGCTCACAGATGAGTCTCACTCTGGGAAATGCCCTGGCTGAAAAAAGCTACCTGGGGACAGCCTGCATCCATTGCCTGGTCCACTGGAGGAGGGAGATGGGGTGGGCAATGAAAGCTCAGACCCCTTGCCTCAATCCAGTGCAACTTTGAAGGGTCATCTACCCTCTAGAGCTCCCTGTGGAATTGGCTAAGACCTTTGTTGCAACTCCAATGCAGTTTTCTCTGCCTGCCGAGGCCGGCTAGCTTCCCCCTCTCACAGGTGCTGGTCCTGAGGGCACTTCCCAAGAAACTTCCTTAGCCAATAACACCTTCTTGACCTCCCAGGCTAGGGTAATTTCCTTTATTATATGCTCTTCCAGAGCACGTATCTCCTTTGTAAGTTTTACATCTATTTCTATTATCTGGCCAATGTCTGCCTGTCCCATCAACTGTAATAGCCACAGGGTGGGAGCTATATCTGATTTTATTCACCATTGCATTCTTCCTTGCAGGCATTTGGTTTAGAAATATTTGTAGAGTGAGCAGACAACATTATTAACCATCTAATCTAATCCCTTGCGAGGCCATCGACTTTACTTAGAGCTGCAGAATGTCTCATTCATTCATTCAATAAATATTTACAAAGAGAAGCTGGATTCCTACCCTCTCAACACCAAAATAATTACAGATAGTTCAAAGATGCTTATATGTAAGAGAATGAAACCAGTAACTTTCTAGAATAAAGATGAGTAGGTTTTAGAAAAAAATTAGAATATTAAGGGCCTTCATAAGCATGACCACATATAATTCTAGACTTTATAAAGCAAAAATAAAGATTAACAAGCTGGCCAGGCACGGTGATTCATGCCTGTAATACTAGAACATTGGGAGACTAAGGTAGGAGGATTGCTTGAGGCCAGGGACCAGCCTGGGCAACATAGTGAGACCCTGTCTCTACAAAACAAATGAACAAAACTTAGCTGGGCATGGTGGTGCATACCTGTAGTCCTAGCTACTCAGGAAGCTGAGGCAGGAGAATAGCTTGAGGCCAGGAGTTCAAGGCTGCCGTGAACCATGATTACACCTGTAAATAGTCACTACACTTCAGCCTGGGCAACGTATAGCCCATCTATATTTATATTTGAACAAATAATTAAGACAAGTAAAGAAAAAGTATTTGCGGTTGAATGCGGTGGCTCATGTTTGCAATCTCAGCATTTTAGGAGGCTGAGTTGGGAGGATCGCTTGAGCCTAGAAGTTTGAGAATAGACTAGCAACATAGTGAGACCCCATATCTACAAAAAAATGCAAAAATTAACCAAGTGTAATGATGCGTGCTTGTAGTACCCGCTACTCAGGAGGCTGAGGAGAGAGAATCGCTTGAGCCTGGAGGTCTGGGATACAATGAGCTGTGATGACACCACTGCACTCCAGTCTAGGTGACAGACCAAGATCCTGTTTCTAAAAAAAAAAGAAAGTTAAAAAAATTTTTGGCCGGGCGCGGTGGCTCAAGCCTGTAATCCCAGCACTTTGGGAGACTGAGATGGGCGGATCACGAGGTCAGGAGATCGAGACCATCCTGGCTAACCCGGTGAAACCCCGTCTCTACTAAAAAAAATACAAAAAACTAGCCGGGCGAGGTGGTGGGTGCCTGTAGTCCCAGCTACTCAGGAGGCTGAGGCAGGAGAATGGCGTAAACCCAGGAGGCGGAGCTTGCAGTGAGCTGAGATCCGGCCACTGCACTCCAGCCTGGGCGACAGAGCGAGACTCTGTCTCAAAAAAAAAAAAAAAAAAGATTTTAAATAAAAAAGAGTATTTGCAATACTTACACAAGACAGCTAATATACCAATAACCTTTACAAATCAAAAGGTTAAAAAGCCTACATAAAAATTGTCAAAGAATGTGAAAACCTATTAGAAACCTTATTTATATTCTATTATATTAATGCAAATTAAAACAATAATACAATATCAATTTTTTTCTATAGAATTGACTGAGTTGAATGATTGACAATATCCAGTCTTGGCAAGAGTATAGATAAACAAGGAATTTGATTCACACTTGTTGGCAAAAATTGTTCTGAACTCTTTGGGGTGCAGTTTGGCAATATCTATTAAATTAAAAGCATTCACTATTTTTTACTTCACAACTCTACTTCTAAGAATTTGTTTGTCTAAGGGCATGTGTTTGTACAGACTATACAAAGTAGAGTATTGCCACATTTATAATTACAAAAAAAAAAAAAATGCCTGGGCAACATAGTGAGATCTTGTCTTTACAAAAACTTTAGCACGGTGGTGCTCACCTGTGATCCCTGCTACTCAGGAGGCTGAAGAGGGAGGATCACTTGGGCCTGGGAGGTTGAAGCTGCAATGGTCTGTGATCACACCACTGCACCACAGCCTGGGCAACAGGAAGGAGGATCACTTGGGCCAGGGAGGTTGAAGCTGTAATGAACTGTGATCACACCACTGCACCACAGCCTGGGCGACAGAGAGAGAGGGAGAGCAAGGAAGGGAGGGAGGAAGGAAGGAAGGAAGGAAGGAAGGAAGGAAGGAAGGAAGGAAGGAGAAAGAAAGAAAGGAAGGAAGGAGAGAAAAGAAAGAAAGAAAAAGAAAAGAAAGAAAGAAAGAAAGAAAGAAAGAAAGAAAGAAAGAAAGAAAGAAAGAAAGAAAGAAAGAAAGAAGAGAGAGAGAGAAAGGAATGCTTCATTAATGCAGATTGTTTAAATACATTGTGATTAATTCATACAATCAAACTCTAATAAACATCTGTCTTAAAGAATGAGGCACCTCTCTGTGTACCGAAATGTACTGTATGTACATTTGTACTGAAATATAAGTAAGTATGTACTCTCTACGTACATGAAAAGAGTCTGCATTAAGAGGAAAAAGCATGCGGTAAATGAGGTATTTCCCGTTTTGGATGCATGGAGGAAAATATGGTGTGAATGTATGTGTGAGAGAGTGCATTAGAATAGGCACAGAAAACATCTGCAGACACCGATCACCAGTGCCTACTAATGGAGAGTTGGGGGTGATGGGCAGCTTCTACTCTCTCTGTCCTGCTTCCATTGTGTTTGACTTACTAATAATGAGTTCACATGATTTTTGTAATCCTAGAGAGAGGACAGCACATGTGAAGGTCTGAAGCAATAGGATACATTTAGGGAAATGCTACAATTGGCCCAAAAAGGATGGCAGGAAGAGATGATACTGAAGAGGAAGGCAGCAGGCAGGTGACCCAGGGTACCCCATGCTGTGCCAAGGAGTGTGGGGTTCATCCCGGCACAGCACGGTTTCTTTGTCCTCACTGGCAGCTCCTGTCAGTTTCTGAGGCTGCCTCCTCGTTTTCTGCCCACATCAGACTGTGGGAATTTCTAATCTAATCCCTTGGGAGGCCTTCAACTTTACTCAGAGCTGAAGAATGTCTTATTCACTCGATAAATATTTACAAGCTCCGCACAGTGGCTCATGCCTGTAATCCTAGCACTTTGGGAGGCTGAGATGGGAGGATCACTTGAGTTTGGGAGTTGAAGAACAGCTGGGGCAACATAGCAAGACCTGTCTCTACAAAATGAAAAATTAGCCAAGTATGGTGGTGCACACCTGTGGTCCCAGCTACTCAGGAGGCTGAGGTGGGAAGATCGCTTGAGCCCAGGAGGTCAAGTCTACAGTGAGCCTTGATCACACCACTACACTCCAGGCTGGGTGACAGAGTGAGACCCTATCTCAAAAAATAAATAAATAAATAAATAAAAATAAAAATAAAAAAAGAAGAAGAAAAGAAATATTTACAAAGAGAAACTGGATTCCTGCAGATTGAGTCCTGCTGAGAGTCAGTCCTGCTTCCTCATCTCTTCTTTGTCTACACTGTCTCCTTCCGTGATATCATCAGTATTCCTGGCTATAAAAAACATCTTTGTGTGCCTACTCCCAGGTCCTCTCTCCTGCTTGGTTGCCCTCTGAGCAGGGACATAATTACCTCCTTGTCACCTTCATCTGATAGTCATCTCACATGAAAAAGTTAACTTTGGCTTTTGACCACCCAACCAACTTGTTCCTCTTCTGACCTTCATCTCAGTAAACAATGCCACCATCCACCCAGATGTCAGGGACAGACACCTATGGAGTTTCTTTATCTTTACTTTTATTTCTGTGACAAAGACTTACTCTGTTGCCCAGGCTGGAGGGCAACCTCTGCCTCCTGGGTTCAAGCAAGTCTCCTGCCTCAGCCTCCCTTGTAGCTGGAATTACAGGAGTATGCCACCATGCCCAGCTAATTTTTATACTTAGTAGAGACAAGGTTTTACCATATTGGCCAAGCTGTTCTCAAACTCCCAGCCTCAAGAGTACTCAGCCTCCCAAAGTGCTGGGATTATAGGCATAAGCCACCACGCCGGGTCTTAAGGAGTCTTCTTGATGCCTCTCTTTTCTTTCCTGCATCCCCCTCTGCCTTCTAATACATTATCAAGGTTGGCCTGTTTTATCTCCAAAATAGACCGCAACTTGTCCCCTTGTCCACATCACTCTTGCCACCCCTAGTCCAAAGTGCAAAAATAAACAAAGTGCACTCAAATGAGAACAAGCAAAGTCAGTTATTCAGTTTGCTGTAGAAGGGAGTTGGCCACCATCACCTGCATTCGGCAGAGCCTCAAAGGTAGGGCAAGGGGTGGGAATGCTTGCTTGTTTTCTCTTTCTTTCTTTCTTTCTTTCTTTCTTTCTTTCTTTCTTTCTTTCTTTCTTTCTTTCTTTCTTTCTTTCTTTTTTTCTTTCTTTCTTTCTTTCTTTCTTTCTCTCTCTCTCTCTCTCTCTCTCTCTCTCTCTCTCTCTCTCTCTTTCTTTCTTTCTTTCTTCCTTTCTCTTTTTCAAAGTCTGGCTCTGTTGCTTAGACTGAAGTGCAGTGGCACAAACACGGTTCACTGAAACCTCTGCCTGTTTCCCAGGCTCAAGCCATACTCCCACCTTAGCCTCTTGAGTAGATGAGACTGTAGGCACACACCACCATGCCCAACTAATTTTGTTTATTTTCTGTAGAGATGAGGTTTCACCGTGTTGCCCAGACAGGTTTCAAACTCCTGGGTTCAAGCAATCTGTCTGCCTCGGCCTCTGAAAGTGCTGAGTTCACAGGCATGAGCCACTGCATCCAGCCTCTTTTCACTTTCTTTCTTTTTTTAAAGTTATTATTTTACTTTAAGTTCTAGGGTACATGTGCACAACGTGCAGGTTTGATACATAGGTATACATGTGTTGGTTTGCTGTACCCATCAACTCATCATTTACATTAGGTATTTCTCCTAATGCTATCCCTCCCCCAACCCCCTACCCACTGACAGGCCCCAGTATGTGATATTCCCCACCCTGTGTCCGAGTGACCTCATTGTTCAATTCCCACCTATGAGTGAGAACATGTGGTGTTTGGTTTTCTGTCCTTGTGATAGTTTCCTGAGAATGATGGTTTCCAGCTTCATCCATATCCTTGCAAAGGACATGAACTCATCCTTTTTTTTGGCTGCATAGTATTTCATGGTGTATATGTGCCACATTTTCTTAATGCAGTCTATCATTGATGGACATTTGCTATTGTGAATAGTGCCATAATAAACATACGTGTGCATGTGTCTTTATAGTAGCATGATTTATAATCCTTTGGGTATATACCCAGTAATGGAATTGCTGGGTCAAATGGCAATTCTAGTTCCAGATCCTTGAGGTATCACCACTATCTTCCACAATGGTTGAACTAATTTACACTCCCACCAACAGTGTAAAAGTGTTCCTATTTCTCCATATCTTCTCCAGCATCTGTTGCTTCCTAACTCTTTAATGATTGCCATTGTAACTGGTGTGAGATGATATCTCATTGTGGTTTTGATTTGCATTTCTCTGATGGCCAGTGATGACGAGCATTTTTTCATGTGTCTGTTGGCTACATAGGTGTCTTCTTTTGGAAAGTGTCTGTACATATCCTTTGCCCACTTTTTGATGGGGTTGTTTTTTTTATGTAAATTTGTTTGAGCTATTTGTAGATTCTGGATTTTAGCCCTTTGTCAGATGGGTAGATTGCAAACATTTTCTCCCATTCTGTAGGTTGCCTGTTCACTTTGATGGTAGTTTCTTTTGTTGTGCAGAAGCTCTTTAATTTAATTAGATCCCATTTGTCTATTTTGGCTTTTGTTGCCATTGCTTTTGGTGTTTTAGTCATGAAGTCCTTGCCCACGCCTATGTCCTGAATGCTATTGCCTAGGTTTTCTTCTAGGATTTTTATGGTTTTAGGTCTAACATTTAAGTCTTTAATCCATCTTGAATTACTTTTCATATAAGGTGTAACGAAGGGATCCAGTTTCAGCTTTCTCCATATGGCTAGCCAGTTTTCCCAACACCATTTATTAAATAGGGAATCCTTTCCCCGTTTCTTGTTTTTGTCAGGTTTGTCAAAGATCAGATGGCTGTAGATGTGTTGTGTTATTTCTGAGGCCTCTGTTCTGTTCCATTGGTCTATATATCTGTTTTGGCACTAGTACCATGCTATTTTGGTTACTGTCGTCTTGTAGTATAGTTTGAAGTCAGGTAGCATGATGCCTCCAGCTTTGTTCTTTTGGCTTAGGATTGTCTTGGCAATGCAGGCTTTTTTGGTTCCATATGAACTTTAAAGCAGTTTTTTCCAGTTCTGTGAGGAAAGTCATTGGTAGCTTGATGGAGATGGCATTGAATCTTTTAATTACTTTGGACAGTATGGCAATTTTCACAATATTGGTTCTTTCTATCCATGAGCATGGAATATTCTTCTATTTGTTTGTGTCTTCTTTTATTTCCTTGAGCAGTGGTTTGTTGTTCTCCTTGAAGAGGTCCTTCACATTCCTTGTAAGTTGGATTCCTAGGTATTTTATTCTCTTTGTAGCAATTGTGAATGGGAGTTCACTCATGATTTGGCTCTCTGTTTGTCTGTTATTGGTATATAGGAATGCTTGTGATTTTTGCACATTGATTTTGTATCCTGAGACTTTGCTGAAGTTGCTTATCAGCTTAAGGAGATTTTAGGCTGAGAGGATGGGGTTTTCTAAATATACAATCATGTCATCTGCAAACAGGGACAATTTGACTTCCTCATGGTGTCTTCGGAAGTGCAAAAGTTTTGAATTTTGAAGAAGTCTAATTTATCAGTTTTACTGTATTCTATCTATCTGTAGATCTATACATACAGACAGGTCTAATTTGCCATGGTTAGATTTAACAACACGGGGTTAGGAGGCAAGCAAGGATATGAGTGGGTGATAGTGAAAAAAGTGATACTGAAAGTGGATTGGAGGCTCTGACAAAGCCTCGTGTGGAGGGGGAGCTAGAGCCCACGATAAATGAGTTGAGGTGATTGGGAGACGAGTGCAAGAAACTGTAAGTGAGGGTGCACAGGGGGTACCCTGATGGCGCCAGACAGGCAAGGGCTTTGAAAGTGGAGGGGACAAATGGCTCAGAAGGTAACTGAATGAAAAGAGGGTACCCACATCGCCTCCTGGCCTTCCCAGGATGTTTCTCCCCTACATCTCTCAGAGCCGTTCTATCTATTGCCAGGTTACCTGAAAAAGCCCACGACAACTTGGGTGACTTCAGTTTTAAGGCTGAACAGGCCATTTTTTGACTTTATTTCTTCTTACAACCTGGTCCACAGCCTGGTTCTGAATGCACTGCACAGGTGGTAGTGATGTGTCTTCTGGAACAAGCGCCTATGGGCCACACGGGAGTCATGTCCCTAGAGAGAAGCCTTGGTTTCTTCTCCTGTAAAATGCATCCCATCTTTTGTCTGTTCAAACATGTGTGAAGCACCGCTGTGTGCCAGGCCTATTTGCTTCATTTTCCTTATGTTTCTCAGCCTCCCTGAGGGAGAAGAGTTATCATTTTTTTATTTTTATTTTTTTTTTTTTTTAGGGATAGGGTCTCACTATGTTGCCCAGGCTAGTCTCAAGCTCCTGGGCTCAAGCAATGTGGAGAGTGATTATTACACTCATTTTTACAGATGAGGAAATAAAAGCTCAGAGAGCTGAAAACCTGTGCCAAGGTCATATAGGGTCTATCTGAGTCCAGGGAGACTCACTATCCAATTAGGGAAATGATCAGGTAGGGAAAGAATAAAAAATAAGGTGGTGTCCAAAATTGTATAGGAACATGGAAGTTAGAAAGACTACTCCTGCTGTGGGAGAGGTGGTGTTGTGCATGTGTGTTAGACCTTCAGGATGAGTAGAAATTTACATGGGGAGATGGAGAGGAAGGACCGCAGGCAGAAGTGATAACCTGAGTCAGCTGAAGCGGTGGCTGACGCATGTAATCCCAGCACTTTGGGAGGCCGAGGAGGGCGGATCACGAGGTCAGGAGATCGAGACCATCCTGGCTAACATGGTGAAACCCCATCTCTACTAAAAATACAAAAAATTAGCCGGGTGAGGTGGCAGGTGCCTATAGTCCCAGCTACTCAGGAGGCTGAGGCAGGAGAATGATGTGAACCTGGGAGGCAGAGCTTGCAGTGAGTGGAGATCACATCACTGCACTCCAGCCTGGGCCAGACAGTGAGACTCCATCTCAAAAAAAAAAAATATATATATATATATATATGTGTGTGTGTGTGTGTGTGTGTGTGTGTGTATACACACACATATATATAAAGAAGTAATAGCCTGAGCAAAGACACCACTGCATGAAACTCCATGGTGTGACCAAGATTGTTGAGTTAAAGGCAGAGACAACATGTCTATAAACCTGGGGTTCATGGACAGCCTCAAGGGGGGGGCCACAAACCTCCAGACATTTTATCTTAATTGTGGATGTCTATTTTTTTTTTCTGGAGAGAGGCTTTTTATTTTCATCAGAGTCTTGAAACTGGGACATTCACTCAGAATAGCCTTGAGTAGCAGATACACTTGGAGACATCAGCAGGGCCTGGGAATGCGGGACCTTGTAGCCTGGTCCAGGAATTCATACTTCACTCTGAGGTCGACAGGGAACCCATGGATTTTCTAGCTGGGAACAACATGGCATGGGTCTTAGGAAGACAACTCAGGTTTGCTGTGAGCTGAAATCGATGGAAAGTCCTTTTATAGACTATAACATGATGTGCTCTTTACTGCTGTATTCCCAGTAGGGCACAGTGCTGAGCACATATTGGAGGTTCAGTAGATATTTGTTGAATGAATGAAGAAGTAAATGAATGAATGAGCACAGGTGCACGTAATAACAATAAAAAGAGTGTATCTCTCTAGAGTGACTTTGTGCATTTCTTGACCGATTTAACTGAAGGTGAAATCCATGAACCCCAAGCTCCCCCTGCACAGCTTCAGGCTCTAATAGAAACCCACTGAGTCCTAAGATGATGCTAGGTGTACAGAGGGGTAAGGAAGAGTGGATTTGGCACCTGAGGGTGTGGCCACACCTGGCTGCAGGATAGGTCTCTTCCCGCAGTGCCGTGCAGTGTCTTCGGAGGAGTGGAGACTACACTGCCAGGATGGCCAGAACTCTTCCTT
This sequence comes from Rhinopithecus roxellana, assembly GCF_007565055.1. Classification (NCBI taxonomy): domain Eukaryota; kingdom Metazoa; phylum Chordata; class Mammalia; order Primates; family Cercopithecidae; genus Rhinopithecus; species Rhinopithecus roxellana. The sequence continues at coordinate 61,180,119 of NC_044550.1, forward strand.
TACCATCACTTGTCCTGTTGACTCTGTCTCCAAAACGTGTCCTCTGTCCCCTCCATTTCCTCCATCTCCTCCACTCCCACCCGGTTCCTGCTCCCCCACCTGGCCTGGGCCACCGCACCATCTCAAAACCAGAGCGATGGCTCTGTCCTTGTATCCCTACCATCTGCTCTGCATGTGGCAGCCTGAGGGATCTTTAAAACTCTTCACCTGGGCTGGGTGTGGTGGCTCATGCCTGCAATCCCAGCACTTTGGGAGGCCCAGGTGGGCAGATCACCTGAGATCATGAGTTCAAGACCAGCCTGACTAACATGGAGAAACCCTATCTCTACTAAAAATACAAAATTAGCTGGGTGTGGTGGTGCATGCCTGTAATCCCAGCTACTCAGGAGGCTGAGGCAGGAGAATCACTTGAACCCAGGAGGCAGAGATTGCAGTGAGCCAAGATCGCACTATTGCACTCTAGCCTGGGTGAAAAGAGAAAGACTCCATCTCAAACAACAACAACAACAACAACAACAACAACACTCTCCATCTGCAAAGATTGTGACTTTCTTTCCCTGAACTTAGAGGACTATGCTTCTAAAAATTTAAGATATTTTCAGGGTCATGTGGGAGTTTGTGATTCAGTTGATCTGGAGTTAGGCTCAAGACTGCATTTCCAACAAGCTCCCAGACAATGCAGTTGCTGCTGCTCTTGGACCACATTAGGAGTAACAAAGACTTAGAGAAAAATGCAAACTTCCTTCCCATGTCCTACTTTATCTGGCCTTTGCCCAGCTCTCCCACGTCATCTCCAGCCCTTGCTCCTCTCCCTCACCTTGCTGTGGCTCCCCTGGCCTTCATTCTGTTCCTGGAGTGTGCCAAACTGCTCCTGCCTCAGGGCCTTTGCACATGATGTTCCTACTGCTCAGAATCCCCCTACCTCAAACATTCCACATGGCTTGCTTTTCTTCATTTGCATCTTAGTTCAATGGTCAGATAATAATTCTGGGACCACTTCATCTAGTGAAGTACCTTAGCTCTCAGAGACTCTCAGCTATTTGCTTTTTTTTCCCTTCTTCATAGCACTTATTCTCAATTTATTTTGGTATTTTATTGGTTGACTTTAATTTCCTGTCCTCCCCCCACGTATGTTCCACATGGATAAGGACTTGGTTTCCTTCACTCTGGGCCTATCCCAGAGCCTGGCACAGGGTAAGCTTTTCCTGTTTCTTGAGCCCGTGCACGAAAATGCTCCCACCACTGCTGTTGGTGTTTGGATGCACACAAGCTGGAAATACTTATGGAAATGCCTGAGGTGGAGGGGAGGAAGGAGGGAATAAGCAAACCTTCTCTACTAGGGTGCCTCAGAAACAGCCTCAAGAACTTGGAGATGATGTTGAAACTAAGAATCAACATGTAATAGATGAATTCATCTAACTAGAAGAGATTCATTCCAGAAGTTGGGGAAGAAAGTAACACATAGTTCAATGAGTTAATAAGCATTTGGAACAGTGTAAGTAAATACATAGTATTTACCGAATAAATAAATAAATATGCTGAGTGCTTATTTTATGATGATCACTTTGTATTATATAATCTGTTTATCCTCATAAAACATTATCACCATCTTGCATATAAGAAGCTGTGCTACCAGATTAGGAGATTTGCCCAAGGCCATGTAACACTTGCACAAGGTCATACAGCAATTCTGAGACAGAGCTGACAACCCCACTCTCTAAAAACAGCTCTATTCATAGTTGTAAAGGCCATATTCCCTGTCCCCCTTCTCTTCAATGCCATACCACTTGTTAGCACTTGGTACACTGTGCATTCTATTTATCTATTTGTCTGTTTTCTCTCACCACAATATAAATTCCCTAAGGGTAAGAAGCCTTGTTTAGTTCACTACTCTTTTCCAGAGTCTAGAATAGGGACTGCCATGTAAGAGGTACTTAATGAATGCTTACTGAGTATTAAAAGGATGAATGAAGGGATTATTTAAGAATCCTTATTTTGGCCAGTTGCCATGGTTCACATCTGTAATCCTGGCACTTTTGGGAGGGTGAGGCCAAGACCAGGCGTCTGAGATCAGTCTAAGCTACATAGCAAGACACTGTTGCTACAAAAATTTTACAAATTAGTCAGATGTGGTGGCATGCATCTGTAATTCTAGCTACTTTGGAGGATGAGGCAGGAGGATTGCTTGAGCCCAGGAGCCTGAGGCTGCAGTGAGCTTTGATCACACTCCTGCACTGAAACCTGAGCAACAGAGCCAGACCCTGTCCCTTAAAAACAAACAAACAAAAAAAAAAGTTTCTCCACCTCTAAGGGGCAGTTCTGTAAACTTGTGGCTGACAGGTCACTCAAATCCAGGCAAGTAGCTTTTAATTAATTGAACCAGGATTGGACCCAGAGCCAGTGTTCTTAACTAACCCGTGTAGTGAACCCTCAGAAAATTCCATGTTCTAATTCCCAGAACCTGTGAGTGTGTTAACTTGCATGTTAAAAGAGACTTTACAGATGTGATTCAATTAAAGATCTCAAAATGGGGAGATTATGGATTATCAGAGTGGGCCCAATGTAATCACAGGGGTCCACACAACTGGGATACAAGAAGGTAAGAATCAGAGAGGAGATGTGAGCATGATGGAAGCAGAAGTCGGAGTGATGCAGGGTCATGGTCCTTAGAAGCTAGGAAGGAGCAGGGAACAGATTCTCCCCGAAAGCCTCTAGAAGGAGTGCATCCCTGCTCATGCATTTCAGACTTGTGGTCTCTAGAACTGTCTAGAGATGGTGCTGTAAGCCAGTAAATGACTATGGCAGCAATCAGATATTCATATAACCTCTACGCTATATTTTCATATACCTGACTTTTTCAGTCAAGATTCTGGTGCTCAGAATGGGAAAAAACATACAACTTTATGTTAATAAGTTGTATTTCTGTTGGTGCTTCTTACACACAGCAGGGAAGCAGGATTTATTATGGCCTGTGCAATTAATATTTTGACCTAGAAGAAAAATGGGAGAAAGTAGGAAATGTAATTAGACTGTGCCAAAGAAATGTAATTTTGACAGTTAAGTTGGAAGATGAATGGTGGTTGTGGGGAGAAGTATTTGAAAGGAGGATAGAAAAAAAAATCACCCAAAAAGCTGTGGCATTTGCTCAGGAGTGATATGACATGCAGATAAAATTAGGCAATAGCAGTGAACATAGAAAAGAATAGATACATTTTTAAACTATCGTAAATAATACGATTGAAGTGTGTGACGGTGCAGGAAAAAAGGAAGGGGGACAGCACGATGTCGGACTGAGTTTGAGGTGCCTGTGATATATGGGAGTGGGTGAGGGGCTGAGATTATAAGGGGAGTGAATACAGAAGGGAGCAGAGGATAGGACCCTGGGAAGCATCTATCAGGTTATGGGCAGAGATCGTACGTAGCACAGAAAGGCAAGCAACTGCCAGAGAAATAGGAAGAGAACCAAAGAGGAGAATGGCTCACCAATAAGGGAGTTTCTCATGCTGCCTGTTAGTTAAGTAGAGAAGCAATTTGTATTTTTCCCTAGGAGGTCACTGGGATATGTACCATGCCTAGGTAAGAGCAGTTTCAGTAGAGGGATCAGAGGGAGGTGTGCTGGAGCTCATACCTACTCAAGAGAGTCCCTTGTGCACTGGAGCTCATACCTACTCAGGAGAGTCCCTTGTGCACATCCAAGCCCAGCTCAGCATTCGATGACATCAGCTTTAAATCAGTGATGGTGGAATTACTTGAAATCAGCAAATGCTACAATGCTACAAATCAGGGTGTTCCCTTCTTACATCCTTCCCCACCCCAAGAGTTAAACATTCACCAGCTTCAACTAGGAGAGAAGAAAGGTGAAGCATGATTGAGTAAGTCTGCAAGTGAATGGAAGATAAGGAAGTGGGGCTGAGGGAGTTCATTATCTTTCCAGATGTGAGTGGTGAAGGGAAAGGGCACATCTTAAGCCCCAGGTAGGTTTGAAAGAATATTGCTTTTTCCTGGAAATGTCACAGACGAGACTGATTATATAGCCTCTATTATATCACTGAAATTTTAAGAAATCTTTACTTTTAATGGCATCTCACATATACAAAACTACATTATTCTTATGTAAGAAATTAACCCAGTGCTTTCCTTCTTTCCTGATCGATTAGCACACACTGTCTTTTTTGTATCATTTCTCCCATGTATAGCTCCTCTGTTCATCCACCTTTCTGGAATTGCTTGGCTCCTTCCTGCTTTGTACACCATCCCTTTAAGACAAATCTAGTTTCACACATGAATGCAAATACACTTTGAGGCATTTTTTGGAAGAAGGATACAAGTGGATGCCCAGTTCTCTTTGTCTGTATGTTGGATTTCTGAGTAAGATTTCCTAAATAAAGGGCCCCAAACTAATGTTTGAATAAATAAAAAAAAGAAAAAGAAAAAGAAAAAGGGTGGGGGGTGGTAAACCTAGTTTCAGGTTTTTTAAATCACTTATTTACATGTTACTCTTTATTCAAATTGTTCTATTTTATCTGTTATCATTATATGCATTTGTAAGATTATGAGTTTTTGTGGAATTAAAATCCAGCACTGAAGAAATTCCAGGCATTACTTAGTGGGAATTTCTTTGTAAAAAATAATCCCATTAAGGATTCTCAAGGAAAGTCCAGAGCCCAACTGTAGGTTAATGAGAATTAAAAAAATTATTTAGCATGTGCATAACAGCTAATTTGGGGTTAGCATTGTGCTCATGTAAGAATGTAATTATTCTTTTGTCTCTTCTGGGAAGCCCAGAGTATATATTAGTAATCAAATTCCAGAAGATGGCAGCAAAGGATTTACTATCCAGAGGGAACATGCGTGTACTCATTAATATTCTTGAGATGCTTCATTTTGCTTAGAGTGATTAAAAGTTACATTGAAACAAAAACTACGCCATTTAATAAAGCTTTTTGAATGATTAGCTTTTTCTTTTTATGAGAAAGTAGAAACTTACTAGTTTAATGTGTCAAGAAAATATTGTTTAAATCCATGAGTTTAAAAGACTTAATGTAAGCTGCTCACCTCCCAATCCTTTCCCTACCCGCCCAAACTCAACCTGGGTCATTGTTCATAGTTAGGGTTCTTTTCCATATTTTTATCCTCTACACACAAAAATGGTCATATTACATATATTCTTCTATAACCTGGTCTTGCCACTTGAAAATCTTTCCATGTTAATCAAAAACTGAATTGTGCATTATTTTATGGTTACATAATTATATGTATATATTTATAATTATGGTCCTTTAGGTTGTTTTCAGGTTGCATGAGCAGCCTTGTGGCACATTTAGTTGTTTATAATTTTTTCTTTTATTTAGAATACATCCTAGATGCATTCTAGGATGTATTCTAGGATATTTATTTAGAATATATCCTAAAGGTAGAATAGCCAGGTTAAAGTATATGAAAATTAACTGTGGTTATCCTTCCTGCCAAAATGCCTTCCAGGAAAGTCTTTACAATACACATTCCTGTGAATATTATGAGAATGATTTTTTACCTAAATTTACTCATTAGATACTCTTATTTCACCCTTAGAAGAGGGTGAAATACAATTGCAATTTTATTTCCAAGATTTTATTCTCATTTTATTTTATGCAACTCTACTTATTGTCTCCTTTAAACATCATTTGATCTATTGCCTCAAAGTAAAAACTAGATATGAAATAAAAACATAAAGGTAAAATGTTATTTTATTTTGTTTTCAAAATAAACATTAAAGAAAAAAGACATTATTTAAATGTAACTGGGAAATGGTCTTTTGTGGGTAAAAATAAATCATTTTAAATTGAATTTATTCCTATAGTTATTATTCCTAGCATTAGGAAGATACAATTTAATAAAGTTCTCTTGAGGAAATTCATTAGGTCATAGGAACTAACATGAAAGCTCTTTATATTTAAAACAGGCAGTGACGCTAAGGCATTACTAAATATTTTATGTAACTTCAAAGGCACTACATTGCCCAATCACGTACTCCATTTTAGGCATTTTATATACATACACTGTAGCCAAACTTAGAGTAAGCTTTGATAAAAATTTTCTATTATACAAGTTTCTTAACCTTAAAATGAACTTCTGTGATTCTTAAGTAAATATTGTAGGGTGATGCTTTTATTCTTTGGGCTGGATCCAGATGTCAACTTTTCGTTTTGTAACAGCATGTTCTTTGCAACCCATAGCCAACTAATTTTTTCTAGTATGGACAAAGAACAAAGAACGTGCCCTGTAAAAATTTTATACAGACTTCTTTTTCCTGCATTATATATTACATGTCTCTTTCTCTTCTGTGATTAAAGCCCACAAATATTTTCCTTTGGAAAGCCAATATTATATCTGTTAGATAAGACAAATTCTCCCTATTATCTCACAGTGAATCTGCTTCTTTCTGGTTTTTTTATTTTAATGTTTGTTTTCTGTTTGTTTTAAAATTTGGAGTGATGTGTGTCTGAGATTGGTAGATATTGAGAAAAAAAATCTGTAATATCTGAAAAGGTAAAGATAGTACACATTTTTTTGAGAGGGTTTATATTTCAAAAGTCAAATCTTTTGAGTTTGGACCCACATTTTAAAAACTCACTGTTTTAAATGAAGTTAGACAATGAAATAATGAGACATGATTTTGCATCTAGCTTATGAACATCGGTCTTATATTCAAATGTGTTTTAGACTGTTTTAGACAAAGCAATTCAAGAATATTATGTCTTAGAGAGTTCTACTGTCTAGATGAACTGTGCTACACTTACTTGTATGTAGGTTAGAATACTAGAATGCTAATTAAAAAAAAAAAATTGGGGGCTGGGCGCAATGGCTCACGCCTGTAATCCCAGCACTTTGGGAGGCCGAGGCGGGCAGATCACGAGATCAGGAGATCAAGACCATCCTGACTAACACGGTGAAACCCCGTCTCTACTAAAAATACAAAAAATTTGCCGAGCATGGTGGCGAGTGCCTGTAGTCCCAGATACTCAGAAGGCTGAGGCAGGAGAATGGCGTGAACCCGGGAGGCGGAGCTTGCAGTGAGCAGAGATCGCGCCACTGCCACTCCAGCCTGGGCGACAGAGAGGACTCCAGTCTCAAAAAAAATAAAAAATAAAAATAAAAATAATAAAAGAGATTCTATCATTTAATCTCTAACATATGGGGGCATTTATAGAGGAAGGCAAAATAATTCTTGTATATAATTTTGATGAATGGTAATTAAGTGATATTATGTGGAGTGTGTGTGTGAGTGTGTGTGTGGGGGGGGGGAGTTTGCGTGTGTGCTGTAAATCTTAGGTAGTTACGTGCCTCTTTAGTTAAATGCTACCTTATATACTATTTGTATTTCTTTTCAGTTTTGTATTTGTTATTGGAGAGGGGCAAACTTTAACAGTCTTTTCCCAGGAAAGTGCAATGAATTTATGACAGCTTAAGTACTTTTAGATTATGGTAATGATAATAATGGTGTTAATTTTGTCTTCAAGAAACAGACTATTTCTTGAATCAGCTACCATGCCTATTTCAGTAATCTGTACTTCAGATCTTTTTCAGCATGAATTATTAAAAAGTCTGTGAGCTTGCCTCTTATCTTTCTGTATTCTGGATTTTACTTATTATTTGTAGGTGCTAATATTACTCTTTCAGGGAGCCCAGAGAGATCTTACAAGACAGAATGTCCTGTGTGTGTTTCAAAGATGGCATGAGTAACTAATGTTCCCTTTGAGTTCAGAATATTCTTATTGTTGGACATTTATGGCAGTAAGTAGAAGAAAATATATTTTTGCAAGAAAAATGAATTAAATTATATTTTAGAGAGGGAAAGATCAGAAAGAAGATAATAAGCAAGGTTGTAAATCAATGTCAGAAATGGAAGAATTGTAATCAATGAACAGAAATAATATTGTACAGATTACATTACACCTGTCATTCTGTCACCACCTATTTAGTTTTTAAATTAGTGGACAGTTTTATAAATGCTCTTGATGCTTGTCAAAACTAGATTTAAATTTATCAAATTTTATTTATTAACAGAACCAGATCTTAGGTTTATGTTATGTTTGGTCCTGATTCATTAATTTCTGCTATTATCTCAATAGATTTAATCCACTGTTTTCCTTATGTTTGTTTTTTCTTTTTATAATTTCCATGACTCTATATAAAATTATAGTTTTATAATTTCTGTTTGGCTTGGTGTTAGTGTCTGCTGTTGCAAGGTTAGGCATTCAGTAGTAAAAGTAGTCAAATCAGCCATGATGAAGGTGAGTTTAGTTTGCTGAGCTCATGCATAACCTCCATCCTTGCTGCGACAGCCACTTATTCAGGATTCCTTTGGGCAAACACTGTGGTGGCTAAAGAAAGACCGGCTAATGTTCACAGACTGTCAACAGTCCTGGCTTTTACATAGAGGATTCATTTAAAGCAAAAACACAGGCATACCTCAGATATAGTGGATTTGGTTCCAGACCACCACAACAAAGGAAATATCACAATTAAGTGAGTCACACCAGTTGTTTGGCTTGCCAATGCATATAAAACTTATATTTATACTATATTGTAGTCTATTAAGTGTGAAATGTCATTTTGTCTAAAAAATTGGACATACTTTAAAATACATTATTGATAAAAAGCGCTAATGATCATTTGAGAATTAAGAATTCATAAATTCTTAATCTTAAGAATGAAGGATTCATCACCATTATGAATAATAATTCATAATTATTCTTTCATAATTCATAAAAATATTTGTCTAAAAATTGGACATACCTTTAAAAATACATTGTTGATAAAAAATACTAATGATCATTTGAGAATTAAGGATTCATAATCTTTTTGCTGGTGGAAGGCCTTGCCTCAATGTTGATGGCTGCTTCTGCTGACTGATCAGTATGGTCATTGTTGAAGGCTGAAGTGGCTGTGCCAATTTCTTAAACTAAGGCAACAGTGAAGTTTGCCTCATTGATTGACTCTTCCTTCTGTGAAAGATCTCTCTGCAGTATTTGTACTGTTTGTTAGCACTTCATCCATGGTAGAACTTGTTTCCAAATTGCAGTCAGTCATCTCAAGCCCTGCTGCTATTTAGCAACTAAGTTTATGTAATACTTAAAACCTTTTCTTATCATTTCAACAATGTTCACGCCATCTTCACCAGAAGTACACTCCATCTAAAGAAACCGCTTTATTTGCTCATCTGTAAGAAGCAACTCCTCATCCATTCAAGTTTTATCATGAGATTGTAGCAATTCAGTCACATCTTCAGGCTCCACCCCTGATGCTCATTCTCTTGCTATTTCTATATCCACAGTTACTTCCTCCACTAAAATCTTAAATCCATCAAAGTTATCTACCAGGGTTGGAGTCAACTTCTTTAAAATTCCTGTTAATATTGATATTTTTTTTTACCTCCTTCCATGAATCATAAGTGTTCTTAATGGCACCTATAGTGGTGAATCTTTTCCAGAAGTTTTCAATTTACTTTGCCCAGAGCCATCAGAGGAATCACTATCTATGGCAGCTATAACCTTACGAAATATGCCTCTTAAATAATACAACATTAAAATCAAAATTACTTGTCAACGAATGGGTTGCAGAATGGATGGTGTGTTTGCAGCCATAAAAAGACATTAATCTCCTTATGCATCTTCATCAGAGTTCTTGTGTGACCAGATCCATTGTCAGTAAGCAGTAATATTTTGAAAGGAATCTTTTTTGTTTTTTGAGCAGTAGTTCTCAATGGTGGGCTTGAAATCTTCAGTAAACCATGCTATGAAGAGATGTACCATCATCCCAGCTTTGTTGATCCATTTACAGAGCATGGGCAGAGTCTATTTAACATTAATTCTTAAGGACCTTGGGATTTTTTGAATGGTAAATGCACATTGGCTTCACCTTAAAGTCGCCAGCTGCATTAGCCCCTAACAAGAGAGCCAGCTTGTCCTTTGGAGCTTTGAAGCCAGGCTTGACTTCTCTTCTAGCTATGAAAGTCCTAGATGGCATTTTCTTCCAGTGGAGCTGCTTCATCTACGTGGTAAATCTATTGTTTAATGTAGCCATTCAGTTCATGAATGATGTTGGCTAGATCTTCTGTATAACTTGCTGCAGTTTCTCTATTAGGACTTGCTACTTCACCTTGCACTTTCATGTTATGGAGATGGCTCATTTCCTTAATCCTCATGAACTAATCTCTGCTATCTTCCAACTCTTCTTCTGCAACTTCCTGACCACTCTCAGCCTTCACAGAATTCAAGAGTTAGGGCCTTGTTCTGCATTAGCCCTTGGCTTAAGGGAATGTTGTGGCTGGTTTGATCTTCTATCTAGACCATTAAAACTTTCTCCAAATCAGCAATAAAGCTGTATATTCACTGGTGTAGCACATTCATTTTCCTTCAAGAACTTTTCCTTTGTACTCACAGCTTAGCTAACTGTTTGGCACAAGAGGTCTAGCTTTCAGTCTGTTTCAGCTTTTGACCTGTCTTTCTCACTAAGCTTAATCATTTTTAGTCTCTGATTTAAAGTGAGATATGTACGACTCTTCCATTCACTTGAACACTTAGAGGGCATTGTAGATTTATTTATCAGGCTAATATCAATACTGTGTGTCTGAAGGAATAAGGAGGCCTGAGGAGAGGGAGAGAGATGAGGGAATGGCTGATCAGTGGAGCAGTGAGAGCACATACAATATTTATCGACTGAGTCTGCTGTCTTATATGGGCTCAGTTTGTGGTACCCCAAAACAATTCAATAGTAATATCCAAGATGCCTGATCACAGATCACCATTAAATATAAAATAATCATTTAAAAGCTTGAAACACTGTGAGAATTACCAAAATATGACACAGAGACACCAAGTGAGCACACACTGTGTGAAAAGCAGTGCTGATAAACTTGTGGGAGTAGAACTTCAATTTGTAAACTATGCAATAGCTCGGACGCTCAACAAGATGATGCATAACAAATTTAGATGTGCCTGTACTCAAACTTTGCACCCATTTTAAACAGTTTATTCACAGACCTCCATGTCACCAATTCTCTAATCTTTTCATTCCTAAGAGATCATAAGAAAAATTACTAACCCACGAATTGGTGTAGAGAAATCATAATCCCTCTTTTACTCTATGAAACGTGAATAAACAGATCACTGGAGCACTGCCCACTGGAGGATTTTCCACTCTCGCTAACTTTCAGGGGCTGAAATAGTGCAACCACAGTCCACTTCTGTTGGATATTAATATTCAGCCTACATTTTTTTCTTCAGTCAACTGGTCATAAGAAATTCCCAGTGAGATATTTGTTTAGGATGAAGAGAAAGTGAAATGCAGTTTGAGTGGAGTAGTTGCCATGGAAATAGGAAGCACCTACTTATGTAGCTCTACTTTTGCTTCCAAAATTGCTTGAGCCCAATTTTGCATGAAATATTTCACTTTGATAATAGTGTGCTGCTTTATACCCTCAACTTAACCACTTGGAAAGTCAGGTAACAATTCATGTTTATAAGATTATCAATTTCAATCAGGAATGAGTAGCAAGCCAGAGGTTTTCTCAAAGAAATAACTGTTTGCAGAAGTAAGTATGGCTCTGGCTTTTGTGCATTTGTCTTATTAAGGCTTGTCAGAAGCCCCATGCAACCAACCTATATGCCACAGATACTTTGAGCACCATGGTATCTACTGGGTCATTAAGTCAGGTTTCAAAGTGGCATGTAACTGTGGTCTTTTCTTCCTCTGGGCCCATCCAAAACTGGTGGCCTTATAGGTACTTAGTAATTGGGTTGGAGCAACAAACTCACTTGTTTTATGTGTTGCTTCTAAAATACACAGATACCCACCAAGCATAATGTCTTTTCTCTTGGTGGGAAGAGTTACAAGATGCAACAATATATCTTTATATAACAATATATCTTTATGTTTGAAGTTAACATCTCAATATATCCAGGACATTGGACCTCTAGACACTTTCCTGAGATGGGTGGCTCATTAATATTCATGGAGATATACCTCCCACTCTTTGGTATGCATGTATCTTACCAGGACATCTAAGATATTTGCTACTTCCTGTTCAGTAGGTCTAAATATGGTGGTCAATGTGGTATTCTAAGAACATCTACTAATTATTTTGTGCCCTAGGTTATGACAGAACAAGATCATGTAGCCTTAAGTAAGGACAGAGAAGGTATGGTACTCTTCTGCCACATGAAAATAAACTGATCCAATTATCTTTGGTAATCAATATGTAGAAGAAGAAAGGCTCTTAGTGATCTATAGCTGCAAGTCATGAGCTCTGGGGATTTCATTCCATAATGAGATCACATCTGAAACAACAGTTGCAGTTAAAGTTACCACTTAAAAAGTCTACCGTAAATCATTGTTATTTTCCAAGATCAATCTGTCTGCCACACAGAATAAATAGGTGAGTTCAATAAAGATTAACTAAAGGAATCCCTAGCCCTACATTCTTCTGGTCTTTGTTAAAAGCAATGCCTTTTACCATTCCCTCAGGAATGCGGTATTACTTTTGACTGATTATTTGGAAGGGAAGCCAATTCCAGGTCTTCCTGTTCACTTTTCCTCCCACCATAGCCCTCAATCCACATTGAGAGAACCAAGGTAGGGATTTTGCAAGTTGAAGAATATGTCTCTGCCAAACTGCAAATTTGAAAACTAGCAGGTTGACTCTCAGACTAAATGGGCCTACAGTGAAATATTTGGGTGAAACATTTATTACCTGAGTGTTTATTATGTCTATGTATTGGGAGCATTTCCAATATGCTTGTCCTTTAACTAATGGAGCACTATGATATTTTGGATCCCCAGATACTAGCTTTCTCTTAGAACTAATGTTCAGTGTTTCTGTTTCCCTGGTGCCTAGTCACCATGGTAGAATGGCTACAGGTCCCCTTCAGGAAGATTAGAGGGAGATTCACAGCTCATACTTGTGCTTTTGCATGGCCCTTCCTCAATAATATTCTTCTTCCCCTTCAAGTGGCTTCAGATCTGTGAAATGGCTCAGGTCTGGAAACTGATTTAGGGGCAACTGTAGTGACCCATATCTGGTCTCTGTTTAAAAACCTAGACTTATGTGTATTTGTTTTAGAGATCCCATGAGACTTCTGTAGGCTTCCCATCAATCTAATTGACATCAGCAGTTAGCTGCCTCTAAAGATCTGTACAAGTTACATTGTTCTGGTTATTGCTTCAACTTTGATGCCTATTCCAGAATCAGTGAACACCTTGTATCTAGAGATTAAGTGCTGTCACTTGGCCTCTGCCTCTCTCAGATTCCACTTTTCCCCAATAAAATCAAGGAGTACGTTTTATTGAATCATATCTGCCATAATTCTTGACCTGCAAAGAACCACTTTAGAGCTTTCCAAGGGCAATAGAGCTCCCTTCCCCACTATATGTCTTAGTGCTGCAGAGGGAATATATTCTGGGACTTCTTAGGGTATATAGCAGGGGTTAGGTGAACAAGATCCACATAATAAAGCTACAACAACATTTTTATCTCCTTTTTTCTTTTGACTTCTTTGGAATACATAAAGTTCTGGAATCTCAAGTGCACTAATATAGGACACTGTTGAGTCCAGATTTCCATCAAACAATCAACCATTGGAACTACTCTTAGCTGCTTGAGCTTGCTCATTAAATAAAGAACTTCTGATAAATGTAGTCTGTTAATATCTTCTGCCTGATAGAATGTTAGATGAGTTGCTCCCCAGTTTAACACCCTTAGAATCTATTCCCACCAGTATTCCTCAGGTTTGAACTAAAATAAATTAAAACTATATTGTGATTATTTTGGTATTCGTGCTCTCCCTTTTACTTTCACATACATTTTAAAATTGCTGCAAAATATTTTATATATTTGTGAGGTACACGTGAGTATTTGTTGCATGCATAGAATGTGTAATAATTAAGTCAGGGTATTTGGGGTATTGATTACCTTGAGTGTTTATCATTTTTATGTATCGGGAACATTCCCAGTGTTGTCTTCTAGCTACTTTGTTATATACGATACATTGTTTCTAATTGTAGTCAGTCTACTCTGCTAGAGAATATTGGAGCGGCCGGGCGCGGTGGCTCAAGCCTGTAATCCCAGCACTTCGGGAGGCCGAGACGGGTGGATCACGAGGTCAGGAGATCAAGACTATCCTGGCTAACACCGTGAAACCCCGTCTCTACTAAAAAATACAAAAAACTAGCTGGGCGAGGTGGCGGGCGCCTGTAGTCCTAGATACTCGGGAGGCTGAGGCAGGAGAATGGCGTAAACCCGGGAGGCGGAGCTTGCAGTGAGCTGAGATCCAGCCACTGCACTCCAGCCTGGGTGATAGAGCGAGACTCCGTCTCAAAAAAAAAAAAAAAAAGAGAATATTGGAGCTTACTTTTATATAACTCTGTGTTTGCAACCACTAACCAACTTCTTTTTATCCCCCACTCCCACCCACCTGCCCTTCACAGCCTCTGGTATCTATCATTCTAGACTCTATCTCCATGAGATCAACGATTTGAGCTCCCACATGTGAGTGAGAACACTGTATCTGTCTTTCTGTGCCTGGTTTATTTCACTTAATATAATGTCCTCCAATTCTATCCATGTTGCTGCAAATGGCATAATTTCATTATTTTTCTATTTCCAAATAGGATACCATTGTGCATATATGCCATATTTTCTTTATCCATTTGTCTGCCGATACACACAGATTGATTTCATATCTTTGCTATTGTGAATAGTGCTGCAGTAAGCTTGTAAGTGTAGGTAGACCTTTGATGTATAGATTTCTTTTCCTTTGGATAAATGCCCAGTAGTAGGATTCCTGGATCATGTAGTGGTTCTATTTTTAGTCTTAAGAAATCTTCATAGTGTTTTTCACAGTGGCTGCACTAGTTTACATTCCCAACAGTGTGTAAGAGTTTACTTTTCTCTCCATCCTTGCCAGCATCTGCTATGTTTTGTCTTTTTGATAACAGCCATTCTAACTAGAGTATGGTGATATCTTACTGTGGTTTTGATTTACATTTTCCTGGTTAGTGATTTGAGCAATTTTTCATATACCTGTTGGCCACTTGTATGTCTTCCTTTGAGAAACGTCTATCTTTGCCTGCTTTTTAATGGGACTTTTTCAATTGTTGGTTTGCTTGAGTTCCTTGTATATTCTGGATATGAGTCTCTTGTCAGATGAATAGTCTGAAAATATTTTATCCCATTCAAGAGGTATCTCTTCATTCTGTTGTTTCCTTTGCTGTATAAAAGCTTTTTAGTTTAATATAATCTGATTCATCTTTTTTCTATAGTTGTCTGTGTTTTTGAGGTCTTAGCCATAAAATCTTTGCCAGACTGATGTCTTGAGGTATTTTCTCTGTATTTTTCCATAGTGGTTTTATAGTTTGGGATCTTAATGTTTTACATACTTTCTACTTGTTTGCATGCAGCATGCTGAGATCTAACTCTAGTTATGGGTCTAGAGACAACAAGACGTAGGGAAAGCACATTTCAAAGACTAGGATAACTGCCTCAAATCAAGATAGTAAAAGGTTTCCAAGAGAAGGAACCCTGAGACCAAGGAAGCCAGCCGATTTCTTCTAAACAGGCACAACAGAACCCAAAGCACAAGGATAAACAAAACATTCTGAATCCATCCTTATTACTCAAGTTCAGTTCTTCAGGACCACACTTTCCCAACCATGTCTTAATTTTCATAAAGGAAATCTGATAAGACTATGAATTCAACTTGCACTGTAATTACCTAAGTACCAAGATAAAATTAGGTTTGCTTTGGTAAACAATGTCTTTGGGGCACAAGGGTGAAGATAATCTCTCTCTCTCTCTCTTTTTTTTTTTTTTTTTTTTTTGAGACAGAGTCTTGCTCTGTCACCCAGCCCAGAGTGCAGTGGGGCGATCTCAGCTCACTGTAAGCTCCGCCTCCCAGGTTCAAGTGATTCTCCCGCCTCAGCCTCCTGAGTAGCTGGGATTACAGGCGTCCACCACCATGCCCAGCTAATTTTTTTGTATTTTTAGTAGAGATGGGGTTTCACCTGTGTTAGCCAGGATGGTCTTGATCTCCTGGCCTTATGATCTGTCTGCCTCGGCCGACCAAAGTGCTGGGATTACAGGCGTGAGCCACCACGCCTGGCCGAAGATATTCTTTTAGGGTAGTCATAGGAGCTTTCTGATGGACCTAGATCTACTTCTAGTAGCGAATACTGACTGCATCAGCCAGAGTTGCATAGAAGTACAGAAACTACTCCAAACATTTCAGGCAAGAAGGAGTGTGATACAGAGAATTAGAGGATTACGAAACTACAGAAAAGCCGTTGGGTAGGAAGAACTGGAAGTCATTGCCCATGTTAAGGAACTCAGATGGTGCATGAATCACCAGGAACAACTGCGGATGATCTCTTCTGCCTGAAGCAGCACAATGGCTGGTTCATAGGAGGTTCCCAGAAGCAGATTAGAAAGGGGGTGTTGTTTTCCAGATACCGTCTAGCATTTCAAATAATATGCTTCAAAGGAGTTACTTCAACCATGAAATGTCTCTGTTTGGCTCCCTTTAATGGGGTAATCAAAACTATTGTATGCCTTCAGAAACAAGCACACAATTTATTTTGATTAAGTAAACAAGAACACTAAAATAAAAAGAATGCAAAACAAAAATCCAAATAAAATATAAACATTTTCAATTGTGGCCTATTTTCATTCTTAGTTTGTTAACCCTTACCAATGTTACACAGACTATTACAAATGCTTAATCTAGTAGTCAATGCTTTTCTCATTTTCACAAGCGACCTAAAAAAATAAAATGAGAAGGATTGTGAGAAAATAATTCAACATTTAATAAATGCCAAATTGATAGCTTTTGATAAGAATGATTTTAAAATAAAAATCAACATTTGTTCTTATAGCTCAAAGAAGAATGTTTTATTTTATTTTATTTTTTTACTCTCTGGTTACAAAAAGAAAGAATTTTCCTTATAGCCTCTTAACCCGTGTCTTGCTCCTCACCACAGAATTTGAATGAGTTGCCTCATCAAAGTGATTGGTTCATTTTTCATTTGATTGGAAATAATTACCTTAAAATTTGGAAGTAAGAGGCTTGCTCTCTTTATGCTTGCTCCATTCAGAACAGTGCAAGAGCCTATTACCTATTTAATTGCAGAAATAGCACCGGTTATTTACCTCTGCCTGTATCCTGTCCTTTGCTACATGACTTCTCTATTTTTCTCCTGAAATAAGAGCGTATTTCCTTGCTTCTTGATTTTGGTGTCTGGCATATGACTTGTTTTGGCCATGGAATGTTAGCAGATTTGACACCATGTATTTGTCACATTTAGATTAACAAAATAAAAACAAGCTTTGAAATCTTCTGTCAATAGTGTATTTATTAAAATAATCAATACACATTGGTAAGCTTTAAAATTACCAGTGGACCAATGCCATTCCTTGGTTTGCTATTTATTTCAACAAAGATCATTCAGTTGCAGTCTTCAAGGCAGAACTTCTATTAGAGTTTCAGAGAAAATGCTCCCAAAGTCTTATCTTAAAAAATTGTCCCTGAATTTCATAAAACCAGAGTAGTTTAATTAGGATATGTCTTTTTCTCAGATGTTGATATGTTGTTTTAATTCTTTCAAGTGCATAATTGTAAACTACTTAATTTCTATTGGATACATTGGATAGAGTATCTTCTAATTTATTTTTTAATACCAATATTTAGAAAAATCTAGAAATTCTGTCTCATTGAAATTAACACAACTTTTGAAGGTTAACTAATGTTTTCCATGCTTTCCAAGCGTGGAAAGCCAGAGTTAGATTATACGATTGCCTCTTCAACTCTTTAAGGTGGGAGATCCGTGCTGAGGGAAGATGTTACCAGAGCAAGAAACAAAGACAATTAACCATTTGTGACATGTCTTAGAGCTTGAGGAAAACCAGAATTGCAACTTAGGTTTTATTTACTTTATGACCTTGCAGAAGCATGGCAAAGGAGACAGGATCTTACAGGACTTTTCAAAGTAGGTTCACAAAGAATTGGAACTGGGAGTATAGATAAGGTCCTCTGGTCACAGAAAAATGGGCAGTTAACATTTCCTTTACTTTAGTTTCGGAGGAGGGGGAAGGGAGAGAGGGAGAGAAGACAGGGAAACTTACAGTGAAATTTTTGCTGTTTATAGCTTTCTTGGGGAAGAAAACACATGCACCAATCCTGGTGTTAGGAAAAGTTTAAGCATATATCTGCAATATTATTCATCCAGGACCAAAGTAAGTCCTGATGCAGGAAATGAGTGAGTTTCACAGCTTTCTGAGCCCCTAATCGACCCAGGAAGCCCAGCTGGCACCTCCTCTCACTTTCATCAGTTCTCAGAGGATTTTGAGTTTATTTTACTTCAGTGGATGATGGGCCATAGTCTGCCATGGGAATCTTGTTTTGTTTTCTTGAAGTAGAAATTTCAAATAAGACATTTTTGAAGCACCAAAGAAGACAGGAAGCTTGGATTTTGATTGAGATTATACAAAGTATTACATGACCTTCTGTTGTCTGTGTAGCAGAATGTGCCATGAGACTTATATTCATGGTAACTTTATGACAAGAATGTAGAAAAGCAGTTGATCCTAATCTGCATTTAACTATTGCTGGGTTTTGAGTTCTATCACAAGTAGGCTAATGGTCCTATAGGCCAACGTGAAAGGCCAGTTCAGTGGTCTGTAAACATTTTGCTTATAATCCCCTAAATGACTATGTATAAACTGTGTTCTCTCACAAACATTAGTTAACCTTCAAAAGTTGTGTTAATTTCAGCGAGACAGAATTTCTAGATTGGGACACTTTCCACGCTGTGGAAGCTTTGTACTTTCACTCTGCTCAATGATGTCTACAGCTTTTTCTCACCCTCCGACGGTGTCTCTATCACTCGCCGAGGTCAGCCCCTACACCAGTTCTTTGGCGTGGCTAGACAAGAACCTTAGGCATTACGAAAGGATGAAAGACATTTTAAGGATTAAGTATTACTTACCACAACCAAGGGGTACAATCTCCTTGACTCACTAAACTCTTAATGCCATTTGTGCAAGGATGAGAAAGATCATGATGCTATTGATTTTACCGATGAAAATCCATTTCCAATATATATCAAGCAACTTCGCAAATCCTCTAGTGTTGGAAATAAAAATCATTGAAATTTTTGTAGTAGATAACTCCTGGTGACTTCCTGCTTAGAATTCTGGCTGACCAGTGACAGAGTCTCCTTTCCCAATTAGGGCAATCGATCCTGTTAGCAGCAGCCAAGTCCAACGGGTCTGCAGCAAACTTGATTCTCGCCTCCTCAGAGGAAAGAATTAGGCAGGGGTACATAAGGCAGAGTGAGAGCCCAAGGCAAGTTTTAGAGCAAGAGGGGAAATGTATTAAAAAGTTTTAGAGGCCGGGCGCGGTGGCTCACGCCTGTAATCCCAGCACTTTGGGAGGTCGAGGCGGGCGGATCACAAGGTCAGGCGATCAAGACCATCCTGGCTAACACTGTGAAACCCCGTCTCTACTAAAAATACAGAAAAATTAGCTGGGCGTGCTGGCGGGCGCCTGTAGTCCCAGCTACTACTCGGAAGGCTGAGGCAGGAGAATGGCGTGAACCCGGGAGGCAGAGCTTGCAGTGAGCCTAGATCGCGCCACTGCACTCCAGCCTGGGTGACAGCGAGATTCCGTCTTAGAAAAAAACAAACAGTTTTAGAGCAGGAATGAAAGGAAGTAAAATATACTTGGAAGAGGGCCAAGTGGGTGACTTGAGAGATCCAAGTGCGCTATTTGGCACTTGACTTGGGGTTTTATACATCAGGCATAGTTCGAGGTTTCCATTTCTCCTCCCTTGATTTTTCCCCTGGGGTGGACTGTCCTCATGCATGGTGGCCAGCCAGTACTGGGGAGGGGCCACATGCAGTGCGTTTACTGAAGTTGTGCACATGCTCTCTCGAGGTATTTTTCCCTTACCAGTTGAACATTCCTAGAGGAAGGTCGTACACTGTTTAAACTGCCATTTTGCCTCTTACTGCGCATGCTTGAGCCTGCTCACCTAACTCCTGAGATCTTATTAAGAAGCTGCTAATCATCAGCTTCAGGTGTTTTCTCTCTCTTGGGAGACTACCTTTCTCTGGTGCCGGTTGCAACCAATTATTGTTTTAGAGAGATGGTTTAACAACCTCCTGACCATCACCTGATGGTCACCTGCCATTCCTTGGGGGTGGGGAGCCTCTCTTGCCTGCCCATGTCCCTCTAAGTACCTACTGTAACAATCCCATCTAGGTTACAAATTAAACTGACATATACATAAGTTAATACTTTCTGTGCTGAAGTATGTTTAACATAATTACATACATCATAAGTCACTGGATATACGAGTACGTAATTAAATACTACCAGACTGTTTTCCAAAATGACTCTACCAGTTAGTATTTGCACCAGCAGAGTATCAGAATGTCTAAATTCCACAATCTTGGTAACACTTGCTATTATCTATACTAGTCATTTTTTACATTCTTTTGAATTTTAATTTGCATATTTCCAAGTAATAGTACATTTGAGTATTTTTTCAGACCATATTTTCAAAAACTGTGTGGGCCAATGGGGCTTCCCTTCTGTGAACTGCATGATCACATGCCTTGTTCATATATCTGTTGGGCTTCTTGTCTCTGCCTTGTTGATTTGTACTCACAAATAAATATTGCATGCTAATTAGATCTTTCACCTTTCAACAAACAGAGATTCTTTCAGGCTAGATTTAGGAGGTTTATTGGAAAATATACTCATAAAAATAGGGAAGGCAAACATCTCTAGAATACAGTTGGGAATCCAGGAACAGTGAAGCCTTGATTAGAATCTATTTTTACAACTGGAAAGCTCCAAATAGAGATTCAAATAGCTCTGGAGACAGATTAAATATTAATGGTGCTCCACCCATATCCCTTAGGGGTTGTTTTATTTGCTTGTTTTTTTATTTGCTTGTCACTTCTTTCCTCTCCTTTGACATTTTCCACATCTAATAGCTAGAATTTGCAAATGTTTTTCAGTAGCCTTTGGGCTACTGGATCTTTTCTTTGCTCGTGTTCTGGAATCCCGAAATCCCTAGAAAATTATGTTCCTTCAAGATAGCCCTTTAAAAAATGACCAACTGACCTGAGATTAGAAGAGCCTTAACTCCCTTTCCTCCCATCAGATAACTCGGAGACCTGATTTACATTCCTGAGTTCCCTGCCAGAGCAGTCTGAAGCTGGGTGACCAATTCATCCCAGTTTGCCCCCAACTTTTCCACTTTTAGCACTGAAATTCTCATGTAGTGGAACCCCTTCAGACCCATGCAAACCTACTTGGTACTTTGCTTGAGTTCATATTATCTTCCTCTCCACTGTGCTGCTTTCCTTAACCCTTATTAGTGTCTATTAGGACTTATTCCTTAATAAATGATTTGCACACCAAGTTGTTTCAGAGTGTGCTTCTGGGGAAACTGACTTAAGATATTCACTTAACTACTGTTTTCTGATCCATATTCTAATGCCCTATTTTACTAAGTTTCAGCTAGCATTTTGTGATATTTTGGCTCCTATTCTTGCTACCTACATCATGTATCTTCAAGGCTTAATTTCTTACTTCAACAGAGACAATGATGACCTGATTGGTCCAGTTAGTAGCATGATACTCTTGGGCAAAATTTAGGCACCAAATTCAAAGGTAGCCCGTCAGCCTGTAGATTGTCAGTTCTTGGGTTAGGTAATCAGGCTTGCTGCAACTAGCTGTGGCCAAGGAGGGTGAGAATAAGTGGTCTCTAGTTTGACCCTCAGTTTAACAATCCCTTTAGAAGGGAGCTACAGGATGTGGGCACACAGGCATTAAAAGGCTTATAGGCTATTTAGTACATGCTATTTGTCTTAAAATAGCTTTTATTCTAAAAAATTAAAACAAAAAAAGCACTTTATTTTATTAAATGCTTAATTTCTTGCAAATTCAGAAGTCTGATGCTGTGTTACCCAAGAAACATTTTTTTTTAAATAAAATCAATACAATAGAAATCAGCTAAAAGGCAAAGTAAAAAGTAGTGGCACAGGACAAATGTCTTGAAAAACCTCATTGTCTTATTGTGCCAAAAAAGAAAATATTAAACGAATTTAGAAGTAGCAAAATTTGTAGTAATGCCATTTCATTCATTAATGCATATAGTAACATCATTAAGGCATATAGTTCCTTATAATGTACAGTTTATGAATATATACATAAGCATGAAAGGTTTTATCTTTTTGCATAATATTAGATGATTCCACTTAAAACATTTTTGGTTTTGATGTGAGATTTTGCAGGCATGAGGCTTGATTTTCTTTTCAAACTCTGCAATTTGTTTGAACTTATTTACATAAGGAACACCAAATTAGCTTGTTATACTGAGAGTCATTCAAGCATGTTCAATTTGCATTCCCATATTTGAATCCCACACATTCAATTTAATTTTCTTTCCATTGCTTTTTCTGGCTTTCTTAAAATGATTAAGAATGATATACATATTTTGGGATGCTTCATAGCTGTACTTCCCAGGAAATTTGCCTAATTCAGAAGATTTTATTATCTTTTATTTTAAACTCATTTTCACTTCAGGAGGATGGTAGAGGTTCTGAAAACTCAAGCATCTCTAAAGATTTTGCATCTGTTGCAAAGATTCTTGGTTGTAGGGGCAACAAAGCTTCTTGCTTATAGGGGCAACTATTACAGTGTGTATTCTTTTAATATGGGATTGTGTCCATATCTTTTGTATGGACATTGAAGGTACTCTTAATCCAAGAGATTTTTGATACATTTTTTCTTTGTTTAAACATTAAAATGATTCCTGGATTGCCTTTCATATTCTTCTGCAGGCAGCCTTTGTGTTGTCAGGAAGTGTCATTTTACTTTACTTGATGAGAACTTCTTAGATGCTCCTGTTCTCTGTAAAAATATTAGCAATCTTCAGCCTGAGAACAACAGGGCTTCTTTCTGCTCTTTGAAGCATCACTTGACCAACAGAAAGTTTAGATCAGATTACAGTGTACCTTGAGACTCTTTGTAGCTTTTGGTCTACATCTTTTCAAATAACCATGGCTTTCACTTTATTGAAAATCTTCAACCTTTTAATTAAAATGACTAGTATACAATATAAAAATCAAATAGAACTAAAGAACTTACAATAACAGGCAATGATTCCCTTGGTCTCTCAATCCAATACTTTTGGCACCCAGTCTTTCTAAAGGCAATAAATAATGTTTAAGAGTGTGGGAGTTCAGTCAGGCTAGTGGGAAACATTTTAAAGATAGTTATAAAAAGTAGGCACAAACCTTCTTGGAAGGCCAGGCGGTTTGCATAAGCTCCAGTAATAAATCTGGCTGAAGGCAGCCTAATCCTTACCTTGGGTAAATAACTTAAGAGTACGTACACAGGAATTTAAGGGAGCTTATCCAAATAGCTTGTTTACTCATGTGGTCCTAAGACCAACCTTTGATTACCCCAGGTGCGTAATTGCTCTCAATGTGGGAGGTCAGCAGTGTCAATTACCCTATAGCGGTGTTCACTTAAGACCTTTGTCATTTAATCTCTACTAAATAAATGTGAGCTTTGCTGGCCAAGAGGGGCCAGGGCTGCAACTCTTTACAGCACCCTCCTTGGTGTCTGTAAGTGGCCTGGACCCTCAGCGGGCCTGACAGGCAAAATATCTGTGTCAGTATATGTTATTCTTCTGTCTTTGGGTCAGGGTCTGCGGGACAGACCTCAGCAATTGGTTTAGTTATAATTAATTTTCATAAAAACCATCTTTAATATAATTCAGCTACCATATTTAAATATATAATTTTAAAATCTTTTTTTACTTTCTGTTATGACAGATATGATTGAGCCTACTCATTCCCTGCCACCCGTTTCCCTTTTTTGATATAATTACATCATTTTTGGATTCTTCAACTGGTTTCCTTTAAACTTAAAAAAAAAAAAAAAAGAAAATCAACATCTCTCTCAGTCTCTCTTCCCCTCTCTCTGTTTCCCACTCTCTTTCTTTTTGTAGAAACATAGATGTTATATTATGTTAAGCCAAAAGGGAAATCATAAAAATAGTTTGTTTACCCAAGTGTAATAACAAGGCCTCCAGTAAGATTTAGATAATTTCTGCTAAAATTTATAATACTGGAATCTTTAGCAGCTTATTGTTATAGGCAGTACTCCAGACACCTATGTTTCACTTCCTATCTCCAGATTTTTGAGGTTGATGAATAATATTTATAATAACAACAATAATAACAACTGTTGTTATAGTACAACAACAGACACTGAGTGTTTAGTGTTAGGCATTGTTATAAATTCCTGTTACACATTTTAAAATCCTTACCACTGTCTTTAAGGTGTTATTGTGCCCATTTTACAGATAAGGAATCAGAAGCACAGCAAAATTATGTTATTTATCTGTTCTGGTTACTACTGCTGCAAAATAAAACACCCCAATACTTAAGAACTATTGATTATGCTCATGTATTCTATGAGTCAGAAGTTTGAATGGTGTCCGGCAGCTATAGCTTATCCTTGTTCTAAGATATCTGGAATTTATGCTGGGACTAAGCAGAGTCGGGGCTGGTTATCTGCAAAGAATCATCTGCAGGTTTTTCCACTCACAAATCTGGCAGTTGATGGTTGCTTTTGGTTTTTATCTCAGTTGGGGCTGTCATCTAGAACACCTACAGGTGCCCTCTCTGTGTGATCTGGATTTCCTCACAGCACAGTAGCCCAGAGCTGTCAGATTTTTGCCATGGTATCTCTGGACTACAAAGAGGGGTGGGGGAAATTGACCCAGTTAATAAGTAGGAAGCTGAATTGCCTTTTATGAACTAGCATTGGGAGTCATGCAATATGACTTCGTTTGCTTTGTGCTGGTTACAAGCAGGTCACAAGCCTGTTGAAATTCAAGGGTAAGATTCTAGAAGATAAGGTATTTTTATGTCCATCTTCAGAAAATAAGTTAAAGTCATAGGACTTGCAAGTGACATTCTCACTCCAGAGTGCACACATCTTCTGTATATTGTTTCTTACCAACGTAGCTACATTTTACTGCTGCCACTTTTTCTGGGACAGGTCTAGATTTGGTGGTGTCATGTCTTCTACTTCTCAAAATGTATTGCTGAACTTCTCTAGTGTGTCAATCATTGTATTAATTTTCAGCATTGACAATTGTAAACCTACATCATACCCTCCTGCTTCATGAGGTAAGTTTTTCTCTTGTGAATATAAAACTTGGCTTTATCTTCTTCTGTCTCTTGGATTTGTTCACTCTTTTCTATATTCTTTCTATGTCTTTCCCTTTTTTGGTGTATTCTTCTATTTCCCTTGAAGCATAACTTTTAAGAGCTTCTTAAGAGGGAGACATGGTGTAAATTTTCTTTGTATGTAAAAGTAAGCATTACAAATCAATTAAATAACCTACATTTTTATTTTTAAATAACAAACAATATTCTTTGGGTGTTTGAAGGAATTACATTTATGTCTTCTGTTATCTAATTTTGCTGTCGAGAAATGTAAGTTTTGTTTTTGTTGCATTTTTTTCTGGAAAATTCTAGGACTGATATTCCTGCTTCCCTGAAATTTGTAAGTAGGTGCATTGGAGTGGCTATAATTTCATTATTTGTTCTAAACATTTGATCTCCTTTCAATGAGAGATTAAGTCCTCCAGTACTGAAAAATTGTCTTCAGTTATGTTTTTGTTAATTTCCTATTTCATGTTTCCTTATTTCTTTGTAGAATCTTCCTTATTTAGAAGTTGAACATCATGGATCAATCTTTCAGCTCTTCCCCCCACCCTTATATTCTCCAGTTACTTGCCTTTTTGTTTTATTTCTCAAAGACACCTGAAATCTCTTTCTGCCAGCCAACCCTTCTGCTTATTTTTGCTTACTTCTACTACTCTTATTAATTAACTGCTAAATATTTTTTATATCTGTATGAGATCACTAATTAGCATTTTACATGTTTCTCTTTTGTTTCTGGTTCTATTGCTGTTTTCTCTAGGTTTTTGGATGTTGTTGTTTTATTTCTTGAAAGTTGGAATTATTCTTCAAATGTTTAGAACTGGTGGCTGGCTCTGCTCAGAAGTAAAACACTTCTGATTGAACACTCTTTGAGCATGGGAGTGTTGGGAGGGTTGTTATTGACAGAGTTTATCTATAATATTTTAGATAGTCTGCCAGATATCCTATTTGGGAAATTCCCAACTGATGCATTGTAAAATGCTCCAATCATTTATCTGGGAGGACACTGCTGGTCTGTGTGTGTGTGTGTGTGTGTGTGTGTTGTGTATGTGTGGTATTTGTCATGAGAAATTTATAGTAACAGCCAAAATTTATCATTATTTTTTAAATGCTTATTTATTTAATTCAAATTGATGTGTATTGATCATTATTTTCATAGAAGGAATAAATACTATAACTATGTAAGCTTACAATTAAACTTTATTTAAAACTGCCAGCAATTAAATTTATTTAATTTTTAATTTAGAGACATATAAAATTTGTTTCATTGTTTTCTGATTTTTTAGCTGTAGGAGACAAAAAAAAGTGAGGTGAGATTATTTTCTTACTACTTTCTGTTGAAGAATTTGATCTCAAAATTGACATGGTAATGTAAGCTCATGACTAAAATCTGGACACATCAAGATGTTAATATTCAAACTAAAACAGTTATAAGTTTTTTTGATAAACCTAAATATTAGTGAGTGATACTGATGACTATGAATATGAAATTGAGATTTTTTTCTAAGTGATCATAAAAGCATAAAAAAATTTAAAAATGGAAAGCATTAATATAAATTAGGTTGCAGGTCAAAATCTTGCATTATGGAAAGCATAATATATATTTATGTGGTTTACAACTATGATCTTCTTGATTCAGTCTAATCACAGGGAAGAAACTCTCCCCTTTATAACATTAACTTAAGGCCTAGTTAGCACAAATATGCCATCATTGTCATTGTCTTTAATCATTGTTTACCAAGCATCCTCGTAATATATACCATTGGCTTCAGTTCAAGAAACCCTGGTTCCTGTCATTGGATAGCTTTTGGCCTATTTTAAAGGAATGTATTACACAGGACCAGGATAAGTATGTAGCATATGGCAGGGGACAGATATTGCTAAAGCTTGTTGGTTATGATTTGCTGTGGTCTTTCCTATCACAGTAATGTTCAATGCCTTTGACGTATGAGAAGGTAGGATTTTAGCAGAATAAATCTTTTGTGCTATTTCAGATGTGGGAAGGATACTTTGGATGACATTTTGGAGTCATAAAAAAGTCCAGGCAGCAGGTAGCAAGGACATTAACTTAACTCAGACAGCACATGTTTACATATAATTAGTAAAGTAAAATGAGGCTTTGCTATGTTTGACAGGACAGTCTGGAAAATTAACCTCCAAAATGTCCTGAAGGAAGAAGAGAAAACAGGATGAAAAAGCACAGACAGTGATAATTATCATGCAGATATGAGTTAGAGAGACAAATACTCTAAGCCAGCATATAAGAAATGATAATAAAAGACACATTTGTTTAAAAAATTCACTGAATGTCCACTGTAATTAGAGAAAGAAGGAAACCAAATGCAAAAACAGGAGGCAGCACAATCTCAACATCTAACATTTTCAGGCCAAAGTTTTCAGGGAAAACATCAGAAAATAATTTCAAGTTCAAAGTGGTTGAAGGCAGAGATGAGGTTGTGTAACATGCATTGAATGGTCTGGCATAAGTTGGCATGTATTTTTAATAATTGGCATATCCATAAAGAAATTCTACCGAGAGGTACCACTGGCGGAGTTGGTATGAGCTCAAAATACGGAGATAAACAGCCTTGGTTGGAATTCAGCTTCCCAGATTTCTAGTATTTGACCCCGGGCAAATCGTTTTACCTTTGTGCACTTCATTATAGTACCTAACTCATACAGGACTTGTGGGGATTAAATGAGTAAATATATACAAAGCACTAGAACAGCGTCTGGTTCATGGCCCCAGCAGTTAGTATAATTACAGTTATTATTACTAATGTTGCATTTTTCCAAAGCATGTTAACACATTCTGAAACATTTCTCAGTAGCTATTTTTTCTTGTCTTCACTTTATCTATTCACTTAATGTGTCAAGAATACAACTAGGTGCCTAGTTCTGGGAATATATAAGTCAGAAGCTATAGAAAGGTTGCGTTTAGTTATTGATAAGAAGACATACTAGTAGAACAAAATTTTTATTTTAAATCTTATGATTTTCAAAGTCTTTCACTACTATCCATTCCCCTATGACTCAGGTCTCATCAATGACTATTTATTTATTATTTATTTATTTATTTATTTATTTATTTTTGAGATGAAGTCTCGCTCTGTTGCCCAGGCTGGAGTGCAGTGGCCGGATCTTGGCTCACTGCAAGCTCCGCCTCCTGGGTTCACACCATTCTCCTGCCTCAGCCTCCCCAGTAGCTGGGACTACAGGCACCCGCCACCTCGCCCGGTAGTTTTTTTGTATTTTTTAGTAGAGACAGGGCTTCACCGGGTTATCCAGGATGGTCTCGATCTCCTGACCTCGTGATCCGCCCCTCTTGGCCTCCCAAAGTTCTGGGATTACAGGCTTGAGCCACCGCACCCGGCCCCATCAATGACTATTTATATGTACAACTTTTCAAGTAGGTTTCTTACTACATACATACAGAACAAAAGAAGAGAGTTAATATTCAACTTTGAACTTGAAAACTTTAGCATTGTATATTAAAAGCAAAGTCTAAAGGATTTGCAGGGTAGATTTTAATCAGCAAACCATAGAGCAGAGAAGAACACAGGATGAAATAATAAGTATAATTTTTGTTTTCTTTTCTTTTTTTAATTTATTTTATTTTATCTTATTTTTTGTTGTTGTTGTTGGCTTTTATTTTTTTTATTTTTTTTTTTTATTTTTTATTTTTTTGAGACAGAGTCTTGCCCTGTTGGCCAGGCTGGAATGCAGTGGCATGAAGTTGGCTCACTGCAACCTACGTCTCCTGGGCTCAAGCAATTCTCCTGCCTCAGCCTCCAGTGTAGCTGGGATTACAGGCATGTGCCACCATGCCCAGCTAATTTTTGTATTGTTAATAGAGACGGGGTCTCACCATGTTGACCAGGCTGATCTTGAACTCCTGACCTCAGGTAATCTGCCTGCCTCAGCATCCCAAAGTGCTGGGATTATAGGCATGAGCCACCGCGCCTGGCTCAGAAAAGACCTTTTTATAATAATGTTGGGAGGTAGGAGTGGAGCTGTGAGGAGAAAGCTGAAAAATAGTTTAAAGATTACTGTGGGATGCTTCCTACTGCCCTCTACTGAGACCACATCTTATGTTCTGGAGGAAGAAGATAGAACATCGTACAATTTCTAGGGGAGGAATCCTAGAGCATAGAGTATTTGTATCTTATTTCCCAGGACATGGTCTAAGAGCACTGCAACCCTCTTAGAGAAGCCCAGAATGGCACCAGAGTAGGGCTTAGCAAGGATGGCAAGGCAAGGCAAGGCAAAAAGGAGTCTGACGTGGCCTCCTGCTCTCCCAAAGGCCAGAATGGACTGGGAGAATTTTCCAAAGTTTCTAGGGCTCCCAAAAGTGCCTAGAAGTGAGAGGGAGTGAGCCAGAGAATTGAAAATTTCTGCTGTTGAATATACCAACCGAAAACAAAGGAAGGTGTGTAGGACTCTGAACATCAGCTAACCTATGTCATGGTGACAAAGGCCAGTTGCAAGAACTGGCTGACCCATCCCATCACTGTGGAAGCCTGTAAGAACAGAGGAGGGTCACAGATCAAAGATGTCCCACTTCTCCACATCCCTTCCCCATCTCGGTGGCTATGATGCCCTATAGAAGCCCTTCCCACAAAAGAGAAGGTTGGGGAGGCAATACTGCATTGATTGCTGAGAAGTTACAGAAAAGACTGATTTTTAATCTGGAATTGACTTTTTCTGGATTTGCAGAGTTAAACGATGTTTGTTTGTGTATGAGTCCGTTTTCACACTGCCATAAAGAAATACCTGAGAAGGGTAATTTATAAAGGAAAGAGGTTTAATTGACTCACAGTTCCACATGGCAGGGGAGGCCTCAGGAAACTTACAATTATGGTGGAACGTGAAGGTTAAGCAAGGACCTTCTTCATATGGTGGCAGGAGAGAGAAGTGTAAGCAGGGGAAATGCTGAACACTTACAAAGCCATCAGACTCCTGAGAACTCCCTCACTGTCACAAGAACAGCATGGGGGAAACCACCCCCATGATCCAATCACCTCCCACTGGGTTCCTTCCTCAATACCTGGGAATTACAGTTCAAGATAAGATTTGGGTGGGGACACAAAGCCAAACCATATCAGTTTGTTTGTTCTGTTTGCTGCTGATTGAAAATGGAAAGCCATAAATAGTGCAAAGTTCAATGATAGAAAATGACCAATTCGGTGCGTCTATTGACATCAATTTTTGCCTGTAGTTATCACCCCAGATACACTTACAAGGAACACTTCAACAACAAGGCAAATAGTATGATTAAGCCCCAGAATCATCAGTGAAGATATAAGCCCTTTAGGGAAAGGGAAATATGAGTCAAAATGAGTAGGAAAGGCATTGAGGAGGTTGTAAGGTATTGAGTGGTGAGTTTTAAATAGGCATAGAAGTGAGGAAATAATTAAGTTGCACAGGCAAGGTGTGGAACTAAACTGTGGACCTTATCACAACTGAGGAAAAACGTTAAATGATGGATTTTTTGCTCAAAATGTAATTTTATTTCACAACTCTGTTCATTCAGTTTGCTTTGCAGACAATTACCTTCCTATTACTCAGAAAACTGATTTTTCATAGAGATGACCAAAAACCCTCTTTCATTGTTCTGTATTAGAAACTGGATTCTGCCACTTACTAGCTATGCAACATTGGACACAACTAACTCCTTTGACTTAAGACTCATCATTATAAAATGGGGATAATGAGACAGGATAATCTGAGCCTGGCATGTAGCACGCATGTGTTATCTATTATCAGTGTGATATTTGTTTTAAATAAACTTTGCTCCCCTTGAGAAAAGTGATACTAAATATTCTAGGACATCCAGGTTTCTGAGTTCAGTAGAGGACACAAAAAGGACTCAAGGTCTGGGTTAATGGGGGTTATGTGAATAGGGACTGGAGGGCTTTCTGTATAACTCTGGCAATTATAAAAGACATTTCATTACTTTCCCTCTATTGTTACAAATAAGCATTTTGTTTGGCATCTTCACTTTTCCCAGGACTTTTCTATTTTGACGTTTCCTTCCTGGGCTCTTGTCCACTCTGAGTATCTTTTGGGAATTTTTTTTCAGACAAGTGGCTCTCATTGTATAGATTATTTCACTCAGTTCTCTCTAACAGCTGTGTTTTCAGAAGCCTGTTGAAACATGACGACAAAATAAGTCTACTTTGACTCTTTGGCATGCGTACATTTAAAGTTCTTTACATTTTAGTTATTTTAAAAAATTTAAGCTAGCAGAATCTTCAAGAGATTTGGAAACTCATTATTAATCCACAGAGACCTATGTTGGTTTTGCATCCCTTTACCATCAACTTGCTACTGTTGTCTAGATCAGAGTTCAATTCAATAAATGGCAATTCTCTCTCTGTTTCTTTTCTTCTCTTAATAATGATGACCTATGGATAATGAATATTGACATGTGGATGACAAATGTTGAATTTGTTTTTGTGAAAAATTATACTGGCTCTGCTTTCAACGTACTATCCAAATCTGACCATTTTTCATTTTTTTTTTTTTTTTCTTTCATTGCCTCCACTCTAGTCCCAGTCGCAATCATCCCTGGCCTGATTATTGCATCACCTTCCTAGCTGATTTTTTCTTTCACCCTGGTCCAGCCATGCTGGCCTCCTTGCATTCCCTGATTAGGCCAAGTATGTTGCTTCCTTAGGCTCTTTACTCTCCCTATTTCCTCTTGGAAATACCCTTCCTTCACATAGCTACATGAGCTGCTTCTTCACTTCTTTTACGTCTTTAATCAATGACATTTTCTCAACAATGTCTACCCTGATTCACTTATTGCAAATTGCAATAGGGCCCTTGCCATAGCCACTTTCATTCTTCTTATGATAGTCTTTAGTTTTTTCATAGAAGTTTCATCTTCTTACATTGCTACATAATTTATTTATTAGATTTATTGTTAATCATCTGTCTCCCCCAGCAAAAATGTGATCTTTTCCTTATTTTTTTCCCTAAATATATCACAAAGGCCTAGACTACTACCAGGGATATCACAAAAGCTGAGAAATTGTATACAGAATGTATGGAAGAAAAATGGATATCTTCTTTATTGAAAATATATGAAGAGGTGATTTAGTTTTTGGACATGTAAGCTGGTTCCTATTTTTATTGTCTCATTGTGGTTGAGAGATTACATTGCTTAGTTCTATCTTGGGAATAAATTATGTGCTAAAGTTTTAAAAGTTCTACAAGGTGGGTAACTGGTTGTTAATATAGTGATCACATTCATATTTGTTATCATTCTCTCAATTTTGGGATTCCTCTTTCAACACCCTCTTTTCACATGGTTAATGTGATCCTATGTACGGGTTATGATCAAACCTGTTCCTTCCACTCAGATATAACATTGCCCTTGGTGGTCTGATGAAGTTTGCAAATCTAATATGTTCTGAGTATTATAGCCAGTGAATATTAATTAAAAATTAATGACCAAGTCTTAAAGAAGGCCAAAGAAAGAGCAGAATGTAGTTTAGACTAATTGAATGTATGATGAATTCAGGAAGAATAACGTTATAAAGAGAGTGAAGTTTTCCTTATTTATCAAGATTCTGTTTTTTGTGAATTATAGTTCTATTAAATCTTATCTTTCTTTTGCTGCATATAAAAATGATTTGAGCGGCCGGGCGCGGTGGCTCAAGCCTGTAATCCCAGCACTTTGGGAGGCCAAGGTGGGTGGATTACGAGGTCAGGAGATCAAGACCATCGTGGCTAACAAGGTGAAACCCCGTCTCTACTAAAAATACAAAAAGTTAGCCGGGCGTGATGGTGGGCGCCTGTTGTCCCAGCTACTCGGGAGGCTGAGGCAGGAGAATGGCAAGAATCCAGAGGCGGAGCTTGCAGTGAGCGGAGATGGGCCACTGCACTCCAGACTGGGCCACAGAGCGAGACTGTCTCAAAAAAAAAAAAAAATGATTTGAGCCTGGATAACAAAGTGAGACCCTGTCTCTATAAAACAAAAACAAAACACCCCACCTGCCCCTCCTCAAAAAAAAAAAAAAAAAAAAAAATAGCTGGGTGGTGGTGTGAGCCTGCAGTCCCAAGAACTCGGGAGGATGAGGCAGGTGGATGGCTTGAGTCCAGGAGTTTGAGGCTGCAGTGAACTGATTGCATGACAGCACAGAGTGAGATCTTGTCTCCAAAAACAAATAATAAATACAAAATAAATAAATAATAAATAAAATAATTGGAAAATCAAGCCTATACTAGACATAGAAATATTTCTTTTATCTTTTTATCTTTTTTTTTTTTTTTTTGTCAGAGTCTCACTCTCTCCCAGGCCAGAGTGCAGTAGCATGATCTCAGATCACTGCAACCTCCACCTCCAAGGTTCAAGCAATTCTCCTGCCTCAGCCTCCAGAGTAGCTAGGATTACGGGCATACACAACCACTCCCAGCTAATGTTTGTGTTTTTAATAGAGATGGAGTTTCACCATGTTGACCAGGCTGGTCTCGAACTCTTGACCTCAGATGATCCCCCTGTCTTGGCCTCCCAAAGTGCTGGGATTACAAGTGTGAGCCACCGTGCTTGGCCTGGAATGTCTCTATGTGGGAAGCAAAACTATTATTTAAGATTTTCCAAATAAGCCTAAGTTTGAAAGAAAGAGAGAAGAACCATTTGGTAGAAATTGTGAAATTTTAAAACTATGATTGTGGGTGGATTTGGGAGAGATTTAGCCCACTGATCCAGAACATCTTTGAATAAACCTTCCTTGTAAACCAAAAGTCTTGAATGTTTGACATGTGGTAATCTTTGCTTCATCTGGGAAAGACAGATTTGGCAAAATCTTATTTTGCTTTTTAGGCATGGTGTGCAAGGCATTGAAGGTTATGTTCCACTGAGAAAATATATGCAAGTTACAAAGTCAGAAAATGGAAGCTCAAAATAATCTGGCAATTACTATTTTCCTCTTTGTAAAAAAATTATTCATAATAATTACGTGTAACTTTTTTAATATAAAAGATGATTGTCACAAAATGCCCCAAGAAAGTAAGATAAGTTATAGCTGATATCATCTTGTCTAGGTTACAAAAAAGGCTCAGGAAGTCGAGTTTCCATCTCACTTTGGGAGTGTTACCAATGGCATTCTCTTTCCTTGAACAAATCTCTCTCTTTTTTTTTCACCTCCCTAAAGATAAGAGTAATTTAGCTGGTCAGTATTTTTAAATTAAACTGAAGTCTAGTAGAAAAAGACTGATAAATACGTATAAATAACATGTAATTAATTATTGCATAATATGTTTTATGAATTTGAGTAGAAATATAGGAATAATCACATTTCCATTGATTCCTATCTTCTGGAACTCTAAACATTTATTTGACCACTCATGAGAAGATTCAGTTAATTGAGTAGGGCCTTGTAAAAAGAGAAGAGCATTTTTCCTGATTTTGGCAAAGATTTCTAAATAGCAGCTTTATTGTATAAGCACTTGAATAACATGGATGTATCATAAAAAATACCTGATTGATAATGGATTTTTACTAAATAGTTTACTAGACTGACCAAGAATTACAAGTGGGAAGGGTGAGAAACAACTATCTTATATTATATTTAGATCAATAGAGTCATATATTTTTTATAATTTAACATGTGATATATTATTTTACAATTTCTACTGTTGGTAACTATTATGTTTAATCTGTACAGTAGAGATTATCTCCCAGGAGGCATACCATGGGTTCTAATCAGAACTGTGGAAGTCATCAATGAGAGATGAAACACGTTGTTTCAGTGAGATTCTGTCTCAAAAAAAAGAAAGTTATATTCAACATAATAGTCTTCTTTTTTTTTTTGAAATGGAGTCTTGCTCTATCGCCCAGGCTGGAGTGCAGTGGCACGGTCTCAGCTTACTGTACCCTCTGCCTCCTAGGTTCAATTGATTCTCCTGCCTCAGCCTCCCAAGTAGCTGGGACTGCAGGGGTGTGGCAACACACCCAGCTAATTTTTGTATTTTTAGTAGAGACAAGGTTTCACTATGTTGGCCAGGCTGGTCTCAGATTCCTGACCTTGTGATCCACCCGCCTCAGCCTCCCAAAGTGCTGAGATTACAGGCATGAGCTACCGTGCCCGGCCAACATTATAGTCTTATGTTAAGCGAAAAAAAATGTTTTTTAATAGTATAAGCTATAAAAAGAAAATCTGGCTTGATTGCAGTTGAGGTAGTGGAAATATGCAGAATGTAAATCATTTAGTACCAGCTATGTAGTTAATAAGATTGATAGCCTATGTTTATTACTTACCATTTTCTTTGTGGGCATTTAAAGCATCATTTTTATAGCTAGCTCAATGGTGTGTCCCAAACATCTGTCAGAATATAATCCTCATAAGTGTTTACAATGCCCTACATACTCTGGTCTTGGACTACTTCTACTACTACTTTTCCCATTTTTGACTCTGTTGCAGCTTGCTGCCTTTATATCTGCAGCCCCCCACCTAATACTTTCTTCTGGAATCCCCATAGATAGATGCTAAGAACTGCATTCAGATCTCTCCTCTGAAGTCACCACATCAGAGATGCCCACGTTGTCAGCTTCTATCCCAACTCTTCTCACCCCTCTCTATTCCATTACCCTACGTCATTTTTCTTTAAGCACTTATTACAGTAGGATATTATATATTTAGTAGTTTATTTGTTTTGTTTAAAAATTTCTGTCTCTCTCAACAGAAATAGTAAGAACAGGGTCATTGTTTTGTTGAATATATCACCAGAGCTTAGAATAGGTCCTGGTCCATGACAGACACTCGATAATTGTTGAATGAATGAAATGAGTGAATGGGGAGATGGCTGGTATTAAAGGATGCCTTGACATGAACACTGCAATTCTATCATTCAGCATTCAGATTGTCTCACTCTATTCCTTTTCTTTTTTCCTTTCACTTTATTTTTTAAAACTTTTCTTTGGATATCTGAATGTAACAGTTGAAACAAAACAAATCAAAAAACAAATCCTCTGAATATTTTATGAGGCTTATGATAAGTCCAGGCTTATACATATTGCCAATGATGACATTCAATTTAACGGATGTGATTCACGTCAAAACTGCTGAGCAACATCATAATTTATCCCTCGTATTTGAACAGCATTTTAGTTAAAAACAAGAATTATATATATATATATATTTTGTTTGTCTGTTTGTTTGTTTGTTTAAGGGTACACTTTTTTCCAAGGTTAATTATTTGTTTTATGTGTGTGTGAGTTTGGATATCTTGAAATGTTTAATCCGGAATCCTCAGTTTGTGAACCTCCTTTTAAAAAAACCTATTGCTTGTTTTGTTTTGTTTTGTTTTGGTGAAAATCACTCTACGAGGAGGTTTTCTAATTTAACACAACTTTTGGTGACCAAAGTAATTTTTAGAAAATCAGTTTGGAAAAATTAAAGGTAAAACCTATCTCAGTTTATTCCCAAATATGTGAGTATATTTATATTTTACCCAAATTCTTCCATTTTTATCAATATTCAGTGGTAAGGCTTGTCCCTCTGTGCTTTTGAGAGGTGAAGCCGGCTGGGCTTGTGGGTCAGGTGGGGACTAGGAGAACTTTTCTGTCTAGCTAAAGGTTTGTAACCACACCAATCAGCACTCTGTAAAAACGGACCAATCAGCGCTCTGTGTCTAGCTAAAGGTTTGTAAACACACCAATCAGCACTCTGTAGAAATGGACCAATCAACACTCTGTAAAATGAACCAATCAGCGCTCTGTAAAATGGACCAATCAGCAGGACATGGGCGTGGCCAAATAAGGGAATAAAAGCTCGCCACCGGCACCCGCAGGGCAACCAGTGGGGTCATATTCTGCAGTGTGGAGGGTTTATTTTTTCGCTCTTCATGATGAATCTTGCTGCTGCTTAGGCTTTGGGCCCACAATACCTTTATGAGCTGTAACACTCACTGAGAAGGTCTGCAGAAAGTTTGTGGCTGCACTCCTGAAGTCAGCAAGACCATGAACCCACCAGGAGCAGCAAGCAAATCTGGAGGCCCCACCTTCAAGAGCCGTAACACTCATGGCGAAGGTCTGCAGCTTCACTCCTGAAGTCAGTGAGACCACGAACCCACCGGGAGGAAGAAACTCCAGACACATCTGAACATCTGAAGGAACAAACTTCACACACACCACTTTTAAGAACTGTAACACTCATCGCAAGGGTCTGCCGCTTTATTCTTTAAGTCAGGGAGACCAAGAACCCACCAGCAGGAACAAATTCTTGGCGCACTTTGGGCTATGAAAATATGACAGTGTAACAAGTTTAATGGTAAAAGTGTGCTGTGTCTTCAAATATACCTAGATTGAATATATTACAGTAAGCAAGTAACTCAAAATTGTCAATTGTTTCCTTTTTTATTTTTATTTTTTAAGACAGTCTTGTTCTGTCACTGAAGCTAGAGTGCAGTGGTGGGATCTCGTGTCACTGCAAATTCTGCCTCCTGGGTCCAAGTAATTCTCCTGTATCAGCCTCCCGAGTAGCTGGGACTACAGGCCCGTGCCACTATGCCCAGCTAATTTTTGTATTTTTAGTAAGAGACAAGGTTTCACCATTTTGGACAGGCTGGTCTCAAACTCCTGGCCTCAGGTGATCCATCCACTTCAGCCTCCCAAAGAGCTGGGATTACAGGCGTGAGCCACCACGCCCGCCCCCTCAACTGTTTCCTGATTGGAGTGAAAATGACATATTTTTAAACATTAAAATAATGTTTTCTTTTATTATTATTGCTCTGTGTTTAGATTTTTCGGAAATGTTAAATAACATTAAAGAAGAGCAAGAGTGTTTTCGTTATATTAAAATGTTTTGCCAACAATTTGAAAGAAAATAATTTAGCCTGGGCAACATGGTGAGACCTCATCTCTATAAAAATTACAAAATTTAGCCAGGTGTGGTGGTGCATCCTTGTAGTGCTAGCTACTTGAAAGGCTGAGGTGGGAGGATCAATTGAGCCAGGGAGGTCCAGTCTGCAGTATGCCGTGATCATGCCACTCTACTTTAGCTTGGGTGGCAGAGTGAAAACCTGCCTCAAAAAGAGAAAGAAGGAAAGAAAGAGAAAGAGCAAGAATAAGAAAGGAGAAAGAAAAGAAAAAGGAAGAAAGAAGGAAGGAAAGGAAGGAGAAAGAAAAATAACTTTTACAAGAGCATCATTTGTAAATTTAAATTTATCTTGTGTCACTTGCTTTTGAGAGGAAACAGATTCTATTTACAGTAGAACCCCATATCTAGATAGTCTGAGCCAGTATGTGGTATGCAGAAAAATTAGTCCTTCTCTTTCTGGGATCCTGTCCTGAGCTCGGTGCTAATTCTTTTCTGTTGTCCCTTGGAAATGGGCTACCTAACACGTAATCTATACATGTGAGACACTTGTCTGCAGCTTTGCCCTTCCTACGCTGTGGCAGCCATGGCTTTTGCCATCCTTCTGGGCTGACACCTCTAGAGGGCTGATCCTCACCACCTATTTGCTCCCCACCCTTTGGCTGCCTTCTCTAGATTGAGTCTCTCCAGGAATTTTCTCTCTTACAGAGTAACTCTTTCTGCTTTTCCACCACCAGCTCTCAGATTCTTTTCCCACCTTGGAGCTGTTGGGCACAGTTCTTTCATCATTTATCTGCCTCCCAGACCATCCAGATCTGGGAAACTGGGGTAAAAGATGCTGAGGTGGGACATGTATCAATACAAGTGAGGGAGCAGGCTGGATGGGGTGTTGGTTAGGATGGGTAGGTGTCGTCCAACTTTAAACCTGAAACAACGCCCACAGTATCCATACCTTGCATCTCAGGCTGGCCCTTTGTACTGTGATTTTCTCTCCCTCCCTGGCTCACTCTCTCTCTTCCTCCTTTTAATATATTCTAGGCATTTATGTGCCAGGCACTATGAAAAACCTTTTAGACACCTTATTACAGCAAGTGACCCCTAATCAAAACATATCTACATTCCAGTTTTAACAGTGTTCCTGTTCTATTCCTTAAGATTTCTGTGTCAGCCAGAGCTCTATGCTTTGAATTCTAGGGAGAGGAAGGCTCTCATTCCCTCAGTTAATACCAGGAATTCATATGCTTTCTCCTTCTATCACTCAAAAACAAACAAACAAACAAACAAAAAAACAACAAAAAATCAAGAAAACAAATTTTCCAAATTAAAGGATGTGATTCAGGAAAAGTTTCCGCGTGTCTGAAACACATTGTGCCTTTTATTTTAGTGAGAGTCTACACAATACCCACAAACGACCTCCAGGGGGCAGTGTGGCCCAATGCTGCCGAGGATGTTAAACATTCAAAACCTTAGGATGGTTTTTGTGGATTGGTTTCTCTGTTTGGTTAATGAACCATTTCTAGGGAAAAGGTCTCTAAAGGAAAACACAGTTTGTCATTTTATCATTCCCTCTTTGTGCTCTTTTTCTGGCATATGGTAAATAGAAAGACTGCCCTCAGGACACAGCGTTTAGGACTGAGAGCAGCGAGTACTAGATTCCGAGGAAATGCCTTCATTGGGAAATTTGTGTCCTTGTTGTCAGGTCTCACCGGGGAGGCAAGAAGAAGAAAGATATGGATTCCTGATATTTGTTGAGAGGATGGTTGGCTTTCTTCTCTTAGATTTCAGAGTGAGTTTGGAGCTTTTCAGAGCTCTTAAAGATTCTTAAA
Organism: Rhinopithecus roxellana; assembly: GCF_007565055.1. NCBI lineage: Eukaryota > Metazoa > Chordata > Mammalia > Primates > Cercopithecidae > Rhinopithecus > Rhinopithecus roxellana. The sequence goes on from NC_044550.1 coordinate 61,220,060, forward strand.
TGTGTGAGTATTTGCTGTGAGGGCATCTGCAGACCCTGAGGAAAAGGAGCCCAGCCAGAGGAGACCAGGATCCTGAGCTGCGGTAGACGAGGTTCGACCAGCACAGAAAGATCTAACTCCTTGTGATATACCCCGTGGATATTCAAACAATATGGGGCATTATTGGACTATTATCATAATATGGATATTTTAGATCACGTAATTTGGGTTGATGCTGTGTTATTGTAGACTCCTAAAATTGCTTTTAGAAATGTATAGATTTAGCACTTGAAAAGTTTAAGGAGAAAATGACTCCTTATAATACAAGGATTTTCATACCATCAGTTAATCTCACTACAGGTTCGGTTGGCATTTACCAATATTTTTTAAAAATATGTGAGACTAGGAAATGTGAAAGGGCTTGCAGGCAATGGACATATTTACCGTATATGCATATTTTAAAATGCTTTCTATGGTGTTGTAGGAACCAAAGGAAAACTTTACCTTCAACTTGTGAAGATGTGCTGAAAAATCACTGACAAGAGTCAAATAAATAAGAGAAAAGGCATACAAATTTAATTGATCATAGTGTTACATAACACAGGAACCTTCAAAATGAAGATGCAAAGATAGAGAGGAATTGTACATTTTAATGCTTAGGTTCAGCAAAATATGGACAGCCATGTGCAAATACGATTGGACAAAAAGAGAACTACTTCCAATAGAGTTGGGAAACCCAGCGAGGCCTGTCTGTTTAGACTCCTCTTGGCCTCACTGTGCAGCATTCCTTCCTCCTTGGTGTATGGCAGGACCCTCTCCAGAATGAGGGTGTTATGACCTACAACTAAAAAAGGTAGGTCAGTTCATTTCTTTATGGCCCATTTTTATACAGAATGGTGGGTGGTGGTTAGAACAATATTTTCAGGTTTTAATGACTGGCTCCAGGGGAAAAGGAGCTCTGGTTTCTATGACCCACCTTGGAAAGAAGGATTCTAGTTTTCATGGTGGGCCTGGGGGAGAATGAGAGGCCAGAGCCATGAGGGTAGCAGAAGGTCAGAGAGAGTTGCTTCTAAGGCCATCATTTTGGGGTATCATTTTCAGAGACCACACAATGTGTTCTAGTACAAGTATGAAAACAGGTCAACTTAATTTTCTCCATTTTGAGGAAAAGGTTTAAAATCTGATTGTCTTGAAGTTGAAAGTATTGAAAGGGCAAGTCCTATAGATTATGGAGTAGAAGCATTGCCCTGTGAGTCAGCCACATACATGAGCAACATCAACTACTAAAAACTTGAGAAAGATTTGCAAAATTCCTTTGTCAATGGAAGGTAAAGCTTAAATAAATACAACTATTTTCTCCTTTACCTCAAGAGGGTATTGCTAGTTGTGCAACCACTAAGCTTTGTGCTCTCTGCTCATTACTTGTACCATTCTCATTCTGTCTACCTATGAGACCTGACTTGTATTTTCGTATTAGGATAAACTGATACAAGCAAAGACAGATTCACTGTGAAGCTATTGAAGCTTAAGCTCCAGGGTCCTTTCCTTGTCAAGGCCGCTGTGAGAGCTGGGAGATGCTGCTAGTTTTAAGGAGTTTTAGGTGGGAAGAGTAAGTCAAGCAAGCAAGAAACATTTTTGCCTAAGAAATCATGCTAATTGCCAAAAGAGATATCAGAAGAAAATAACTTAAATTCCTAAGGTTTCTATAATTTATTGAGATTTTAGAAATCTCATTCTAAAGGAAATTCAGTTTTGTGAATTTTGTCTTTGTAATTCATATTACTTTTCATAAAGAGGATCTCCCAAATTGTATAAGCCTAAGATGGACAAAATCTCGGTTCTTCTCTGACTGTAACAAGTAAATGCAAAAATGTGGGAGAGTGTAAACACAAGGAAAATGTTTTCTTGCTCATGTAATACAGTAGTATCGGTGAATGGGTCGGTGGGGCAGCCTTTCTTCATGCAGTCATTTAGAACTCAGGATAATGAACATTCTGTCATTCTTAATAAGGCTTCCAAAGTAAGTGTGGGTCATCAGCATTCTGGGCAATCAGAAGAAGAAACACGTGTAGGGGAGGATTTTATGGGCCAGCTGAGGACAGATGCACTTGACTTTTGTTCACGTTCCACTGAGTCAGTCATATGGCTGTAACCAAATGCAAGTGAAGAAGGGAAATGTTATCCAGCAGGGTGCTCAGGAAGGAGAGGCAAAGATAGACTTGGGGGGAAGACTCTGCATAGGCTCTGCAACAACTAAATTCATTTGAAGATTTTTGTGGTCAAGGCATACAGTTTGTACAGATGTACTTGTTTTGGGAATATAAATATTTTGCCAAAGCATGAAAAAAACTTCTGAAAAATATATATAAAATAAGATTTAAAATCTTAATCTACCACTATATTTATCTAGCATAAATGAATTCAATGAACTTGCATAAACAATGTGGACTAATAACTGACTAAACATAGGTTATACATTCTAGACTTTAGAATCTAAAGAGATTGTTCACAGTGTAACACCGCAAAGCAGGAAGATTGAGGGCCTCTTACCCTCTTTCAGTAATTGAGGTCAGGTGAATACCTGGAACAATAGCAGCACTGTGGGTGCTTAATCATCCGTGTACTATTGAACCAAGAAAAAACACTCTGTGAAATGGAAATTAATTGTGTAATATCTTTTTAATATGTTTGATTAAAATGAATGTGCAAATATCATAAGGATTGATGGAGCATATGATGATGAAGTCATCTCAAATTACATGGGGAATTAGAATGCACAGAAAATTTACTGAGTAGCAAAGAAAGTGATTTTCAGAGTGGATGCTAAAATTCTTAAAACGAAAACTGTAAAGCTTAATTTGCAGACTCTTTGAAAATCAATTTAATTTAAGTAATGTACATACATGAACTTTGTTAATTGTAAAGTACTATAGAAATAGAAATAATCCTTATTGCCATTTTAAGTATATTCTAAATTTTTCTTTTTGATCTCCTGCAAACCTAAACAGCATATTATAGATGTCCAAAAATGTATTTATTTGCAAACACTTTTTATAACTTGGGAGCTTTTTCTAAGATAAACCTCTGAAAATTTTGATTTTCAATAGTAAATATGATTTGATGTGTGTTTGCTTTATACCTCACTTTCCAGGAAAGTAGCCAATGTTTAAGAATAGCATAAACTAAGCTTGAGAGCCATAGTCACAGGTGAGGTTAAAAAAAAACAACACACATACATTTTGTACCTCAAGTTGATTCTTCTTTACTCTTTAAAAACTCTCATTAAAGTAAGAGATTCTGCTTTGTACATTAATGTGGTTTCCATTTTAACTTGTATGCTTTTCTACTAGATAAAAGTAAATAATCTTGAAGTGTTTTTATTACCACAACTTGGAAGAATGCTCAAAATTATAAAAGATGGGCAAGAATATGACATTTTAAATAATAAATAATAAATCTTCAGATACAAAAAGCAGTAGATGTGTTCTAAGAAGCATCTTATTAATTTCAAAATTGTTACTAAGAATTGTATTTATACAGAAGCTAACACTATGCTATAAAAAGAAATTTTGATCATATGTTTCAAAAACTAGTTATTGATCTAGTTAAGGTGATACTACATGGTCAGTATAGCTTCCAGCTGATTGTCAATGCCTGACCCTTTTCCTTTCAAACTGACTTTATCTAAAGCTTCAAATTCTCATTGATAAAATGCAAATATTAACTAGTAGTAATTTTTTAAGCATTCAGATGCTAGGACATTTTGTGAACTAGACTAACACTATCCTGATAATTCCAGATTATTTTTTAAGAAGCTTCTATATATTTAAAAGTCTATTTGGAATATAGTTCAGAAATTACTGCAGTTTTTTATATGAATGTGAACAGGAATTGAAGAAAATATTTTTGGTACAAAAATGAGTGACACAGAATATTATGAAATAAAATTCTTTGTTTTGTATAAAGATCATCTTTGAGGTCAAGGAAGTAATGGGAAAATCATTAAATAACAAATGTCACCAAATAGCACAATGTCTGTAGATAACAGTGTATGTAATAAAGGATAAAATGAGTAGTTCAGAGAGCAAGTGCTATGAGAATAATGAGAAATCAATGTGGACTTCTTTAACTGGGGGAGGCTGCTTGGAGCAAGTGTTTGTATTGGCTTTGACACACCAATATAGCTTAGTTCAGAGAAGAGGAGCAGTAAAACCATTTCATATGCAATGCTCAAAAAAGAAAAAAAAAGGTCTAAATGTCAGAATTATTAGTTATTTTTAAGGTAAGTAAAAGACTCCTCTTCTGTAAAGCAATGAGAAGATATAATATGTAAATTGGGACACACTTGAATGCCAGACAGAGCAAGGTAAGCTTTACTCCTTATAGAAATGTGGAGTTGGACTTCTGCTTCCAAAAAAATGGAGTAGACATACTTTTACTGATTCCTCCCATTAAGTAAAACTAAAAACCTGGAACATTTATATATAAGTCAAACATAAGACCCTAAAAGGTAGAGAGAAGGAGGCAGACAAGCTAGGAACCTGAAGACCCAAGGAAGACCGTGGTAATGAGTTCCACTGTTTTTTGTTTTTGTTTTCCTCATATATCCCCCAGACTTGGAGCTAAAGAAGCTGTCAGCCTAGAAGTACCAATGGACACTGACAAAACAATAAACAAATCTCCAACAGAAGCCTGTTCTCTAGCCAAAAATTCAAGACAGTCTTGAGTAGACTAGCAAGACAGAAAACTTTTAGACAATAACAGCTGTACTCCAGCCAGCCACAACTATCACAAAACAACTGCGGCTCTACCCCACCCATGGCAAAGGCCAAGTGGGGAAGCCAAGCTTTCCACTCATGCCTGATTGTGACAAGGCACTCACCCTCCCTTCCAGGGTAATGTCTGGGAAAGCTGAGTAAGGAGTTGGTAGTTTTATTCCCACTGGATGGTAAGGAGTCCACCTTACTGTTAGCAGAGTCCACATGACTTTAGTAGTGTTGGTAGTTGTGGTGTTATTATTAGTAGAGGCCATCAAGGGAACCATGACAAGGCACTCATATACATCCCAGTCAGTGAGTTACCAGCAGACACCTAGTGTGGAGTTGGAATTCCCAACCCTGCCTAGCAGTTGAAGACAGGCTCCCTGCTACAACTTGAGAGTCAACGGAGGCCAAATAAGGAGCCTAGAGACCTGGGCATTTATCCCACAGAAACGAAACTTATATCCACCCAAAAGGTTACACAAAAATATGTGTAGTAGTATTAATTATAATAGCCAGTAACTGGAAACAACCCAGATGTCCTTCAAAAGTGAATGGTTAAGCAAACTGTGGTACCTCCATTTCTTGGGAAATTACTCAGTAATAAAAAAAAAAAAAATTGTTAATGCAACAACCTAGATGACTCTTCAGAGATTTGTGCTGAGTGAAAACAATCCCAAAGGTTGTATCTTGTAATTCCATTTATATATTATTCCTGAAATGACAAAACTGCAGAAATGTAGAACAAATCAGTGGCTGCCAGGTGTTAAGGAGAAGGGGAAAGTAAGAGAAAAATGTGTGCAGCTATAAAAGTGCAACATGAGGGATCCTTGTGATAGTGAAAATATTCAGTATCGTGATTATATCAATATCAACATGTTACTTGTGATTTTGTGTTGTTTGATTTTTTTTTTTTTGGCACTGTTATAGTTTTTCCGTTGATGGATATTGGGTGAATGGCCCATGAGATATATCTGTATTATTTCTTCCAATTGCATGTGAATCTACAATTATCTAAAAATTAAAATTTTAATTAAAAATGGAGCTTATTGAGTGTTTTTTCTATTTTTCAAAAAGTATCAATATAGGAATTGATTAGAAGTTAGAACCTGGAGAAGGACCAAATAGGAGACCAAAATTAAGTTATCAGTCATTAGTCTGTCCCTCTTAGGAAAATCAGCTCATTATGAGTATTTAAATACTTATTTCATTAATCATAATATTTCATAAGAACAGTTGACTGGTGTTAGCAATGTAGATTTGTAGAGCTACCACATTCCAAGGTATGACTGTCCTTTACCAGAAAGAGCTAATCCTCCCCCATGATGAGATTTCCTGCTATGTAGAGCTCAAAGACCAGTGAAATAAGAATAGTGATTACAACACACACATCATATTTAGCTCTAGTCCCTAGCATTTCTAGCGGCAGGAGCAGAAACAGAAAATGGATTATTAGGATGATTTTACCATAAGCATATTTTTGACCAACAAGAAGTACTTATATTCATGTCACAAACTGAAAAACAGATTTTCTTTTAACATGATAGTCTTGATCTAATGTTAGAATATGTATTCCAAGATTGTTAATGTTGGCCTAATAATGTATGAATTAGAGGAAGTGATGAGAAATATGTCAGAGACACTTCTGATATTTCAGATGCACAGTGTATTTCAAATACAATTTATATTTATATCATTTACATAGATACAATTTATGCTTGAAAAACAGAGCTAGTTGGTTTTCTCCTTTCACCTGTGTATTATCATTACATAAAACATGTAGTGGACACAAAAGTGTGCAAAATGTCATAGGATACTTTGATAAAAACAGGCTAAGCATCTGTTTAATTCACTATAACTACACATGAGAACAATGACTCGTGTACATAGAGTTCATACAGTTTTCAATTTTTCTTGATAGCATGAAGTGGAACATTTATCATCAAATGTAGGACATCCACCTTTTCAGCTTTGCTATTCAAAGGGGTCCTCAAGAAGATCAAATCGAGAATATAGAAAAAAATAAAAATAAAATGAAATGAAAGAAATTATCCATAGCCCTAATAACTTAAGAAAAACAGCACTGAACTTTGGCATGCTTCCTTCTCCAGTCACTTTTCAAATGCAAATATTTTTGCTTTGTTTTTTAAATATACTTATGGCCATTCATATATACATGAATGACACAACATTGTATGAATATATATAACATATTGTGGTACATCCAGTTCCATCATCCCTTGCCCACCTTCACCTTACTTTAGTGCAGTAAGGTGTTCCCCAATTCTGATTACTCAGATGTGAGGAGAAGGCTGCTGAAGGTTATGAGAAATCCATAGCTAATTTTTCTGATTAATGATGTTATTAGTGACTGTGATTTTCTCAATACTGTATATTGAATTTGGAAGATCTTTATAATTTAGAAAACCAATATTTTTCAAATAATCAGTGTATGCTATTACAAAACAAAGCATGGGAAAAGATTCTTTGAAAGTTCAAGACATGATGAATTTTCATGTATCGGAATTCAAAAAGTTATTAATAAGGTTTCAGGTTCTGTATAGTAGCTAACTTTTAATAAAATATAATTTATTGATTTTTGGTGTAGTATCAAAAATAATATCCACAGTTGTCTGAAAGGACCATGAAAATACTCCTCCCCTTTTCAACTATATTCATGAGAGGCCAAGTTTTCTTTATGTACTTCAACAAAAATAATACATCAAAACAGATTGAATGCAGAAGTAGATATGAGAATCTAGCCATTATCTATTAAGCAAGACAGTTATGAAATATAAAACAGTGCTGCTCTTCTCAGATATTTTTTGTTTGGAAACATGTAGTTACTTTTCCTAAAATATGGTATTTATATTAATCAAATAGGTTTGTTATTATTGTTTTAAAACAAATTAATAAATATTCAAAAATTCTCAGTTTTAATTTCTAACACTCTATATGTCATTAATAAAAAATGAAAATGGAGGTCACGGTGTAGATATAGCCCAAAGTCAACCACCTGTTACCACAAAGCCAAAATTTGGGTCATTTTGATTTCCCACCAACACTAGCTGTAAGCATCAACAAAACACAAAATCCTAAAGATAAGCTTTATATCCTTGTCAACATGCATCAACGAAGTTAGACAATCAGCTACAGACAATTAGTTTAAATAGCTCCAGCTGCTTTGACAAAATGATGATGTATAACAGCCAGTCACAGAAAAAGTCACATACTTCCTCCTTTATTTTTTAAAAACTCTGTTGTAACTGCTCTGAGTGGGGATTCTTACCACCTTGGGCTGAGTTCTCCTGGTTTGTGAATTGTTCTTTTATGTGCAAAATAAACTTTTACCATTTTTCTAACTTCATGTAGTTTTAGATTTGACACTATGGATATATCCCAAATAAACAAAAGTCTTTGATGTCCACAATAATGTTTTAAAATATACTTTATTTTTTAGTGCAATTTTAGGTATGCAGCAAAATTGAGTGGAAGATAACAGAAATATTCCATATATTCCCTGTCCTCAGACATGCAGAGCCTCCTCATTATCAACATCTGCCATCAGAGTGATGCATTTGTTCAACTGATGAACCTACATGGACACATCATTATCACCCAAAGTCAGTTTACAATGGGGTTTGCTCTTGGTGTTGTACCTTCTGTGGGTTTATAATTAAATATATTCACCATTACAGTATCATCCAGAACAGTTTCATTGTCCTAAAAATCCTTTGTGCTCTGCCTCATCATCCCTCTCTCCTCCCTATCCCCTGGCAACCTCTGATCTTTTTACTGTTGCCATAATTTTGTCTTTTCCAGAATGTCATATAGTTGAAATCATACAGTAGGTAGCATTTTCAGATTGGTTTCTTTCACTTAGTAGTATGCATTTAAGATTCCTCTGTTTCTTTTCATAGCTTTTTGTAGCTTATTTCTTTTAGCTCTGAATAATATTCTATTGTCTGGATAAACACTTAGTTTGCATAGGCAAACAAAAAGTACCATTCTGGCTTAATTTGGGATGGGGCGTTGATGGGGTTGGCTAGTACTTAGTTATCTGGGTCACCCAGGAGGTCAGGCAAAAATAGTACTAGAATTATTAGGAGGAAGAGGAGAAAAATCAAACCTAAAATATCTTTGGTTGTATGGCAGGGGCGGAAAGTAATGTTGTCGGGGACTGATGAAACCCCTGAAGGGTTGTTAGATCCTGTTTCACGTAGGAATAAAAGGTGAACAGCTGCTAGGGCTGTAAAGATGAAGGTAAGATGAAATGGAAAGCGAAGAATCGTGTAAGGGTGGCTTTGTCAACTGAGAACCCACCTCAGATTTATTGCATTAGGTCAGTTCCAATATATGAGATGGCTGATAGTAGATTTGTAATTATTGTAGCACCTCAGAATGATGTCTGGCCTCATGGGAGCAGGTAGCCTGTGAGTGCTGTCGCCATTGTTTTGAGTAGGAGGATGATGCCAATATTTCAGGTTTCTAGAAATGTAAATGAACCATAGCATAAACCTCAGCCAACATGTAAGAAGAGGCAGATAAAAAATATTGAAGCACCATTAGCATGGAAATAGCAAACCATTCAGTCGAAGTTTACATCTCAGCTGATATGAGTGACTGAAGAGAAGGCAGTTGAGGTGTCTGATGTGTAGTTCATGGCCAAAAACAGTCTTGTAATAATTTGGAGGGTTAGGCAGGCACCTAAAAGTGAGCCGAAGTTTCATCATATAGAAATGTTAGACGATGTGGGAAGATCAATGAATAATTAATAATTTTTATTAGCGGCTGTGTTTTGTGGCTATTGGCCATTAGCCTCCTTATAGTTGAAATACAACAATGATTTTTCATGTCATTAGTCATGGTTATAGTCCATGTAGGAATAATGGCATATACTATATTTTTCTTAAGTGTCTTTTTGGTTATAGGGTTTGTAGGTTTCTCCTCAAAACCTCCTATTTACGGAGGTCTACGGCTAATTATTAGTGGTGCCGTGGATTGTGGTATTTTGTTGAATTTTGGTGGTGCTTTCATGGGGTTGATGGTTTTTTTTTTTTTTTTTTCATTTATTTGTGTCCTATGATGGTTGTTTATGGCTGTACCACGGCGATGGCTACTGAGGAGTATCCTGAAACGTGAAGGTTGAGTATTGACATCTGAGGAGCCTTATTATGAGAACTAATAATGGAGTTGATGCTGGTTCTGGGAATAGTTGAGCAAGATAGAGTGAGGATTATGATTGATTTTAATAGCACAAAGGGTTGGATGATTTTTGAGGGTGAGGGGGCAGGGTTGTTGCGTGAAGATTCGTATATGTGGTTGCCTTGTGCAGTTATGAGTGCTGATTAATGGTAGTTGCTGGTAGATTATTATTTGCTAGTATTATGTTGTGATTCAAATTACTCGGGATGATAGATTAGATAATTAGGAGTAGGGTTAGAAGGGATGGGATAAAAAAAGAAAATAGAGTTTAAGCCGTTCTGAGTAGATATAGTAATGGAGGCTGAAATTTGGGTTGTGTAATGGTCTTCGGTACAGACTTTTCTAGTCAAATTAGGTCTAGTAGAAGTGAAGCCCGATTTTGGCTTGTGGATACGCCTGAGTGGCGGGTTGTATGGTGAATTGTGGCTGAATAAAATCCTAGTATGTTGGAGAAGTTGAATGTCTGTAATGGGTATTTTGGTTTAAGGCTATTAGTTATGAGATTAAGCTCCATTGCTAGTGAGAAGCCTAAGAGGGTCACACCTGGAGCTGTGAGCTTCAGGTGGAGTGGTATGGTTGTTTGGCGGATGAAGCAGGAATAACACTGTTGGTGATGAGGGATCCGGTGAATATGCTGCCGATTGTTAGGTGCTTAATTGAGTTAATTAGGAAGGGGTTATTTTCATTAATAGCAGCCACAGTTGTGAAGCAAGGTTGTCCTATAAGAGCGAAAATAATATGGGTATTATGAACAGCTGTCAAGGAACTGGCACTAAGAGTAATATAAAGGGCTCAGGCATTGGTGTATGAATGTGTTTGAGGTTTCAATGATGAGGTCTTAGCGTAAAAGCCTGTGAGGAAAGGCGTGCCTGTAAGCGCAAGGCTGCCAATAATAAAGGAGGAGGAAGTAAGGGGTAAAGTCTTGAATAGCCCTCCTATTTTTCAGATGTCTTGCTCATCATTGAGGCTATGGATGATGAACCCTGAACATATAAATAATATACCTTTAGGTCGCGGCGGAATGGGCTCTCACGTGGAGGCGGGGAAATTTCGCCCACCGGAATGATCACTAAGACACACAAAGAAGACCCTGGGCTCCCAGAGAAGGAAAAGAAGAAGAAAGTGGTCAAAGAACCAGAGACTCGATACTCCATTGTAAACAATGATGATTACTTTGCCGATGTTTCTTCTATAAGAGCCACGTCCCCCTCTAAGAGTGTGGTCCATGGGCAGGCACCTGAGATGCATCTAGTGAAGAAAAAGAAGATGAAAAAGACGGGTCTCAGCACCCTTTGCGAGGGGCATGTAGAACCTGAGACAATGCTGCATGCCAGACGGACAGAGAAGTCACCCAGCCCCAGGAAGCAGGTGCTTGGCCACTTGGAGTTCCTCAGTGGGGAGAAGAAAAAGAAGTCACCTCTGGCCATGTCCCATGCCTCTGGGGTGAAAACCTCCCCAGACCCTAGACAGAGCGAGGAGGAAACCAGAGTTGGCAAGAAGCTCAAAAAACGCAAGAAGGAGAAAAAGGGGGCCCAGGATCCCACAGCCTTCTCAGTCCAGGACCGTTGGTTCTGCGAGGCCAGGGAGGCCAGGGATGTTGCGGACACTTGCTCAGTGGGAAAGAAGGATGAGGGACAGGCAGCCTTGGGGCAGAAATGGAAGCGGAAGAGCCCCAGAGAACACAACGGGAAGGTGAAGAAGAAAAAAAAAAATCCACCAGGAGGAAGACACCCTCCCAGGCCACTCCAAGCCCTCCCAGTCCATGGAGAGCCGCCCTAGGAAAGGAAGAAAAAAGAAGCCAGTCAAAGTTGAGGCCCCGGAATACATCCCCATAAGTGATGACCCTAAGGCCTCCGCAAAGAAAAATATGAAGTCCAAGAAGAAGGTAGAGCAGCCAGTCATCGAGGAGCCAGCTCTCAAAAGGAAGAAGAAGAAGAGGAAAGAGAGTGGGGTAGCAGGAGACCCTTGGAAGAAGGAAACAGACACGGACTTAGAGGTGGTGTTGGGAAAGAAAGGCAACATGGACGAGGCGCACATAGACCAGGTGAGGCGAAAGGCCTTGCAAGAAGAGATTGATCGTGAGTCAGGCAAAACGGAAGCTTCTGAAACCAGGAAGTGGACGGGAACCCAGTTTGGCCAGTGGGATACTGCTGGTTTTGAGAATGAAGACCAGAAACTGAAATTTCTCAAACTTATGGGTGGCTTCAAAAACCTGTCCCCTCCGTTCAACCGCGCCCCCAGCACGACTGCAAGGCCCAACATGGCCCTCAGCAAGAAGGCGGCTGACAGCCTGCAGCAGAATCTGCAGCGGGACTACGACCGGGCCATGAGCTGGAAGTACAGCCGCGGAGCCGGCCTTGGCTTCTCCACTGCCCCCAACAAGATCTTTTACATTGACAGGAACGCTTCCAAGTCAGTCAAGCTGGAAGATTAAACTCGAGAGTTTTGTCCCCCCAAAACTGCCACAATTGCTTTATTACATTTATGCTGGAGATTATAAATTTCTTTTTGTGAAAAATCAGATCTTGGTGATGACCTCCAGCAGCAGGATATAAATAACTCCCATAAGCTTAGCGTTCCAGTAATGGAACACTAGGCATAAATGGTTTATTCAGTTGTGCGAATGAAAGCCATCTAACAGTTGGCTCACATTGAACACCTGTGGAGATTAAGGACAAGGACAACTATCTTGATGGGCTTGGATGAACTGGGGTGGGGCAGCTCATATTTCGGGAGCCAGGAGAATGAGTGAGTGGCTAAAACCTCCTGTTTTCTGTGTTAAACATTCCGTCCCTGTTTGAGACATCGGTATGTACAGTTAACCTTTGTTGAGTGTTTAGCAGGTGCTAGGCAAATACTAGTGTTTTCCATAATGTATTTAATCTTCATAATTATGAAATGGATGCTATTATTAGCCCCATCTTATAGATGAGGCAAGTGAGGTTCAGGGATACTGTAATAAAATTGCCTGGGGTAACCCAGCCACTAAAATAATAATAATAATAATAATAATAATAATAATAATAATAATAATATACCTTTAACAAAGGCATGGGCGCAGATGTGAAGGAATGCTAGGTGTGGCTGATTAATGCCAATTGTGACTATTATAAGGCCTAGATGGCTTGAGATGGAGAATGTTATGATTTTTTGGATATCATTTTGCATTAGAGCACAGATTACTGTGAATAAGGTAGTAATAGCTACCAGACGTAATGTACAGGTTTGGATTTATAGGTTACTTTCTATTAAAGGGTAGAAGCGGACGAGCAGGAAAACTCCTGCTGCAACTATAGTGCTGGAGTGAAGTAGGGCTGAGACTGGGGCTGGGCCTTCTATGGCAGATGGAAGTCAGGGATGGAGGCCGAATTGAGCTGACTTTTCTGCTGCTGCTAAGAGAAGGCTAATTAATGGAAGGAGTTGGGGGTGAGGTCTAGAATAAATATTTGTTAAAACTCTCATGTGTCGGAGGACATGAACAATGCTGTAGCTAAAATAAAGCCAGTATCACCGATGAGGTTGTACAGGACTGCTTGGAGGGCTGCTGTATTAGCATCTGCTCTGCCATACCATCAGAATTAGTCATTCTTACTAATTAGTAAGAAAGACATGATTCCTACACCTTCCCATCCAATAAAGAGCTAAAAGAGGTTGTTGGCAGTAACCAGAATTAATATAGTGATGAAGAAAATAAGTACTTGAAAAATTGATGAATGTTAGGGTCTGAATTTATATATCATATTGAGAATTCTACAATAGATCAGGTAATGAGTAGTGCTACTGGGATAAATTTTGTGGAGAAGTAGGCTAGTTTGAAGCTTAGTGAGAATTTGAGAGTCTGGATCGTCATTCAATATCAGTTTGAGATAATGGTTTCTTGGTCTGTGCATATAAACATTGTTGTTGGGATGAGGCTAATGATGAAGGCACGTGCGATAGATGTTTTTACATAATTTGGGTATGAGCCTATTTTGCAGGAGTTGGCTAAGGTAACAGTAATCGGTAGGATTAAGGGGGTTAGGGCTGTTATAGCCATGGAAGATACATGTTTGTTACTTTTATTTGGAGTTACATTACTGTTTTTGGTTCCTAAGACCAACGGACAACTCTAATCCTTTAAAAGTTGAGAAAGCCACATTGTTAAACATCAGGACATGAGTTAGCAATTCTTGCATACTTTCTTGGTAGGTAAGAAGTTGCAGGCTTCTATTGTTAGATCCACAATCTAATGTTTTGGGTAAACTATAGCTACAGCATGCAAACCACATAATAATTTTAGGGTTTAAGGATAATAGGAAGATAGGCACAATATGTATAAGTATTAATGTGTTTTCTCATGTAAAGGAAGGTTTCATACTGTTAATATAATATGAAAGTGTCCCTCGTGTTGTAATTAGCATATACAGGGAGTAAAGGGCTATAATTAGCATATTAAGTCCTCTAAGCATAACAGTGATATTTGATCAGGAGAATAAGGCCATAGTCACAAAGAGTTCTTCTACTAGATTAATGGTAGGGGGTAAGGCAAGGCTGGTAAGATTTGCCAGAAGTCATCAAGAGGCTATTAGTGGGAGCAGTGTTTGAAGACCTCGGGTAAGCAATATGGTTCGGCTATGGACTCGCTTGCAGTTTGAATTTGCTAGGCAGAAGAGTAAGGATGAAGTGAGTCCATGAGCAATTATAAGGGTGATTGCATCTATAAAGCTTCAAGGGGTCTGAATGAGGATAGCCATAATAACAAGTGTTATGTGGCTTATGGAGGAGTAGGCAATAAGTGATTTCAGATTGGTTTTTGTCATAGACAAATAGAGATTGTCATAACTATTCCTCATAGGAACAACATGAGGAAAGGGTAGGCTATATGTTCTGTTACGGGGTTGAGGATAAGAGTAAGCCGTATTACACCACACCTGCCTAGCTTTAGGAGTACTGCTGCAAGTACTATTGAGTTGGCAATAGGGGTTTCTACATGGGCTTTGGGGAGTCATAGGTGAAGTTCATATAGAGGAATTTTTACTATGAAGGCCATGATACATACTAGTCATATAAGATTATTGGATCGGGAGGTTAATAGCTCTTGGATAGTAACTATTACTACTAGCATATTTAGCGAACCTGAGGTATTTTGAGTATAAACAAGTGTTACAAGTAAAGGAAGGGATCCTACTAGTGTGTAAAATAAGAAGTATGAGCTTGCATTGAGGCGTTCTGGTTGGTTGCCTCAGTGAGTGATGATAATTAGGGTAGGAACTAGTGTGGCTTCAAAGAGGATATAAAATATAATTAGTTCTGTGGCGGTGAATGCCATGATTAAAAATGTCTGTAGGGAGATCAATATAGAAATATGTAACTTTTTTCATGGGGGTGATTCATTGGACAGGTGATAATGGCTTGCTAGAATTATAAGAGGCAGTAGTCAGGCTGTTAAGATTAGAAGGGGTGATGTCAGCAGGTCAGAAAAGATTAATGAGAAGTTGGATGAGTATTGCCGAATTGGTTAAAAAAGAGTAGGCTGATGAGGCTGATGAGTAGGTTGTGGATAACCATGTTGATTCAGATTATAGAATTTTTAGAGAATCATATCATCGGTAACAGTATAATTGTTGGAATAATAATTTTTAGCATTGAAGTAAACTTAGATTTTGTATGCAATCTAGGCCATATGCACTGGAGATTGAAACTTGTAAGGCAAGGCCCACTGCGGCTTTGCAGGCAGCAAATACTAGGAGGATAATGGGTATTATGGATGCTAGAGTGAAATCCATATTTAAAGTTATAAGAGTATTTATGATATATTTTGATAGTATTATGCCTTCTAGGCATAATAGGGATGATATTAGGTGGGATTGATAGACTAACACTCCTAGCAGTGACATGGTGTATGCTAATATAATAATGATATTAATAGAGGTCATTTGGTAAATATGGTCTATCATAATCTAATGAGACAAAATCATTTATTTTGACTTAAACTATTTACCAATTCAACTCAGTCTAACCCTTTTGGGGTTCATTCATAAGTCAAGTCTAGGATTGAAATGGTAACTAGTGGAAGGGCTGTGCTGATTATTAGTGTCAGGTTGGTTGTTTGAAGGGCTCATGGCAGGGGTAGTAGTACAGCAATCTCTAAGTCTAAGAGAAGGAATGTGATGTCTCCTAGGAAGAATATTATGGAAAAGGAGAGGCGGGTGGAGGTTATTGGGTCAAATCCACACATAGGGGTTGGATTTTTCTGTATAAATATTAAGTTGTGGAAGCCAAAATGCGATTATTAGTAGTAATAGGGTGAGTAAGGTGCTGGTTACTAGGGCTAGTGTCAGGTTGATTACTCTCTTTCCCATAATATCGAAAGTAATTGATTAGAAGTCAATGGTACTGCTTATACTAAAAGAGTAGGATCCTCAGTAGACAGAGATGTATAAGAATAGCCATACTACATCTACAAAGTGTCAATATCAGGCGGCAGCTTCAAAGCCAAAGGGGTGGTTGGATGTAAAGTGGAATTTTAACTGGCGGAGGAGGCAGATAGTGAGAAATGTTGATCCAATAATAACGTGAAGTCCATGAAAGCCTGCGCCTATGAAGAATGTTGAGCCATAGATTCCATCAGAGATAGTAAACGGGGCCTCAAAACAATCTGAGACTTGTAGAAGGGTCAAGTAAATTCCTAAGGTAATTGTGATGGATAGTACTTGAAGTATCTGCTTTCGACTACTTTCTGTCAGGCTGTGGTGAGCCCAAGTAATTGAAACTTGTGATGTAAGTAACACAGATGTATTCAGGAGAGGGACTTCTAAGGAGTTGAGGGGAAAAATGCCTGTTGGGGGTCAATGTCCCTCTAATTCTGGAGTGGGGATAGACTAGAGTGGTAGAATACCCAGAAGAAACCAGCAAAAAAGAATGCTTCTGAGATAATGAATAGAATTATTCCATATCGGAGGCCTTTTTGGACGATTGACGTGTGGGGGCCTTGAAATATACTTTCCCGGAGAATGTCATGTCATCACTGGTATATAGTTAGTGTGTTGGTTAGTAGGCCTAGGGTTAAAAGAATGATATAGTTAAAGTGAAATCACATGGCCAGGCCAGATGTTATTAGGAGAGATGAGAGAGCTCCTGTTAGTGGTCAGGGGCTAGGTTTGACTATATGGTAGGCATGTGTTTGGTGGGTCATTATGTGTTGTCATATAGATAAAGGCTTACAAGTAGTGTAAAGACATAGGCCTGAATAAGAGCTACAGCGAATTTGAGGATGTTCAGTAGGATTAGAATAATGAAGGGGATTGAAGCTGTGGGAAGACTGACAGTTGATAGTACTAGTGTAGTTCCTCCGATATAAATGCATTAGTAGGTGTCCGGCTGTAATGTTGGCTGTTAACTGCATAGCTAATGCCATTGGTTGAATGAATAGGCTAGTAGTTTCAATGATCACTAGCATAGAGAAAAGTGGTATAGGTGTGCCTTGTGATAAAAAGTGAGCTAAGGAGGTTTTCATCTTAAAGCGGAAGTTATAATTACTACACCTGCTCATCAGGGGATTGCTATACCTAGATTTATTGATAATTGGGTAGTTGGTGTAAATGAATGGGGTAGAAGCCTGAGGAGATTGGTTGAGGCAATGAAGAGAATTAGGGAGATCAGTATAAGGGATCAGGTTTGTTGTTTAATGTTATGGGTACTTATTAATTGTTTTAGTACAAGTTGAATTAGTCACTGTTGAATGGAAACCAATTGGTTACTAATTAGATGACTGGAGGTTGGAAATAGTAGGGTGGGCAATAAAATGATTAATACTACTGTGGGTAGGCCTAGAATTGTCGGGGTAGTAAAAGGGGTGAATAGATTTTCGTCAATTTGAATTCTCAGGGGGCTTTATGTTTTTGCATTTTGATTCTTTTTGGTATAGGAGATGTATAATGAAATTTAATAATTTTAACTGAATAATGGAGAATAAAGTTATGGTTGTTGACAAGATGACAATGGATCATGTGGAAGTATCTAGTTGAGGCATTCACTGCAGAGAGGTGTAGATCCCCTCAGTCTTTAACTTAAAAGGTTAATGCTAGATAGCTTTACAGTGAAGTTATAGTGTGGATGTGGATCAGGTTTCAAAGCATTTTAAGGGAGTTAATTCTAGGACAATAGGTATAACACTGTGGTTGTACCCACAAATTTCTGAGCACTGTCCATAGTAAAGGCCTGGTCGTATAGCAGTTAGGGTGGTTTGATTTAGGCATCCGGGGATTGCATCTATTTTCAGGCCCAGTGAGGGGATAGTTCATGAGTGCAGGATGTCTTCAGATGAGATTAATACATGGATAGTGATATCTATTGGGAGAATTGTTTGGTTATCAACTTCGAGGAGTTGAAGTTCTCCTGGCTTTAAGTCTGCTGTTGGAATTATATAAGAATCGAAGCTTAATTCTTCACAGTCTGTACATTCATAGCTTCAATATTATTGGTGGCCAATTGATTTGATGGTAAGAGAAGGGTTGTTAGTTATTTACAGAATACATAGGGATGGGAGGGCAATTAAAATTAAGATAATGGCAGGTAAAATAGTTCACACAGTCTCGATTTCTTGGGCATCTATGGTGCTAGTATGAGTTAATTTTGTTGTGAGTATTAGGGAAATAATGTATAGGACTAGGGAACTAATTAGGAAAATAATTATAAGAGCGTGCTCATGGAAAGTGAGTAGTTCTTCTATAATAGGGGATGTAGAGTCTTGAAGGCCTAATTGAACTGCATGAGCCATCAAGACATGTAGGATTTAACCTATAAAGTAACTTTAATGAAGTTATGTAATAATGTTACTAATATCTTATCGAGAGAGTCATAAGGGTTAGGGGACTGGCTTGAAACCTGTTTCTGGAGTTTTGATTCCTTCCTTTCTCATTTAGGTTTTCACATAGATTGGCTCTTCCAATGTGTGGTAAGGTGGTGGACAGTCGTAAAGTCACTTTAAATTAGTAGATGATTGTGTAATTGCTAGTACTTTTCATTTTGAAACAAAGGCTTCTCGGATCATAACGATTATTAGTATAACTGCTGTTAGTGAGATAAATGAGCCTATGGATGAGATAATATTTCACATGGCATACGCATTAAGGTAATTGGAATAACGTCGAGGCATACCCGATAGGCTGAGGAAGTGCTGTGGAAAAAAGGTTAAATTGGCCGGGTGAGGTGGCTCACGCCTGTAATCCCAGAACTTTGGGAGGCCGAGGAGGGCGGCTCACGAGGTCAGGAGATGGAGACCATCCTGGCTAACATGGTGAAACCCCGTCTCTACTAAAAATACAAAAGATTAGCCAGGCGAGGTGGCGGGCGCCAGCTACTCGGGAGGCTGAGGCAGGAGAATGGCGTGAACCCGGGAGGCGGAGCTTGCAGTGAGCCCAGATCGTGCCACCGCACTCCAGCCTGGGGGACAGAGTGAGAATCCGTCTCAAAAAAAAAAAAAAAAATTAGCACGTATGAATATAATGATGAAGTGGATTTTAGCGTAGGTCTGCTTAAGTGTGAAACCTGAAAATAAGGGGAATCAGTGGACAAAGCCCCCTGTAATGGCAAATACTGCTCCTATTGATAGAACGTAGTGGAAATGGGATACAGCAAAGTAAGTGTGTAAGACAATATCTAGTGCTGAATTAGCTAGTACGATGCTGGTAAAACCTCCTACTCTGGAAAGGAAAATGAATCCTAGGGCTCAGAATATTGTGGGAGATCATTTGATGTTACTGTGGTGCAGGGCAACTAATCAGCTAAAGACCTTGATACCAGTAGGGATGGCAATAATTATGGTAGGGAAGGTGAAGTATGCTCGTGTGTCTATGTCTATTCCTACTGTGAATATATGGTAAGCCCATATGATAGATCCTACGACGCCAATTAATATCGTGGCTCATACTATGCCCAGGTACACAAATCGTTCCTTTTTTCCATAATAATATGTTAGGATGCGGGAGATTATCCCGAAGCCTTGTAGGATAAGGATATAGACTTCAGGGTGACCAAAGAATCAGAATAAATGTTGGTACAAGATGGGGTCACCCCCACAAGCAGGGTCAAAAAAAGTAGTGTTGAGGTTATGGTCAGTTAACAGTATAGTAATGCCGGCGGCTAGGACTAGGAGGGAAAGGAGCAGAAGAACTGCCATAATGAGGACTGATTAGACGAAAAGGGGTGTTTGATACTGAGATATGGTTGGGGGTTTTATGTTAATAATTGTGGTAATAAAATTAATGACCCCTAAAATAGAAAAAACACCTGCTAAGTGGGGCGGGAAGATGGTCAGAGCCACAGAGGATCCTGCATGTGCTAGGTTTCCTGCTAAAGGGGGACGAACTGTCCAGCTGGTTCCAGCTCCAGCTTCTACTATTGAAGACGCAAGTAGGAGTAGAAAAGATAGGGGGAGAAGTCAGAAAATCATATTATTTATTCAGGGGGATGCCATGTCCAGTCAACCAATGGTCAGAGGGACTAGCCAGTTGCAGAAAACCCCAATCATGATTGGTGTTACCGTAAATAAAATTATAACGAATGTGTGGGCGGTAACAATAACATTGTAGATCTGATCATCTCCTAGCAGAGTTCCTGGTTGGCCTAGTTCTGCTCGAATTAGAAGGCTTAAGGCAGTGCCTACTATCCCCACTCATGCGCCATAGCAGGTATAGTATTCCGATATCTTCGTGGTTAGTTGAAAACAATCAGTGATTGATGAACATAATTGGGGAAAAGGTAAAATGGCTGAGTAAGCGTTAGACTGTAAATCTAAAGACAGAGGTCAAGGCTTCTTTTTAGCAGCCCTGAGGTGATTTCTCATGTTGAATTGCAAATTCAAAGGAGCAGCTTCAATCCTGCTGGGTCTTCTCTGCCTTTCTCCCCCAACGCCGGCGGGGGTAGATTGAAGCCAGTTGATTAGAGTGCTTAGCCGTTAACTAAATTTTATTCATGGGTTTGAATTCCATATATCTAGTAAGGGCTTAGCTTAATCAAAGCCATTGATTTGCATTCAATTGATGCAGAATAGCATCTTGCCATCTTTAGATCTGTTACAGAAATTAAGAGTAACTTACTTACTAAGGACTTTGAAGGTCCTCGGTCTTATTTAACCTAAATTTCTAAGTTATATTTAATATTAATGGAGAGATGGGTAAGAGGAGGGTAGAAGAGATGACAAGCTGGGGGAAGAGCAGTATGGGTTTTGTGTTTTCAAATTGTCATTTTATTTTCATATTGTTAGATGAGGGGAATAGTGTTACTGAGAAGGAATAGACCAGGCGTATGTAAAAGTACAGGTTGAGTAGGGTTATGATAGCTATAATGATTGGAGTAATAAGGCTATTGTTTTCTGTAAATTCTTGAATGGTGATTCATTAAGGCAGGAACCCTGTTAATGGGGATAAACCTCCTAAGGATAGTAGAATTAGTGGAATTAAGGGTGTCAACCATGTTCATTTGTTTCAGGTGTGAAATAATGATAGCTTTGTGGTGCTTATACTCAGGTTGAGTGCTGGAAATGCGGTTGTTGTTAAGATAAGGTAAATAATCAGGTTTAGGGTGGTAATGTTTGGGTTATAAATTAGTACTGCTATTATTCAACCTATGTGGGTGACTAAGGAGTGGGCTAGGATTTTACGCAGTTGTTTGGTTAAGTTCCCCTCAACCACCCACTATAATGCATAGGATTGTGTTAGGGGGATGTTCGTGTTTGTTGATGAAAAACTTTGAAACGTAATGGAGATAAGAGCTACTTTTTGTCATGTGAGGAGAAGTATACCAGACATTAAAGAGATTCCTTGGGTTATCACTGAGACTCAGAAGTGAAAGGGGAATATTCCTGGTTTTATTACTAGGGCCACTATTATTGTTAAGGATAAGAATTGATTGATAGTGTTTATTATTGTTCGTTGTCTGGAGAACAGGTTATTGGAAAGGATACCTGTCATGAGAATTATAAATGTGGTTGCTTGTGTAGGGAAATATTTGGTGACTGCTTCTGTAGAGTGGGGATTTATTTTTTTAATTAAGATTGGGGTAAGGGCTAGTATGTTTATTTCTAGCCCTGTTCAGATGAGAAATCCGTGTGAGCATAGCATTGTGATATGAGTTCCTGTGAAAATGGGGTGAGGGAAATAATAAGTTGAGCTAAGGGGTACGGGAAGGGTATAACCAACATTTTCGGTATATGGGCCCAATAGCTTATTTAGCTGATCTTAATCTAGGATGTGGTGTGATAGGTAGCACAGAGAATTTTGGATTCTTAGGGGTAGGCTAGATTCCTATAGTTCTAGAAATTAGAGGATTTTAACCTCTATTGTTTACTCTATTAAAGTAATTCTTTTGTCTGACATATTTCCTATGTTTAGGGTGGGATGGTGGAAATTAGAACAAGCATTGAGATATATGCAAAATGCTAGTGTAAGTGGTAGAAAGTTTTTTCATAAAAGATGTGAGTTGGTCACAGTGGAATTGAGGGTATGCCATTCAAATTCATAAAAATAGAGTGGTTAAAAGAAGGGTCTTGGTAATGAAATTTGTGGTATAGAGTTCTGGTGAGTATATAGTGTGTAGTACTCCTAGGAAAATAGCAGTAGTTAGGGCATTTATTATGATAATATTCATATATTCTGCTATAAAGAAGAGGGCAAATGAGCCTGTGGCGTATTCGATGTTGAAGCCTGAGACTAACTCTGACTCTCCTTCTGATAGATCAAAAGGGGCTCGGTTAGTTTCTGCTAGTGTGAAGATGAATCATATTATGGCTAGAGCCATGACGGTAGGAGCAGTCAGAGGAATTCTTGCATTGTGAAGAGTGTGTATAAGTTAAATGAGCCGCTTATCAGTAGAACTGATAGCAGGATAATGGCCAAGGTGACCTCATATGAAATTGTTTGGGCCACAGCTTGTAATGTGCTGATTAGTGCATAATTTGAATTAGATGCTCATCCTGATCATAGAATAGAGTAGACGGCTAGGCTCGATGTGGCTAGTATAAATAGGAGGCCTATGTTAAAATTAATTAGAGGGTCTGGGATAGGAAGGGGAGTTCATAAGAGGAGAAGGCTAGTGTTGAAACAATAATGTGAAGGGTAATAGCAGATTTTGAAGGCCGTAAGGGTTCTTTGGTGAAAGGTTTTATTACATCAGCAAATGGTTGAAGCAGCCCATCGAGACCGACAATTCTGGGTCCGCTGCATAGTTGTGTATAGCCTAAGATTTTTCGTTCGATGAGTGTAAGGAACACTATAGCGATAAGAATGGGGATAATGAGTAGGAGAAGGTTAATTATAGGCATATTGTTAAGAAGAGGAGTTGAACCTCTTACTATAAAATTTTAAGTTTTATGCAATTACCAAGCTCCTTCATCTTAACAAACCCTGTTCCTGGGTAGGGTGTGTGATGGTTTGTTAGACTGAGATAGCATCATTTATGCGACGAGGGCGCTTTATGAAGTGGGCCCTACTTCTCTTGTCCTTTCATACTAGGAGAAATGTTAAATAGATAGAAACCAACCGGGATTACTCCGGTCTGAACTCAGATCAGGTAGGACTTTAATTATTGAATAAATGAACCCTTAATAGCAGCTACACCATTAGGATGTCCTGATCCAACATTGAGGTGGTAAACCCTATTGCCAATAGGGAATCCTAGAATAGGATTTTGTTGTTATCCATAGGATAACTTATTCCGTTGATCAAATTAATTGGGCCAATGTGTGTTAACTTGCTTAGACTGGTGCGGTCTTAGTTTAGGTTGTTCAGAGTTTGAATTATGCTCCGGGGTCACCCAACCAACATATATATATATATTTTTGAAACGGAGTCTTGCTCTGTCACCCAGGCTGGAGTGCAGTGGCACCATCTCAGCTCTCTGCAAGCTCCACCTCTCAGGTTCACGCCATTCTCCTGCCTCAGCCTCCTGAGTAGCTGGAACTACAGGTGCCTGCCACCATGCCCGCCTAGTTTTTTGTGTTTTTTAGTAGAGATGGGGTTTCACCGTATTAACCAGGATGGTCTCGATCTGCCGACCCTGTGATCCAACCGCCTCGGCTTCCCAAAGTTCTGGGATTACAGGCATGAGCCAACGCGCCCAGCCCCAACTAACATTTTTAATGCAGAGATAGTAGGCCAGGGCCTATAGGCTTGTTTGAGTTTGTATTTGCATTAATGAATTAAAGCTCCATAGGGTCTTTCATCTTATTTGTTTATATCCACCTCTTCACAGATAGGTCAATTTCAAAAGTAAGAGACGGACGAACCCTCGTGTAGCAATTCATACAAGTGCCTACTTAGGGAACAAGTGATTATGCTACCTTTGCATGGTCAGGATATGGCAGCTGTTGAACATACATCACTGGGCAGGCAGTGCTTCTAATACTGGTAATGCTAGAAGTGATGTTTTTGGTAAACAGGCAGGGTAAGATTTGCTGAGTTCCTTTCACTTTTTGTAAACTTTCCTTAGAGCATGCCTTTGTTGGGTTAACAGTGTAAATAATAGGGTGTTTATTATACCGTTTATTAATATTAGGCTGTTAACTGTCAGTGGGTTATTCTGATGTAGGCTTATACAGTGTAAGCTTATGTAATAGAGAATGTCTTCATGTTACTTATATTAACATTATTGCTTCTATTAAGTAATAGATTAGTCCAATGTGATGTTAGGAGTTCAGTAGAGTGATTAGAATTGAAGATAGGTAGAAGTTGAGCTTAAATGCTTTCTTAACTGGTGGTTGCTTTTGGGCCAACTATGGTGGTAATATTTTTTACTCTCTGTAGGAAGGTTGTTTCCTAGGGTCTAAAGAGCTGTCCCTCTTTAGACTGACAGTTACACTGACTGGGAAATTAAGTAATTCTGTGGCTAAGTTTAAAGTTGAACTAAGATTCTATCTTGGATAACCAGCTATCACCAGGCTTGGTAGGCTGTCACCGCTGCTGATGAATCTTCCCACTATTTTGCCACACAGGTGAGTGTGCTCTTTCAGCTATTCTTGGGTAGCTCGTCTGCTTTTGGGGAACTTGACTATAGTTCTCTGTGTAAAGTATTTCTAGTTAATAATACATTATGCAGAAAGTATAAGGGCTTGTCTTTGCTTTTTAGTGCTTGATATAGTTCTTTCATCTTTCCCTTACAGTACTATGTCTATTGCACCATGGTAAAAATTTCTATCACCTATACTTTTTTCTAAAGTAAATCACCTGATTAAGATAGTTTAACAATATATTTTAGCGAGGTTTGGTACTAGAGTTAGCTCAAAGTGATCAGGTCACAGTGAAATCTTCCAGGTGAAA
The DNA here is from genome assembly GCF_007565055.1 of Rhinopithecus roxellana. Taxonomy (NCBI): domain Eukaryota; kingdom Metazoa; phylum Chordata; class Mammalia; order Primates; family Cercopithecidae; genus Rhinopithecus; species Rhinopithecus roxellana. Next base: position 61,245,297 of record NC_044550.1, read on the forward strand.
GCCAGATGCTTTGGTTTAAGCTACACTTTGGTTTGTCCAAGCACAACTTTCCAGTAAGCTTAACATGTTACAACTTATCTCTTCTATATGTGCATATAAAACTATTAGTAAGAGTGATTTCTACAGTAATATTTGAGAAGGGTGAAGGGCCGTGTGTGCGTGCTTCATGGCCTTATTCAACTAAGCACTCTGCTCTTGGTTTACTGCTAAATCCTCCTTGAGCCCTTAGATTTCATAAAGGTTGTTGTGAGATTTTCTGGACATAGAAAATGTAGCCCATTTCATGCCACTTCATGGGCTACACCTTGACCTAACGGTTTTTGTTTTTTGTTTTTTGAGACAGTGTCTCGGTCTGTCGCCCAGGCTGGACTGCAGTGGCCGGATCTCAGCTCACTGCAAGCTCCGCCTCCTGGGTTCACGCCATTCTCCTGCTTCAGTCTCCCGAGTAACTGGGACTACAGGCACACACCACCATGCCCGGCTAATTTTTTGTATTTTTAGTAGACACGGGGTTTCACCATGTTAGCCAGGATGGTCTCGATCTCCTGACCTTGTGATCTGCCTGTCTTGGACCCCCAAAGTTCTGGGATTACAGGCCTAAGCCACCACGCCCGGCCTGACCTAACATTTTTATGTGTGTACTTGTGCTTACATTGTGATCTTTTTAGGGTTTGCTGAAGATGGCGGTATATAGGCTGGTGGCAAGAGGTGCTGAGGTGCATCAGGGTTTATCAATTATAGAACAGGCTCCTCTAGAGGGATATAAAGCACCACCAAGTCCTTTGAGTTTTAAGCTGTTTCTTGTAGTACTCTAGTGAGTGGTTTTGTTAATATAACTATTAGAGTTTAGAGCTAAGCATAATGGGGTATCTAATCCAAGTTTGGATCTTAGCTATTGTGTCTTCAGGATATTAAAGCCACTTTTGTAGTATCTTTTATTTCAGCTGGAGTTTTTTTACAGCTTAGATGGAGCTTAGCTTTATTGAGGGTAGACCTTAAACACTCTTTACGCCAAGTTCTATTAGCTTGGGTTAATCTTATGGCCGCAGTGACTGGCACGAAATTAACCAACCCTAAATATTAGTGTAGCTTGGTCAAACTTTCCTTTATTACTAAGGATTTATCACTGCTGTTTCCCATGGGGGTGTGGTTGAGCAAAGTGTTTTGAGCTGCATTCGTGCAGCTTGATACCTGCTCCTTTTGATCCGGTAATCTAGAGGGCATTTTCACTGGGGTGGGGAGGCTTGCATGTGTAATCCTACTAAGAGCTAAGGAAAAGGCCAGTCTGTTTATCTGTTTACCAAAGACATCTTGGTTGCTTCGATGTTTTTGCAAAAATTATAAATAAAGCTACTAAAAACATCCATGTGCAGGTTTTTGTGTTGATACATAGTAATTTTTAAGAGTGTAAAATTGTCAAAAATTAATCAAGACTTGTAAGAAACATTGATCTAGTATGTCTATTGTCCCAGGTAACGCTTGTATTTTATGGCCTTCTTTCCTTTTTTTGAACCAAAGGAGAGAATTTGGTGGGTCTCTCAAGCATCATGACTAAGAACATGAGGGAAGTCGATTTTATTAATGAAGATGTTCATGCTTATCTGAAGCATTTTTTTCTGCATTTTCTGCTGAAGCATAAAATGACTGTGGGAGGAAGCCCTTTTCCCTTGAACTAAACCTCAGGAAGGCCAATGATCTGTGATAATACCCGATTTGCCTGTCCTTCTTGTAGCTTCCAGAATGAGAACAGAAAAGCTCAAACTGGAAAGAGACTCAGCAGATACCCACCCCACCTCATCTGCTTTGTAAATATAGGAACTGTAATCCAGAAAGGCTACGTGCTTCCTGGAAAGTCACACGACGAAGTTGGCACATCTCAGTGGGAACCCAGTTTCCCTGACCTGCTGCCTCTTCCTTTTGTACCATATGTCTTGAAATAGCTTTTGTTTTAAAATTGCATTTTTGCTTTCTGACTTTATAATGGTGTTGCAATGAAATGACTTCTTTCACATGATTCCTTGTAGGTAGAATTACACACAGTTACTGCAGTACAGCATAAATTCCAGAGCTACTGTTAACTTGAAATGATGAGTAAGTACAGGATGACCTTTGCTGATCAAATATGGAAACAGAAGAGGTACCCCAGATTGTGAAGAGGATAAAGTTGCTCAACATATTCTTGTGTATCTATGTATGTTCAGGCCTGCAAACTGTGCAAACTGTGGGGGTCACTGTGAGTTCACATGTTTGATTGAATTATACAACTTTTACCTTGACTCTTTTTTTTTTTTTTTGAGATGGAGTCTCACTCTGTGGCCCAGGCTGGAGTGCAGTGGTGCAATCTTGGCTCACTGCAACCTCTGCCTCCCTGGTTCAAAGGATTCTACTGCCTCAGCCTCCCGAGTATCTGGGAGTACAGGTGTGTGCCACCACGTCTGGCTAATTTTTTATATTTTTAGTAGAGATGGGGTTTCACCGTGTTAGCCAGGATGGTCTCAATCTCCTGGCCTTGTGATCTTCTCACCTTGGCCTCCCAAAGTGCTGGGATACCTTGACTTTTAACTTTTCCATTTCCTTTCATGACACAATAAAGAGTAAAATATAAATCCTCTGCAGAAGCTATATCACATAAAACATATGTATTATTCTTGAAAAATTATGCAGTTTTTATCATTGAGAATAGTATGTTGAAAATAAACTCATTTAGTTAAAATAGGTATAATCATTCCAGCTGAAGATTTCTTTCTATATAAACCAATTTTATTGTATTGTGGTCACAAATTGGACTCCTAACCTGGAGCAAATTCTCACAGTCATGTAACTGATCATAAAGTAAATTTGAAAAGTGTGAAAAAATAGAATGCATCTAATGCTATAACTGGAAAAAATCTCAGAAATATATCTCCCAGCATTCATATGACCATAGTAAAAGCTCTGTACACATGTGACTGAGTGTAACCATTAGGCAAATGTTGAGGATGAAACACTAAATGATGTGCACATTTGACAATCAAACTTTTGGTTTTATTGGTATTGACTATCAAATAATTTAACTCAGAAGATAAGTTTACTTTGAAAATTAAAAATCCCAATGTCTTGTGGGCATGTGTGTGCATGTGTGAGTGTGCATGTGTGAGTGTGCAGTGTGTATACTGGAAAATTGCCAGTGGTCCACCATATGTTCTCAAAAACCAGTTATTTTGAATAGTTGAAAAAAAATCCCTGCACCTTCAGGTAGTCAAGTGATCTTCTTATTATACTGCATCTGATAAATCACTTGGTGCTATTGTGGGCACAAGTATATAAAAAAAACTGGCACTCCTCCTACCTTCCTTTGCCAACACATAAATACCCATAGAAACTCAATATTATCTTAGGATGAAGACCAACACATTTTCTCTGGGATTATTTATACTACTTATATGGCCAAACTTTTTTTTTTGATAAATATCCTTGGTTATTTTTAGTGATCAAGAGGCTCATTCTGTTCTCTACAGAAATTCTCTCTTCAGAGCTCTGATATCTCTGGTGGGTTTCTCATACGTAGAAAAGGGGCAGTAACACTTTTTCCCATTAGTGGAGTTCAGTATAAGGCTATTGCATCTGGACCCCATGGTAGAAGGATCAATTATCAAAATGACAAATGTACCCTTTTATAAGGCAGTCTCCCTCAGAGTTTTCACTAAAGATAGAGTTATAGAGATGCTTTGAGTACCAGTTATTAACACTTCTCTTTCTTTCTTCCTCAACAATTATGTATATCTATATTTAATATTAATGAAGGGGTATAGTTTCATTTTTTTTTTTTTTTTTTTTTTGAGACAAAGTCTTACTTTGTCACCCAGTCTGGAGTGCAGTAGTAGCTCAACCCCGGCTTCCTGCAACCTCCACCTCCCAGGCTCAAGGGATCCTCCCACCTCAGCCTCCCGAGTAACTGGGACTACAGGTACACACCACCATGCCTATCTAATTTCTTGTATTTTTGGTAGAGATGGGGTTTCACCATGTTGCCCAGGCTGGGCTCGAACTCCTGAGCTCAAGCAATCTGCTTGCCTCGGCCTCCCAAAGTGCTGGGATTACAGGTGTGAGCCACCATGCTCAGCCTGAAGGTGTATAATTTCTACAAGCACCAGAAAATGATGCACCCAGCCTATTGGGTGGTTGTATCCAAGACAATGCTCTTTCAATCAGTGAAATTATTGTTTAGGGTCTTCAGAACTCTTAAACACATCAATAAACTTGAAGATAGATACAACATTAAAATGAATTATAAAAGTTTTATCCTTTTTCATTCATTTGAGTATTTACTGTCCACTTACTTTGGGATAATTACTGTTATAGGCACTAGAGATCAAATATAGATTTTTTTTTTAAAGACATGTTCTCTGCCCTCAAGGAGCTGACAGTCTAATAATATTCAGAGACCCCCATGGCTAGGAAACAAGCTTGTCAGACAGATTGGTTAGCTTTTTAGTTTGTGTTTTGGGGAATTATCTTAATACTTTGACTATATCAAGGCTTAGTTAGAAGAGGTAGCTTGGAGCAGGAAGAGTAAAGAAGAGTGAATTCAGTGCATTTATTTTATAATTTACCAAGGTCTAGTCCTACCATTATTCTCACTACCATCTTTGCCCTAAAGTTAGTCAGAAGATATTAAAAGCCAGAGGATAGAAATACATACATATACATATATAGAGCTGTACTCTGCTCAGGACAAAACTGTAAGAGGATATGATTCCATCTGTAAAACTATTTTCTTCAGAAAAGCAAGATAACACATTCACTGAAGGTCTTTGACATAAAAAAGAAGTCCTCTGAGGAAAGTCTAATGGTCTGTAATATTTTTATTCACTGTTTGAAAGCTATTATAGCAGTCCCAAACAGGTCACAAAAGTAGGGGAACAATGACTTAAGTATAACCATTGCTACAGCAGAGACACGTATGAATACCATTCACAGTATTTAGCCTAAAGAACCATGGCATGTGTTTCTTCCCTCTCTAACCCTGCCCGTGTCCACCTCTTCCTTGTGGCTATCTATCTTCCTTAATGCAATCGTTTAGGTAAAACGAGCTGCTTTGCAGCTCCACATGTTGGTGTTCACAGCTGTTCATGAGCCAACAGGATAAGTATCTATGGACATTGCAATATCTTTGCTTGGATGGACATTGATGATATTGAAGAAAACGGTCAGTTACTGAGGGGAAGTCAATCATGTGTACATATTTGTTGATGTCTTGGTGAAGTGAAATCATTAAGCAAGAAGTGAAAAAACACCAGGACTCCATTTATGCTTCTAGACTTTGCGTAAAATGAAGCAGGGTGATAATAGGGGCAGTAATAGTGGCCAGGAGGAAGGGAAGAAGGAAAGATCAGCCAATGGTTTTAACAAGACAAGCAACAGTTTCACAGAGGGCATATGTTTACTCAAGGGGGGAATCATTGTTAGGTTTGGATTCCAGGCAAAAAAATTATCTTCCCTCCAAAAAGCTGTGGAATAATCATGAACACCTCCATCCTCTCCTCTCACACCATTTCAATGCAGCGACTCTGTTTTCGGGAACCTGAAGAACCTGCAATCCAGGCTCTCCAAATATTAGGCTTCAAGGAACACAGGACCTCTTGAAATTATAGTCAAAATATGTGTGTGTGTGTGTGTGAATGCGCGTTTTCTACTGAAAAGGTTTATAACTTTCATTAACTTCTCACAAAACACTCTGAGCCTCAAAGTCCAAAACTCCTGCTATTGATAAAACATTGCTTTCAGAGAGCACAGGGACAAAAGGATTCAGTAGGGATCATGAGTAGTACAATATTACCTAACCTGATATTTTCAGAATATAATTTCTACAGAAATCACTGGATAAAGAGAAATTACTTAGAGACTGCCCTTTGCACAAAACATAAACAACTCCTTAAACTCCATACCAAGAGTTCTCAAGCTGGAAGTAGTTACCTTAGAGCAGTGGTCATGAGACGAGCAATTTGGAGACCAGAAAATTAGATTTAAAGTTGCCAGATCACTTAGTCCCTTAGAGACTCTTCATTTTTGTGGGGTTTCTTTGTTTTCATTTTTGTTTTTTATTTTGAGACGGAGTTTCGCTTAGTCACCCAGGCTGGAGTGCAATGGCTTGATCTCGGCTCACTGCAACCTCCTCCTCCTGGGGTCAAATGATTCTCCCGCCTCATCCTCCCAAGTAGCTGGGATTACAGGCATCCGCCATCATGCCTGACTAATTTTTGTATTTTTAGTAGTGACAGGGTTTCACCATGTTGGGCAGGCTGGTCTTGAACTCCTGATCTCAGGTGATCCATCTGCCTCAGCCTCCCAAAGTGCTGGGATTACAGACGTGAACGACCATGCCTGGCCATTTTTGCGTTTTAAGCTATCATTTGTTGGGCAACTACTATATGCCAGTAATTGAACTAGACACTATATGTACATTAATTTACACATTTCATTTTCACGTGTAACACAATGTTTAATAAGCTTGTCCCTGATTCTTGGGTGTGTTTCCAGAGACCCTAAAAGCCAAGAATAAGTAAACAATCAATGGCAAGCACTTCCACAGCCCAAAGCAAAATGCTGGATCACTGATACAAGACAGACTACAAAATAGTAAAAGCAGATCTTCATTAGCCACTCACTCACCTCCAACCTTTATAAGAGAGCTAAAGAGGCCAGTGATTTTGGTGGGGATCATTTCGGAGTGAGTTGCTGATATGCCTTTGACTTTCCCTGACTCACCACCACCCCTCCCCATAGAGGAACATGGTGGAGCGCTTCACTCTCACTTGTACCAAGTGACAAAGAGAGGCTTCAGGAACATTCCTTAGAGGATTTAGCATGTGTTCCATAAGGCTGGGGAGATCCAGGCTGAGGTTATTCTTGCTAGGAGAAATCAAAGGTAAGAGGCTGTCTATAGCAGAAAGATAAAGGGGATGTGGTATGGAGAGCAAGCCACACTTCTATTCATGGCATGGGTCTTTGCCATGGACCAATTGTGGGGTTTATGGAAGAGAGGTAGCCAGGGGTTGTTTGGACAGGGACTCTGCCTGAGAGGACTATCGGGAGATGTGATAAATATCACAGAGGAAAGAATCCCCAGAAGCTCAAGTGTTGAATGGAGAACCATGAATGCCCTTTTAGAGGAGAGGCATGGCCTGCCACACTAGAAGTGCATTCTTATGTCCTCAGTGTGGAATCTGAGAGTCTGCTTTGGACAACATGTCTAATCGCCAATACCACTTGACAACTGTATCCATCAGTCGAGACATGTTTCTCTATCTTTCTTATCTCTCTTCTACATACCATGTTGGAATATACCAAAGCACTATCACATAAATAGGGAAGGAGGTAAGGCAAGGAAAAAAAGCCCACTTTTTCCCCTTTTTGTGTGTAGGCTTTCACTCTTGCAGTAGGTTTGAGTTGGTGCTGGAGAGAAGAGTAATTAGACAAGAGCTGAAGGCTTGTTATTGTGGTGGATGAAACTAGATTGGACTTTTAGATCATCTAAAAATAATGTGACCATATACTCTGATTTGCATAGACCAACTTTGATTTCACCTGATGCCCTTGTATAGATAATAAATAGCCATCCTTTCACTTTCAACAGTGAGATGAGTTGGATGATAATTTATATGGTCACTCAATCCAAGAGCGATTCTGAAATTTATGGTACCTGATTGGAAATTTCATCCACTGATGATAGAAACAAGTGAATATTCCAGAAACAAAGTGGAGATGGTAGGAAAGGATTGTTTGCTTCTAACACATAAAGTAATGTAAGAGGATACTGAGTGAGAACAAAGGGGGAAATATGGTCATAGTGTATCATTAGAAAATATTTATAGTAAACTTTATAATTGTCTTTCTAGATTGTAAATGCAGTCCTCCTCAAGAGATAGTTTTTATGTCTTGATCTTATATCTAGGTAAATATTATTTTCTATGGTTACATAGAGATATCAAGATCTGTTGGAAACTCTTGATCATTACAATCAAGATTCTGTTGACCAAAATGGACAAAATCATGCAAGCAGATTGTGCTACACAATTTTTATCTACAGGAGTTATTTCTATCCAGATGCATTTTTCATTACATAAGAAGACAAGAAAACTGAGAAAAAACTCTAAAAAATAAATTCTTGCTCAGCTAAATTATGCTTAGAAAATATTCTGTCATTTCAACTAAAAATATCTTGGTTTTTATGTATGGCTTTTTCCCTGAAAATGACATTAAAAAATCGTGGGAAATATATAAATGTTTTAGTTGTATATTGCATAGTAAAAGTACAATTTATCATAGAAACCACTCACTTCTATCAAAATAGTCTAAGGAAACAGGTGTAGAATAGATTATATTCCATTTAAAACATTGCTTGCTTTATTGTTTTTAAATAGGCTTCTGTGAAACTGCACCCGCTGGGAAAAAAATGAAATCAGAATGAATCATACATCCAAAGGTCATTGATCTAAAAATATAGGTCTTGTAAAATGAATAAACATATTCTATTTTGTGAAAGCATCAAGTGAGAGGATTTTAAGATCCTTCCAAATCATTTAAGTCTCCCAGGTTGTTAATTAATTTATTAGGAACAGAGGAGGCAACCACTCTAGTGCCCTGTCCTCCTGGGGAAGCAGAGTAGATAAAAGGTGATCCTGCTGAGGAAGGATAGAGATCAAAGGCCTTAACCTCTCCCTAGGAGAGAGAGAGAAGCATATGTGCAAAACAAACAGGAAAGTTCAGCCCTAACTCTTGATTGCTTCCATTGAAAGCAGACTTAGTAGGTCCTCAGGAAATACTGCCTAGGATGATGAGAAGCATGCAACACTTCCGGCCCAGAACAGAAAATTGACCAGTGAAAACAGAACTAGTAGTTGTTGACATCCAAGCATTAAACAAAATTCTGAAAAGAAATGAAAAACAGACGTTTCTCATGTAGAGCCTTCCACAGTTTTTATGGAGAGGGAGAATGATATTAAGAATACCAGGGGTCTACCTGTGTTGCTGGAGGGAGCTAACAAGAACGTACTATTTGCCAAGTGTATTTTTCTTTTCAGATTTTTTAAACTGAGCCCTTAATCAGCAGACACCTTTCTTTGATGAGTATTAGAAGATACTTAAGGCTGGGCGCCGTGGCTCACGCCTGTAAACCCAGCACTTTGGTCAGACAACCAGGCGGATCACGAGGTCAGGAGATCGAGACCATCCTGGCTAACACGGTGAAATCCCGTCTCTACTAAAAATATAAACAATTAGCCAGGTGTGGTGGCACGCACCTGTAATCCCAGTTACTCAGGAGGCTGAGGCAGGAGAATCGCTTGAATCCAGGAGGCGGAGGGTGTAGTGAACCAAGATCACGCTGCTGCACTCCAGCCTGGGCGACAGAGCGGGACTCTAGCCTCAGAAAAAAAAAAAAAAAAAAAAAAAAAAAAAAAAAGTATGTAAGATGTATATTGTCGAGTTTTGGATAGCTTGATGTAAAAAGCTGCCTTGCATCACTGAGGCTTTTTTTATAGTGGTGATTTGGTGTGAGAAAAGAAAGAAAAAAGTGTTCTAATTGCGTTTTGATAATACTGCTTATTTGTGAATAAATATACATATTTACAGTGGAGTAATCAGTGGTTGGGGCAGTGAGATCTGTATACCCTGGATGCAGGCTATTTCAGGATATGCTGTCATTAGAGAATTAAAAACAATAATAAAACAAATAAAAGCCAGGTGACTTTTATTACCACTACGTGCTGGTAATCGTAAACATTAACAGTAATAAAATACTCTTCCCGGCCAGACTGAACCCCTCCCTCCACTGACTTCCTCACACCAGGGGATATGTGTACGTGTTTGTGTGTGTGGGTGTGTGCATATTTATATACGTGAAAAGCTGCAGGCACACTCACATAAAAAGACCCACATGAATATCTCACTTTAGTAAGAAGGAGCTTACTCACATGTAAAATGGTAGAATGACCCTCTAAAGTTCAAGGATAATCTGGTCCAGTACTCAACACTAGCTTGCCACAAAAGCTTATTATGTCATTGAAAAGATAACTTTTTTAAAATGTTTTTTTTTTAAAAGAAAATCTCTTTATAGCATTGATCTCTTAACCATGAGCTAAATCTCCATTTAGTATTTGAAATTGTGCAGGATCATGGATGCAAACTAATTTTCCCAATGTCACACATTTTCTAAATGGTAAGGAAGGAAATTGCATTCAGGTCATCTCAATTTAATACGTTACTATGCTTCTAATAAAATACGATTATTTCAGCAAAGTGTTTTGTTTTCCCAAACTCAGTAAATGATTTCTTTTTGTTTAAATCTTATTAACTCTTAAATTAATAAAGGTATATGTTTGAAATTCACTAAGAGTTCTTTTACTTATATTGAATCAAGAAAAAAACTATTTTAAAATTAATTTTATTAAAATTAGTTTTAAAAAATTTCCTCTAAAAAAATGGGATACATGTGCAGAATGTGCAGGCTTGTTACATAGGTATATGTGTGCCACAGTGGTTTGCTGCACCTATTGACCCATCCTTATGGATAGAAGAATCAATATTGTGAAAATGGTCATACTGCCCAAAGTAATTTATAGATTCAATGCTATTCCCATCAAACTACCATTGACATTCTTCACAGAATTAGAAAAAACTATTTGAAATTTCATATGGAATCAGAGAAGGCCCCATATAGCCAAGACGATCCTAAGCAGAAAGAACAAAGCTGTAGCATTACACTACTTGACTTCAAACTATACTACAAAGCTACAGTAACCTAAACAGCATGATACTGGTACCAAAACAGATGTATAGACCAATGGAGCAGAACAGAGACCTCCAAAATAACACCACACATCTACAACCATCTTATCTTTGATAAACATGACAAAAACAAGCAATGGGAAAAGGATCTCCTATTCAGTAAATGATGCTGGGAAAACTAGCTAGTCATATGCAGAAAACTGAAACTGGACCCCTTCCTTACACCTATACAAAAATTAACTCAAGATGGACCAAAGATTTAAATGTAAAACCCAAAACCATGAAAACCCCAGAAGAAAACCTAGGTAATACCATTCAGGACATAGGCATGGGTAAAGACTTCATGAAAAAATGCCAAAAGCAATTGCAACAAAAGCTAAAATTGGCACATGGGATCTAATTAAACTAAAGACTGTCTACATAGCAAATTTTATTTAAATTCTAATCCAAGCTTTCTTTGTACATACATGAGGACTATCAAATTGCAGTTCCCCAAAATAACTTGTGATTTGTCTCATTTGTTTATGAAGACATAAAAATAAAACACTCATGATCACAAGTGTCTACACACTTGCATGTATGTGTGTGTATATATTTGTGCTGCCTATGATACACTTAGTCAGTCAATATCACATGGGCTCTCAGTCATTAATTTCTATAAAACTGGTAAAAAGTAAAGTTCAAGAACCTGCATTTTCACAGAGACTATCGGAACATAATTTCCAAAATACCTAATTGACAAATACAAATATCTAAAATGTTTAGTAAGGGAAAATCTGTCTTTAATATTGATTTCTGTTTTTGCTACAAAAATAGCTCTAATTTAGTTGTTTTAGAATAAACATGTACTGATGGAAACATTATCTTACATAATCACTCTGATAAATACATTCCATCGTATTCAATGGAATACAATTGACTGATATACAGTTATTGGAGAAAATGGACCCATAAGTCTATGTCTATATATCATTTTGTTCAGTCCTTCTGCAGGGTGCTGTGGGAACACAAGTGAAGGCCACCTATATCCAACTGGGTGTTGTAGAGTGTGGCCTAAAGTAGATTATGAAAGTGAAGGATTTAGCTAAAGGAAGAAAGGGGGAGTAGGGCCAATGGTGACTCAAGCAGAGGGAAACATCCCTGGTGATGTCATGAAGGTACGATGGAGCATGACAAGGCTAAGGAAAGCAATCTGGTTATATCTAAAACATAGGTTGCATGGATCAGTGTGGAGGAGTTAATGCTAGATGACAGAGAGTAGACAGATGTAGTGTGTTAACAAAAGAAATTTGAATTTATGTTGCATCTGTGGGGAAATAAAGCAGAGGCTGATAGTACACAACCCGAATCTTTTTTCTTCTTTTGTCATAGCTTGCCTATATTTCAGCCCCACTCAGAACAGGATGTAGCCATATGACTGAATTCCAAGAAAGAAAAGTGGCAGTGATAGGTGCCTCTCCTATGGGGGTCTTCTTCTGTCTCATTTGGATGGCGATGTTCTGAATAAGCTTGGCTGTGTTGAAGATGGCAGAGCCTCTATCAGCCTGACTGATACCAGCGTAACACTAGATGTAAAAGATGACATTACCAGTGCTTGGGTTATGACAGCTGGGTCTAATTGTTAAAGTAGTTTGGGCAATCCTAAATTGGGAATAAACTGAAGGATTGTAATCTGGGTTGTATTATAATCCGATTTGTATTTGGGAGCTATATCTTTGACAGGAAGGATAAGGATGGAAGGAGTCATTTAGGAGGCTACTGTAGATAATCCATATTTGAGATGGTGAGGACTTGGACCAAGGAAGAGAATTAGAATGTTATATCTAGCCCACCTCTCCTTCCATCCTCACTCCCTCCTTCCCTCCTTCCCTCCCTCCCTCCCTCCCTCCCTCCCTTCCTTCCTTCCTTCCTTCCTTCCTTCCTTCCTTCCTTCCTTTCTTCCTTCCTTCCTTCCTTCCTTCCTTCCTTCCTTCCTTCCTTCCTTCCTTCTTCCTTTCCTTCCCTCCTTCCTAATTTTTTTCCTTTACTTCTTTTCAAATCTGAGGTAAGGTTGCGTACATATGCCAAGTAAAAAGGCAATGGCAATTGGGATAAGTGAGTAATTCACAAACCCAAGACCTTTAGTAAGTAAACCTGTAAGAGCTGGTGATTGATTGGGTGTGGGGGATGAATAAGAAGAAGAAATCTAGAGTGACTCACAAGCCTCTGGCTTCAGTAATTGGTTAGATACTGTGTAGGGAATTTAGAGAAAAAGCATTGTTAGGAGGAACAGTAAAAATGTTCTATATTAAGCATATCGACTTTGATTTGGCTGTAAATCACTGAGGAACCAAGGAGGATATGTCTAAGAGATAATTCTATTTGGAGTTCAGGCTGGAGGTCTGGGATGTTGACAAATTTTGCACTGTCATTTCTGTATGAAGCAATAAAAACTAGATGATGAGATGCTACGGGTCCTCAGACTGATGACGAGAAATAAAAATTTATAGATAAACAGAATAAAAAGAGATAACATCAGAGAGTGAGAAGATGTGAGCAGGGAGGTTAGAAGGAGAGCAAAATAGCATAGTAGTAATCACCAAAGCTGAAGAGAGAAGTTCAAGATTCAAAATTCCACAGAGAAATTAAGATAAGGACTAAGAATAATGCAATAGACAATACCTCAAGGAGGTTATCGTTGACTTTATAAAGGGCAATTGGAAAGAAATGCTGGTGACAAAGCCTGATTGCAATGTATTGAGCAATAAATGGATGGAAATGGAAACCAAAAGTACAGATACCGCTTTTAACAGCTAATGATTGGGCAGTAACTACAGAGGGACATTGCATCAAGAAAGAGATGGGCTTTTTTTTTTTTTGGCTTTGGATTGAGAACCCATTATCATGATAATACTATAAAAATAAGAGAAACTTTTAAAGATATGGAGGGAGAGATGACACATGATGGAGTGAATCCCTAAACTCATGGGAGAAGAAAGGTGAATAGATTAAACTTGGGCAGGTAGTGCTGCCTCTTCCGCTGCTGAGAGAAAAGAAAGAAAGTAAGAACTGTAAGTTTATGCAGACTATGGAGCAAGCCACCCTTTGATGGTTTCTCTTTTCTGTGATATAGAAAATGAAACCATTTGCTGTGAGAGGGAAGGTGATGTAGTAGTGGATTTTGACTTTAAGGACAAAGTTCGGAGAAATCCCCTGAGAGTAGTGGGAAAGCACACAGACTAGGACCTAAAGGAAATTGCTAGGTTGCACCAAGGACCCAGGTGGAGTTGGATACCAAGCCTTTGCGGGGGCACGTACCTCCTCTCTTGTGTGATTTTTTTTCTACCCTTGGCAGGATAGTTGAGATCCATTGGCAGAACAGTCATCTGATTGCTTCAATCCAGGGTTGAGGCTCACAGAACTTTGCAGATGAATGAATAAGGTAGCAAAATATGTAAGTAATGATGAATGAGATGTCTGCTAAAATGTCATGTGTGGATGTAGCTAATAATTTTGGCCTGTAAGTTACATTAGATTGTGTTATATGCAGTGTGGAAATAATGCTTTGGCACATAATATGGAAATACAGTATCAAAGAGGCGAAAAAGAAAAGTCTGCTTTAATGGTTGACTTTCAGAGCATGAAACTTGATTTAAAATATAACGGTGTTACTCGTGTATTTTACTACTCTCTTTACAGTCTTTAAGAGCTGTCCTAGACTAATGTTTATCTGCTTAACAGATCTTCCAGAAGACAGCAGTGAATTCCATCCTGATGTGCTGGTTTGTCTTCTTATGAAAACAGCCTAAGTTCTTGAACTTGAAATGGTGATAACATATTTTCACTTTTCACATCTTTTGGGTTTTATTTGGCTCCACTTTGCTCTTAGGAGGGGACAAAGCACGAGAGGGAATACACACACATTTTTGAAAATTTTCCTCTTGGCTTTCTTAGTTAACCTACTGCTTGTGATGCAAAATCATTGTATCTGATTTAAAATAGAGTGCAAAACCTCATAATCATAAGAAATGTGGTGCTAAATTTAAACTGGGAAAGTACTTTACTATCAGAGAAATATTCTATTTCTTTCTCTTAGTAATAATAGAAAGTGACATGTCTTCGCCACTAGCTGACTTTTGCGTGTTGCTTTTCTTGCCAATAGCCACAGGGTTGTATGTTGATCCTGATGGATGGTGACACATATTGGTAATTATGTTGACATGAATTCTCTTGACCCCCCCTTCATGGGTAGAGTGTGGGGTGGGATATTTTTTGTAGTTTTAGCTATGTGCCAAACTAAGTCTTACATACTTACTTAGTGATTTATGTGAGAGTCTTTTCACATTTGTGCTGTGGTGGCTTAGTTTTTTTTGTGTTGAAAAATATATTTATGAACATATATCTGTATATATGTAGGTAGGTATGTATGCTTTGGGGCTAACATTGTAACATTAACAAATTACTACAATTGATAAAAATAACTGTGTGATTATTTAGTATTTCTGTGGCAGTTGCTATGCTAAGTAAATTATATATGATAGAATTTCATGCTCAAAATAAGCCCAATATATTGATGCGGAAGCTAAGACTCAGAGGTATTGTAACTTGTCGAGGACATATACCATTAGGTAGATGAGTCAGAGATGACCCTAAAGTCCAGATTTCAAACACACACTCAACTACTTTTCTTAAATTTTTCTCAGAAAACCTTGTAAGAGTGAGTACAGTTAATTAAGCAAAGAAAATGTACTTCCAAATGGTATATATTTGAATTTCATAATTTATGGCATCAAATGGCAAAGCTTTGTTAACACTTGTCTGTACTAAATGATTCCATTAACTGTTCCTTAGGAAAAATAGTTGTAATTGTAAGCATTCTTAAAGCTATATCCTTTATTTTCCCCTTGTTTTATAGATTATTTGATACTTAGTTTATATGTGTCATTTATGTTTACTCTTTATGTTCATGAACACAGATGAAGAAATTGTAGATGGGAATCAAAGGTCGGTAAGAGGTAAATATTATCTGATCAACTTAACTGTTATGTTGAAGGTTATTGTATGGAATTCTAAGGTCTCCAAGAGACAGTTGCTTTCTAAAAGAAAAGCTAATAAGAAATAATACTTATTAAATGAGGCTAATCAGTGGAATATTCCACAGTGAACTCTGATTTATAACTCTATGGATGATTTAGGTGTGGAAATACAAAAAATAAGGGAATGGTGTCTCTACCTTCTGAATGGAGTGAATCAGATACCACTGTCACAATGTTCTGCATAAAAAGGAAGAAAACCACTTTGTTATACTGACACTAGACTAAGCATTTCTGGTTTTGTTTTTGAATTTAATATTCTCAAAACTCTGTGAAGAAGGTATTATTGTACCCATTTTAGGTGAGGGAGTTGAAATTTGTAGAGATTATAGTCAAGATTGTACGGTCGTAGCAGAATTTGACTCTAAAGTCTGCTCTTGAACCTATGTCATGCCATCTTCCAAGGATTATATAAAAGAAGCATTTCTTGGTAAGAATTGATTATTGTGTCTTCGGCCCTGTCTATGAGAAGTATTCTAGTTTGCTTAGCAGTCACCTCTGCCTGCAACACTGAGGACCCATGCATTGATTTTTATCAGCTTGATGCAATTGCCCTTTTATATCCCTGATTCTAGATCTGCAAAGCAATCTTTAAATGATAACTTCATTTTCACTGTATATGTTTCTTATTAGGTGAACAATACATAAATCATCTATATGAGTAAAATTTGGGATTGTCTTTATGCAACAGTGTTTTATACATTTGGGTAATGTATGTCAGTTTTCCATTGACTTATCAACTCTATGATGCATGACAATGTTTTTATACCTGAAAAGGTAAGAGCCAGCTTCTGAACCACCATGATCATCATGAAGTCAAAACACCCGTGAAGGTTGGCCTGCACCAAACTGCCACGTTTAACTTATCTTCTAACCTTAACACATCACACAAATAATTTTGAAAAGAAGCCTGAGACAGTCGTTCATGGTTGTTAGTCAAAAAAAAAAAAAAAAAAAAAAAAAAAACAAATCACAAATGTGTGAGAAAGAAAGAATACGGAGAATTATACTTGGAGTCAGAAAAGCAAGAACCAAAACTTGCAAGCCTTATTTAGATTCAATTATTTTAATCATCTGCTCTCCAAACTGGAATTTCCCACGACACTGTGAGAAGTTCTTTGCGGATAACATACCTAAAAATGTTATTATAGGAACCAAGCCCCTTTAAAACTGATAATTTAATTTCTGAAGTTGGCAAATTCCATAGAAAATATTACACACTTGCTTGTCAAGTTTATTTGCTGGAAAAATATACTCTCCAAAGAAAATAAAGTTCAAGATGACATCGAAGAGAATTTTTCTTAAATGAGGTTAATGATATTTGATATGGATGTACTTTACATTCTCCAATTATAAATAAATTATAAATGATTTGCACCTACTCCTCCTCCCTCCACCTCCAATATTGGAAAGAAAACAGTAAAGAAAAATAATTTAGTTACCCATGCTGTGCTATTTTTATTTCAATCGATCTAATAGATAGAGAGTATGTTAGATTGAAAGTACAATAAATAATTAGAATTATCATCTTTAAACAGACACAATTTTAACCCTAATCCTCATTTTCCCTCCACACAATTAAAACCAAATTAAGCTTCTTGGCAGGGGTAGGCAATGATAGATTGTGGTGAAGAGACAAAAAGCTCTCTTATGTAATAATTGCATCACCTTAACTGAGTTTCTTTTTTTTTTTCTTTGAGATGGAGTTTTGCTCTTGCTGTCCAGGCTGGAGTGCAATGGGGCAATCTCGGCTCACTGCAACCTCCACCTCTAGGGTTCAAGCGATTCTCCTGGCTCAACCTCCTGAGTAACTGGGATTGCAGGCACCCACCTCCATGCCCTGCTAATTTTCTTGTATTTTTAGTAGAGATGGGGTTTCTCCTGGTCAGTCAAGCTGGTATTGAACTCCCAACCTCAGGTGATCCACCCGCCTTGGCCTCCCAAAGTGCTGGAATTACAGGCGTGAGCCACCATGCCCGGCCAAGTGAGTTTCTTTCAACATCTCTATGCCTCAGTTTTCTTATCTGTTAGTAGCTAAGACTTATGATTTTCCTATAAATTAGTACTTGTTATGTGTTTAGACTAGTGCCTGGCACTGTAGGGAACTTCTAAAATATTTTTTTACCTTCTCTACCCTTCTAAATTCATGACTGAGGCTGCTATAACAAAATATTAACAAGAGAAATGCACACGAATATATTTAATGTATATTTTACATTGTAGGGAGGTTTCCTAAGAAAATAAAGACATGAAGAAACAGTTAAAACAGAGTTTTTTTTAACAGTAGGTTTGATGTAAAATGGAGAGTCATGGAAAAATATGATAGCACGAAGTGGGTGTGAACTAAATGTAACAAACTGAGGGACAGTTAGCACAGCTGGTTTATTCAGATTCCTCTCTGCATCCCTTCATCTTTGGAGAAAAGGATGTTTTTTCCCTCCCAGTATAAGAAGTGCACCTCTCGCATCCTCATATGAGAGGGTCTTCTGACTTGCTTCAGGGAAAGGTCAGAAAATTCCTACTAAATTTCATGAACTGCTTCAGCGGAGAAGGGCAGGGAAAGGTCAGAGAGACCTTCTAGCTTCTGCCATTTTTTCAAATTCCTTTAGCTTAAAATATTCAGTATGCCAAGGTGTCATCTTTTGGGGTAGAGTGCCCTGAACCCTATCGGTACATAGAAAATGTTCCACTAAATGTGAGATGTATAGTTCATGGCTTTCTTTCATTGACAGCTGTACAGAATTTATCCTTCCACTGATTTCCCATTTGATTTCCACTTCTCTATCAGTACCAGTTTGCAAGAATTCATTGTAACAATGTATATGCAATGGTACTGTGGCTTAGTTGTGTTCATTACTGACTCTGCCTCAGCACTCTCCTCTACTCCCAGTTCCTCTACTCCTCTACTCTCATCACACTTATGGTGACTGATATTATTGAAAATGTCAAGATTTCTCGTCTGTCAATGTATACAAAAGCTGTGCTTCTGCCATATTCAGGTGCTTTGGGGGTTACCAAAATAAGATAAGGTTCTTATATGCAAAGAGCTCACAGTCTAGTTGGGGGGAAGGAGACACTGAAAAACCGTAAACAAGTATGAGAATGCTAAACATACAACGGGAAAACTCAAGAAAAGTGCTCCCTTGGGGAAAAATAGTATTTCCAAGCACAGTTGTGGCTAAAATTATTTCTATTGTTGAAGTTATATCTAGTGTATATATTTCTAATCAGTAACTACCAAAATCTTAATAGGCTTTGAAGATAATTAACCTGAAATGTGCATGATATATAATTAACTTTTAAATTTTAGTGATCCTAAAGATCCTAATATCCTAGCTCTTTGAGATATTATACAGAATAAAGGCCTCTGCACTTTTCTTGCTTAAAATTTTTAAAATATATTTTCTAGTTCTTTTCTGAGATAATAGACAAGCATTTTATGACTTGCTCTTTTGGCTTATTACTACCTATTCCCACTTAAAAAAAATTATTATCCCTTAAAAGGAGAGGTGGCCTGTCTTACAGTTTCTTCTTTACCTTCTGCAGCCATCCACTAGTGCAGATTCAAGTGTCATGAAATCACTTTCATCTCTTTTATTATGATTTTCTGATAATAGTCCCTCTCATGTGGAGAAATGACAACACTTCTCTCATGATAAACCATTTAGAATTCTGTATTCCTAGAGTCTGAAGGGCATTGAAGTTCAGCTCAGGCCACTTTGGTTATGGGAACTAGAGTCTGGTTACTTTATGTTTTCAAATTTGATACTTTTTTCTCTCAGTAAGTTATTTCTAAGTGTATACATAAAATGGATAGCTTTTTAATCTGTGGCTTTCAAACTTACTAGCATCATTACATCTTGACTTTTGCTAGATTTTACAATACTTCTCTTAAAGAGATCTCCTATTCTTGTGTCTTTCAGTGACTTAAATGTCTCACATGAATCTAGATAATCACAAAAACAATGAACCTATTTTGTTTTCAATATTTTTGAACATTCATGAGGATACTTGAGATGGATAATAAAAATCTTTCATCATCCCATCCCTGAAAATAACTTGTATTTTTGAACACCTACTAACTGCCACATAATACACTGTGTCTTAGGTGCACTGCAGAAGGTAATTGTTAAAGGTGCACTATACCTAAATTGTTTTAGGTGCACTACAGGTGGTTCTTATGTTAAAGATGAGAATACTAAGGCTCAGAGAAGTTAAGTGATCCATCTGAGGTCATTTAGATGGAAAGTAAAAATATAAATTAGGAACCATTTTCCCATTTATTATTTCATGTGGCATCTATTTATTGAGTATGTAATATATGATAGGCACATTTTTATACATTGGAGATACAAAGGTGAGTAGAAAAAGATATTGTCCCTTCCTTTAGAGGTTACAATAGAATACGGAGGTGGGGGCATTATTCAGGTCATCATATGAGTAAATGTAAAATTTCCTCTGTAATATGTGTTAAGAAGAAAGGAACATAATTGTGTTTTAGGAGGATTGGAGACGTTCCTAGAGAGGAATCACAGAAGGCTGTCCAGAAAGAGGCTCTTTAAGGGTAGCAATGAGAAGGAATTTGGAGGGTGTTCAAAGCAAAGGCATTGCTGTGAATTGTGTCCCCCTAAAAATCATATTTTGAAGCCCTAAACCCCAATATAATGGTATTTGGAGATTAGCCTTTGGGAGATACTTAAATTTAGATGAGGTCAAGAGCAGCCATCATGATGGGATCAGTGCCCTAGTAAGAAATAAGGAAAGATACCTTAGAATTATCTCTCTCTCCCTCTCTCTCCAGAGAAATGTTTTCTCTGTACATTTATAGCTATGACTTAGAGGCAAATATAAGATTTACTACCTCCCCTTTGTAGTACTATAAAAATGATTACAATTCAGATTTCCTGGTATATCTTACAATTGTAATTATAATTTGTAATGCTTTAGCAGAACTCTTCTTATTTTTTTATATAAGCCTTAATTTTTTTCCTTGAAAATATTTTTAATCTTCTAAACGTTTCATAAGCTACTGCTCCAAAGCTAACTATTACGATGCTTTCAACTTATGCTGGGTGATTTTATTTTTTTATGTTTGTACCTATCTTATTGGGTGTTTGTGCAATTCTGCATACTGCACATAGCTCATCTCACGCCGACTCTGGCTCACACTGACATCCTCCTTAGGCACTCATTTCCTGTGTAATGTACTCTCTGCACTCAGTTTTGACCCTATTCTACTAGCTCCTCACTTTTCCCATTCTGCCTTCCCTATTGCTGCTCATGATTTTATTCCCTGACCCTTGCCTCCTTCCTTGTTCTCATTTTCCTTTTCTTCCCATCCATCTTTCCACCATCCCAAATTTATACAGATATATAGTAGAAATGCAACAGGAAAAGATAAAGCAAGAAATAGTGAAAGTAAATGTTAAGGGGCTGAAATGCTAAGTGTCCATGAAACTGTTCATTGAAAAAGTGATGTTTTACTACATAGGTGAAGGAAGTGAGGGAGTGAGTTGTTTGGCCATCTGGGGGAATAGAAGCAGAGACAAAGAGTGCAAAGGCCCTGAAGTGGGATCATCGCTGGTGTGTTTGAGTAAAGCCAGGAGGCCAGATGACTCAAGGGGGTGAAGGGGAGAGGCATAGTAGTAGGAAGGGAAGACAGTGGGATGAGTTCATGCTGGCAAGTAGGTCAGAACAAGGGCTTTGGATTTTATGTAAACGAGATGGGAAGAAATTAGTGGATTTTGAGCAGAAGAGTGGCATGGTTTGTTTTATATGTAGGAAGGATAACTGCCTGCTGAATTATAGGCTGAATAAAGATTAAAGGGCTGCAAGGGTGGAAGTAGAGAGAGATTTAAGAGGCTTTTATAATAATCCAGGTAAAGTGGAATATGTACTGGACCACAAGGGTAGAAGCAGAAATTGTTATAAATAGAAAACTCTGAAATTATTTTTCCTTTGGAGCCAACAGGATTTCCTGATTACAAATGGGGTGGAGGGAGAGGAGTTAAGGATGATTGTGAGGTTACTGACCTGAACAACTAGAAGTATTGCATCGTAATTAGTTGAAATAAGGAAGACTGCAGATAAAGGAAGTTTTGGGGGGAATATTAGAACCCAATTGTGGAAATGTGAAGTTTCAGGTATTTATTAAACACCCTGGTGGAAAGATAAAGTAGGAAGTCAGACAAATGGGTCTAGACTTCAGATCGAGGTTGGAGACACACATTTGACAGTAATCACCAAAAAGATGGTATTCAAAGCTATGTGAGTAGGTGAATATGGGGCATGAATACACAGAAGTGAAAATGGTTCAATGACTGAGTTTAGGAGGACTCCCAAATTCTAAGGTTGGAGGAATGAAGAGGAGGTAGCAAAGGAGCAGGAGAAGAAGCTGCCAGAGAGGTAGGTAGAAAACTGAGAGAGTATGATGTCCAGGAAGCCAAGGGAAGAAAGCATTCCCAGGTAGAGAAATACTCACTGTGCCATATGCTGGGATGAGTCAAGGATAATGATGACTGAGAGCTGAATTTAGGAACATGGAGATTACCAGTGACTTGATAACAATACTTTATGTGAATTGGTAGAGGGTCAAAACCTAACTGCAATGGGTTCAGGAGGCAATGGAAAGGGAGGAATTGGGGATACCAACTATAAGAAACTCTATCCAGAAATGTTGCTATAAAGAAAGAGTGAGAAATGGGGAGATAGCAGGATGGAGAAAGGAATTCAGAACAAGATTTTTGTTTGAAGATGGGAGAACTAACTGCATCTTTGTATATTCATGGTAATGATTCAGTAGAGTAGTAAACAGTCATGTCATCAAAGATAGATGAGTTAGTTCATTCTCACATGGTTATAGAGAAATACTTGAGACTGGGTAATTTATAAAGACAAGAGGTTTAATTGGCTTATAGTTCTGTAGGCTGTACAGGAAGCATGGTAGCTTCTGCTTCTGAGGAGGCCTCAGGAAACTTTCAATCATGGCAGAAGGCGAAGGAGGAAAGACGTTTCACATGGCAGGAGCAGGAGGAAGAGGGTTTGGGGAGAGGTGCTACACACTTTTAAGCAACCAGATCTCATGAGAACTCACTCACTATTGTGGCAACAATACCAAGGGAGAAATCTAGCCCTATGATCCAATCACCTCTCACCAGGCCCCACCTCCAGCACTGGGGATTACATTTCAACATGAGATTCGGTGGGGACACAGATCCAAATTATATCAATAGAAAACAAAAATAAGAAAGAGGGAAACAGATCTAATGGACACATGAAAGGGTTGGGTTTAGATAAGTGATTCCTCCACAGAAACAGGAGATAAGTTAGAAAATTACAGGCACAAAGAGAAGTAGAAGGAAACAGATAGTAATAAGAGCTCTTCTGACTGCTCCAAGTTTCTTGGTGAAAACAGGAAACAAAGTCATGAGCATTGAAGAAGAGATTGTGGCTGCTTGAGAAGAGAGGGGAGTATGACATCTAGAAGAGCAAGACAGTGAATAAACTGGCAACATATAGTATAACCACCAGGCTGCATTTGGGGCATGGTTTTGGTTTTGGTTAGGGTTCATGAGTTCAGCACATTTGCGTACTTTCCTTCTGCTACATTTACCTGGATGGTGCAGGCATAGAATAGGGAGAAAGCTGATTTAAACTGGGTTGAGTTTTTGCCAAGGCTGTGCAACTCAGCCACAGTGAGACAGAGTTGAAGATGAGAGCAAAGGAATGATGTGATGACAAAATATAAACCAAATAAGGAGGAAAATGAGGACACAAAGGGAACAAGGGGTAGTGAACAGTGATGGAATCAACAGACCGAAAGTTGCAGCCAGACAGAAAGTTTTTGGAAGGTGAATACTAGAAAATAAGATGAAAAAATAGGAGATTACATTAGTCAGGGCCCTCGTGGAAAACAGTTGGAATACTCAAACTGGGCAATTGAGGAAGTTTAGCAAAAAGACTATTTACAAATATAGGTCAGAGTTTAGGCAGCCTACGTGGCACAGTAGTGTAGCACCCTGAGAATACCAGTGGGTTACCACCCATAAGCCTGAAGGGGCAAGAGGAGAAGGGTGCAACCTGAAGAAGGTCGCTGTAAGGAGCAAGTCGTCTGCCAGGATCCCAAGATGGTCCACATTATTGGGCAGTCAGGGATTATGAGAATACAAGACTGATTTCATTCTCCTCCTGCCCTCCATTTTTCTAAAATGATTCCCATTAGTTCAATCCATCACGGAACCAGAAGGCAAGAGAGCTTTTTGATGTAATCTGTATAAGACATAGATCAGGAGTGGAGAGTAAATTTGGGGCCAAGCAGTGGGGAGAATAGAGGTGAGGGTGAGATGCTCTCTAGTGCAGGGGTGAAAGTTAGGATAGTTTTTGTTATGGGCTGAATTCTGTCTCCTCAGCATTCATATGTTGAAGTCCTAATCCCAAATACCTCAGAATGTGACCATATTTTTAGACAGGGTCTTTACAAAGGTAAATACATTGAAATGAGGTCATTAGGATGGTCCTAACACAATATGACTGGTGCCCTCACAAGAAGAGGAGATTTGGACACAGGCATGAGGATAAGGGGGACAATGTGAAGACATAGAATGAAGATGGCCAACTGTAAGCCAAAGTGAGAGGCCTGAATCAGATCTTCCCTCGTGACCCTCAGACAGAGCCAACCCTGCTGACATCTTCACCTCAGACTTCTGGCTTTCGGAACTGTGAGCAAATAAAGTTCTGCTGTTTCAGCCGCTTGATCTGTGAGACTTTGGTACAGTAGCCTGAGCAAACTAATACAGCTTGAAGGTGAGATTGTTGATTATCAGTTGTTTAGTAATGGTGATGGTTATTGGAAAGAGTAGCACAAGATAGAATTAGGAGCATGAGGAGAGGTTAAGGTCATAACTGTTTAAGATTGAAATTGTAAGCAATAATTAAGAACATTAAGCTGCCAAAAGAAGAACTCTTGGATAAAGTGCTTTTAGGTATCTAAAAAGCTACTGGGTGAGATTACTCTGAGCTTGGGAGAAGAGAGGCTTACACTCGGCAGGAAATGTTTCATAAGAGATGAGAGGGGAAGGTGAAGGCCATTCGGTGGGTTGAACGATGCTGTGAAAAAGGGGCAAGCCTCACCTCCAAACTCCTCTGAAATAACTTCTCACTAAAACCCATGATTTTGTGACACAGATCCTGCTGCCTTTCTGGTCTTTATTTTCTCTATTTCTCTACTAGTTCCCCTGCCTGTTTCTTTGAGGTTCATATTATACCAGGATCCTCTTTCTGCCAGATTCCCTTCTCTCAGTACAGGTATTCCTACCTGGCTTCACCTATCCAGGGTATTCTGATGGTACCAGAATGTATATATTTACCTCTTTTTAAAAAGAGATTGGTGTCAATCTGCATGGTTTTGGTACTTCAAATGAAACAAGTACAAATGTGAAGTTATTGTTTTTTCCTCTAACTCATTTCTCCTCCTTTATTATCCACATCAATAGCTTTACTATTTATCCAGTCACTCAAGCTAGAAACCATGCTACCATCTTGAATTCTCCCATGTCTTCACTGACACTCTTATTTTATCTCCACTTTGCCCCAACTTGCCTTTATCTAATTGATTAGTTTTAGAAACATCATTTATATCTCTCTGCTCTACTGTCTCTCGACATTCTTCCTGACATTCTTTACTCAAAGCGCTAATCAGCTTTCAGATTCACACGCATAGGCCAAGGCAAATTTTAAAAAGCAGATGGTGCTATTCAGATATGCTACCATAATTACTTTCTTCTTCCATCATGAATTGGCCACCCAAGAATAGAACTATAGTTTCTTAAACACTAAATAATTCAAAGCAATATGTTAAATATTTTAAATATAGAAATAGTAAAGATGATGCATTCCTTTCCCCTGCAAGTCCTTTGCTTGGTAAACATAAGGACTAAAGAGTATATAATTTTGAGGTTCTAGATCTAGCATTTAATCCCTTGTTTGTATGAATTCACTTCTTTAGGAATTTGTCTTTCCATGAAATCATCAATTCCACGTTAAGAGCTATGAGAAGTAAACTGAGACAGGTATTATGACTGGAAACGAGGTGGTTTATAGTTCAACTATGTAGAAATGCTATCTTTCCTCATACTAATTTTTTAAATCTAATGCTTTATGAAGATTAAATAAGATGGCATTCAGATTAATATGCACCCAAGGAGAACAATGTAAATATTTCTCTAATGTTGGCACTGTGAACCCTTACTTCTTTCAAAACATTCAGGTTTGGCATCACTGGGAATTACTGGAGAGACTAAAAAGTTTCAGAATATGGATTCAGATTGCACATCTCATTTACCTTGAAATGAGATCAAACGTTGCACAAAACGTTATTCCTAAAAATAGACCTTTTAACATTCTGAATTAAAAGCATAAAACCTGAAGCTAGAAACTGGTTCTGTAATACTGATCCCAGGAAAAGACTTTGCTTATTCTGCTAAAAGTCTAGAACACAGTTTAAAGTGGAAAAAATTAAACTTCATTACAAGAACCAGTGTTTTCATTGGAATCTATTCCTATCTTTACTGGCACATTTGTAAAAGTGTGTTGCACAACTGTTGAGAGACCTGACCAGGGAAAGCTCTGTATAACCAAAATATAAAATCAAATAAATATAGTTACCTGTTAGTCCATGACAGTATCAGTACCTCTCAGTCTGACATGTATTGTCATTGTAGTTTGAGATATCAAAAAGCAATAATATTCAACTTTTTATCTGTTTTTATAAAGATTACAATATTTTAGTAATTTAGGAATGGCTATTAATGTTACCATTTTTTTTCAACATTTAGTCCTATATGCCTTTGAACTTTCATAAATTGCTTCAAACTATTTAAAAACTAAAGCTATTTTTTAATTAAAATAGAAAAATTGGGAAAAGGAACTAGAGTCATCCAGTATAAATGATCTTTCGAAAAATTTTGGCCCAAAGGGGAAAATGGGGTCAAATAAGGTTTTCTTTTTTTTTTTTTTTTTTAAGAAGGGAGAAATAACTACATACTTGTAGGCTGATGGAAATAATCTAGTAGAGAGAGGAAAATTGTAGAAATAGGAGACAGAGGGAAGAATTGCTGGCAAATGGGATCTAGTGCACATGCGGCAGAATTAGCTTTAGATAAAAACACAGATGGCTCACTAAAGACAGAGTCCACAGGTGCGAATGCTGTAAAGATATGAAGAGGGGAATTGAGAAATACTTTTCTGATAGCTTCAATTTTTTCTTTTTCTTTTTCTTTTTCTTTTTTTTTTTAAGACAGAGTCTTGCTCTGTCCACAAGGCCAAAGTGCAGTGGCTCGATCTCGGCTCACAGCAACCTCTGCCTCCCAGGTTCAAGCAGTTCTCCTGCCTCAGCGTCCTGAGTAGCTGGAATTACAGGCACACGTCACCTTGCCCGGCTAATTTTTGTATTTTCAGTAGAGACGGGGTTTCACCATCTTGGCCAGGCTGGTCTCGAACTCCTGACCTCGTGATCCGCCCACCTTGGCTTCCCAAAGTGCTGGCATTACAGGCTTGAGCCGCCTCACCGGGCCCTGATAGCTTCAATTTTTTTTCAGTGACGGGAAAAGAATTTTCTCCGCTGAGACCAACGATGAAGGAAAGCACTGGAAGTCTGCAGAGACGAGACATGGGAAGGCGTCCATTGAGGAGAACGGGAAAAGGAGTAGACTGGGGAAGCACAGTGGGACCACCAGGCCACTTTATGGAATGTTTAAGATTCCCACGCAGCAAGTATTTCACCAACCCCATTTAACTGCTCTGGTGCAGCAGGGAATAGGTGGAAACTTGGATTAATTAGCGCTGTGACTTGCCAAATGAGATAAAAGCAAGAGATTGAAGGATGATTGCATGGGAGTAACTATAATGACAGTGGAATTTAAACTGGATAAGGAGCAAAAAGGAAATGAAGAAGATGAAAGTGAGTGCAAAGCAGGTAGAATCGTAGGAATGGTCTTTTCAGTGCGTTTTGAGGATTTCTGAAGTCCGAGACGTAAAGGGAATGTGCAGGAAGGAAAGGATATGGTCATAAACGAAGTAAAGGAAATAGAAATTATAAGAGGGCTGTGTTTTTAGTAATGGCAAGTTAGGGTTGTTGAGACAGGTGGAAGACAAATCTTTTTTTTTGGAGATGGAGTCTCATTCTGTCATCCAAGCTGGAGTGCAGAGGCGTGATCTAGGCTCACTGCAACCTCCCGGATTCAAGGGATTCTCCTGTCTCAGCTTCCCAGAAGAGATCTTCATGGGAGAGAAGCTCTAGAATGCAGGAAATGAGACGAAGTATAAATTAATAGCCAAGAATTTAGACAAGATTGGGGAGTCAGGAACAAACATTTCAGATATTGGGCTTTTGCTGGAGTTGCCACGGATGACAGCATCAGTGAGAAATGAGATTTAAAAATGAAGGATTGTTCGAGGACAGAGGAGGGATGATCTGAAAGCCACAAAGAGGACAAATGGAACACCTACCCCCACTGCAGGCTGGAAGGTAAGAAGGCTGCAGGAGAGAAACAGACAAAAAACTCGTGCCTTGAGAGTGCTTTGGGAGAGCCATTTCCTCAAAGAAGAACATTAAGAGTAAAAATATAATATAATTACTATTGTCAATGAAACTGTTAATTCTTAGAAGATAGTACCGGTTTGTAATTTTTTTTTCCCTCCTGCAGCATCTGGCATAATATGGCATAATATGTTGCACTTAGTAGGAAAAGTTTGTTAAATAGATTTCATTTTATTGCACTATCACTTTACTTCTGCTGTTTAAACAATGGTTGGTTACATTGGACTCAAACTCACAAGGTAAAACTATAATATAATGGGTATTTTATTTCACGCTGTTAGAAATATTTAGTAATCACTGAAGTGGCAAAAAGGAAGATGAAAATATGGCTGTAAGGAATTTATGGTTAATAATGTTGCTGGAAGGATTAAAATGACAAAGTGAGACTAAATACTTTGCAAAGAAGGCTATCTCAAAAATTTTGTAGGTGGTAGGTGGATTAGGTAGAGATAAACACTGACAGAGAACAAATTATACTATGATACATACAATAAGTTAAAACTGAATTACAATTACAGAAATCCTAAGGATAGCATTCACAA
The DNA here is from genome assembly GCF_007565055.1 of Rhinopithecus roxellana. Lineage (NCBI taxonomy): Eukaryota > Metazoa > Chordata > Mammalia > Primates > Cercopithecidae > Rhinopithecus > Rhinopithecus roxellana. The sequence goes on from NC_044550.1 coordinate 61,274,273, forward strand.
GGCATAAGATCAAGCAGTAATCCTGATGAATTTGCAAAGACAAATAGAGCTAAGAGTAAACGTCCTCATTTTTGCCCATGATCTTCCTCCTTAAATATTCTTACTAAGTGAATTGCAAAAATCTATGTATTTTTGTGAGATATCAGTGAGAAATATTTAAGTACATATTAGTACATTTTTTTCTTTTTTCTGTATCCTAGGAAAATTGGATTGAAAATTGATAAATCCATTTCCATTCATTAGATGGAGTCTTAGTCCTTTCAGTTGTTACATTAAAAAAATACCAAAAACTGGATGGCTTATAAACAATAGAAATTTTGTCACAGTTCTGGAGGCTGGGAATTCCAAGATCAAGATTTTAGCAAATCTGGTGTCTGGTGAGGGCCTGCTTTCTGGTTCATAGATGGCACCATGTCCTTGTGTCCACATGGTGGAAGGGACAAACAGCCTCCCTTGGGCCTATTAAAATAGGAGCACCAGTTCCAAAAGGCCCTGCTTCTAATTCCATTACCTGAGGGTTTAAGATGTCAACATGAAAATTTTAGGGAGACACAAACATTGAGCCCATAGCAAATGGTATCTTCAGTGGTCGCTCTTACTGAATGGTAGAGTGAAAGTGAGGCAAAAACAGAAACGTAATAAAAAGGCATTCATATATAGACTTAGGAAAGGATGAGAAAATAAATAATATTTTAGTTTTTTCCTGCCTCTTTGATTTCTTTAAGGTTCGTTGATAGGATTGATCAATCATTCCAGACATAAAACATCACTGTTGTAAATATTTTGGAGTATCTTTTTATTCCCTTTTTTTATATACACATTTCCAACAAAATTGGAATCATAATACTCATACCAGTTTTGTATATATCTTAACATTTAATAACTATTTTTCTCTTTTCTAAACATTTACATCATATGATTTTAGTGACTAAATATAGTGTGAGTTTTAACTGTTTTCTGTTATTGAGTGTTAAATTTGTTTCTAGTAATAGTTATTTATGACTTTTCCCTAAAATAATTTTCTGGAAGTATACGCCTTTAAATAGATATTTTTAAATTATATGCCAGAAAATTTTAAAAGATTAAAATGTGAAATTCTTTTTAGCTCAAGGGGATATTTTTTTTTCAAGTGTACCTAATTGTAAAGAATTGAGTGAATGTACCCATCAGTTCATTGCACATTATCATCATTAGCATTAAGAAGAAGCCAATCTATTCTTTTTGGTATAGTCTTCATCCAATATTTCAATTTCATTTCTCTCCTCCATAGAAAACAATTCTTCTGGTTTGATATATGTTTTGAATACATATGCAGTGTTTAAAAATAATCTGTTTCATATCTAGCTGGTAATTTATTAATTTAATCTGCTATTTACTTCATATAAATTATATCCAAGAAATATTTCATATTCATTTGCTGTTCAGGCAAGTGTGCTTATATCTATGCATGTTTATGTATGTCCATCTGGTTTATTAGTTCTAACTGCATTCTGCAGTTCATAATGTATATCCACCACATTTTAATCTTAATTTATTTAGTAATAAGCACTTTGTTTCCCTCCAAAACACCAGCACCATAAACAGTGCTCATGTATTCTCAGACATGCTCCACCTTCTTACTACGATAGTCAACGCCCACAACAGTCATGAATCTCATTGAGAATTTCTATGGGATATAAAACCTATAAATTGGTAAAGTAGGTCATTGGATGCTTGCATTCTTAATTTGACTAAATATTACGAGATCGCTTTTCAGAAAATCTTCACCAGTTTGTAAGAACACAAGCAGTGCCTAAGAATTTGTTTCCTAGTGGGTGATATTTTGATATTCTGTTGTTTTATGGTTCTGTTTTGGCAGTAAAGAATAAAATTTATATTAAATTTGTTTCCTATATAAAATGAAGAGAAGATTTGTTGTTACCCAAGGAATTCTAGTTCTGTAAGATTAATTTTAATGCTTAGATTGATTTAAGCCTTGCTTCACTGGGGATAACGAAGACATCCATGTAATTACTAAAGATGTTGGCTAAATCCGTTCATATTTTAAGAAAATAATTTTAAAAATTGTTCAGCACACTTCATTTTCTGTTTCCTTTGGTAATTTTTTTTGAGACACACAAACACACAGAAAAATGATGAGAACCGCAGTTAAGAGAAGCAGTAAATAGAATCCAGCATTAAGAAAACTCAGAGGTTGTAATTGACAGAAAAGGACTTTAATGTAGCTATCATAAATATATCGAAGCACAAAACAACATACAATGATTGCAATGAATGAATTGATACGAAATGTCATCTGAAAAATAGAAACTAAAAGAATCATCAAATAATAGTTCTAGAACTGAAAATTGCAACACATAAATAAAACACTCATTTGATGAGATTAACTGCAGATTGAAGAGAACATAAGAGAGGGCCAGGGAATGTGAAGATAAATTAGTAGAAATTATCTAATATGAATGACAGAAAGAAAAAAACTAAAAATATGAACAGAGTCTGCAAACTGTGGATATTTTCAAATAAATGAAAGCATTAAAGAAATGCTACAGTGAGTTATGATCATGCCACCACACTCCAGCTTGGGTGGCAAAGTAAGGCCATCTCAATATAAAAGAGTGCTATACATAGGTTTTCAGGCTGAATTAAAAAATGACTCTGGATGGTTACTCAAATCCACAGGAAGAAATGAAAAGTATTACCAATAGTAAAAACATGAATATTTTTTCTTTTTCTTTTCTTTTATTTCTTTGTTTCCTTTCATCTCCTTTCCTTTCCTTTCTTTTCCTGTCTTTTCTTTTTTCTTTTTCTTTTTTTTTTTTTTTTTTTTTTTTTTGAGGTAGGGTCTCACTGTGTCACCCAAGCAGGAGTGCTGTGGCACGATCAGGATTCACTGCAGCTTTAACCTCCTAGGCTCAAGCAATCCTCCTGCTTTGGCCTCCCAAAGTGTTGGGATTACAGGCATGAACCACCACACCTAGCTCAAATACGCATGTTTAGAAAATATCTTTCATACTTCTCTTACTTTTAAAAAAGTCAATTTACTATAAAAATAAAAACCGATAATGTGTAATGGGTTTGTAATATATACAAATAAAAAAGATGACAATAATACCATCAGAATTGTAAATGCAGATACACTGGTTCAATGTTCTCACTAATTTTTTTTTTTTTTTAGACGGAGTCTCGCTTTGTTGCCCAGGCTGGAGTGCAGTGGCCCAATCTCGGCTCACGGCAAGCTCCGCCTCCCGGGTTCACGCCATTCTCCTGCCTCAGCTTCCTGAGTAGCTGGGACTACAGGCGCCCGCCACCACAGCCGGTTAGTTTTTTACATTTTTAGTAGAGACGGGGGTTTCACCGTGTTAGCGAGGATAGTCTCGATCTCCTGACCTCGTGATCCACCCGCCTTGGCCTCCCAAAGTGCAGGGATTACAGGCGGAAGTCAACCACGCCCAGCCTCAATGTTCCTACATTTTTTATGAAGTACTATAACAATACAACTCTGAGTTCTTACTAAAAAGCCATTAAAAGAATTAAAATAGAATACAAAAATAGTTAGCTAAAAGTGGCAGAAGAGGAAGAACACAGGACTAAAAAACAAATAGGACAAATAGAACAGTAAACCTAAACCTAACCAATGATTATGTTAAATGCAAATAGAATATACATTACAATTAAAAGGCCAGCTTGTCAGACTGTATATAAAGTAAAACCAAATGGTGAGCTTCGTTCAAAAGAAAACAAGTAGCTTAAAAGAAAGGAATGTAAAAATATATGCCACGGAATAAAGTATCAGAAAGTTAAAATAGCTCTATTATTATCAAAAAATCAAGAAGGAAATTTCACAGTGATAATGGGGTAATTTTTGAGGGAGACATATCCATTATAGATGAGTATGCACCTAATAACAGAGCTTCAAAATACAAAAGCAAAATGGTTAAGATATAGGGAGAAATTGAAAATTCCAAACATATATTTGAATAGCTTACACTCCTTTTTAGTAATTATAGAAAATTAGACCAAGATTTCCTACTGAATTCTTGGTCTAATTTTCTATAATTTCAGTACAGGAATAAGACATCTGAACAATTCTACTAACTGTCTTGGCTTAATTGGAAAATAATACATTGTAATCTATTGAATAAAATTAAAATCTGAATTTATATTATATACAAATTAAAAAGATTAATAAGGGATAGGATATTTACAGAGTCTTAAATATCTCCCTACTAATTACTTATTAATGATATAGGGGTAGATAGTTAATTTATGGTTAACAATTCCAGTGGTTGACATCACCTTAATGAAGAGATCAATGTTCACTTCACCATATCAGGACAAACTGACACCAAGCGCTTGCTGACATGATGCAGTGAAAAGAATACAATGTCATTTTGTGAATCAAATCATAAGGAATCATCACACACACACAAAAAAAAAATTGTGAGAAATATTCTTTAAAATAGCTGATCTACACTTTTGAAAACTGTCAACATAAAGGAAGCAAAGAAAATCTGTGGAACTATCTTAGAGTAGAGGAGTGTAAAGAGACATAAGCATGACATGCAGTGTGATCCTGGATTGGATCCTAAACTGTGCAAAATAGCTCTGAAAGGCATTATAAGACAGTTGATAAATTTGAAATATGATTTGTGGTTTTATACTATTGTTTCTGTGTTTTATTTCCCAATTTGGTTAATTTTTCTCTGATCATATAAAGAGAATGTCCATGTTCTTAGGAAATGTTGTTAATAGTTTCATCTTCCCTCTTTGAATGCCAAACCTCTAAAATAACTGATATTTATACTTTGGTATTTATCATTCCACATATTTTACTGGATCAGTGCAAAAACACATTGGCATACATGCACGTATACAATTTTTTAATAAAAGTGGCACTATACAATACACATCTGTTGGAAATTATCTTTTCCTTTTTCACCTTTGAAATATATATTGGACATCACTTCAGATAAAAAAAATCAATATAAATCTTTATTTTTAATCATAGTATAATATGACATAGACTGAGTAAACCTTAATTTATTCAAGCAGTGCATTCTTAATGGAATTCAGTTTGTTTTCCAGACTTTTGCTATTATAAACAATACTGTAATAAACTCCTTATGTTCAAGTGATTTTGATTCTTTAGGGGACATATCTCAAAGTCTATTCGGTTGATATGCATATTTTAAAATTGTCTGTGTACTCATTTTTAATTTTATAATTCAACTTTGGCAAAAACATGTGTTACAGATAGTGAATTTTCTGCAATTATTAATTTAATAAAACAATGACAATCAATAATTAACTTTGTATACTGAACATATTCTAAATATCCCTGGCATCAAAACCCTATAATTAGCTACATAATATCTAATTTTCTAAAGAGAAAAAGAGAACAAGAGTACAGTTGAATGAGAGAAATGTTTTGGAAAAAATATTTCTTTATTCACAAATGAATTTTTTTTACTGACAATTTAGTCTTTCACCCCAATCACACAGATCAATATTGGATACTAATTTTCTCTTGGTAGATGATCAAATCTCATTATTTTGGCTTCTGCATTGCAAACATGAACATCTGACTGGAATGTCCACTGAAATCATTTGAAAAACTATCATTTTGTATTTCATTATCAGTTTTCACACTTCTCTCCTCTATTATGAAATGTTACGGATTAAGTTCTGTCTTCCCTCAAAACTCGTATGTTGACGTCCTAACCCCCAAAACTTCAGAATGAGACACTATTTGGAAATGAGGTTTTTGCACATGTAAATTATAGTTAGAATGAGGTCATACTGAAGTAGGATGGGCCCCTGACTGTTGTCCTTTTAAAAAGAGGAAATTTGGATAGAAATGCACACAGGCTGAACATCATCTAAGGAGGAAGGCAAAGATAGGAGTGATGCTTTTACAAGCCAAGAAATGCCAGAGATTTCCAGCAAATCACCAACCAGAGGCTAAGGCATGGAACGAATTTTCCTACAGAAGGAACCAAACCTTCTGACACCTTGATCTCAGGCTTCTAGCCACCACGACTGTGAGACCATAAATTTCTGTTGTTGAAGCCACCCAGTTTGTGGTACTTTGATATGGCAGCACTAGCCAACTAAAGCAGGAAGCAAAGAAGAAAAGATGATCTAAGTTGTTTCTCAACATTTGATTCCTAGTGCATATTAGCATTTGGCATACTTAAACGAGAAAATATCAAGTACCATTTTAAACGTTTTCTAATATAATTTACTTGCATCTGCTTTATATTTGCACTTTATCTAGTATCATCGGTTTGGATTGTAGAATCCCAAATAGTTTCACAGAAACTACATAATTGAGTCTTAAAATAAACGTTTTGGCTATTAAATCACAGATGGTCACCAGAAAGCTCACTACGATTTTGTACCCTACCACAAAAAATTAAATCGGTGTTTCTTCCATGCTGTTATAATTGTGGAAGGGAAATGAGGGAACACGATTTATAAAAGTGGTTTTTATAGGTATTATTTTTTAAGTTGACTTTAGTATTATTTTCTTTCCTTCAGAAAGTTTACTCTTTTTGTTGTTGTTGTTTGTATTGTTTTTAGATTTTAGTAGCATACCGTAAAGGTTTTGGAATGGCCTGTAGCATTTTAGTATATAATGGGGCTTGAAACAGGTTGTCCTCTACCTATTTAACTCAAGATCTTTTGTTTTGCTTTGTTTTGTTTGAGACGCAGTCTTGCTCTGTCACCCAGGCTGGAGTGCAGTGGCGCGATCTCGGCTCACTGCAAGCTCACGCCATTCTCCTGCCTCAGCCTCCTGAGTAGCTGGGACTACAGGTGCACACCACCATGCCCGGCTAATTTTTTGTATCTTTAGTAGAGATGGGGTTTCACTGTGTTAGCCAGGATGGTCTCGATCTCCTGATCTCATAATCCTCCCTCTTCAGCCTCCCAAAGTGCTGGGATTACAGGCGTGAGCCCCCGCACCCGGCCCACTCAGGATCATTTTTATCTATAAGGCTCACATGCGAAAAGGATATATTTTAGGCAAATGCTTTATAATAAACAACTCTGACAGTTTTCTAGGACCTGAGGTCTCATGAACACTGATGGTGATAATCTGTGATGACTTGGTAGACACAGAGAGAGGAACATGTTCATAACAAGAAGATAAATAATTGAAGAAATTATTTTCGGGTTTTTTTTTTTGACATTTCCATAAAATCAAATCTGAGCTTTATTGTGGTGAGAACTGACATTGTGAAAAAAAAAAAAAAAAAAGGTAGAGCTTTCCTATTCCCATCGATATCTCTTCAAGACAGTAACACAAATGACATCTCCAAATAATTTCTAAACTTCTTGGCATACATTTAATTTTCTTCACTTTACTAATAATTTTTAAGTTTTCTTCTCTAGTTTATTTTCCAGAAGAGACTTTTCATGAACAATGTGAAAACCAAATTATAGTAGAATATGCAAAATGCAACTTCAATTGATTCATTTCAAAGGCAAATGTGTAGTTAAATATTTTCTCTTATTGATTCTCATTTAATTATGAAGTACTGTTTTAATTTAATAATTTGTGGCCTAAAGACTTTAGAGTATATCATATTACCGATTTAACTGTTAGTTAGAAACAATATACTGCACTATACTTGAATTTAAGCAGTAATACCTCATTTTAAGAGCTTTTTATAAGTGTTTTGCTAGAATAATTTTTCAATGACAATATATCAGAGGAATATAAAAATTATTCTATGGATTCACTCATAGTTAGACGTTTAGTGTGTTTTAAGGTCAATACATAAAGTAAAACGGGAACCATTTTTAAAACATAAAAAAGGCTCAATAATCTATAGTCAAAAATGGCCTTTATAGAAGCATGGAATACTGACTTATTATATTTTAACTGCATCAATAACAGCAGCAGCATTATCAAGTCATAGGTCATGTGTTTAAGCTTGCTGGCCATGTTTTAAACTTTGCCAGTTCTTGAAGATGGTGTTTAATGTAGAACTTATATTGAAATTATGTTGCACACACTACTTTATATTGGGTGTTAGCAAATCTCTTCATATGGTATTGCTCCTCCTACCATGTGAGCAGTTTGCAAGAAGATTCATCTACGCATGCTCCATCAAACTCAGCACACAGCCATCCATGTGTTAGGCCCTCAGGAAGTGCTCATAGAACAGAATGTTTCTCGGATTGAAAGAACTGTGAACAAACTCTTAAGAGATCAGAGTTTTCAGTCTGGTTCTCCCCCATGTGAATTTCCTGTCCTTGTTTTGTTTACAACATCTCCTTAGTTTGTAACCCAAAAAATCTGAAACAGGTCTCAATCAATTTAGAAAGTTTGTTTTTCCGAGGTTAAGGAGGTGCCGGTGACACAGCCTCAGGAGGTCCTGATGACATGTGTCCAAGGTGGTTGGGTTCAGCTTACTTTTATACATTTTAGGGAGACATGAGCCATCAGTCAATATATGTAAGATGTACATTGGCTTGTTCAGTCATAGGTAGATAAAAGACAATTCTTTTTGACAAGTCTTTTGCGTTCGCTTGAGTCTCTGATTAGCTTTTCACTGAATACACAATTTACATGTGAGAGGAGGGTAGAGGGATAGTCACTTAGGCCTTAGGCTGGCTTAGTGAATCTGCATTTTTACGTAAACAAGAGGGTAGAGGAAGCAATCAGACCTGTATTTGTCTCAGGTGAGCAGAGGGATGACTTCCTGCCCTACACCTGTGAAGATGAGCTATCCGTTAAATTGCCAGAGTGAATTCAACAGAACTGGAATTTTACCCTGAAATGTCCTCAAGATCTTTACCCTATTTCTTGTGGGCAAATTCCTTGTGGGCAAATTGTCAGGCAGGCATGTAGCTTTCTTAGCTATCTTTTTTAGGAATAAAATAGGAGGCAGGTTTGCCTGACACAGTTCCCAGCTTGACTTTTCCTTTTGGCTTAGAGATTTGGGGGTCCCAAGATTTATTTTCCTTTCACAGGTTCCATAGCTGGAGAAAACAGAAGAGTGTACTAGTTTTAAGTTACTTTCAAGTCTGAACTGTGATTTGTGAGTAGTCCTCTTTGTACTGCTGCTGGAAGTCTTTTTGTACAGACTGTTTCTTGCAAGCTTTCCCATTACTTCGAATATGCATATCTTCAAACAGGAATGGATTCTGTGTATTTTTTTAAATCTTTTGTAATTGTCTGTATTTAGGCTCTCCTGTGGAGAGTTGGTACCAAATTATAAGCTTTTATTCTCAGCCTAGCGTTTGTGTAATCTATAAGTATATGTAAATGTCGGTTTCCTTGAAAAACTAATTTGTCAGTTCCTTCTTATTTTTTTAACTAATGAAAGTTTTCTCTAGCTTGTTGCCAGGAGAATTCGGTATTTCAGATGTCAACTTTTCTAAAAGTAGTTTTGTTCCTTTATCAGGGACTTCAGCAGTTGTTTTCAATACTCAAAACTGACAGGGAGAAGGATAATAGTCTCAGCTGTGCTCCCACAGCTGGTAATTGAATGTTTCTAGCTGGCCTTGTGATGAGCAGGGCAGCCGATCTCTGCCACCAAAGGATGCCGAGAGCTGGAAACACAACCACCAGCTTCTCTACATGCTGATGAAAACAATAACGATGCTTTTATGCTGGTGAAGATAGAGACTGCTTTGCAGAAATAGTATGCCTTGAATACTTTTCAGTCCAGTTTTATTTATAAAATGTGTGTGAAAATTATTGGAACGATTAGTTTGCTATTTAAAAAGATGGTCACATTGAATCATACAAAGAATTCTATCTATCTATTATCTATCTATCTATCTATCTATCTATCTATCTATCTATCTATCTATGATCTATCTAGGATCTTCATCAGGATCTCTGAATGTAACTAGTTTTCCAGAGATTAGTGGGTCTAATTCCCTTAGTTTTCTATAAAGACTGCTGAAACAGAAGTCAGGAAACTTATCCTTATTACCCCTGAGAGAAATGGTGCATGAAGGAAGGACAGGTAGAATGAAAAGGAGAGAAAAGGAAAATAGCCAAGAAAGAAGGGAGAGATTTAAAACGATTTAAGAATATGTGGTAAGAATGACGGAAGGCTGTATTAACTGTCTCATTGATGTTCAGGCACAAATTTTATTCCTCATTCTTAAAGAACTGAATAAGATAAACTGCAAGAAGCTATCATTTTCTGGACATTTCCTATATCCTTATGTATAAATGTCTTATAACATTCTTAGGTAAGTTTTTTTTCATCTACATGATGTTTGCAATTGTGCCTCTTAACAAATGCACCTATAGTTCAGTAACAGCAATTCTGACACAGCTCAAATTAGAGATTTGTTATTATTTCAGCAAGCAAAGTAGATATCCATCATAAGATTTTCGGTGATTTGGGACTGAATGATTTACTTTACAACTATGTTTAACTTCCCTCCCGCCCCACCAAAAGAATATTTTAATGGCATTATATTGCTTTCAATAAACCTTTTGGAGGTAAGGAAAAGATATCCTTAATCTCTGTCCCTAGAAAGTGAGCCCACTGACCTAGTCTCCTGGGTATTAAAGAAGGCTGAATGTACACGTCATACAAATCTGGTCAGAGAGAAAAATTCAGTGTGATTTGGGATTACTCAATTACAAAGGAGTAGGTGTCATTGTAGGTATTGAAAGAGGGATCATGATTATTCCATTAACCCTAACCATTATATTTGGAAAAACGTATCAAGGAAAAGAAAAGAATAAGCAGAAACTTCAGTTTGTTGTTTCAGAATTGTTGACTTTAAAAGAACACAAATACATTAAACAAACAAACAAACATGGAACCAAAGAAAACTTTCAATACCCTTTAGACATCTGTCACAGGGTATTTGTATTATGATTCAGGGCTTATTCCTATAGTGATTTTCATTTTTAGGTTAAAATTTAAATAAGTATCATCCCCTCCCCTTAGTTTATTCTTATAAAGATACGAAACTCAGCCCTCTACACAGTGTAGGAACACAGTGGTCATTGAGAAGTCAGCTCCCTGCAGATGTAAGCACCCTTTCTTACCGTGGCTCCTCTTTCAGCACCAGGCACCTAACGCAATACTTTGCAAGCAATATAGACTCTTATATGACTAATGTTAGAAATTATTTTATATTTTAAGTTAAAACAAAACTGCTTATCATTCTGACCCTCAGATTCTTGCTTTACCTCCTGAACCCTCAGCAGATAGTTCTAATCCGCATTCTTCCAGATGACTGTGCTTCAACCATTTGAAGGCAGTGGTCCTTTATTTTCATGTTAAATCCACTCATGTAGATAAGGTATCCCTATTTCCTTTCATCTCTCCCTATAAGGGAATTTTCCAAATTGTCACTGTCTCCATCCAGAGAACAACTCATTGAGCAAGCAGGACTCTCGGTAATAGGACTGCCATGTACTTTAAACCTATGAATTTATTAATAAAACCTACAATAGCATTTTCTTTTCAAAGATCTTCATTACAGTAATTTATTTTAAGCCCCAAATTAAATATCTCTAGTTATTTGTCACAAGCCCCACTCTTAGACTGCTTTTTCCCACTGTAACTTTTTTGTGGCCTAAATTTAGAGCTGTATATTCCTCCATGCATTTGTCTCTAATTTCATCTATTTTGTTTTAGTCTATCATTTCAAGCTGTTTGTTTAGTGATGGCAAGTCTGCAATTTGCTTCCTACAACGTTTTACAGTAAAAATTGCAAACCTTCCTGTGAATTAGCAGTAGGAGATCATTATCCTTGATTTCTTTGGCCCTTTATAGAGATTAGTGCACTGTTGGTAACAGCAAGTGTCAGGAAACATGAAAAAAAATATGATTTAATTATTGAAACTGTTTGGATAAAAATGAAAAGTTTCTTGTACAATGTCATAATTGAATCCATTGATGTCCATAAATGTAAGAAGAATTTTTGAGTTTTGAAGTCTTTTTCACTTTTATGAGATTTTAGAAGAATTATTATTTCTTATTATTTTTACAAAGTTTTGCTGGTCTGATGCCAAAAATTGAATTGTATACTGTAGAATTATGGATGGCTCTGCTAGATTCTGACTCATGCCCTAAATTAAGAAATGGCTCTGTATGTTGTCTCAAGGGTAAGTTTTGCTTCTGCATTTGAGCTACAAATTAAGAGACGGATTTTGAAAAAGATGTTGGGCCTTGAAGAACATTTTCAAGGACAGAAGGGTAAAAAGACAAGTGTTGTTGGTAGATCAGAAATGAGATGTAAATGCTAGACTACAAACAATTTGTCTTTTACAGAGAAAACAACTACAAGCAAAAAAGGCCACTATACAACCTTTCGGATTCAGCCAGACTCCAGAAAAATGTTGCACATTTTGGTTGTTTGTTTTTTTCATATCTCACTTTCAGCATTAAATATACATATATTTTATTGACCTGATTTTAGTCTTGCTAATTAAAGCATCTTACAAAATGTCTTGATTTAGGTTCCTTAGCTTTTGTCTGATATTTCAAAAGCTATTGTGTGAGAGCAGAGGTTTTACACAGTGTTACTGGACCCAAGCATCTGTGTTTAAATCCTTTCTTCAAAGCCCACCAATTGAGACTTTGAGCAGGTTAAGCTCATTCCTGAACTTCAGTTTTCTCTATGTAAGATGGGGTTTTCTGTAGGTATAAAATAAAATAATACATACAAAGCACACAACAAAGTATCTCTTACATAGCAAGTATTAGCAAATTGCATCCTTCCTTTTAAAATTTAAGCATCCTCCAACAAACTTCTGATACTTTACCTCACTACAGATGAATACAAGAGATTAGTTTTCAAAGACTTGTTGAAAACTGTTAGCAGTGTTACTGCAATACCAGTGAAGACTCAGTCTAGTACCCAGTTGTATTCCACTCAATTTTTGTTAGTTGCTTTGGTTTGCTTTGTTATTGTTGTTTGTTTGTTTGCTTTTGTTTCTTAGTGACATGAAGAAAATTAATCTGACCCCTTTAAAAGTTAGGAGAATTTCTTATCTGATCCAGAGGTTCATTAATATTGAAATGAATTAGATACTATTTTAAAATAATTGATAGAAGAAAAAGGTCTTCTCTCTGCAGAGAGGAAAACAATAGAATCAATGAAAGGGAGCCATAAAGTGCTGTGCCTGGTGATTGTCAGTATGAGCCAACCACAGGTGGGAATCTCTTTGGGTAATAGAAATGACTAACTTGCTGACATCATTTAGTAGAATAAGGAGGAGGAAGAGCTGCCTACTAGGGTTTTAGACCATTGAGTAGAAACCTAGAAATAGAAGTGCCATTGATTGCCTTCAGAATGATACTTCTAAGAAATAGGTAAGAGTAAGCTAAAAGTTACATCTTTCTGAGTCTTAATCCAATCAGACTGTAACTAGTGACAGAAGCTACTCAATTGTGACTACATGAGTTCTAAGATTAATTTTCAAAAAACTGCTCTCCTTCTCCTAATGGTTTTCATCACCGTAAATGCTTTTTCTTCCCTAGATTTTCTCTCCATATTCCAGAAATAGGAGCAGGCAGCAGTATGTGGGCTCTGATCTCAAACCACACAGGCTTGCCCACTCCAGCTTCCCAGAAGAAAGTACCTGTCTTTGACAAAGAAGTCAATGAAGATCACTTTAGAACCCCAAACTTTTCTGTTCTGAAACAACGTGACTCATGCGAGACACAGAAGGACTGCACTAGATTACCATGGGTGTGCTCTTAATCATTGCTGAGGTTCCCCATGGAAGAAAAGTGATGTCAGTCACCTCACCTACTAGGGAGATTTGAGTCCTTTCTGGGTCGTTTCCCTTCTTCATGATGGTCCTCAGTGTGCTCTTGCTCAAGTCACCCTTTCTCAACACAAACCTCTTAGGGGCCAATAAATTCATTCTCAATTACCAATAAAACTCTGGGGTAGAAGATGCATTTATACATCATCAAATTCTTATTAAATTTAAATCATTGAGTGACATGAAGAAGCTGAGAATATTTTGTAAGACTAATGATCTCCCTGTCACCAGAGACACTCCTGAAAAGGCAGCTCTCCTGAAGTGTCAGGGTCCATCCTACGAATTTACATAAATAGAGGTTGTTTCCTTTGATCTTTAAAAGACTCCTGTGCTACGTCAATTATATAATCTGTTAGGGAATTAAATAGTACCCTGTTGGGGAATGAGTCTTCTCTGCTCTCTAGCATTTTAGTGTACTGATTTATTTATCATTTTAACCCAAATAAATGGTACTCCTTAACTTTTCTGAGTCATGGGCTTTTTTTTTTTTTTTTTTTTACTAGAATCTGGTGGAAATTATAGATTTTTTTCTTCAGAAAAATGCACATAGATAATTTTGTAATGAATTTCACATTGTCATTGGACTCTCTCAAGTATATCCATGAGCTTCAAAAGAAACACAGCCTCAGCTATTTCAAAGGCATGAAAAACTTGTGTCTAGGACAGGTAGTTCTGACAAGTTTTTCTCATGGGAAACGAAGGGCTGATGTTCACCCAGACAGTGGTGCTGGCTGTTCAATGTCAACACCCATTTTAACTGCAGAGCATCCATTCTGATAGTTCTGTGCCTGTGCCTTTCTATTTTTAGGTGTGTTTAATTTTGTCTTTGCATATAGGAAACATGGATGAACATGGCCAGGGAGAGAGTAAAAGGATGAAAGAACAAGGTGCCTACCATGGAGGATGCAAAAGAAATTTTTCCCCAAGGACTGTAGTCCCAGGTTAGGCATGCTCCAGCCAAACTTTTTCTCAGAGTTATCCCACTTCTCCTATATGCCAGGAATCTCATTAGGCCTGAAGCATGCAGAAAGGGGCATAATTAGTCTTTGTTCAATAGAAGATCATCTTCTGGAGGTGATGGGGCTTTACTTTAGGTCCATAGAACTCATTTACTAAAACCAAATTGTCACACTTCACACATTTGGGTGTCCTTTATTTCTAACTGGAATTGTACTTGACTAGCATTTTTGGAATAATTCTGTTGGCAGTAGTTCTTCTGAGTGAGTACTACAACAAAGTTGTATAAGTCTAACCATTTTAGAATCTACTCTAACCCGAATGTCAACTCCAACAAGAAAACCCCTAAAAGGAAAGAAACAGCTGCCAACTATTTGATGGTTTGACAAAGTGTGGCTGTTTTTCTAGGCTGTGATTTATTTAAATTTTGCAAGCCCTTATCATCTTGCAGGTTTTAGGCACTTTGGTGGTGATTCAGATAAGGTTAAATGAGTTGCTTCCAAAACACAAGACTCTTGGGTGGAAATACGGAAAGACTTAGCGCCAGGTTTTCTGATCTTTGAACCAATGCTCTGCCTCAGAGTTATGGGATTCAGGAGGAATTATTTGACCTCTTTGACCTGGTTTCCTCATGGGAAATATTTTGTTGATGGTGATTTGCTTGCCTCATACAAGGAATTATGGAAAAAACAATGTTAAAAACTTTGAAAGTTCTGTTTCATTTTACACAATGATGCTAATTTCTTTTAAATTAACTTGAGGTTTTTTTTTTTTTTTTTTTTTTTCTCCATCTGCACAAGTAATTACCACTGGATAGCTAGATTGAATGTCCAGCTCTCACATTAGGTAGAGATGTTAAACACGCATGCACACGTGTGCACACACACACTCACACTCACACACATTCACACACCTCTGCCTATCATGAAGCACAACCATACTCATTTTAAAATTACATTTATTTTATTTTTTACTACATTTTTTGAGAATGTGAGGACAGGGGTTAAGGGCTTGAACTTCCTCGTATCCCTCAGTAGTAAAACAAGACCCCTGGGGATATGTGTGCCTGTCACAGCTGTACCCCACACCCAATGCTCCGACTTAAAGAAAATGAGAATGGCTTCTTCCATCACCATTTTGATCTTCTTAAATAATACTAATGTTCATTTACAAGCTTTAAAACAGCAAAGAGGGACAATGAATATGCTAAAATATTGCTTTGTCCATAGTTGTAAATGGTGAGCATGAAAGCAACACAAATAATAAATCTGGTTTCGTATGTTTTGTCTTGGTCACTGGAAAGTCAAAAGTCGATCTTGGTCCAAATTTCTCATCTACAAGATAGACTTGGAACAGACAATTACTATTTTTTGCTATTCTCTTTTGAGCTAGATGTCTATGCATTGCTAGGAAATATCAGGCTTTTTGGTCTTTATATGGTAATAATTTATTTAAAGACTTTAATTGAAATTAAAGAATATTACTTAAAGATTTTTCCCACCTTGGTACTTTACAGTGTCAAAGAATGAAGAAGAAAGAAAATGCAAAAAAAAAAAAAAAAAAAAAACTATACGAAGCTGAATAAACTCAGTGTCATGGCAAATGCCATGTTCTTTCCTTTTTCATTTTTCATTTTTTTTTTTTTTTAAGACAGAGTCTTGCTCTGTAGCCCAGGCTGGAGTGGAGTGGGGTGATCACGGCTCATTGAAGCCTGGAACTCATGGACTCAAGTGATCCTCCAGTCTCAGCCTCCGGAGTAGCTGGGAGTACAGGCACACACCACCATGCCTGGCTAATTTTATATTTTGTAGAAACAGTCTCACTATGTTGCACAGACAGTGCATATGTTCTTTTCATATGTCCTTTCTTATTGAACACGTAAACCAAGTACAAATTTACCAGATGTCATGGACATGTAAATGTGATTTCACTTTAACTATGAGCCATAGATTCCAGGGTACTGTGTTTTTTAGGATTTAGGTTTCACATTCTGATTTTATCTTCAGGAATTAATTGATTTATACACTATAGCACCAAATACATAGAACCTGTGGTCAAATATCAGAATTGATATTCTCTGAACTGAGTTACATTGGAGAAAATCTCAGAGCTTTACATAGTGGCTCTGTTGCAAATTTATAGTCTTGAAGCTCAGCTGAGCACTTTAGACTGCTTATAAATTATGGAGAGTTGGGAAGAATATTTGAAATCTGGACTATCCTAGAATAGCTGGGAAGAAGTTTAAGGTTCAATGTAGGGTGGGAGGAAGAGACAGCTGTCAAAAATTCTAGCTTGGGTAACTGAGACAGAAGATGCCAGAAGATGAGGTATTTTTAGAGGAAGGATGATGAGTCAATTTGGGACACACTGGATAGGAAGCGCTTGTTGGACATCTAGATAGAGATGACCAGTTGAGAGTTAAATATAAAATGTGTAACTCAGAGAAGTAGTCTAGGCAGCCCTCAGAAAATGAACTT
The DNA here is from genome assembly GCF_007565055.1 of Rhinopithecus roxellana. NCBI lineage: Eukaryota > Metazoa > Chordata > Mammalia > Primates > Cercopithecidae > Rhinopithecus > Rhinopithecus roxellana. The sequence goes on from NC_044550.1 coordinate 61,291,472, forward strand.
AAGCCATTTGAGGAAGAAAATGAACACAGTTTAACAGTTGCATTAAGCAGGGCTCCCCTGTGGACACAAAGTTAGAATGAAAATCATATGTAATTGTTCCTTTAGCCTAGCCTACCATCGGAGCCACTGACTGCAGTGTGAGGTCTCTTTTTTTTTTTTTTTTTTTTTTTTGAGACAGAGTCTCACTCACCCAGGCTGGAGTGCAGTGACCGGATCTCAGCTCACTGTAAGCTCCGCCTCCCGTGTTTACGCCATTCTCCTGCCTCAGCCTCCCGAGTAGCTGGGACTACAGGCGCCTGCCACCTCACCCGGCTAGTTTTTTGTATTTTTTAGTAGAGACGGGGTTTCACCATGTTAGTCAGGATGGTCTCGATCTCCTGACCTCGTGATCCGCCCGTCTCGGCCTCCCAAAGTGCTGGGATTACGAGCCGTCTCTTTTAGTCTGGATTCTGAGTGCATAGTGGAACTTCAGAGGAGGGCAGAGTCTGCTCAATTCCTCTTTGGGCAGGAGAGGGCACAGAGTTAGCAGTGACCTGCAACCAAAGGATAGTTTCCTCACTGTAAGGAAAATTCTGGACAATAATATTAAATGATTGCTCACAGAAAGATGAATTTAAGTGCTCTGAAAATAACAGCAATGCTTTGGCTTGAAAAAAGGTAAACTCTTCCAAAATTAGAGAGATATTTTATATAGACCAGAAAAAGTAGTGAAAGAAGCTGTCACACCGACTGATAGTAATATGGTAGGTCTGGGAACTATGCTGAGTGCTTTATGTATATTAACTCATTTAGTTCTCACTAAACCCTGTGGAGTAGGTACTGTTATCATTTTACAGTATGAGGAAACTGACACCCAGAGATTTTAAATATTTTATCCAGGGTTAAACAACTAGTAAGGGGCAGAGCAAAGACTTGAATTTAGGCAATCTGGGTTCAGAGATCATGACCTTGTAATACACTTCCTGTGTTAAATCAAAACAACCCACTTTCGTTTCAACATACCACATGCAAGGTTCATACCAGTACAATTTGCGCCATAAATAGAGCAAATGCTATGAAAAGGCTGATAGATAATAGGAAGCTTTAATATCTACACTGATTTAATCCAGAGTTTTACTCTCCCTCACCATGGAGAAACTATGCAGTGCTATGAAAGAATGCTCAACAGTGTTTTGTTTTGTGTTTTTTTTTTCCAACTATCTCCTCTGCAGAACTCTGTGCTAATGACAGAATTTGCATACTAATGATAATTGCAACCAAGAAAGCTGTATTCTCTTTCTACTCGAGGCAATTGAATAAAGAAGTGCTGTGAGGCAATTATTGCAGTTAGTTATAGAAAATTCTCTGAAAAATAAGACCAAAATATATATACTCAAATTCAGTATGATTGCATTTATCAAAATTATTTGCTCCTTTTAAATCATCGTAATAATAGAATTATTGCTCTGGGTTCTTTGACTGTGTTAACCCAGTCCTCCCAATGGCTCTATTATTTAGGTTTACATTTTTCCATTTTATGGATGAGAAAAAAGAGAAGTTTAACAATGTGCCCAATAACACAGGTATAAAGTTTAACAAGGTTATTAAGAGATCATTTAGATCATATTTCTATTCTCTTATTTTTATTCTATCTTTTGATTATTATAAAACTAATTATAAATGCTGCTAGACATACTTTGCTGTTATAATTTTACTACATATGATGGAACACTTTTACCCTACAATTTCAGTGCCCTTTTACTTGATTATGGCAAAATTCTTTGCTAATGACACCTGATTTTCTAACTATTCCAATGACACCTTAACATGCATGACTGTGTTGTTGGGTTACTTTTTCCATGGGAGTTTCACTAATTCCATTTACCTGCCAGTCGGTGTACTTCAACATTGTTAATTTATATTAGCATTAGAAACTCATTGAGAACACAAGTCAATACTCAATTCAAAATAAGGTGACTTTAATTTAATTTCTTTAGGTATAAGAAATCCTAAAATTTGAACCACAATAAAAAACTGCAGGATTGGAAACCTAGATTCAGGACAAGACAACCAAAATCATAAAGACTCCTTTACAACTTCATAGTTTGTGCAGTCTTAGCAAATAATATTATTTTCATGATCAGAAAGTGTATTTAAACTTTAATGTAAGGTTTTATTTTATTTTGTCTAATTTTTATTGGCATTACAGACAAGATAATTTTATTCTTTTCTAATTGCTTTAATGTCTTTCTTGTTCGATATTTTCTGGTTTTTTGTTCAGTTATCATGACTGTTATTTAGAAACAGACTTTTGAACTGTGAGTCTTAAAGGTGACTAAGTTCAGAGCATAGCCAGTCCTTGTATTTATGGGTAATTGACTTTTTTTTTTCTGATAGGGTCTCACCTGTTGCCCAGGCTACAGTGCAATAGTGAGATCACAGCTCACTGCAGTCCCAAACACTGGGCTCAAGGTATCCTTCCCTCTCAGCCTCCTGAGTAGGTGGAACTATAGGTATGTTCCATCACACCCTGCTAATTTTCCTTTTTTCTTTTTTTAGATACGGAGTCTTACTATACTGGCCAGACTGGTCTCAAACTTCTGGGCTCAAGCAATCCTCCCACCTGCCTCAATTTCCCAAAATGCTGGAATTACAGGCATAAGTCATCACACCTGGCCAGTAATTGACTCTGAAAGTAATACATAAAGATTGGAAAGTGATCTAAGTTCTGAATTCAAATATTAACACATGCATTTTGCTATTTCTTTGTTTTTTAATTGCAGTAAGAACAAATAACATGAGATCTGTCTTCTTATCAAATTTGTAAGTATATACTAGAGTAATGTTAACTACAGGCACAGTGTTGTACAGCATTTGTTCTACATGATGTTCTACAGATATCTGTAGAACTTCTTCTTCTTACCTAACTCAAACTATGCCTGCTAAATGACAAATACCCATTTTCCTCTCACTCAGCCTCCAGCAACCACTATCCTACTTTCTGTTTCTGCCAGTTTTACTAAATTAAACTCCATATATAAGTGGAATCACATAGTATTTGTCCTTCTGTGACTGGCTTATTTTACTTAGCATAATGTCCTCCAAGTTCATTCATGGTTTCTTATATAGCAGGATTTCTTTGTTTATTATGGTTAGATAATATTGCATTATATTTTTATAACACATTTTCTTTATCCATTCATCTCTCAGTGGAAATTTTGGTCATTTCCACATTATAGTTATTGTGAATAATCATTCAAAAGAACAGAATAGGGAGCCAAGAAGGAAACTCATGCTTATGTGGTCAACTGGTGTTTGGCAAGAGTCCAAGAATACTCAATGGGAAAAAGAGAGTCTCTTTAATTAATGATGTTGGGAAAACTGAATATCCAATGCAAAATAATAAAATTGAACACTCCTCTCACACCATACATAAAAATCAACTCCAAGTAGGTTAAAAATTAAAAGTAAGACCTAAAACTGTAAAACGCGTAGTAGAAAACAAAGCTTCATGACATTTGTCTCAGCAATTATTTCATGGGTATGACACCAGAAGCATAAACAACAAAATGAAAAATAGACAAGTGTGATTACATAAAACTAAAAAGTTTTGCAAAGCAAAAGAAATAACACAGTGAAAAGTCAACCTATGAAATGGGAGAAAACAATTATAAACTATATATCTGATAAAAGAGTAATTTCCAAAATATATAAGGAACAACTTAATAGCAAAAAAGCAAGTAAGTCAATTAGAAAGTGGACAAAGGACTTGAATAGACATTTCCCCCAAAATGATGTAAAAATGACTAACAAGTGTATGAAAAAGATATTCCCACTAATAGTTAACTATTCTCACTAATAGTTAACTATTCCCACTAATAGTTAAAAGCATCACTCCGCCACACGTGGTGGCTCACACCTATAATCCCAGCACCTTGGGAGGCTGAGGTGGGTGGATCATGAGTTTAGAAGATTGAGACCATCCTGGCTAACACGGTGAAACCCAGTCTCCACTAAAAATAAGAAAAAATTAGCCGGGCTTGGTGGCGGGACACTGTAGTCCCAGCTACTGGGGAGGCTGAGGCAGGAAAATGGCGTGAACCCGGGAGGCAGAGCTTGCAGTGAGCCTAGATCGTGCCACTGCACTCCAGCCTGGGTGACAGAGCGAGACTCCATCTCAAAAAAAAAAAAAAAAAATAACATAAAATAAAGATATCATCACTTAACGTCATTAGTCATCAGGAAAACACAAATCAAAACCACAATGAGATATTGTTTCGTAACTGTTAGAATGGCTATTATATAATTTTTTAAAAACTGGTGTTGACAAGGATGTGGGGAAATTGGAAGACTTGTAGACTGTTGGTGGGAAAATCAAATGGTGCAACCACTATGAAAAATAATTTAGAAGTTCCTCAAGAAGTTAAAGATAGAACTATCATATAATCCAGCAATCCCACTTCTGTATGTTTGTGTAATTGAATTAAAATCAAGATCTTGAAGAGATATATGCACTCCCATATTTATTGCAGCATTAATCGCAATAGCCAAGACATGGATTTGAAAGCTATTAATATGTCAGACAAATTGTCCAAAAGGAGCTTTGCTCGGTAAAGAAACAAAGGGAGGGGGGTGGGATTTGTGTTTCTCAAGTTACTTCGATTTTAACTATTACAGTGTTTTGAAATTTCTCCAGTGTAAACATGTATTAAACACAAGTATAACAGCCAACAAGTTTGACGGAGAGTTAACCAAATTTAACTCAAAGCATCATTTTCAAATGCCTCCTCTACAGTGTTCTTTCTAGTGAAGTAAATGTTTGGTTATATGAAGAGATCCTTTAGTGATAAACTTTTACAATAAACATGAGTAATCTACATAATCAAATAACTTTTGAAGAGTCAGGCTTCTAATTTCATAATATTACAAAAGTAAATGTTGATGTCCTAAATCATACTCAGGTTTTGTTCAAATATGAGAGAAGAACTTATAATGTAATGGAGAGAATTATTGGTCCTGTACAGATGATCTGAGGAAACAAGATGGAGACTGCCACAGCAGCAGGATACTAAGGAAATTAACTCAATCTTTGCAGAGAATTCTAGTTGTCTCTTCAGCATTCATGACCCTCCACTGTCCTTCTTAAGAAGAGAAATCAATTTTTAACTGAGTTCCTTGTCAGCTTATGGTCATATGACTATCTTCTGACCAACAAGATACAAATGGACATGTATGAGACTTCTGGAAAATTGTTTATAGAGAATCTACTTCTAGAAGGAACACATTTTTAATTCTCTTAGCTTTCTTCTACTTAATCTGCAACTCAGATATATGAGAGCTCAAGTTTCAGCAGCCATCCTGGTCCATGAGGAAATTTTGAGGGTAAGAACTATGCAGAGGGATGAAGGGGGAGAATGATTGGCACTAACCTACTAGCTCTGAACAACCTATTTCCAGACTTACTATGTAATGTGACATTTTTACCTAGATGACACTGTTTGTGCAGTTATTTAAATATTTTATTACTTTCTACTATCTTTACTTAGAAAGTTCTAAAACATGAACAAATGAAAATGTGATACAAATGATAAAACAATACAATTGACACAGTTCTAGGAAGAAGCAAATTCTTAGCTTTAATTGTCTACCCTTTAGATTTATGTCATCCAATTGTCTGCTTAATTATGAAAGAAAATAAATATGTATAAATGGTAAACACAAATATGTATGCAGTGTTAAAACATATTTTTGAATATCTTTAAAATAGTTTATAAGGAGTAGTTTATCTTTTGACTTTTTATATGGAGTTTTTCATAGAAATTTTTAAGAATTAATTATAAATGAAAGCAGAAAACTCCTGTAGTTACTTCGGGAATTTCGTGCTTTATAATGATGGTGTGACACTCAAAACAATTTTGAACATTTCTTCAAAATTAAAAGAATATTTTGGCCAGGCGCGGTGGCTCAAGCCTGTAATCCCAGCACTTTGGGAGGCCGAGACGGGCGGATCACGAGGTCGGGAGATTGAGACCATCCTGGCTAACCCGGTGAAACCCCGTCTCTACTAAAGAATACAAAAAACTAGCTGGGCGAGGTGGCGGGCGCCTGTAGTCCCAGCTACTCGGGAGGCTGAGGCAGGAGAATGGCGTGAACCCGGGAGGCGGAGCTTGCAGTGAGCTGAGATCCGCCCACTGCACTCCAGTCCGGGCGACAGAGAGAGACTCCGTCTCAAAAAATAAAAAAAAAAAAGAATATTTTGTGAAAACTTGTAAGTGGTGACAAATACTCATTCTTTAGAGTAGGTTTGACTTGAGAACCAGCCTTCAGTCACAGATCAAAGAGGAATGTTACTGAAGAAATCAGACAAGTTTGGTCACAAAAGTATGCACCTGCATGTCTTGTGAAGGAGCTCTGAGATTGCCATGAGAAAAAAAAAGCATTTTTTGAAATTAGTGTCTGGCTTCCAAAGTGAGTCTTGTGAAGGAATATTCATTTGGTTGTATAATTTACAAGCACAGTGTCATTTCCAGATGTAGTTTAGTAAGTTTCATTTTTTAAAAACAGGCTTTTGTAATGCAACTTTTTTCCTCCTATCCTATTGCAATGTCTTTATTTATTTATTTGTTTGTTTGTTTATTTATTTATTTATTTATTTATTTATTTATTTTTGAGATGGAGTCTTGCTCTGTTGTCCAGACTGGAGTGCAGTGGCACCATCTCGGCTCACTGCAAGCTCCACCTCCCGAGTTCATGCCATTCTCCTGCCTCAGCCTCCCAGGTAGCTGGGACTACAGGTGCCTGCCACCATACCTGGCTAATTTTTTGTATTTTTACTAGAGACAGGGTTTCACCGTGTTAGCCAGGATGGTCTCCATCTCCTGACCTCATGATCTGCCTGTGTCAGCCTCTCCCAAAGTGCTGGGATTACAGGTGTGAGCCACTGCACCCAGCCTGCAATGTCTTTATTTATAGCTTCCCACACCTCCAAGATTTTCCTACATTTAGTGTTCAGCATATCCGAGTTACTGGCCAAGGGCAGCAACTACAGAAGAGCTGTCAGCATTGCAAACTTACAAGGACTTCAAAATGTCATTGCTTAGTAGACCCCTGCTCTCTCTACTTGTTCTCTCTCAGAATCAATTTGACTCAGGATCCAAGATTTCTGAGATAGCCACCAAGGAATCATTCTGCCTAGATTCATAGTTCTTTTTGTTCTCTCCAAAATTAACTTATTCCATGGGGTCATATATCATCTTTGGTCCCTATTCCTAAGTTTTACAACTTTCTACTTGCCCCTCTGGATCTTTGACTTCTGTGAATAAAGATTCCATTGTCCCTTTATATTCACGGCAGTGCCCTCATGAAGCCTGAGTTGTTCCCATAGCCAAGAGATACCTGACTATGTAATTCAAAATCCTAACGGCATTTATTCTCCTGGAAATATGACTGAGTCCCTTGTTTCAACTGTCTCTGTCTGGCCCATGATGGTTTGAGGTAAAAAGAGTTTGTTTCCTCCTGTCTATACGATCTTTTCTTCACTGATAGTTGTTCATGTCAAAAAGTCTGTGGCTTTCTTTAGAAACAAAATAAAATCCAAATTTCTTAACAAACTCCACGTAACCCCACATGAAGTGGTCCTTGTGTTACCAAAACACACTTGGTCTAGTTCCTGCTGCTCGCTTAACAGAAAGCCAATCACTGCTGAGATGATGAGTATTGCCAAGGAACAAGGCTTTAATTGGGTGCCGCAGCCCAGGAGATGGGAGATCAGTCTCTAATCCACCTCCTGACCCACCAATAGTAGGAGTTTAGACAGCAAGGAAGAAATATAACAATGTATAAGAAAGTGGGAACTAGGAAGGGGCAAGGAATCAGTCATGATGAGTGAGGGGTTGGCAACTCATTATCTGGATGTGGTGATCTGGTGAGTCTCAGTTCTTTGATACTTCTTGAGATTCCTGGGGACCCTTTCCTGAGGAAAGAATTCATATAAAATAAATATAAGTTTTAAGCTTTAAGAACAGAAGGGTCAATTTCTATGTTTATCAGAAAGAAAAAAAAAAAAAACCTATTCTATGGGACTATTGGATGGGTTTCACTTGCCTATCACTTCAACTTTAAGTTCCTCCATCCTCCCTCTTAGTCCCTAAACTCCATGTATTCTGGCCATCTTTCCTGCTGCTAAACACACCAAGTTTGTTCGTAATTTTCATATTCTGTACTCACTGTGCCTTCTGTTGGAAATGTTTGATTTTCAGATCTTCTCTTAGCTGCCTCTTCTTAGGATTCAGATTCCAAGTCCCACCTTCTCTAAACATTGTAGGTAAAGTGGTTACCGATCCTGCCCTCTCATTTTTCATCTTCTTTCTTCACATAAACCAGAGGCAGCTGGACACTTTAAAATGTTTTTTCCCCAAGTTTTTATGGCCTGCTCGTCTGTTAGAGTTTGTCTGTAAATGATAACACCAGATTTTTTTCTTCCTCCTGTTTCTGGATTTGTCTTGATTTTTAAATTCTTTCTTGGCTTTGTAAGTTAAGCGCCTGAGCTTAACTGTCTGGGTCTTGAAATTTGGACAACTTCCTTGAATTCTGAACTACATAGTTTTATAAACATTGCGTGGGATTGTTTATTTGGTTGGTGTGAGCAATCAGTCTATACCACAGCTCTTTAAGTAAGCACTAGGCCTCTTTCCGCTTACCCCACTCTGAGCACCACCATGTAGCCCCACAATTAGGAAGCAAGATCTGACAAAGCCTTCGGTGTCCTCTAACAACCTTCTTACTAAATGCAAGAAATTTCTGTCACTTCCTGGTAAGTAGATATCCAGCTTCTTCATGAATAACTGGTAACAGGGAGTCCACTATTTTACTAGACAGGTCATGCCAACTACACAAAATTCTAAGACTCCTTAGAGACTTCTTGCTTATACTTATCTTAAAATGTTTCCTGGAAACCTCTACAGAATAGTTCAAATTTTACATTCTAGATGACACAAAATAATTATTCACCATGTGCTAGCTACATGACCTGGTTAAGAATGGTCACAATCTAGGCATAGATTTGAGGAGCTGTGGATAAACCCAGCTATCAAAACCAAAAAACTATGGCAAGATCACTAATATCACAGTGTGGCAATCAAGTGATCAAGAAGGCACATACTTCTTTCTTCACCATGCCTACTAATACCATTTATTTTCCACTGAGAATCCAGGAATATATAACACCTCTACCCCTGAAAGGAGAGAGTTTTCCAATAATTGTTGAAGGGTAAAAGGGAAACATAAAGCTTTAAGTCTTTCTAAAGATAATTTATGATGTCCTCAAAACCTGCTCTCTTGTGCAAACAAATCCCAGGTTAATTTCTGTGTTTTCTAGGGAGCTTTACAGACTTGTGCCTCAGTTGTCTCTGATCAATGTTCCCCAACAAGTTCCCAAACAATTATTTTTTTTTTCTGGTTGAGTTCTCACAATATAGCTCTTGAATATCTCTGCTTTGGAAAAATTGAACATCTGTAGCTCTCCTCCCTATTCCATTACCATGGCATTTATTGAGTGCTAAAATGTACAAGATTGTATTTGTCTCTATGGTGTTAGGGTCCATATGCTGGTAGTCTTTATCCTTTTTCTTCTTTGAAGGTGTCCCTCCTTCACAGGGCTCACTGAAATATAGAACAGGTATTATAAGTTCATGTGCATGACTATTTTTATCTCAGAGGGAAGGATTGTGGTATACAATTTATACACAAGAGATAAATTATAGACACACAGTCTCTGGTTACTCACTTAGCTTAAGCAGGTTTACATATGTTAAAGAGTATCTTGTAGGCATGTTCTCCCTCTAACTCCAATCATTGATTCCTCGATTTCATTTTCTTGCTATTTCACTGGGACATTTCACTGGGACATTTCACCTGGTAGGACAAGACTTAATTTTTTTTTTAGTACCCTTTAAGTCCTGGAACAAAGTTCTCTCAGGGGCTTGAAATCCAAATTTCAGAGGGAAACTGCTTTCCATAGTCATCTAAACAGTTGGCAAAGATACAGTCCTGTGATCTTTCCACTTACAATTTTACTACTAGTTTTCCCTTTGTTTAAGAAATAACAATCTGATCATTATTCTTTACCACCTACATCTAGATTCAGTCATCATATTCTGAAAATCCTCCATCTCCTATCTTATGTCCATTCTTCTTTTTGCCTTTCTTTACTACAAAACAGTTAATTTCTTGGGACAGTAGTTTTGCCTTGGTATTTTTGAATTCCTGTCCATAGAACAGAGAGAAAGTGAATGAATGCCCATCTAAAAGCTCTCAACTGCTTGTGCTGCATCTGTACCTTCTAACATTAGCATCTTCTTCCAAAATTACCATAGGAATCCTTGAAGCCTCATCTTTGAGGAAACCATTTGCATTAATAGCAAGGTACATGCATGCATATCTTTATTATCATTTATTATTATTATTATTATTGTTATTATTATTTGGGACAGAGTCTTGCTCTGTCGCCCAGGCTGGAGTGCAGTGGTGTGATCTCAGCTCACTGCAACCTCTGCCTCCCAGGTTCAAGCGTTTCTCCTGCCTCAGCCTCCCATGTAACTGAGATTTCAGGTATGCACCACTGCACCCGGCTAATTTTTGTATTTTCAGTAGAGACAGGGTTTCACCATGTTGACTAGGCTGGTCTCAAACTCCTGACCTCAGGTGATCTGCCCACTTCAGCCTCCAAAGGGCTGGGATTATAGGTGTGAGCCACCATGCCTGGCTACATGCATGCATATCAATTGTCAATAGACAATTGTTTTGTCTGGTTTGATGTGGTCCACTTACACCAAGACATCTCTACCTCAATTATGATGCAGGTCCTTTGGATCCAGCCTGATGGAATGTCCTCTCTTTCCTTCTCTTTCTCCTATATCAACTGTATATGTTAGCATGCATACAATTCCACAGTCAAAAACATTAAAATAAACTAGGAAAAAAAAATGTTAAGTAATGTTTCCCTTCAAGAGTCTAAAGAACTAGAAGAGTTCCTAGGTAACCCACAACAGATTAACACCAGGATATCTGAACAAAAATCTTTATATTACATGAACTAAAAATCAGTGGTTGAGTTTGTTATATACCAAAGGTCTGCATCTTGTCACTTGAGACAATTCACAAGGAGAACAGAAATTTGAAAGAATAAATCTGACTAAGCCAGAAGCATTTTCCACCAGGTGTCAACACGTTTCCCATCTGTTGGGGATGAGGAAAGCTTTGTATCTGCTCCATCTCTGTACTCTTTCCTTCTTCAGACAACAGGACAAAACTTAACATTGTTGCTAAAGCAATTTTTATTTTGACAACTTTAGCATTTCATCATTATGCCTTTGTTTCAATGGAAAATAGTTCTCCCACACTCTTCACTGGAGATGACTTTCTTACTAAGCCAAAGCTTTTGCCTCTTCTTACATAACAAATGTGTACACAACCCACCTGCTTCTGGGTTACTTTCCATCTGTTCATCAAGACAAACCCTATTACATATGAAAACAACTCTTTTCCTTTTTATGAACATTATGTCTCCATGTAAATTGAATTTGTAATCAAGTTAGGTCTTCTTTTTAGACAACAAAAATATTTCAGGAACTTCATGACAATTGATTTACAGAATATCCTGGTTAGCCAGGATATTTGTCTTAGGTATAGTGAAATATTTTTATAGACAACGGATAATTTCGATTTTAAAATAATCACTTGGACTGTAAATTCAGTGAAAAAGCCATCTCTTCCTTAAGCAGAAGCCAAATGGAGTTGCAAGTCATACAAACCTTAGGATATCAGAGCAACTGAGACACTGGGGATCATCTAGTGTGTTCCCAGCTTTGGAGCTCTTTGAGAATTTGAAAAGAAAGCTATAAACCCTCCTCGGAAAAAGTATACATGCACTCAGAATGTTCATAGTGTATCAGGGTCCTTTTGTTCTTCTGGGCCAAAAATCATAACCCAGGTAAGGAACACTTGATTTAGTCCAACTCTTTCATTCTGATAACAAATGAAATCTCATAGAAGCCAACTGATTAACTTAAGATTCTAATTATTTAAGCCTACAAATTATATTACCTATTAACAGAACAATTTTTTCTTACCATAATAGACTATGTTTTGTTGTCTTTCAAGTATATTTGAATTTATTTCTGCTTATTTTATTGATGAATACATTATAGTAACATTAAACTCAATCACTTACTTTTATAGGTAAGGAAACCATATCCCCAGAGGTTAACTGGTCTAAAAATCAATTTCCTAAGGAGAAATATTCAGAATATTTCCAAATTTCTTTTATTTTGCCCTTTATGTTTCAATGATCTTGGGACTTGAACAGGTGTGTACTATTATTATCACATTTATAATTTTATTTTATCAAGAATTTAAAGAGACAATAAAACCGCCACGTTGATTTCTCCAAAGGCAGCATTGACTTTTCTCTGAAGTTGTGTATTTTATTTTTGACTATTGGATTACATAAAATATTAGAGGAAAAAAGCATTTGGAAAAATACTAAAAGAAAAATGAGATGGTAATTACAATGTACCCAGTCTTTTTCTGTTTCCTTCTGCACATAGTCTAATTCCTGTCTTTCTAACATGAGATTGTTGAGTGATTTAAAATCATGTTAATCATTTTAATGTTCTCAGTTGTAGGGGAAAATGAAATAGCTAAATTTATGCTAAAAATAAACCTTGCAGATTTGCTGGATGGCATGACGTTTGAGTGTAAACAACTGTCGTCCCTCTTGGAAAGCTAATCCTGCCTGGTTTTGACTTTCCTAAGGGAGTGTTTTAACAGGTTTTTAAAGCTGCATGTTGAATAATTGTTTCCACAACTAGCACAGATTGGTTTTCTCAAAAGAAAAAATGAAAATGAAAGTTTCATCCAATTAAAATAGGACTATTAATAGCATGTTGTGTGGGAAAGGAAAAGGCTGCTCCTCAAAGGCCTGTGCAGTTCATCACAGAAACACAAATTTTCACAGCAACTGAAAGAGCTGGGTGAAAGTTGAAGATTTTATGAAGAAATAGAAAAGCAAATGATTTTGCTTTCTTTAGTTGGCACAAGTGAGAGTATTAACATCCCTGCCAGAGAGGAGTAGGTGCCTTCACATTGGCTCCACCAACTTCACAGTGCAAGAAGATGGTTCAGCAGAGAAAGCTCCAAATTCACTTGACCTTTAAGTTATTTATACCCTACTGTCAATAGGAGGCAAGGTTAGCACCATATCATAGGGTATCAACCTTAAGAATGCCCTTAACTCTGTTCCCTGATCTGGCAGATCATCCTTTCATTAAATAATTCCACATTTTTTGAGGGAAAACACTTTAAAATTTTGGATTGTTAGACAATCTAGTCATTTAGTATATTTTATCCGAAATCAAGAAAAATACATTTGTGAATTTATATTCAAATTTTAAGACTTGGGATTTCAATAAATGGCTGTTGATGCCATCATGAGTCAGCGTATTTCTATTCCAGCAGCCCACTTTCCATACTGTTTGATGCCAAAGACCAAGGGTCCAAGAAGGACAGATACACCAATATGAATTCAAACACTGTGTTAAGTGAATAATTCTGTAAATCGCTTTTCTCACATGTAGCCTTTTCTCACATGTAACCACCTGCGTGCCTGTGTATTATATGATTCCATTATATAAAATTAAAAATCAACAAAATTAATCTAGAATATTAGAAGTCAAAACACCATTTACTTTTGGGGAAGAGTGGAGTATGAGGAAGCTTATGGCACACTGACAACATTCCTATGTTTGATCTAAATGGTGATTTACATGGATTTGATTGGTTTGTGATAATTCTGAACTATGCACATAGATGTGTATACTTCTCTGTTGTGTGTTACTACATATAATAAGCAAACAAGAAAATCCATGTTAAGGATTCTATCACCAATTTTTTAAAAATTATCCTGCCTGGCACAGTGGCTCACATCTGTAATCCTAGCACTTTGGGAGGCGGAGGCGGGCAGATCTCGAGGTCAGGAGATTGAGACCATCTTGACTAACATGGTGAAACCCCATCTCTACTAAAAAGTACAAAAAATTACCCAGGCTTGGTGGCGGGTGCCTGTAGTCCCAGCAACTTGGGAGGCTGAGGCAGGAAAATGGCATGAACCCAAGAGGCGGACTTAGCAGTGAGCTTAGATCCCGCCACTGCACTCCAGCCTGGGCGACAGAGCGAGACTCCATCTCAAAAAACAATAATAATAAAAATAATAAGAGCTATTTATGACAAACCCACAGCTAATATCATTCTGAATGGGCAAAAACTGGAAAAATTCCCTTTGAAAACTGGCACAAGACAGGGATGCCCTCTCTCACCACTCCTATTCAACATAGTCTTGGAAGTTCTGGCTAGGGCAATCAGGCAAGAGAAAGAAATAAAGGGTATCCAGTTAGGAAAAGAAGAAGTCAAATTGTCCCTGTTTGCAGATGACATGATTGTATATTTAGAAAACCCCATTGTCTCAGCCCAAAATCTCCTTAAGCTGATAAGCAACTTCAGCAAAGTCTCAGGATACAAAATTAATGTGCAAAAATCACAAGCATTCTTATACACCAGCAACAGACAGGCAGAGAGCCAAATCAGGAATGAACTTCCATTCACAATTGCTTCAAAGAGAATAAAATACCTAGGAATCCAGCTTACAAGGGATGTAAAGGACCTCTTCAAGGAGAACTACAAACCACTGCTCAGTGAAATAAAAGAGGACACAAACAAATGGAAGAACATACCATGCTCATGGATAGGAAGAATCAATATCGTGAAAATGGCCATACTGCCCAAGATTATTTATAGATTCAATGCCATCCCCATCAAGCTACCAATGAGTTTCTTCACAGAATTGGAAAAAACTGCTTTAAAGTTCATATGGAACCAAAAAAGAGCCCGCATTGCCAAGACAATCCTAAGTCAAAAGGACAAAGCTGGAGGCGTCACGCTACCTGACTTCAAACTATACTACAAGGCTACAGTAACCAAAACAGCATGGTACTGGTACCAAAACAGAGATATAGACCAATGGAACAGAACAGAGTCCTCAGAAATAATACCACACATCTGCAACCATCTGATCTTTGACAAACCTGAGAGAAACAAGAAATGGGGAAAGGATTCCCTATTTAATAAATGGTGCTGGGAAAATTGGCTAGCCATAAGTAGAAAGCTGAAACTGGATCCTTTCCTTACCCCTTATACGAAGATTAATTCAAGATGGATTAGAGACTTAAATGTTAGACCTAATACCATAAAAACCCTAGAAGAAAATCTAGGTAGTACCATTCAGGACATAGGCATGGGCAAGGACTTCATGTCTAAAACACCAAAAGCAACGGCAGCAAAAGCTAAAATTGACAAATGGGATCTAATTAAACTAAAGAGCTTTTGCACAGCAAAAGAAACTACCATCAGAGTGAACAGGCAACCTACAGAATGGGAGAAAATTTTTGCAACCTACTCATCTGACAAAGGGCTAATATCCAGAATCTACAAAGAACTCAAACAAATATACAAGAAAAAAACAAACAACCCCATCAAAAAGTGGGCAAAGGATATGAACAGACGTTTCTCAAAAGAAGACATTCATACAGCCAACAGACACATGAAAAAATGCTCATCATCACTCGCCATCAGAGAAATGCAAATTAAAACCACAATGAGATACCATCTCACACCAGTTAGAATGGCAGTCATTAAGAAGTCAGGAAACAACAGTTGTTGGAGAGGATGTGGAGAAATAGGAACACTTTTACACTGTTGGTGGGATTGTAAACTAGTTCAACCACTATGGAAAACAGTATGGCAATTTCTCAAGGATCTAGAACTAGATGTACCATATGACCCAGCCATCCCACTACTGGGTATATACCCAAAGGATTATAAATTAGTCCACTACAAAGACACATGTACACGTATGTTTATTGTGGCACTATTCACAATAGCAAAGACTTGGAATCAACCCAAATGTCCATCTGTGACAGACTGGATTAAGAAAATGTGGCACATATACACCATGGAATACTATGCAGCCATAAAAAAGGATGAGTTTGTGTCCTTTGTAGGGACATGGATGCAGCTGGAAACCATCATTCTTAGCAAACTATCACAAGAAGAGAAAACCAAACACCGCATGTTCTCACTCATAGGTGGGAACTGAACAATGAGATCACTTGGACTCGGGAAGGGGAACATCACACACTGGGGCCTATCATGGGGAGGGGGGAGGAGGGAGGGATTGCACTGGGGAGTTATACATGATATAAATGATGAATTGATGGGAGCTGACGAGTTGATGGGTGCAGCACACCAACATGGTATAAGTATACATATGTAACAAACCTGCACGTTATGCACATGTACCCTAGAACTTAAAGTATAATATAAAAAAAAAAAAAAAATAAATAAATAAATAAATAAATAAATATTATCCTAAATAAATGCAGAGATAAATGTTCATGATTGGTAAAATTTAACATTGTAGGATGCTATTCTTCTCAAATTAACTTATGAATTCAGTACATTTTCTTTTCCTCTTTCTTTCTTTCTTTCTTTTTCTTTTTCTTTTTTTTTTTTTTTGATGGAGTCTCGCGCTGTCCCCAGGCTCGAGGCAGTGGTGCGATCTCAGCTCACTAAAAGCTTTGTCTCCCAGGTTCACGCCATTCTCCTGCCTCAGCCTCCCGAGTAGCTGGGACTACAGGCACCCGCCACCACGCATGGCTATTTTTTTTTTTTGTATTTTTAGTAGAGATGGGGTTTCACCATGTTAGCCAGGATGGTTTTGATCTCCTGACCTCGTGATCCACCCACCTCAGCCTCCTAAAGTGCTGGGATTACAGGCGTGAGCCCCTGCGCCCTGCCGAATTCAGTACATTTTTTGACAACATTTCAGGAGAAGTTTTTGAGGAACTGAGCAAACTGATTCGAAGATCATATGAGCAAACAAAGGTCTGTGAGAAACAAAGATTACCAATAAGAAGAGCGAAGAAAGAAAGAGACTCAACCTAAGGTGTATGAAGACATGTCGCAACATCATTTTAATGATACAAAATAAAGTAGAATACGTAGTATGGTTCCCGCATGGAAACAAAAAGACCAGTGGAATGCAATATTGAGGCACAAACAAAGTATCGTTTGGATCGAAAGTTGGAGCATAATAGAGGTGAAATAAATCTGTTGTCATTGACAGAAATAAAAAGAGTATTTAGTAGATAATTGTATGAGATTTTATTATATGGAGAAAAATTAAGTTGCACAAAATATAAACAAAAATAAACCCTAGATGTCCTAAACTTGATAGCTAAAATTAAAAGGCTACTAGAATAAAGGAGGATATATTTGTAATAGATAGTTGGGAAATCTGTCACTGAGAAAAAGGGGAAATGAAATAGAAAAATCAGTCAAGTCTCTACATAGATAGTACCAAAGGGGAAACTTGAGTGGCCAGCAAGGGTACAAAATGGTGACTACCACCAACAGTAGCCGGAGCAGTTAAATACTCCTTTTGACTCCTAAAATTATACAAATGTAGAAAGTTAAATTATAGTAAAACTCGGCAATTACAGAAGGAAAAGGGAATCCTCAGGCATGTCTGGTGAGAATGCAGACTGAAACATTTTGGAGCTCAATCCAGCATTCCTTAATGAAAAGAGTGGTGTCTACCCAATGACAAATATGTTGAGAAAGCAATTTCTCACGTCTCTTAAGGATATGACTATATCCTAGAGCATTCATTAAACACATTTGCAAGGATGAAGAGAAAAATAAGAGACAGGCCTTACGAAGACCACTAATACCAGTGTGCCTTTAATTGAAGAGTACAATGAACTCCAGTTTCTGCACCTTAAGTGCAAGTGAGAAAGGGGGAAAAGTAGAAATAAAAAGAAATCCTATTTATAGGCCGGGTGCGGTGGCTCACGCCTGTAATCTCAGCACTTTGCGAGGCCGAGATGGGCGGATCACAAGGTCAGGAGATAGAGACCGTCCTGGCTAACACGGTGAAACCCCGTCTCTACTAAAAACACAAAAAAATTAGCTGGGCATGGTGGCGGGCGCCTGTAGTCCCAGCTACTCAGGAGACTGAAGCAGGAGAATGGCGTGAACCTGGGAGGCGGAGCTTGCAGTGAGCCCAGATCCCACCACTGCACTCCAGCCTGGGTGACAGAGCGCGACTCCCTCTCAAGAAAAAAAATATATATATATACATATATATATATATTTATAAGGATTTTTATTTGTCAATTATTTTCTCACAGAGACAATTTCTATTTAAATAGAAATCAAAGTAATGATGATTTTATTCAATTACTTCTATGTTTCTCCAAGGGAGAACAAACTCCTAACATCTGCATGAACTAACTGGTAATTTTCCCTATACACCCAAAGCCGCAAAAAATTTTAAACAATCTTATAGCTCTTAGGATCTGGCTTTCAACCTCCTTTTCTCCAGGTGGCGTTATTGCACAGTGGTCATGGGGCAGGCAATAAAGTCTTAATTTTTCCAGCTGTGGTAGTTTAGGCAATTTATTCTGTTTCTCAATTTAATAGCTATGAAATAAACATAATTGTATCTACTATATAAAATTGAAGGAAAAATTAAATCAAAGCATTTATGTACACGGCTTGGCATATCAACCACTACATTTAGATCTTGCTAAGAATGCCTTTACTTCCTGAATTCTTCCTAGTACTCTACCTGTCCTGGGTGGATTTATTTATCGTTACCATCATGAATCATGCAGACCTCCAAATTTCTCTTTTTACTTGAAACAATCTTTCTTCATCTACTCTTCAAAGTTTTTCTTTTTTCTTTTTCTATCTCTCGGACTTCCTAAAATTTATCTTTTCCAGCCAGGCGTTTTGAAAACCAAATGAAGAAAAACTTTGCAGTGTTAGTTAATTTTCAGCAAAAAATAAAAATGAAAAATGTTTTCTGACCATAGCATACTTTTATTATCAGTATAACAACACGGTAGTGGTTGAGTAAATGCAGCTCTTACTAGGAAATACAAGGATTTCAGAAGCAGATAAGTTTTATTGCAAAAAAAAAAAAAAAAAAAAAAAACCCATAAATGTTCTTTAATCTGGAAAGTATCCACATAAAACAATAGCCCAAATTTTTTTGGTCATTTTGTACAGTCACCTAATATTTCAAAATTAAAGTAGGGAGGGAAAAAACCTCATAAACGAATTGAATCAAAGAGAACCAATTCTATTAAGTGCTTTCATTTATTTGTGAAAATAAACTTGATGATAAATATTCTAGAGGGGGAAGAATTGTTTTCAGAAACTATTATTTTCAGAAACAAAAAGAGTTTAAAGAGTGTGGTGTGTGTATTTTATCTTTTAAAATTAGAATCTACATTGATGACTAAACACCTGAGGTAGTGATTACAAGCTTCTTAACCAAACCTCATGGAGGTGCGTTGCGAAAGTGATTCTTTCTGCTAAGTAATGTCACAGTGACTCTGAACCCCACTGGTGCTATTGAAACCTGTTTGCAGCATGCCATTCGTGAGAACTTTGTATTTCAGTGGGCATTGTATTTATTCATGGAAGAATACCACTGGAAATACCTGTTCTAAGACAGGATTCCTGTTGAATAAGCCATTGTGAGTGTTTGTGCATAATCATTTCCTGTAGATAAGTTGTCTGCTGGCAAATAAATAATATGGTCCATTTTCAAAATAAAGTAGCTCGTTGTTCTGAAAAGCTGCAAGCAACATCATTTGTGTTGGAGTGTTTAAACAGGTGATACGTGCTTCCTTGAAAAAGGAGAAAACTAAGAGTGTACTAGTATGTTGAGCATGCAGTTTTTTGGTTAGTATTGGTTGCATATTCAGTTTTTATTCCTTAGAAACTAAAACTTCCTAAGTAAGCCCACCTTTTGTATTAATTTATTTTGATAACATGAATCTCTTGCAGTACCATAAGTCCAAAATTATTATCTATTGATCTGACTCCCCCAAGTTCTGTCCATGCTCTGTATAATATCATACTGCCTGCCCACCTTTCCACGTGTACTCTCCAGACTGCCCATTGTTCCACACGTAATAGTAAATGCATCTTTCAGATCTGTTTGCTTCCTTCCACCCACCAACACTGGGGCTGAGTGACAGAGGAAGGGCCACGCGTTGGCTGACCCACAAATGTAGGCAAAGCTGAGAAAGCTGAACACAGGGGCGCTGTCAGAGGAACGTTCTCCAAAGACTATTACATACGGATGTAGGACTAAGAACTGAACCCAGGACTGACGCTGTTTCAGTACTTTAAGGCAAGATCTGAGCACAGCTACAACTTGGATTTCAGCCCTGTTCTAACTGAAATAAGTAACTAGGAAATTCTCCAGGTAGAGTGTTGGCAGGAATTCAAGCAGGTCAGCCTCCAGTTCAGGAGATCTGATAGTGGAGCTCAGGGGCCCAGGCCCTGCTACTGTGGACTTCACAGGCAACGAAGTACAGAAGTTTTTAGTGGGTAGGGGGAGAGATCAACATTCTCAAATTCAGAACAAGACTGGTTTCAAGGTGACCACCAATGATGGGCCAGATAACAAGGATTACAAGGCTCTTCCTCTCCCTTGTCTACCTAAGGCTCAAGTTGTTCAAAATTCTTTATCAAGTCTTCATTTATTTTTATATCTCATTATTTTCTACAGACGTGTGATTGTTCCACTTTTATACACAGCATATTTCCCTAAGTGTTCCATGTCATGGGTTAAATTATGTTCCTCCACGGAAAGATATTTTGAAGTTCTAACCCACAGTACCTTGGAATATGAACTTATTTGGAAATAGGGTCAGTAGTGATATAATTATTTCTGATGAGGTCATACCAAAGTAGAGTGGGCCCTAATCAAATATGATTGCTGTCCTTAGAAGAGGATGATGTGAAAATGCAAACACATAAGGAAGACAGCCATGTGCAGACAGAGGCAGAGATCAGAGCTATGTTGCCACAAGTCAAGGAACACCTGGGGCTACCAGAGCCTGGGAGAGGCAAGGAAGCATCCTTCACTAGAGGCTTCAGAGGGAGCATGAGATGCTACCAACATGTTGATTTCCAACTCCTAATCTCCAGAACCATGAGAGAGTGGATTTCTCTTGTTTTAAACTACACATCGTGTGGCATTTTGTGTTATTATTAGCTGCTGTTGTATCCCCACTGCCTGACCTGATGATTTACATGTAGTGGGTGCTTGGTACAAACAAGTAGATATGCACCTGCCTTTCTCCCACTTCTACTAGACTAAAATTTCCATGAAGCCAGAAACTATGCATGACTCATCTTAGTCACCCTTATAGAAAGGATACTTCACAAAATGGGCCCTAAAGTATTTGTTGAATAGAAACATGGAAGACTTCAAGTTTTACGTTCTTATAATAGCCCATTTTTATTAAAATAAAGTTATGGACAAATAATGGAAACAAGAATACTCAGGAAGTACAGATGAAGTCGATTCGCATATCTTCCACAGCTCTATCTCCTCATAGTTGACTTCATATTTATTACTGTTACTGAAATATTGAAAACACAATTCACACTTGGGCTGCTTGTATCTGTGAGGATATACAGCATGTTCCCACAGTTCTCAGCTGGCTTATCCCTGGTTAGTGTATAAACTCTGGACAGAAATGCTCGAGTGTGGTTTATGTTAGCAAAACCCGGTGCTTCCTGAGTGCTTCCCTTGCTCCCACCAACCATTTTCCAACAGGAAAGACAACAAACAGCTCTTTTATTGCTATAGCTGCTAGCAATCCCAGTAGCATGAGAAAGTTCACTTTACAGAGTTTATTACTCAGTAATAATAAAAAAAGAACAAAAGAAAATTGCCAAGGAGAAGGCAATACAGTCAGTGTCAGTATGATGATTATTCAGAGAACAGAAGCCATGGAGCTGCCGCTACTATAAACATGTCTCCCTTTTATTGGCAGATGTTTCACTTAAATAAACATAATCAGGATTTGGGAAGATTCACCTTGGCAGCAGCTAAAAGTAATGAATATTCACTAATCTCCTTGTGTCCCAGTTGTTCCTCCAGCTGCTCTGGAAACTGTATTTATGGGGGTGCACTGGAGATAGGCAGCTGAGAGCATGATGGGCCACACATTGTTTCAGATCCATCCACAGCTCCACACATACAAGGAGAAAGTTTATTTCCTTTTTTATCCCTCATTATTATAAAACATTGTAAGCCAAAAATAAAATTCTAAGGCCCCCAACCACTTGAATGGACCCCTCCTCTGAGCCAGGACACTTCAAGGTTAATCTGAAAAATGGATTCAGGCCATGACAGGAAGGGAGGATCAAACATGCTTCATTATGCCCTCCTCCCTTTTGGAATTCAGGAAAAGGCAACCAGCATTTAACATCGACACATACCTTAAGTCTGATAAGAAACATTTACAGTCTATTCTCTCTGAAGCCTGCTACCTGGAGTTTTCATCTGCATAATAAAACTTTGGTCTCCACAACTCCTTATCATAACCTACACATTCCTTTCTATCAACAATAACTCTTTCAACCAATTGCCAATCAGAAAAGTTTTAAATCCACCTATAACCTGGAAGCTCCCACTTTGAGTTGTCCCCCATTTCTGGTCTGAACCAATCTATATCTCACATATATTTGATTGATGTCTTATTTCTCCCTAAAATGTATAAAACTAGGCTCTGCCCTGACCATCTTAGACACATGTTCTCAGGATATCCTGAGGGCTGTATCATGGACAATTGGTCACTTGTATTTGGCTCAGAATATGTCTCTTTAAATATTTCTCAGAGTTTGACTCTTTTTGTTGACAATATGTATAAGTACCTCTTTAGTTTATTTCATAGTATTCCAGAATCCCTCCAAAATGCTGGTACTGAGAGAAAGCTAACAGCAATTCTATATGCCAGTCACCTTAACTTTGAATTCTTTGTATCAACATGACAAGTTCGGGAACGTAATACGTTTTAGTCATCAAAAACGAACTTAAAGACATTTAAAAGAAAGAGAAATTCATTCACGCCCACTTATGGAAAGGAGTGGGGTTTACTGTGACTATTCAATAGGTTTTGGGGGTGGGGCTGGTTGAATCTCCCAGAACTCAAGAGATAATCCATAAAAAATCTAAGTACCTCCTTTCTCTGCCTCTTATCCCAGCTTATCCTGTTTCCTCTGCAGGCCATCTCTCTGTGCTTTCTCCCCAGTATGGCCCCAGATGACCTCCTTATTCTCAAGTCTCTGTCTGTTTCTATTTCCAAGGATCCACTACCTAATGCTGGTCCAATTTTTAGTGTGTCTTAGTCCAATTCCTGAGAAGGCCAATCTGGACAACTCAGCTATTCCGCCTGGCCAGATGTCCATGCTGTCCAAACAGACAAACAATAGAACTGAGACCCACTGCTTCCATTGCCCTGAGGCAAATAAGCAGACTTGAGAGCAGAGTATGCATCTGAAACATACTTCAAAATGTATCCTAAAGATATTTAGCAAAAGTAATACCTTCTGGTTGCAAAGTGTTGAAAACACAAGTTCCACCTTGACTCTCACCCGATCACACCTTTGGTTCATTTAGCGATTGCTTCACAATTCTGACATAGCACTTTCTAATACCTGGAAAAAATTATGTTATTTTGGATTTATAAATCTGTGAGCAGAATACTATTCCCTTTTGTACCATTTCAGTTGATAATTAGCAGTGATGTGCTGGTAGGAGTATTCTCTCTGTAAAAATAGATTAACAAATTCCCGTGATGCCTGATAATTAGTCAGGTATCTTCTGGTATAGAATTTTACTGTTCTTGCTTCTATAAAAGTTAAAAAACCCCACAGGTTACTTTATAGTTTGTGAGCAAATTTAACTTTGTCTCTTTATGCAACCCATTTCTGTTATATGCTAGGTCTTTACCTATTACTTTTTTGCTATGCTGCCATTAAATTCAATCTCATAACTCTAAAATAGGATTTGTAAGCATTCTTCTTAAAAAAAATGTTTTATTTGATTAAACTATCCTCTTCTTGGAATCGTCTAAGGCTATCAACTCAGATTACAGAACAATGATTTCACTTTGATTCATATGCTTCACACGGAGACAACAGCAGGTGTACAATACATTTTTTATTAATGTACAGAGATTCAGAGTATTCAAGTATGAAGGGCTACATGAGAAAGGTCATCTGCCAACCAGACACTAATCAGAACTTAAAGCCAACCAAAATACATACTGTTCATAAAAATAGTAAATATAAACGTATTATCCTTCCTCAAGTGTTGATTAGTATATAATTCATATGATAGTTGACACACAGAAAGAAAGCCCATGCAACTCATTTGTGCAAGGCAACTTTTGCTTATCATCATGTCCATCGAATACAGTGCCTGACACCTCGGAGGTGTGAACTCCTAGGAGGTATTATCAATATTTGCTGAAAGAATAAAAGTGGATGATTTAGGACTGTAATAGGAATGGCACAAACAGAATAAGACCATCATAAACTTCCTGTTAAAAGGCAAGTAGGCAGACTATGGCAATAATGTGGGACTGGAGTTGAAAGCAGGATTAAATAGCAGGGCCTGTGTCACAGGAAGAAATGCTGGGACATGGATTCTCATCTCCGAGACACTGGAAAATAGACTCAGGAACAAAGCCTCAGATCTGTAAAAGATGCACCTCAGAAATTCACATTCACAAGGGACTGGAGAAGACAGAGTCAAAGAAAGGAGCCAGTTCTGCTAACACCACTGTGGACCACGTAGTCACCATCCTGAAAGCAGCAGTGCTTTCTTCTTATATCCAAGAGGCACAGCATAAGACACTTGAGTCAAATTCTTTCATTCTGAGACACGGAGTGTAAAGATTTAGCTCTGGAGGTCAGGATATGTGAGCCAAACAAGAAATGCCATCAGCAAATAACTCTCACAGTGAATGAAAGGAAGGCTTGAAAAGAGTGACGAGGCTCAGATCTTACAAATCCAAGCTGAAGTAAAACTATTTAGAGCTTTGCAAATAAAGTTAGCCTATTAAACCTGAAGACAGGACTCAGTAGGGTCAGGTTGATTGAAAATCACACAGCAACAGTGAGATAAGATGACAATGGCATAAAGCTGGGTCAGGCTGTCTAGAGGGAGATGCAGAATAGTGACACTAATCAGGTGTCTTGGGTGACATTTACATCTAAAAATAGTATGCAACCCACACAAACATATTTATATCCATAGGAATTAGTATTAGTAGGATTAATATCTTAGCACTTAATTAACATCTTAAGTACTTCACAAAAATTAATTCAGTTGTGAGGCAGACTTGCTGATTTATAGTCATTTATTGTCCATGCTTGCTGACCTGCTAAGCTGCTCTGTTGTGCTCAGGGGAAAGGAAGTGGAAAAGCTTTTGATGTATTTCTGTCTTCCCAATATATACATAAGGAGAATGGATAGGTAGATAGACAGAGAGATGATTGATTGATACACAATTGATTGATAGACAGTTAAATAGGATAGATAGATTAGATAAATAGATGATTGATAGATTGATAGATATACAGATAGGTAGATAGATAGGAGAGATGATAGATGAGAGAGAGAGAGAGAGAGAGAGAGAGACAGACAGATAGATAATAGATAGTGATATGGTTTGGCTGTTCCTGCACCCAAATCTCATCTTGAATTGTAGCTCTCATACTTCCCACATGTTGTGGAAGGGAGCCTGTGGGAGGTAACTGAATCATGGGGTTGGGTCTTTCCATACTGTTCTTGTTGTAGTGAATAAGTCTCATGAGATCTGATGGTTTTATAAAGAGTAGTTCCCCTGCACAAGCTCTCTTGCCTGCCGACATGTGAGAGGTGACTTTGCTCCTCATTTGCCTTCAGCCACGATTGTGAGGCCTCCACAGTCATGTGGAACTGTGAGTCAATTAAACCTCTTTCTTTTATAAATTACCCAGTTTCAGGTATGTCTTTATTAGCAGCATGAGAACAAACTAATATAGATAGATAGGATAGATAGATTAAATAGATAGATGATAGATAGATAGATAGATAGATAGATAGATAGATAGATAGACAGACAGGATAGAGTGATAGGATAAACAGATAGGTAAACAGATGATAGAAAGATAGATAAATGATACATAGATACATCTAGACATCACTCAGCTAATGCTGTTTAACAAACTAAAACAAAATGACCATATATTCTTGAAGATATCCTTCTAGTTCTGACAAAAGAGACTTGAGGTGAGGCAACTAGTAGTGGGCAGTGGGCTGTACTAGAAAGAGCATCAGGCAAGGAGTTCTGGCTTTTATAACCTTGGTAATTCCCTGCCTTTATAAACTCTATTTGACTGATATGAAAATGCTCTGTTTAATCTCGATAATCTCTAGGTTTCTAGGTTTTCTTTGGTATAAATTTCAAATGTGCAAGTGCAATTTTGTTACATAGATATATTGTGTGATGATTAAGTCTGGGATTTTGGTTTATCCATCACTTGAACAAAGTACAATGAACCCATTAAGTGATTTATCATCCCTTATCCCCCTCAACTCCTCATCCTTCTGAGTCTCCAGTGTGTACCAGTTCACACTTTATGTCCACGTGTACACAATATTTACCTCCCACTTCTAAGTGAGAACATGTAGTACTTTTCTTTCCATTTCTGAGTTGTTTTACTTAAGACAATGGCCTTTGGTTTTATCTATGATGCTGTGAAAAACATGATTTCATTTTATGGCTGAATGTTATTCCATTATGCATATATATAATTATATATATTTATATATTATTTTTATATATTATATTTATATGTTATATATAATTATAATTATATGTAATATACATTGTATATAATACATACACTTCAATATATAATATTATATATACAATATATAATGTACAATATATACAATATAATTATATACAATATATAATTTATAATTATACATACAATATATAATTATAGAATATATTATATTGTACATATAATTATATATTATATTATATAATTGTATATAATATATAATAATATATAATATGCAATTATATAATATATAATTGTATCACTATATAATTACATATAAATATATAATATATAAATATGTGTAACTATATAAAAGTATATATTTAGATACTAATTACATATTATATATAACTATAATTACATGTAATTATATATAACAGATATTATATATAATAATAATTACATATACTTATATATAATAGATAATATCATATATAATAATAATTACATATAATTATATATAATAGATAATATTGTATACAATATTTCCTTTATCCAACCATCTGTTGATAAACACTTAGGCTGAGTTAGAATTCCACAATATTAATGGAATTTGGAACATCATTGACTGCAATTTTAAAATAATAATCTGGCAAGTCGGGCACAGTGGCTCATGCTTGTAATCTCAGCACTTTGAGAGGCTGAGGCAGGTGAATCACGAGGTCAGGAGTTCGAGACCAGCCTGGCCAACATAGTGAAACCCCGTCTCTACTAAAAATACAAAATATTAGCCAGGTGTGGTGGCGCACACCTGTAATCCCAGCTACTTGGGAGGCTGAGGCGGGAGAATAGCTTGCATCTGGGAGGCAGAAGTTGCAGTGAGCTGAGATCATGCCACTGCACTCTAGCCCAGGTGACAGAGCAAAACTCCATCTCAAAAATAAATACATACATACATACATACATAAGAAATAAAATAAAATCATAATCTGGCTATTCATGATCCAAACAAGATGGATTTCTAGAGAAGTTAAGGAAGATTAAGCTTCAGGGCTCCTTCCTTATCTGGAACCCTTGAGCTCTGTCATTTGTCAGGTGGCCTAGCAGAATTTAGATGAGAAGAGAAGCCAAGTTGCAGTCAGGGATTATGATTAAGAAGACATTTATGGTAAATTGACTGAAAATATTTGAAAAAATGAATCTCTAAGACTCTGGAAATGGGTTATGTTTTCTATTGTCATTCTAAACTAATATTTACTTTTGTACCTACTTTTGTATTTGTAATTTTGCATTCTTTTTAAAAAGAGAACCATCCTTCTAATTGTATTGTGCAGTTTTAGGCCCCAGATAACTTGGACGGAGTTTTGTCAATAAGCTTTTGTAAAATCTTTGGCCCTGGCTTACTACTTACGCCTGAATCATCGATAGATGTTTTTCTTACCTCCTGTTCTTGTAAATACTCCCTAAGTTTTTTGCGATATCCACTTCACCTTTCACTGAGATCTGGGAATCCAGGACTGTCCAACTTTCTATTGCAGTGAGTAGTCAGGAGGACTGAAGGCTTTACCTGATGTATGCCCATTCCCAAACCCTGTGGAGCCTAGATCCTGTTCTTGGTGCTCCCTCATTTTCTCACACCTGTCCTGACTTCTTACCAGTTTGGGTACATAACTACAAAAAATTCTGACAGGAAATGAATCTCTTGCTCTTCCAGCCCCTCTTTCCACATATTTCAGTAACTGACCCATCAATCTTACTTTTCAAAAGTGAGTATGTAACTAAGTAAACCCTGTTGACAGTCATTTCAGGAACAAGTTGTACAGAAATTGATTGGAATGTGATGTTCAATGACATTCTTACTTATAACATACATTTCTCACACTACCTAAAATCTAAAATTTACGGGATATTCTTTGATTTTCCTCTGTAAGCCTATTTTTGCTATTATAATGTCTGCTTTTAAAGCATTTGATTCTTTGCACCATTTTTAAGAGGATATTGAACCATAAAAGTAAACTTTTCCATTCCATTT
Source organism: Rhinopithecus roxellana (assembly GCF_007565055.1). Taxonomy (NCBI): domain Eukaryota; kingdom Metazoa; phylum Chordata; class Mammalia; order Primates; family Cercopithecidae; genus Rhinopithecus; species Rhinopithecus roxellana. The sequence goes on from NC_044550.1 coordinate 61,320,249, forward strand.
TGCCAAATGATTTCTTTTAGCTAAAATGGTCAATTTTCAATTTGATTTTCAGTTTATAAAAGAACACATATTGGGAATTGTTAATTTTATAGTTCATTTAATATGTTATTGTAGAAGTGTATTGTGCATAGAATTATTATTTTTGGAAAAGATAAAGTTCATGAAGTCTTGTTAGAGTAATTACGAGAACACTGTGGTTTCCACTTCCAACTTAATACTTCTATTCTCAAGATTTAAGGTATAAAAATTACCAATTAAAATAAAGGCATTATATTCTTTGGGAATTAGGTTAAGATTGTGTATTTTATTATTATTTTTTATTATTTTATTATTATTATTTTTTGAGATGGAGTTTCACTCTTATTGCCCAGGCTGGAGTGCAATGGTGCGATCTCGACTCACTGCAACCTTCACCTCCCAGGTTCAAGCGATTCTCCTGCCTCAGCCTCCTGAGTAGCTGGGATTACAGGTGCCTGCCACCATGTCTGGCTAATTTTTTGTATTTTTAGTAGAGACGGGGTTTCACTATGTTGGCCAAGCTGATCTCGAACTCCTAACCTCAGGTGATCCACCTGCCTTGGCCTCCCAAAGTGCTGGGATTACCAGGCATGAGCCACTGCGCCCGGCTAGGTTGAGATTTTTATAATATTCAAGAAAAGAGAAACAAAGATTGATGGAACTAGTGTCCTCTGTAATGGCTCAGAAAGAAGAAGCTATTTTTGCTGGACACCTCTTCTACCCTGTTAGGTCAGGACAGGTTTGAAATTCCCCTGCGTTTACAGAATAAAAGACCTCAATGTCCCCTGGAAAATGGCTAAGCTGGATTCCTAAGGGAACTCATGAAAATCTACTAAATGAAATCTGAAACCACTGGTACCACTGTCCAATGATTCATCTCTGAAAAGCAGATAGGTCAGATAGATTACTGTTATGCATTAAATTGTCCCTTCCACTGCCACCAAATGCATATGTCGAAATCCTAACCTCCAGTACCCAGAGTGGGACCTGATTTGGAGATAGGACTGCTGCAGATGAAATTAGTTGTGATAAGATCATACTGGGGTAGGGTGAGCCCCTAATCCAATATGACTGGTGCTTTTTTAAAAAGGGATGATTGGACATAGACAACACACAGGGAGAGCTCCATGTGAAGCTGAAGGCAGAGATGTGGGTGATGCAACAGAGAAGCCAAAGAATGCCAAAGATCCCTAGCAAAACACCACATGTTACAGGAGAAACATAGAACTTCACAGGCCTCAGAAGGCAGCAACCCCACAGGCAACTTGATTCCAGACATTTAGCCTCCAGAACTGTAAGACAGTAATTTCTGTGTTTCAATCATGGTAGCCTAGCAAACTAATACAAATATGGTGACTGTTTGCAAGAAATGTCTGTCAGGGTTGTTGCAAACTTTTCTAAAATATAACCACCTACATAGATGCATTCAGGAAAAAATGAGTAACATCCAAGGATATTCTATCCAACATCCCCTCTTGTTAGTTCTTCTTGTTTCTTGCCTTTTTATCTTGGTATCTCCACAGTTATGGAAGACATATATCTGTTTATATCTTAATAAAAAATATCTTGTAATTGAATTTCACTACAAACCAATAGTTTTTCTTGTGAGCAAAGTAATATTAAGTGGATGCAAAAGTAATTGTGATTTTTGCCATAGGCAAAACCTATGACCTATGGCAAAAACCGCAATTATTTTTGCACCAACCTAATATAAGCAATCATGAACTCCTTCCCCATCTCTGGAGGTGTCTACAGCTACCCCTAAAGGGGCACGGCAGCATCCTGCTAAAAGACCGGGGCTAGCGCGCCTTCCCAAACCCTGATTGAGCAGTGTTGCTTCTCTCTGGGAGCTCATACTATTTCACATATTTAAGCTACCCTCCTTCAGGCAGAGTGTGGAGGAAGTGCAGGTAATATCTGGGTATTTTTTCACATTACTTTTTATTTATTTATTTATTTTTGAGTGGCTCATGCCTGTAATCCCAGCACTTTGGGAGGCCAAGGTGGGTGGATCATCTGAGGTCAGGGGGTTGAGACTAGCCCGGCCAACATGGTGAAACCCCGTCTCTATTAAAAATACAAAAAATTAGCCAGGTGTGGTGATGGGCATCTGTAATCCCAGCTATTTGGGAGGCTGAGGCAGGAGAATTGCTTGAACCTGGGAGGAGGAGGTTGCAGTGAGCCGAAATCGTGCCATTGCACTCCAGCCTGGGCGACACAGTGAGACTCTGTCTCAAATAAGTAATAATAATAAAAATAAAAATAAATAAAAAGAGGGAGAGTGGTTGGCTATGATGGTGAACTCATACAGCAAAATACTTTGGCAAAGACTCTTTTACCGGAGATAAATTTCTACCCAGCCCTTGCTATGGACAGGGCTTTTACAATCTATGTCTCCAGGATTGCAAGCCTTTGACTGAATCTCAGCTCCTGCATCTTCTCACTGGTTCCTACAGTTGGCCTTTCCAGAACTGAATATTTTCAGTATTCACGGATCAGATGAATTGTCAGGATGTCCTCTTTCCTCTGTCCCCTGAAACTCTGCTCTCAAGTGGTAGACCCAACACTTACAGCTGATCACATGGAAGACTGCAGAACAGATGCACTCAAATAAAGGACCCCGCCCAGTCTGGCCTGAACTGAGCTTCTTGGTCTGACTCAGCTATTGCAGGATGTGAGTCTTTGAGAGTCATTAATTTCTAGCCTTCCCCTCACTTCCTGTCTTAGTCTATTCAGGCTGTTATAACAAAATGCCTTACACTGGATACTTTGTAAGCAATAGAAATTTATAGCTCAGGCCAGGTGTGGTGGCTCATGTCTGTAATCCCAGCACTTTGGGAGGCCGAGGCAGGTGGATCACGAGGTTAGGAGTTCCAGACCAGCCTGACCAACATGGTGAAACCCTATCTCTACTAACAATACAAAAATTAGCCGGGTGTGGTGCTTTGCGCCTGTAATCCTAGCTACTCAGGAGGCTGAGGCAGGAAAATTGCTTGAACCTGGGAGGTGGAAGATGCAGTGAGCAGAGATCCTGGGGCTGCACTCCAGCCTGGGCGACAGAGTGGAACTCTGTCTCAAAAAAAAAAAAAAAAAAAAAAAGAAAAAGAAAAAGAAAAAATAAATTTATTGCTCAAAATTCTGGAGGCTAGGAAGTATAGGATCTAGGCGTCAGCAGATTTGGTGTCTGGAGAGGGCGTGCTCTCTGCTTCAAAGGTGACACTTCTGGCTGGGTCCTCACATTGTGGCAGACATTCCCCATGAGCCTCTTTTGTAAGGACACCAGTCCCACTCACAAAGTGGAGTCCTCATGACCTAATCACCTCCTAAAAGCCCCGCCTCTTCATAACAACATATTAAGGCTTAGATTTCAACATATTAGTTTTGGAGGGAAATGAATATTCAGACTATAGCACCCCCAACCCCAGAGAAAGTATATAAGCTACATAGGTGGCCTTGATGATGAAGTTAAAGATATAAACCACATAATGACTTTAAAGTTCTCACTAAAAGTGGGATAGTTGATCTCTGCTGAAATGAGCTATCTGGAGAAGTAGGTATGATTTGCTCCAAGTCACACACCGAATACAGCTGTAGAGAGGGGTGTATCCCTACAAGTCTAGAAATTTTAGCTACAGTTACTCTGAAGGAGAAAGCACAACACAGGAGCCAACTGACCTCTGAATTTTATTCTGGTCAGTGGTGGAGGAGCAGCTGAGAACAGGGACAGGGTGCCGGCTAACTCAGGATATGGAGCACTCATCTCCCCTCCATCTGTAGACAAAAAGCTCAGGAACCCAGAGCTAGAGGATACCAGCCTGGGGCTGGGGGTGGGGATGGCCTCATTTCCAGCAGCTGCAGCTGAGTAATAACTGTTAGAGTGCACTGCCAAGCTGCAGCGCTGGACATCAATGTCGTGGGCTAGGGCAGGGACAGAAACTTCGGTTTTGTCTTTATCCATGAGACAATTGCACCCCAGGGCCCACTTCACAGGTCCTGTGGTCAGAGCTCTAGCTCAAAACCTCACACCCAGAAGCAGGCCCCTTTCTTGGGGTTTAATGCCTTTCTGTCTCATTCTTGAAATTCTTAATAATTTTGTCTTTGAATTTGTGTTTTGTAAGTGATAGCTAATGGGGCAATCGAGCATTTGCTAGGGGCTTAAAACCCTCGCTCATGCATGTCCCACCTCCTACTGGCACACTTTCCATTCCTGCCTTTCTGTCTCTCTGTGATGGGCTTTTGCTGCTCCCCAACAACCACTGCTGCCCTCTGCCCCCAGTAGGGGCCTGAGCATGTGAACAGGGAAGGTTATGGTCAGGTGTTCAAGGGCCCCAGGAGTCTGTAGGGATGTGCACTTAACTGGTGAGTATCCCCATGTCCAGGGAGCGTGACACTAAATAGCAGATAAAAAATACAATAACAGATCCAAAGATACTTGTAGAATGCAGAAGAAAGAAAGAGGTTTTTTTCCTGGTTTTGAATAAGGGACCACATTTGTATGGGTTTGGTGCAGCTGGAATGTGGATCTCTGCCACAGAAAAGTATCATTTGCAGACAGTATCATATCATTTTGGTCAAGCATGAATACAGGCCACCAGAGTTGTTGCCTGGTACCCCAGACAAGGCGAGTGGCAAGTTTTGTCGTCCACACCTAAAACGAGTTTTCATTGGTGTGATACTTTGATGGAATTAAGAATATTAACAATTCTTACATAACAACCAACAGTATTCTACAGAAGATTTATATGACAGGAACGAGAAGCAGCTCCCTTTAATTATATCTAGATCTTGCTTTGGCACACTTCCACATCCTTCCAAAGGCAATTTTAACTAAATAGCACACTGCAGGACTGTGTGAATTATCTTATAAGAATTTATGAGGAATAGACAGTCTATGGAGAGTAGCTCATTTTCATTATTGATTTCATTTTCTCCATATATTTTCCTTGTATTACTTTCTCTTATGTTTATAAAATGATGTATTATGTGATATATGCATTTATGTACATGTATTTTATATATGTTACACATTTATTTATATAAATTGGTACACAGTTACACAAGGTCCCATAAGAACAGCCTCATGTGGATATTACCTAGGTTTATATCTTCATTCCTCTAATCCAAACTAACATTACTTGAGTCAAAAGAAGTTTTCTAATTTTGTTAGTAAATCGATTGCCAACCCTTTTCAACCATTTTTCCTCTCTGAGTACTTCTACTTCTCTAAGATTATTTGCATATTTAAATTTTAAAAAAATAGTCTGACAACACTGCCAAAATAAGATTCTTTTAATGGACTCTTCTGCTTTTCTTTATGTTGAAAATTTTACTCTTCTAAAAACTCTTCTCACACTTCCAGAGAATATGTGTCATCAGGGTAGATATTGTCTCTTTCTTGTTTGCTATTTCAGACTTAGTACCTATCATCACAACAGCATAGAGTAAATGCTTAATAAATATTTGATGAAGAAACAAAAACAATATTTTAAGGAAATACTTATACTAATTAGCTATTCCTGTTGTCATACTGTATAACAAACCATCCCAACACCAACTGGTATCAAATGGCAAGCATTTATTCTTGGCTGCCTGGTGCAGCTATGCTTCAGGCTGCAGTGGCTGGGATAGCTCTGCTCACCCTGAGGGGCTGTGGTTCTAGCCTGCATTGCACATCTCTCAGCCTCCCACTATCAGAGGGCGACTGGAGCAAGTTCTGTGATGATGGCAGAGGCCCACATCATCAAGCCCATCATAAAAACACTCTGCAACATTTTAGTTATGTTGTGTTAAATGAGTCACACAGCCCAGGCCCACAGTCAAGGGATAAAGAATTACACATCACCTACTTTCCAATATACTATCAAAATTAGAATAAAAACCCATGTGACTCTCATTTTGGAACCTTATTCTTTTTATTATGTCTTGTTTTGGTTGGAACAACCTTGTGAGGTAACATTACCTCTACCATAATGATAGCCATTATTATTATAATTGTTATGATCACTATTGCTGACATACTCGTTAAAGTCAAGAAGATACTCATAATGCCTTCTATCAAAACTATGCATTCATTTTGATATAGAATTTCCAGTTGATCTAATAAAATAAGAAAAATAAAACAAAGAATTTTAGTGTTAATAAAAGAGATAAGCCAGGCGAGGTGGCTCATGCCTGTAATCCCAGCACTTTGAGAGGCCGAGGAGGGTGGATCACGAGGTCAGGCGATCGAGACCATCCTGGCTAACACGGTGAAACCCCGTCTCTACTAAAAATACAAAAAATTAGCCGGGCATGGTTGTGGGAGCCTGTCGTCCCAGCTATGTGGGAGGCTGAGGCAGGAGAATGGCGTGAACACGGAAGGCTGAGTTTTCAGTAAGCCGAGATTGCGCCACTGCCATCCAGCCTAGGCGACAGAGTGAGACTCCGTCTCAAAAAAAAAAAAAAAAAAGAGAGATAAAATTATGTTTTTTTCTTTTAATTATAAGTATTTGTAAAACATAATAGTACACTATTTCGATCCAGCAAGTTAGGTAAATTATTGTCTCTATCCCTTATTAGCTGTCTATATTTTGGCAATTAATAACTCTCTGAGCCTTAGTTAACTTTCAGTGATGAGCATAATAACTACCTCATAAGGTTTTGATGAGAATAAATTAGGCAGTTTTTGAGCATACCTCAGTAACTGGCACATAACAAACACTCAATGAGCAGCAAGAGAGGTGGTCATGCTACTGACAGAAGTATAAATGGTAGAATTCGTTTTATTTTCAAAATCTAAACAATAATTGTAAAACTACTCAAAATGAAAATGCATTGTGAAGGAACTTGTCAAGTAACAAAATATGTACATAGTGGTTTTCCAATATGACAAAAATTTATTTGAAATATAAATGCAAAATATCTCATTAACTATTATATGACAACAATAAAAAAGCATTAAATTCATTTGAATAACTTTAGTCGGAGATATGCAGAACTTATATGAAGTTCAGCTTACCTAAAATATATTAAAAGGCTTGAATTAATTAAACTTTTTAACACATTACTAAATGGGAAGTCTTAATATTATAATGATATTCAGTGTTCCTAAATTATTATAAAATATAACATTTCTGATCAAAATTCAATGAACTTTTGATTCTCACCATGTTGAAATAACAGTTACTAAGTTTACATTCTTGGCTTAAACAAAGAAGAAAAAAATATATGAAATAATAATTTTAGATCACTGGATGACAGGTAGTACAGGACAGGGAAACAAAGCAAGTGAACCCAACAAGAGTCCCAACTCACTGCCTGGAGAGAGTTCCCAGTTTGCAGCCTAACACGTGTTCCAATTTACTACCTGGAATTTTCAAATTCCAGCACAAGAATCAGGACTTCAAAACAAAGTCAAAAGCCTCCTGTAGGTGAGGAAGTGATCCCAGGGGTGGGTTGGAGGGAGTAACCGCTGGAAAAGAGTCAGTAGAATAATCACGAGGAAGGATTGGGGAAAGTTTTGGTTCTCATTAGCCAGAATGGAAAGATTTCTTAACACACAGGGCATTGAGTAGAAACCTTAGAAGGATGTGTTTTTCAGAAGGGGAACCAAATTAGCCTTAGATTAGTAGCTGTGTCTGATCCACCTTGACAACACCTGAAAGCAAACCCCAAAAGTCTCAAACTGATTCCAAGTAATTTAACTAAATCTTAGAAAACAGTTCAAAATATATATACTTTTTGTGAGGTTGGGGGAATGGAGTCTCACTCTGTGGCCTGCTGGTCTTGAACTCCTGACCTCATGGTCCACTCACCTCAGCCTCCCAAAGTGGTGGGATTACAGGCGTGAGCCACCACGCCCGGCCCAAAATATTTTTTAAAATATAAATAGTGCAGCACACAATAATGTCAATTTTACATCTGGAAAAAAAAAATTACCAGAATGATGACTGCCAAATAAAACACAGAAAATCTACTTAAATTTGAATTTCTGAAAAACAGTATATATCTTTCTAGTATAAGCATGTCTCAAATATTTCATGGACATGTTCATACTAAACCACTGTGCTTTTGTCTCAGTCTGTTCAGACTAATATAACAAAGTATCGTAGACTAAAACAATGGCACTATATATTTCACAGTTCTGAAGGCTGGAAGTCTGAGATCAAAGTGCCAGAATGTCAGGTTCTGGTCAGGGCCCTGTTCTAGACTGAAAACTGACAATTTCTCTGTGCATCCTCACATTGCAGAAAGAGGGCTAGAGAGCTATCTGGAACTTCTTTTATAAGGTCACTAATCCCATTCATAAGACTCCATCCTCATGACCTACCTAATCACCTCCCAAATGCCTCACCTCCTAATACCATCGTATTGAAGGTTGAGATTTCAACATATAAATTGGAGGTGTACATTCAGTACATAACAGTTATTTATCTGAAACTCAAATTTAACTGGCATGCTGTATTTTTATTTGTAAAATCTGAAACCATAATTAGCAGACATGCCCCCCAAAAGCAGGAAAATATGCATAATCTGGAGAAATATCTGTCAGTAGAAACAGAACCAGGATAAAATTAGTAGATGTTATAATGCCTATTAAAGACATACTGCATATGATCAAGGAAGTATAAAGAAACATGAACATAATGAGATAAATGGATATAAAAAAGAATAAAAATCCAATTTCTGGAGATGAAAAATACATCTGAAATAAAAAATACAGTGGAGAAGATTACCAGCAGATTAGACACTATAGAAGGAAAGATTAGTAAACTTGAAGAAGTAGATGGTATTTAGTAAAATGCAAGAAGAAATTAAAAAAAAAAACCATTGTATCAGTGAGCTGTGTGACTATTTAAACCAGTCTAATATATATGTAATATATATATTACATATATTACAAAAAAGGTGGGGAGGTGAGAAAACAATCCAGACGCAGTGGCTCATGCCAGTAATCCCAGTGCTTTGGGATGCTAAGGTGGGCGAATCACCTGAGGTCAGGAATTTGAGAACAGCCTGCCCAACATGACAAAACCCCGTCTCTACTAAAAATTCAAAAAATTAGTTGGGCATGGTGGTGGGCACCTGTAATCCCAGTTACTCAGGAGGCTGAGGCAGGAGAATCGCTTGAACCTGGGAGGCAGAGGTTGCAGGGAGCCACTGCAGTCTAGCCTGGGTGACAAGAGCTCCGTCTAAAAATCTAAATTAAAAAAAAAAAAAAAAAAGAAAGGTGGAGAGGTGAGAAAACATATTTAAAGAAATAGTAGCTGGAAATTTTTATATTTTGATGAAAACTATAAAGATTCTTGTCTGAGAAGTTCAAAGAAACCCCTAGTACCTAATTTAAAAAAAACTATCATGAAGAAACATTGCACTAAGGCACATCATAATCAAAATGCTGAAAAACAGAGATAAAGAGACCCCCCCAGCCTTTTTTCTCTCTTTAAACAATTATTTTTATTATTTCTGTAAATGTCTCTCTCTGGACAAACTGAGAGATGTGGTGCTCACCAGGGGGTTTGGGGTGAAATGGGAAAAAGAAGGGTGGGGCCTGGTTTAGGCTACACCCTCCTCTACAGCTGGGGAGGCTGGACCCAACGTCCCCATTCTAAGAGAGGGAAAAGGAGCAGGTTGGGACACCAAGGTGACACAGGATCCTGGAGACAAAGTAGTGTGAGAAAAAAGACATATAATACAGGAAAACAAAGATAAGAATAATGGGAGACTTTCTGTTGGGAATAATAAAACAGTGAAACAACATTTTAAAGCATTGAAAGACAGTGAGGAAAAGTTTGTCTCCCAGCACTTTGGGAGGCTGAGGTGGGTGCATCACCTGAGGTCAGAAGTTCGAGACCAGCCTGGCCAACATGGTGAAACCCTGTCGCTACTAAAAATACAAAAATTTCCTGGGTGTGGTGGTGCATGCCTGTAGTCCCAGCTACTCGGGAGGTCGAGGCAGTAGAATTGCTTGACCTGGGAGGTGGAGGTTGCAGTGAGATGAGATCATGCCACTGCACTCCAGCCTGGGTGACAGAGCAAGACTCTAAAAAAAAAAAAAAAAAAAAAAAAAAAAAAGTGTATCAATGTGGAAATCTATACACAGAAAAAACAAATTTTCAAACTAAAGGTTAAGGACTTTTTAGAACATAAAAGAGATCTGAACAAATTTGTAAGATATGTAAGATTAAGTTGCAAGATATGTTAAAGAAAGTCTTTCAGTCAGAAAAGAAACAATACCAGGTGGAAATCTGTATCTACACAAAGGAATGAAGAGTTGCAGAATGGCAAATGTACATGTAAATATAAAATATATTTTTAAAATCTCTTTAAAGGTAACTATTTAAAGCAAAAATAATAACAATATGTTGCTATTACATGTTACTAGCCCATGGTACATGCGGTTTGTAATGTGTAAAGGTAAAATATGTGCCGACAGAGGTCAAAGCCTGGGAGGAAGTAAACGGAAGCATACTGATAGAAGGATCCTTTACTATGAACAAAGGACTGTAATATTATGTAAATTAAGCAGGAAAGCAGGCCCTATCAGAAATTAAAATAGATTGTAAAGTTTAAAAAGTTTAAAAAACAGTATGAAAATGATAAAATATTAAATTAAATAAATAGAACAAGGAAAAAGGCTAGAAATACATCGAAATGCATATAAGAATTTGTGACAAATAGTTCATTTTAAATCAGTAGGAAAAGAATACATCATCCAATAAATGTTGTTTATAACTATGTAATAATTTTTAAATGAAATAATATTTTTGCTGCTTTTCTAGTGTTAGATTATTCCAGATAAGAAGAATTAAGGACTAAATATAGGCTGCTTATTAAGAAAATGGCAGATAGGAAGCAGGACTATTTTGCAGCTCCTGTTCGGACAAACTGAACAGTGTGTAGAGACCCACATCTTGAATTTTGCTCCATCAACTACCACAGGAACATACCAGGAAAGCCGAGAGAATCCACAGACGCTTTGAAGGAGGTGTACTGATGCTGCAGTTTCCATGTGACAGCTAAGGAACTGTGAGTCAGCCTGCTTTCTCGGCTGGGAGGCTTGTAGCCTGGGGCAAGTTCTCAGCCCTCCACACCAGCTGCCTGTAAATAAACTTGGGACTGTTGGCGGGGGCACGGTGGGAGTGAGACTGGCCTTTTGGACTGTGGGCTGTGAGGGAGCTGGGTGAGGCCTGTGGCTATCAGTCTTCCCTCACTTCCCTGGTGAACTGTGTGAGACAGCAGAGGCAGTGTAATTCCCCTCGGAACGTAACTCCATTGGCAAGGGAGCTACACTTTCATCCCCCACAGCAGCCACAGCAAGCCCCATCCAAGGAAAATCTGAGCTCAGACATGCCTAACCCTGCCCCGACTAGATGGGCTTTCTCTATTCACCCTGGTTGCCAAAGACAAGGCATACAATCCCTTGGGAGCTCTATGGCCCTGCCCACCACCTGAGAAACCTGAATACTTATCCAATGGTTACCCTAGGACAAGCCTGCCTCCTCCTTATACAACTGCAGCTGATGCACTTTTGAAAGTGCCACCTCCTGGCAGGAGGCCAACCAACACAAAACCAGCACACTTAATAAAAGTACAACCAAAGACCCTCACAGAGTCCATCTCATTCCGCTGCTACCTCCAGTGGAGCAGGTGCTGATTATCATGGCTGAGAGACCTGAAAACGGAACACATTACAGGACTCTTTGCAGACACTCCCTAGTACCAGCCTGGAGCCCAGTAGCTCTGCGGGGTGGCTAAATCCAGAAGAAAAATAATGATCACTGTAGTTTGGCTCTCAGGAAGCCCCATCCCCTGGAAAAAGAGGAGAGCTGATCACATCAAGGGAGCACCCTGTGGGGCAAAAGAATTTGAATAGCAGCCCTTGAGTCCCAGAACTTCCCCCGACATAGGCTACCCAATGAGAAGGAACCATAAAAACAATTCTGGTAATGTGACAAAACAAGGTTTTACAACACCCCAGAAGATCACACTAGCTCACCAGGAATGGATCTAAACCAAAACAACAGGTCAGGAGATTGAGATCATCCTGCCTAACACTGTGAAACCCCGTCTCTACTAAAAAATACAAAAAACTAGCTGGGCGAGGTGGCGGGCACCTGTAGTCTCAGCGACTCGGGAGGCTGAGGCAGGAGAATGGCCTGAACCCGGGAGGCGGAGCTTGCAGTGAGCTGAGATCCGGCCACTGCACTCCAGCCTGGGCGACAGAGTGAGACTCCATCTCAAAAAAAAAAAAAAAAATTCTGAATTGCCAGAAAAAGAATTCAGAAGGTTGACTATTAAAGTAATCAAGGAGGCATCAGAGAAAGGTGAAGTCCAACTTTAAAAAATAAAAAAAAATGATAGAGGATATGAGTGGAAAGATCTCCAGTGAAACAGCATGAATACAAAACAATCACAACTTCTGGAAATGAAGGACACACTTAGAGAATGGCAAAGTGCACCAAAAACTCTCAGCAATAGAATTGAACAAGTAGAAGAAAGAACTTCAGAGCTCCAAGACAAGTCTTTCGGATTAAGCCAATCAGACAAAGACAAACTAAAAGGATTTTTTTTTTTTTTTCGGAGTCTCGCTCTGTCGCCCAGGCTGGAGTGCAGTAGCCGGATCTCAGCTCACTGCAAGCTCTGCCTCCCGGGTTTATGCCATTCTCCTGCCTCAGCCTCCCGAGTAGCTGGGACTACAGGCGCCCGCCACCACGTCCGGCTAGTTTTTTGTATTTTTTTTTTTTAGATGGGGTTTCACCGTGTTAGCCAGGATGGTCTCGATCTCCTGACCTCCTGATCTGCCCGTCTCAGCCTCCCAAAGTGCTGGAATTACAGGCTTGAGCCACCGCGCCCGGCCTAAAAGGAATTTTTTTAAATGAACAAAGCCTCCAAGAAATTTGGGATTATGTTAAATGACCAAACCTAAGAATAATTGGTGTTCCCGAGGAAGAAGAGATATCTAAAAGTCTGGAAAACATATTTGAAGGAATAATCAAGGAAAACTTCCTTGGCCCTGCTAGTAATCTAGAAATCCAAATACAGGAAGCTCAAAGAAAACCTGGGAAATTCATCATAAAAATATCATCACCTAGGCACATAGTCATCAGGTTATCAAAAGTCAACACAGTGGAAAGAATCTTAAGAGCTGTAAGACAAATGCATCAGGTAATCTGTGCAGAAAAACCTATCAGATTGACAGCAGGTTTCTCAGCAGAAACCCTACAAACTACAAGGGATTGAGGTCCTATCTTTAGCCTCTTTAAACAAAATAATTATCAACCAAGAATTTTGTATTCAGCAAAACTAAGCTTCATAAGTAAAGGAAAGACACAGTCTTTTCCAAACAAACAAATGCTGAGAGAATTCACTGCTACCAAGCCAGCACTAAAAGAACAGCTAAAAGAAGCACTAAACCTTAAAATAAATCCTTGAAATACACCCAAATAGAATCTTCTTAAAACATAAACCTCACAAGACCTACAAAACAATAACACAAAATAAAACTAAAGTATTAAAGCAATAAATAGCATGATGAATAGAGCACTATCTCAAATCTCAATACTAATGTTGAATGTAAATGGCCTAAATGCGCCACTTAAAAGATACAGAATGGCAGAATGAATAAGAATTCACCAAACAAGTATCTGCTGTATTCAAGAGACTCACCTGACACATAAGGACTCATATAAACTTAAGGTAAAGGGGTGGAAAAAGTTATTCTGTGCAAATGGACACCAAAAGAGAGCAGAAGTAGGTATTCTTATATCAGACACAACAAACTTTAAAGCAACAACAGTTAAAAAAGACAAAGAGGGACATTATATAATGTAACAATAATAGGACTAGTCCAATAGGAAAATATCTCAATCTTAAATATATAGCACTTAACACTGAAACTCCCAAATTTATGAGACAATTACTACTAGACCTAAGAAATGAGATAGACAGCAACACAATAATAGTGGGGGACTTTTAATACTCCACTGACAGCACTAGACAGGTCATCAAGACAGAAAGTCAACAAAGAAGCAATGGAGTTAAACTATACCCTAGGACAAATGGACTTAACAATATTTACAGAGCATCCTACCCAATAACTGAAGAACATACATTCATCAGCACATGGAACATTCTCCAAGATAGACCATATGATAGACTACAAAACAAGTCTAAACAAATTTAAGAAAACTGAAATTATAGCAAGTAATCTCTCAGATCACAGTGGAATAAAGTTGGAAATCAACTCCAAAAGGAACCCTCAAAACCATGAAAATACATGGAAATTATATAACCTGATCCTGAATGATCACTGGGTCAACAATGAAATCAAGATGGAAATTTAAAAAGTTATTTGAACTGAATAATAGTGGCACAACCTATCAAAAAGGATACAGAAAAAAGCCTGTATCCTCTGGGATACAGCAAAATTGTTGCTAAGATTAAAGTTCTTAGCATTAAATGCCTACATCAAAAAGTCTGAAAGAGCACAATTAGACAATCTAAGGTCACACCTCAAGGAGCTGGGAAAACAGGAACAAACCAAACCCAAACCCAGCAGAGGAAAAGAAATAACAAAGATCAGAGCAAAACTAAATGAAATTGAAACAAACAAACAAAAAAAAATACAAAAGATAAATGAAACAAAAAGCTGGTTCTCTGAAAAGATAAATAAAATTGATAGACCATTAGGAAGAGTAACCAAGAAGAGACAAAAACCAAATAAGCACAATTAGAAATGAAATGGGAGATATTACAATTGATACCACAGAAATGCAAAAGATCATTCAAGGTTACTATGAACACCTTTACGTGCATAAATTAGAAAACCTTGAGGGGATGAATAAATTCCTGGAAATATAAAGGCATGCTAGATAAATCAGGAATAAATAGAAACTCTGAACAGACCAATAACAAGCAGCAAGTTTGAAGTGGTAATTTACAAGTTACCAACAAAATAAAGTCTAGGACCAGATGAATTCACAGCTGAATTATATTAGACATTCACAGAAGAATGGGTGCCAATTCTAGTCACACTATTCCACAAGATAAAGAGGGAATCCTTCCTAAATCATTCTGTGAAGCTAGTTTCCCCTTAATATCAAAACCGAAAGAGGACGTAAAAAAAAAAAAGAAAACTACAGACCAATATCCCTGATGAACACAGATGAAAAATTCTCAACAAAACACCAGCTAACCAAATCCAACAGCACAGCAAAAAGATAATACACCATGATCAAGTGGATTTCATACCAGGGATACAGGGATTGTTTAACATCTGCAAGTCAATAAATGTGATGTACCACATAAACAGAATTAAAAACAAACATCACACAATCATCTAAATAGACACAGAAAAAGCATCTGACAAAACCTAGCATCCCTTGATGATTAAAACTCTAAGCAAAATTGGCATAGAAGGGACATACCTTAAGGTAATAAAAGCCATCTACAAAATAAAATAAAATACATATACAAAATAAAGCCATCTACAAAAAACCCACAGGTAACATTGTACTGAATGGGGAAAAGTTGACAGCATTCACCCTGAGAACTGGAACAAGACAAGTATGCCCACTTTCACTACTTCTATTGAACATAGTCCTAGAAGTCCTAGCCAGAGCAATCAGACAAGAGAAAGGAAAAAAGGGCATCCAGATCAGTAAAGAGGAAGTCAAACTATCGCTCTTTGCTGATGACATAATCGTATACCTAGAAAACCCTAAAGACTCATCCAAAAGTTCCTAGAACTGATCAATAAATTCAGCAAAGTTAGGATACAAAATTAATGTACACAAATCAGTAGCCCTGCTATACACCAACGGCAACCAAGCTGAGAATCAAATCAAGAACTCAACCTCTTTTACAATAGCTGGAAAAAAAAAAATACTCGGGAGTACACTTAACCCAGGAGGTGAACGACTTCTATAAGGAAAACTACCAAACACTGTTGAAAGAAATTATAGACGACACAAACAAATGGAAACACACCCCATACATATGGATGGGTAGAATCAATATTGTGAAAATGACCATACTGCCAAAAGCAATCTACAAATTCAAGGCAATTCCCATCAAAACACAAACATCATCCTTCACAGAACCAGAAAAAGCTATCCTAAAATTCATATGGAACCAAAAAAGAGCCTGCATAGCCAAAGCAAGACTAAGCAAAAACAACAAATCTGGAGGCATCACATTACCCAGCTTCAAACTGTATTATAAGCCCATAGTCACTAAAACAGCATTGTACTGGTATAAAAATATGCATGTAGACCAATGGAACAGAATAGAAAATCCAGAAATAAAGCCAACTACTCACAGTCAACTGGTCTTACACAAAACAAACAAAAATATAAAATGGGGAAAGGACACCCTGTTCAACAAATGGTGCCGGGATAATTGCAAGCCACATGTAGAAGAATGAAACGATCCTCATCTCTCACCTAATACAAAAATCAACTCATGATAGATCAAATACTTCAATCTAAGACCTGAAACCATAAAAATGCTAGAAGATAACATTAGAAAAACCCTTGTAGACATTGGCTTAGGCAAAAACTTCATGACCAAGAACCCAAAAGCAAATGCAACAGAAACGAAGAAAAATAGATGGGACTTAATTAACCTTAAAAGCATCTGCACAATAAAAGAAATAATCAGCAGAGAAAACAGACAACCCACAGAGTCGGAGATAATCTTCTCTATCTATACATTAGAAAAAGGACTAATATCCAGAATCTAGAAGGAATTCAAACAAATCAGCAAGAAGAAAGCAAACAATCCCATCAAAAAATGGGCTAAGGACATGAATTAAAATTTCTCAAAAGAAGATATACAAATGGCCAACAAAATATGAAAAATGCTCAACATCGTTATCAGGGAAATGCAAATCAAAACCACAATGCCATACCACCTGCATGAACGGCCATAATCAAAAAATCAAAAAAATGTTAGATGTTGGTGTGGATGTGGTGAAAAGGGAACACTTTTACACTGTTGGCGGGAATGTAAATTAATACAATCACTATGGAAAACAGTCTGGAGATTCCTTGAGGAACTACACGTAGATCTACAATTTGATCCAGTAATCCCACTCCTGGGTATCTACCCAGAGGAAAAAAGATAGTTGCACACAAATGTTTATAGCAGCACCACTCACAATTGCAAAAAATATAGAACCAGCCCAAAACGCCCGTCAATCAAAGAGTGGATAAAGAAAATGTGGTATATAAATCTCTCTCTCTCTCTCTCTCTCTGGAATACAACTCAGCCATAAAAAGGAAAAAAAAAAAATAATGGCATTTGCAGCAACCTGGATGAAATTGGAGATGATTATTCTAAGTGAAGTAATTCAGGAATGGAAAATCAAACATCTTATGTTCTCACTCATACGTGGCAGCTAAGCTATGAGGACGCGAAGGCATAAGAATGATACAATGAACTTCGGGGACTCAGGGGAAAAGGTGGGAGGGAGGTGAGGGATAAAAGACTACAAATTGGGTGAGGTGTTTATTGCTCAGGTGATGGGTGCGCCAAAGTCTCAGGAATCACCACTAAAGAACTTATCCATGTAAATACACACCACCTGTTTCCCAAAAACTCACTGAAAATTTTTTAATGAAAAAATGACTAAATGTTAAAAAAAAGTCATATATGGAGTAAAGGAAAATATGGGTGAAGATTTATACAATCTTAATAAAAGCAATATCTTACTGAAGCATCACAACCAAGAATCTATAAAGAAAAACTTTTTTTATTTTTTTTTAAATTTTGTTTGTACACAGCAGGTGTATATATTTGGGGGGGTACATGAGATGTTTTGATACAGGCATGAAATGTTATATAACTGCATCATGAAGAATAGGGTATCTACCTCCTCAATCATTTATCCATTGAGATGCAAACAATCCAATTATACTGTAAGTTATTTTAAAAGGTACAGTTAGTTATTATTGACTATAGTCACCCTGTTGTGCTATTAAATAGTAGGTCTTATTCATTCTGTAAAGAAAAAACATTTGATTTAAATTGAGAAATGAACAAACCTGAAAGACAAATTTTAAACTAAGACTTGCTTGTGTCCTGAATGTCTGATAATTGAATCCTGAATATGTTCATTCATTAGAAAATAAGAAAGAGAAACACATCAATGAAAAAATAAGAAAATGATACAGAAAATTTATATACACCAACATACAAATATAAACAGATACATATAAAAATATTCAACCAGAGTACTAAGCCAAAGATCGCAAACTTAGAAAACATTTTCACCATAGGCAACTGCTATCCCAATTTTAGTAAAAGTGTAGGAAAAGTGAATCTCCTAGAGCTGGTAGAAAGGTAAATTGGCACAATCTTTTTACCAATTTACCTGAAGGCAAATTTGGAAATACTTATCAAATATGTCATCAGTGTGTTCATTAAAATACTTCTTGGAAATAAAATACATTTTACAAATAAATAACTGATGATGAGACAATATGTTTAAAATGCATTAGTAAGCGACAAAAATCAGATTACAAAACAATACATAAAGTATTACCCTATCTTTGTTAATAAACACATGTACATATATGTCCAGGATAATAGATAAACCATATAGAGTAACATTTTAAGAGCTACTGTGGATAATGAAATTATGGATTTTAAAAATTCTTTTAAAATTTACTTTATAAAATTTTATCATTAATGTGATATTATTTTATATTTAGAAATATTACAAAAGCATATATTTTTTTCTGATTAGACCAGGATAAAGCAAATGAAGTTTTGGGGGAAAATAGAATCTGCTATAATTTAAGAGGTCAGCGTGTTTGCATTTTCAATGTGACGGATCAGACAGATGGTGCTACTTTTAAGATTCCTCTTCATGACACTAAGCAGATTGGTTTCAACATAACATCTTTCCCAGCAGAGATTCCTTTAAGAAACTCTAACCACAGATATACAAACTACTACATCCTTTCTTGAACAAGATATTAACCTCATTTGGACATTCTAAAAATGTCTTAATACTAATATCACCAGAGAAATTGTGTAAAAGGTCAGTTCCTTAGGAACGAAAATAAAATTACAACATTGTTCTTGCTAAGGAATTTAATCCCCCAAAATGAGATCACTGAATATTTAGTGTTATCACTTGTTTCTTGACCTGAGATTCCCTTCTAAAGGTTAGATTAACCTTTAGATTAACCCCACGAATACATATCTAAAATAATTCCTTTTTGGTTATTTATGAGAATATAAAAGGAAGAGTTCTCCAGGTTCTCCATTACCTCCAATCTTTTTTTCAGTAATATAAACACTCCAGGAAATTTAGATGAACATGAAGACTTAAACTATAGACCTTGAATCTGATCTGTTAGGATGAGAAGGCAATGGAGAAACGAAGTGTGACTTTGTCTTGCTTTCCAGCAGCCACTCATGACGCACCAGCTGCACAACGTTTATTTATCCCTTTGTAGAGTGGCAGCCTCCACTGTTGCTCCAAGATGAGTTTTGTCGCCAGATGTTTAGAAATGTCATAAAGAATTGAAGAATCGGGATTTCACCAAGCATAGTGATGAACATTTATGGGGGTAAGCGAATGGGAGGTGGTATTGTGGTGGTTGGAAAGGAGCACAAAGAAAGCTTCTGGAATTCCATTGGTTCTGTCTCTTTATCTGGATGTCAGTTACACAGTTATCTGGATGTCTGTGTGTAACTGAGTTGGCAAAAACTCAGCAAGTTGTACACTTAAGACATGTGTCATACATTCCATACTGTTAAGTCAAGTTTCACCTAAAGCTGCCTCCTTATGCATTTTAAGTTTGGAGTAAAGGTTTTTCTGTACATCATGAACTATAACAAGTGGAGGTGTAAACAGACCGTAGCCTACACTTGTGCCAATCACTGAGTTTTGGTCAATCAAATGTAGTCAACTGCTTAAATGGTGTTCAAATAAGGCAAATGCCAAGTTGTAACCAATCCAGCTGTTTCTGTACTTCACTTGCATTTTCTGCAAGTCGCTTCACTTTTCTCTGTCTGTAAATCTACTTCTACTAAGTGGCTGCGCTGGAGTCTCTGAGCCTTCTCTGGCTGGAAAGGCTGCCTGATTCGCGAATCGTTCATTGCTCAGTTAAACTTATTTAAATGTAATTCAGCTGAAGTTTTTATTCTTCTTCTTTTTTTTTTTTTGTTGAGACGGAGTCTCGCTCTGTCGCTCGGGCTGGAGTGCAGTGGCCGGACCTCAGCTCACTGCAAGCTCCGGCTCCCGGGTTTACGCCATTCTCCTGCCTCAGCCACCCGAGTAGCTGGGACTACAGGCGCCCGCCACCTCGCCCAGCTAGTTTTTGTATTTTTTAGTAGAGACGGGGTTTCACAGTGTTAGCCAGGATGGTCTCGATCTCCTGACCTCGTGATCCGCCCGTCTTCGGCCTCCCAAAGTGCTGGGATTACAGGCTTGAGCCACCGCGCCCGGCCTCAGCTGACGTTTTTCTTTCATCAAAATAATTAATCACATTAATAATGCTCCAGATTTTTTTCATTTTGAGACGGAGTCTCTATTGCCCAGGCTGGAGTGCAGTGGCATGATCTCAGCTCACTGCAACCTCCGACCCTTGGGTTCAAGCGATTGTTCTGCCTCAGCCTCCCTAGTAGCTGGGATTATAGGCACCTGCCACTGCCTCCAGCTAATTTTTGTATTTTTAGTAGAGACAGGGTTTCACCTTGTTAGCCAGAATGGTCTCGATCTCCTGACCTCGTGATCCATCCACCTCAGCCTCCCAAAGTCCATGAGCCACCACACACGGCCTGCTGCTCCAGGTTCTGTGAAAATTAACCATTTGTTATGTTTGCAGGCCAACTTTTTTTTTTAAGACGGTGTTCGTTAGAATCAGTTGAAGAAAATACATATATATTCATTTTGCCTGATTTGCTTACTCCATTTTAATCATTGTAAAGTGTTTTTAGGTATATTAACCTGATTTTCTTACACACAAGCTTTGTATATTTGGTGATAAAAAATCCCACAAACACCAAAATAATGCCTACATCTAGTTGGCAATGGATTACAATAGATTTTTAGCAAATCATACTTAAATGTCTCTGAATTTGGCATGCCTCACCTAACTAGGTTTGCCACAATTTTAGAACTCATAATTTTTTCCTATTTAGTGAGAAATTTCTAAAATAAAATTTTTAAATTATATAATGTAACATCAAAATGACAGAAGCTATTAGCAACATATCTACAAGATTATTTTAGATGTGTTAAATTAGTATGTCCAAACTGCTTTAGATTAGTGTGAAACAAATATGAATAAAACACACCTCTTCTAGGATTTGGAAAGACAATCACTCCTATTGCTTTTTGTGACAAAGCAACTATATTTGGGCATCATCAAGAAATATGGCACATGAGTAGGGTCTTATATTAGCTAATTAAGCTCCTGCAAGTCTCCCAATATTCTCTCAGCTCTAACTTCCTTGTCTGTTGGACATAAATCCTAATGCCAACCTTTTGGTTTGTTTGAGATTAGGGAAGGGGCATACAATGAACTTGTCAAAGTGCTTATCCATTGACTAACAGCACTAACAGGAACAGGAACATTACAAAGCATAACAGCTGTTCAAATGCTATTTATTATGTTCATTTCATTTAAAATATAAGTAAAAACTATTCTAAGCAGATTGATCATTTCAACTGTTCTTTACATTTATTTCCTAACATAAAATTTCTGAATCACATTCTAATTTGTGTGATCAGCTCAAAATGTTATTGACATTGTTTATAAGCACTAAACTAAATGTGCAAATTATTTATTCAAAATATCTTTATGACGTAGCCTATGTTTTATGTCTTCCAAAGTGAGCAAAATTTTTTTCTAATGAAATTTTACCGCTGTCCTGTGATTTAAGTTTTTATGCCATTGTCTATAGTTCATTCATTGACAAATATTTTTTGAGTAATAACCCTGTGCCTAGTGTTCTAGGTGCCAAAACGTAATAGTGATTATCATGAAGACCCTGGTCCTCATAAATCTTACATTAAGACAGGGAGACAGACAATTAACGATAAGTGTAATAATTGCATAGAATATTAGCAGACAAAAAGTGCTATAAAAGGGAAAAAAAGCAGAACAGGGTAAGGGAAACTTGGAGTTGTATGGGTAGTTTTCATTGAAAAAATGACATTTGACACTTGAAGAAAATTAGGAATTTATTCATGCCATTCTGAGGAAAGAGTGTTCCAAGCAGAGGGAACAGCCAGTGAGAAGACCAATGGCTGGAGGAAGCTCCTGCGGGGCTGGAAGCAGAGACAGGGAGAGGAGTGGTGGAGGGGAGACCATTGGAGGACTTTGTCTTCTTCTTGGAGTGCAATGGAGTGTGTGAGCACAGGTTCAAAATGCTCTGGCATGCTGCTTTTTTTTTCTTTTTTCTTTTTTGAGACAGACTCTCATTCTGTCACCCAGGCTGGAGTGCAGTGGCACGATCTCAGTTCACTACACCCTCTGTCTCCCTGGTTCAAGCAATTCTTCTGCTTCAGCCTCCCGCATAGCTGAGACTACAGGTGTGTGCCACCATGCTCGGCTTATTTTGCATTTTAGATTTTTAAAGGATCAGAGGATCAGCCTGTCCACTGTGTTGAGAAGGCACTATGGAGAACCCAAGGGTCAAAGCAGAGAGATGGGTTAGGAGATGATTATCCACGTGAGAGCTGCCCGTGGCTCAGAGGAGCACTTTAACAGTAGGTGCGATCAGCGTGGTTGGGATTAGAATGTATTCTGAAGGGCCGGGTGCGGTGGCTCAAGCCTGTAATCCCAGCACTTTGGGAGGCCGAGACGGGCGGATCACGAGGTCAGGAGATCGAGACCATCCTGCCTAACACGGTGAAACCCCGTCTCTACTAAAAACTACAAAAAACTAGCCGGGCGAGGTGGCGGGCGCCTGTAGTCCCAGCTACCCGGGAGGCTGAGACAGGAGAATGGCGTGAACCCGGGAGGCGGAGCTTGCAGTGAGCTGAGATCCGGCCACAGCACTCCAGCCTGGGTGACAGACCGAGACTCCGTCTCAAAAAAAAAAAAAAAAAAAAAAAAGAATGTATTCTGAAGGAGTAATCGACAATTATTTTGGACAGGTTTATATAGGATGTGAGAGAAGATAAGCAAATGCTTCCATTTCATGGAAAATTATGAGCTAAAACACTGTATTTTAAAATTTGAAATAGTATATACTTTTTTGTGCTCAAGTATTCTTTCTATTAAACAGCACGTAATTAAGCTGCATATAAAGTAAACAAAAACTTTATGAAAATATTTTTCAAAAGATTGGCATGGTGAGTCTTGGGAAGAGAAATCTCTACAACTAAGTCTTGGAAAATTGGAAGATGTGCCTGCTATGTCCCTTTGCTCTGACCTTGGGGAGGATAACTACATCGTAGATGCTGTCAATTTCTCTCATGTCCATCAACCAACCTTGAAGTGGCATTTACTGATTTTATTAAGTGACATTCTGCTGGGATTTGACCTTGGAATTTCCAAATTTGTGACTTCTTATTCTTCTCTGCACTCTTTGCCAGCCTGTCTTGGAGGAGAAATTCATATTACTGTCAAGAGAAAATTACTTCCAGTTCTTTTGCATGTCAAAATCCTGTCATTTCTGCAGGTGTGTTCCATTGTGACTCAGGATATGAGCTGAGGTTTTGGATTTTTATTGTCACTTTCCTTTCTGTGAACTATTTAAGTGCATACCTCCCCTCCCCTCTATCTCTTTATGCACCCGTGTCACCTTGGGTATTTTTACTTAATTCCTTTTAATTCCTTTTTTTTTTTTTTTTGCAGAATGTGAACTCTTGTGTTCTCTTAGGATCTACTTGTCAAGATTTTAATTCTACAACAAAACTTTTCAATCATAAAGTTTTTGTTTAACATTCTCATAAGTGATGGGATATTTAAAATACCTATTTAAAGTAAATATATATTGATTGATTAGTAAGAGGCTGGGCCTCTTCTTTGGAAATCTCTGGAGAGTGTTAAATAAACTGATTGGATAAGGGGGAAAAGTTTAATCTTCTGCTCAGACCTGAGTAAAATATAAGGTTTCCTTTTTGTAGTCTCTCTATATTTAACACTTTGCTCTTAATAAATGTGATGCATTATCTCCTTGGACAATCGAGAAAATCCTTCTCAAATATTTCAAGGAAGGGTTGTTTTAGCCTGTATTAGTTACTTAATTCACTTACGTATGATAAATGTTATAGGCATCAGGATGAAAAATAAAGCTATTCTCTTTCACTCCAGGCAGAGTCATCTCTTATCTCTGCATCTGAGCGTGGCACTACTCTCCCTCACACAATATGCTGTTCTTGGAAGAAATACCAAACACCTTCTATGCCTATGGTATCTCTGCAGCTCTGTCACTACCAAGTAGTCTGAATATAGTGTTTATTGGCGATAAGAAACACACAAGGCCAACATGAGAAACCATACCAAGCCTTTCTGACATGTCAGCTACTTTTATATCACTCCTTGCTTAGAGCAAGATATAAATAGCCTCTTAATCCAACTTAGTATATTTTTGAGAACCATTTGGCAACTTCTTAAACAGGACAAGTTACATCTTAGCTGGTACAACCTTCATGGAGAGAATCCAGGTTTGCGTCTGCCTTGAGAGGCCATGTAGAGTATGAAAGAACTGGATGGTGAGTCAGGAGACCCCTGACTCTGCCACCAACTGGCAGTGTGACCTTGGGAAGGTGATGAATCACCAGAGAAGCACATTGTTTTATCAGCTAAAATGTTGCTAAAGATACTACTACAGTTGACTGTCCCTTAATGACAGGTCTACGTTCTGAGAAAAATGTCATCAGGCAGTTTTGTCCTTGTGCAAACATCATACAGTGTATTCACACAAACCGAGATGGTATAGCCCACTACACACCTAGGCTACATGGTATAGCCTATTGCTCCCAGTCTACAAACCTGTACAACATGTTACTGTGCTGAGTCTTGCAGCAATTGGAACACCATGGCTACAATGTCACTAGATGACAGGAATTTTCATCTCCATTATAATCTTACGGGTCCACCAAATGCAGTTTGTCCTTAACTAAAATATTGCTAGGCAATGCATGACTGTATATGATTCTATATTTGTGGCAACCTTATTAGATAAAGATAGTATTATAAAGTGAATATATTGGGCTAGGATCTTCTATGGCATTAGCTTTTTGATCTTCCCTCCCAAATTGAAAAGACTGCTCAGAGATTTGTGTGTCCTTTTCCCTGCCAAGACTCACAGATATGGCCAGGATGTTCTGTAACATGCGCATTACAGTGCCACAGTAACCAAACTTATTGTCTGTGCAAGAAACATATGGTACAAGAATAATAATTCTATATTTAGAAAAAGTAACTTCAGTCAAAGCTTTCAATTTCTTGACCTCCATATTCAAAAAGTCAGAAGAACATTGTTATGTCTAGAAAATGATTATATTCATCCGTAAAAAGTAAGCATAATAACAATTATGTCCTTATTAAAAACTCAAAGAGTATACATTTCTGAGTAAAGAATAGACAATGAAAACAAAGTTCACTAATGCCAGAATATTGAGGCAGACAGCCCCTGGAGAAGGGAGGAGACTTTATAGTATAACTACAATTTTCCTAAATTACATGGTGCAAGTATGAAGGAATAATGTTTCAAATTATGGCTTTCGGAGACTCTCTAGTTTCAGGGTGGGAAGACACCAAGTGTAGTCCTGGTTTTTATTTCTGTCTGAAAGGCAAATCTCACTAGTGGTTCTTTTATGGGCATGACAAGAGCAGTCATTTTTTTTTCTTCCAAGTTTCATGCCCCTGAGCCAGTACTGTGCTGCAGCTGGACTGCATTAATTTAGTAGAGCCAATTGTGCTGATGTTTCCAGCTCCCAGTTCAATGAATCACATAGGTGACTTGAAATCAGCCAAAACAGGAGTATTTGCACAATGAAAATTGGCCAACACTCAAACCAGACCTCCCCATCAGAGCCCATTGCAAAAGATTTACCAACACAGCACTGCGTTGATCCCATAAACCCTGACACCCATCTACCACAGCTCACTGTATCTGTATCTTCCCACACAGCCCAGTATCCTGAGTGATGCAGCATGCATAGTGAATGAGACATTACAACTTTCTTTCAGACTCCCAGCCATGGCCCCAGCCACACTCCCCACCCATTTTAATAGTTCCCATATTGCAATTAGAGCAAAAAGAATTGTATAAAGAAATTGATATTGGGTAGAAATTACAGATAGATAATACTAATAGAGTGATTGAATCCACTGATAGGTACATTAAAGGGCTATAAATATAGATTGAACTGAATTGAATAGCTTTCCTCAGCTGGTTTGGTCAATGCATACTTTTCCCAGGGTAAGGGACATAGTCAAAGTTGTCTAATACTACCAAATAGCTCCAACATTTCAAAGGTTTCAACTTATCTTCAGTCAAGTTACTTCACTGTGCATAAGAAACATAAGGTGAAAATGGCAGGTTTTATAATGCTTATCAAATAAATGTTTCAGAGGAAGCATAGGAAGAATACATTATTTGCTAAAATCATACAGTGAGCCTATCTTAATTATAAATAGAAACTATCATTTCTTAAATGTTTTGCAAGCAATCACTCTTTCAATATAAGACTATAGAGTTCAAAAATGTGATCGCTGTGTAACAGTTACTGATACTTTGAAAATGCAGTAAATATATTATTCTTTTCTGAGTATATCATCTTCAAACAAATACCACTTTGAGATAAAAGTGAACAAGATTAAAAACTCAAATTTGAACATTGTTATCCATGTTGAAAACAGTGACTATCTGAAAATACATAATTGTAAGACAGTCTTAAGAATTCTCATTGTGACACACACTTTCCGATAACAATATTTCTTTACATTTGTAACTTTTATATTTGCATTCCCATTTTATACTCACAACACTCTTTGGCAGCAACGAATAGTATTCCATTTAACATATTACTACCATTTTACTAACGCTTAGAGAGATTGTCAGTTGCTCAAAATCACAGAAAGTTTAGTTAATTAACTTCTAATATACCTTTTATCCTGTATTGTCTTTGCATGGAAGGACAAAAATAACTCTGAAATGGATACTTTGTTTTAATATGGCAATTATAATCTTAATCTTTGTAACAATTACTGTCAGATATTTTAAAATGCAAACTATTGCTATTATTATTATTATTATTATTATTATTTAACCACCATTGAGTGCTTACTGTGTGACAGACGTTGTGCTAGGCATTTTACCTACATCAACTCCTTCAGCACTCACAAGGATATTATAATCATCCATTTTATGTAAATGAACTAAAACTTTAAGATGATAAATAATTTTCTTAAGATCACACAGTGATAGGTGGGGATTTGAAGCATGGTACTTGTTCAACATCCTGTGAGTTTCATTAGTGTATTACTATTGCTTCACCTACTACTTGACAGTTGCCCTATTCAAGCCCCTTCACAGAGTTTTCTTCTTAAATCAGTTTAAACGCATTTCATTTTATGCGTTTAAATATCCATAAAATAATTCATATATCATAGTTTTAAATTTAGTAATATCCCTTTCTTCATGGCTTCTATCATTTATATATTCATTTAATATTTATCCAATAAAAAATAAGGCAATGCTCAGTTATTGTAAAGAGCTTTCACTCTGAGGTCAGACTCTGCTGAGTCTAAATCTTAACCTTACTTCCTGGGGTAAGTTACTGATGCTCTCCTTGTGTTAGTTTCCTGCTCTGGGAAATGGGAATAAAATGGTATCCGCTATTGATTTTTGTGTGATGATTAAATAAATGCATACGCATTAGGTATTCAGAATAATGCTTCTCATATAGTATTAGCTCTTATTAACAATTAGTGTACGTGGCTGGGCGCAGTGGCTCACACCTGTAATCCCAGCTCTTTGGGAGGCCGAGGCAGGTGGATCATGAGGTCAGAAGATCGGGACCATCCTGGCCAACATGGTGAAACCTCACGGCTACTAAAACACAAAAAATTAGCCAGGTATGGTAGTGCGCGCCTGTAGTCCCAGCTACTCAGGAGGCAAAGGCAGGGGAATCGCTTGAACCCAGGAGGCAGAGATTGCAGTGAGCCAAGATTGTGCCACTACACTCCAGCCTGGGCGACAGAGTGAGGCCCCGTTTCAAAAACAAAAAACAAACAAACAAATAAGCAAAAAACAAAAAAAAAGCAAAAGAAATAGTGTATGTATCACCATATACAAATAATGTTAAATTACTCTGAAACTTTAAGGAGTTAAACTCTGCTCTTAACGCTTCATTCACAAACCCACGCTTCATAAGTGATCACGAAAAGATCTAGCCTTCTAATTTGCTCTTAATTTGGAAGAAAATATGTAGTGAAGAGTATAAGTTAGATTGAACATTAGTTCTTCAGTGCAAATGCAATAGCATCTCTATGAGCTTCCATTTTCTATTTCATAAAATGAGGCTATTAATATCTAGCTCACAGAATTTCCTAGAGGATACCTTCTCAACCTTTTACGAGTTAGGACACGAGAGGGAAATAGTCCTGCCTGAGTAGTTCACAGGATGAAGAGGCACAGGATGAAGAGGCAAGGCTGCCTCAACCTCAGACCCTTCTGGCTCTGAATATATTGACCATCCTAAAACCCATTCCCAGCACCCTGTGGAGAAGCTCTGGTTCAAGGAGATTCTCACAGAATCAATGAATGCCAGAGTGCCTGGCACACAGAAGACATTGTGTTAGTTCCACTTGGTTAGCTCAAATTAATGAGACTTGGCTGGGCACGGTGGCTCACGACTGAAATCCCAGCACTTTGGGAGGCTGAGGTGGGCAGATCACAAGGTGAGGAGTTTGAGACCAGCCTGGCCAATATGGTGAAACTGTGTCTCTACTAAAAATACAAAAATTAGCCAGGCATGATGGCAGGCACCTGTAGTGCCCGCTACTTGGGAGACTGAGGCAGGAGAATTGCTTGAACCTGGAGGTGGAGGTTGCAGTGAACTGAGATCACGCCACTGCACTCCAGCCTGGGTGACAGAGTGAAACTCCATCTCAAAAATAAATAAATAAATAAATATGAGCCTTTTCTGTATTTGGTGAAAACTCTTGAATAATATAGAGCCTAAATGATGTCTGCATGTATAATTTTTGTCACTGTGTTTCATTCTAGCTTCACTCTTTATCTTACTCCTCATCATTCAGCTCTTATTTTCTGGGGACTGGGAAATTCAGTTATAAAGTGTTGGAAATTAAGTCACAGATGTTAACAAAGCTAGGATAGGAGTGGAGTGCTCTTTTTAGAAAAATAGCAGAAGCCACTCGGGTGCAGTGGCTCATGCCTGTAATCCCAGCACTTTAGGAGACCCAGTGGAGTGGATTATTTGAGGCCAGGAGCTCGAGACCAGCCTGACCAATACAGCGAAACCCCATCTCTACTAAAAATAAAAAATTATTAGCCAGGCATGATTGCACACACCTGGAGTCCCAGCTACTCAGGAGGCTGAGGGATAAGACTTGCTTGAACCTGAAAGACAGAGGTTACAGTGAGCCAAGATTGCAGCACTGCACTTCAGCCTGGATGACAGAGTGACACTGTGGAAAGAAAGAAAGAGAGAAAGAGAGAGAAGGGAGGAAGGAAGGAAGGAAGGAAGGAAGGAAGGAAGGAAGGAAGGAAGGAAGGAAGGAGAGAGAGAGAAAGAGAGAGAAAGAAAGAGAGAAAGAAAAAGAAAGAAAGAAAGAAAGAAAAAGAAAGAAAGAAAGAGAAAGAAGAAAAGAAGGAGAAAGAGAAAGAAGGAGAGAGAAAAAAGAAAGAAAGAAAGAAGAAAGAAAGAAGAAAGAAAAAGAAGAAGAAAGAAGAAGACACAAGAAAGAGATGGGGAGAGGGAGGGAGAGGGAGGAAGGGAAGGAAGAGGAAGGGAAGAGTAGAGATCTCATCGCGAAGCGACGAGGAAAGGACGGGATCGTGCCGGTAAGCGGGAGAGAGGAGAGGCGATATGAGCGAGAGGAGCTAGAATCGAAATGCTGAAGCCCTTTAAGAAGCAGGCATCATAAGAAACCAAGAAAACTGTTTTGTTATCTCCATCATTGTTTAGAAATGTCCTTCTATAGCTGGTTCTTCTCTCATACGTGGGCTCCATATATTTTCTGGACATTTTCACAGTGAAAAGACCTTCGGCCATGTTGTTCTCCAAAACAAATTCCATTTAGCAATAAGTC
The DNA here is from genome assembly GCF_007565055.1 of Rhinopithecus roxellana. Classification (NCBI taxonomy): domain Eukaryota; kingdom Metazoa; phylum Chordata; class Mammalia; order Primates; family Cercopithecidae; genus Rhinopithecus; species Rhinopithecus roxellana. The sequence goes on from NC_044550.1 coordinate 61,350,503, forward strand.
CAATGTACCAGTCTCATCTGTGAATGTGATTAGCAGCTTGGCCTTGGTCCAGCAGAAAGCCTACAGTGGAAAGGGACTGTGGTGGTCTTCTTCTCTTTTCGACTCATCCCAATACTGCCATTTTCTCTCTTGGAGCCTTTACAGAGATTCTTAGGAGACATTGCCCCTGAATCCCATGATTAAGAATGGAACTTTAATTTCCAGCTGACCACTTACAACTTCTCTCTCAGTCCCTGTGCATCTAACTTAATTTTGACAATTTCTGGCATCTTTCTTATGAAGTCTTTCTGCCCCTCCCTATGTCCCTTCCACACAAAGTCTGAAACAACACCTCAGTCCTTCTCAAACATGGCCCATAGGTGCATAGGAAATACATACGTTAGTACTGTAATCAGGGGCAGGGCAGTTTCTCTCAAAAACATAACCCCAACCCTGCTATAGAAACTTACTACAAGCAACTTCTCACAATTGGGATTTCATAGGTGATGCCATCAGTTCACTTTGTCCTTCAAATGCAGGAGCACACAGCAAGTTCATTTGGTGGTCAGTTGAAACCTCCTTGCTGGTCTTGAAGTGAACACACAACTCTATTCCTTCACTGTGGTTGGAGGTGGGGAGGGAGGATGGACACCGAGAACTAATCTCTCCAAAGAAAGCCTCACCAATCTTCAACTAGCCCAATGACTTCCATTTCACACCCTTCATACTCTCCAGTGAGTGACTAAGTGTTAACAAGTAGGTTTGGGAACCTCTTTTTGCATGTTCTACATGGTTGGGCTGACTTGTACCTTACTGGGAAACGTGAAGCTGGTTTCTGTAATCTTAAGCCACTACTAAAACAAATCTGAATTATTGGTTATATTTTAAATAATTTAATTGTTTGGATATGTGAGTTCATGCAGGTGAAATATAACTGTCTTAAAATCAAGAAAACTTCCTTTTTAAAAAAGTGTGGCTCATACAGAAACTCTCCCTGGGCTGATACCATAATTTTGGATAAATTTCTCAATAGATTAAATCATCAGCCAACAGACTTAAATTATCTCACAGAGCATAATTACATTCTAGATGATATGAAATTGGAGATAATGCTTATAATTTTCATATGTGAGACTGGAATTCAAGGCAACTCAGATAGGATATTAGAGGCAAGACAAATAATTACTCCTGGTAATCTAATCCTGGGAGGCTTTCCAGGTTTCAAATGATTATGCTGCAACCAGGACATCCTGGTGCCTTGGTTGCCCAGCAACCATTCTCCTCCTATTTTTTTTTTTTTTTCCTCCTGCAGAGGTGCAGAACACAATGTCAATTGAAGACTGACGGATAAGAAAGTTAATTTTATCATATTAGCTGGGGCTTGTTTGGCATGGACACGTTCTGAGCTTTAATGTCACACAAATCCAGATTCAAATACTGACCTTGAAAAAGACAATTAACTTCTCTGAGTTTGCTTTAAAGCTGAATATTACATTTCAGTCACATCTTCAAGTCTTTTAAATGGAACTGTCCCACTCACAGTCCCCTGCTCTGGAAGGCAGCACCTAGAAATTCTTTCTCTGGAGACAGTCACTCATCTTACAGAGGTCAGTTGACCTGTGCTCCAACCAGAGTTTTGCCAGGAATCCAATGGGGTGTTCTGGAAGCCCTCCACTAAAGGAAGGTGATGGTAGTTAGCCAATTAATGGTTCATGTTTTCATTCAAAAAAATAGTTACAGTGGCCTCTTATTTGTTCTATAACTTGTACCAGGCACTAAGGATTCAACAGCGAAGGTGAACAGTATTACTGCCCTCATGAACATATAGTCTAATGGATGTGATGAACAATACACAAATAAGCATGAAATAAAATATTTACAGGCTGTGATTATTTCTGTGAGAGAAACAAACAGAGAGTGGTGGAGGTGGTTAGATAGAAGCTATTAAGAGACCTAAATTAGGTTACAGAATTTTTTCTTGAAGAAGGAACATTTAAGCTGAAACCCTAAGGAGCCACCCAAGAAGAAGACTTAAGTTGAGAAAGGGGAAAGCAAGCAAAATGTCAGAAGACTGAGAATGGGGCCAGAAATAAGGCAGAGAGTGAGGCAGCAGAAGACTAGCAGCTGGGAAGCGTCCTGACAAGGCAGGGCCCGTGGCCGTGGTTAGGCACTTGGATTGCATTCCAGGTGTTCTTCCTGAAAACTGGGATTGGAGCATTCACAGAGGACTGGACACTCAGAAACAAAAGGAGAATTTAAGAGGCATGCTGAGAGAAACACAAACACTACAAGGGACAGGCTCTGTAGGACCTGGGAGAGAAACTGCAAGAGAAGTTGATCTCTAGTGTGGTCACAGAACTAATGACCTTCTAGCTCTGGTTTCAGTCTCGTTTTTCCCTAAGTGAGGTGTATGGTTGGTTTGCTCTCAGAATTTCCTAAGTAATCCCAACATAGTACTGTGGCAAGGATTAAATGAAATAATGCCGGGGCGGGGCCAAGATGGCTGACTAGAAGCAGCGGCAATCTGAGACTCCTGTCAAAAGAACCATAACAGGCTGGGCACCATGGCTCATGCCTAAAATCCCAACAACTTGGGAGGCTGAGGTGGGCAGATCACTTGAAGTCAGGAGTTCGAGACCAGCCTGGACAATATGGTGAAACCGTATTTCTACTTGAAATACAAAAATTAACTGGGCGTGGTAGTGAGTGCCTGTAGTCCCAGCTACTCAAGAGGCTGAGACAGGAGAATTGCGTGTACCTGGGAGGTGGAGGTTGCAGTGAGCCGAAATTGCACCACTGCATTCCAGCCTGGGTGACAGGGTGAGACTTCGTCTCAAAAAGAAAAAAGAAAAAGAAAAAGAAAAAAGGAAAAGAAAAGAAAAGAACCATAACAGCATGTGAATTTTGCACAGGCAACCGAGGTATCCAGGTTCTGTCATCAGAACTGACTGGGTGGCTGGCGTGACCCAGTGAGAGGAAGGAAGAGCAGTGTGGTGCAGCAGCCCACCTGAGAGCCACACGGGGCAGGGGCTCCCTCACCCCTAGCCAAAGGAGGTGGTGAGTGAGGGTGCTACCCACCCTGGGAAAACTGTGCACCCCCCGGATCAGCAGATCCCACTCATGACCCCATGCCACAGGGGCCTAGTGTCCCAATCACAGAGCCACACAGATTCTTAACAGCCACTAAGTTAGAATCTGCTTAAGCCTGCCCAGCTCCCCGGGGATGATGGGAGACAAGCACCAAAGCTGAGGCTGCCTGCTGTCTAAACCATTTGAGCTCCTCATGGGAGGAGCAACAGCCAACAGTGGGACTGATAGCTGCCTAACACACTAAGCTCCCAGGCCAGGGGAATGGTGGCAGCCATCTCTACAGCTCCAGGCTACAGAGAATGAAATACATAGGAATACAACTAACAAGGGCACGAAGGATCTCTTTGAGGAGAAGTACAAACCACTGCTCAAGGAAATAAAAAAGGACACATACAAATGGAAAAACATTCCATGCTCATGGATAGGAAGAATCAATATCATGAAAATGGCCATACCACCCAAAGTAATTTATAAATTCAATGCTATTCCCATCAAACTACCATTGACATTCCTCACAGAAATAGAAAAAAACTACTTTAAAAATCATATGGAACCAAAAAAGAGCCTGTATAGCCAAGACAATCCTAAGCAAAAAGAACAAAGCTGGAGGCATCATGCTACCTGACTTCAAACTATACTACAAGGCTACGGTAACCAAAACAGCATGATACTGGTACCAAAACAGTCATACAGACCAATGGAACAGAACAGAGACCTCAGAAATAACGTTACACATCTACAACATCTGATCTTTGACAAACCTGACAAAAACAAGCAACGGGGAAAGGGTTCCCTATTTAATGATGCTGAGAAAACTGGCTAGCCATATGGAGAAAACTGAAACTGAACCCTTCCTTACACCTTATTCAAAAATTAACTAGAGATGTATTAAAGACCTAAATGTAAAACCCAAAACCATAAAAACCTGAGTAGAAAACCTAGGCAATACCATTCAGGACATAAGCACGGGCAAAGACTTCATGATGAAAACTCCAAAAGCAATTACTACAAAAGCCAAGTTTGACAAATGGGCTCTAATTAAACTAAAGAGCTTCTGCACAGCAAAAGAAACTATTATTAGAGTGAACAGGCAACCTACAGAATGGGAGAAAAATTTTGCAATCTACCAATCTGACAAAGATTTAATATCCAGAATGTATAAGAAATGTAAACAAATTTACAAGAAAAAAACCCAACAACCCCATCAAAAACTGAGCAAAGGATATGAACAGAGACTTCTCAAAGGAAGACATTTATGCAGCCAACAAACATACACTGATTTGGTGAGAATGTAAGTTATTTCAACCATTGTGGAAGACAGTGTAGCGATTCCTCAAGGATCTAGAACCAGACATACCAGTTGACCCAGTAATCCCATTACTGGGTATATACTCAAAGGAACATAAATCATTCTACTGTAAAGACACATGCACACATATGTTTATTGCAGCGCTATTTACAATAGCAAAGACATGGAACCAACCCAAATGCCCATCAGTGAAAGACTGGATAAAGAAAATGTGGCACATATACACCATGGAATACTGCACAGCCATAAAAAAATAAGATCATGTCCTTTCCAGGTACATGAATAAAGCTGGAAGCCATCATCCTCAGCAAAGTAACTCAGGAACAAAAAAATGAACACCGCATGTTCTCACTCATAAGTGGGAATTGAACAATGAGAACACGTGGACACAGAGATGGGAACCACACACACTGAGGCCAGTCTGGGGGATGGGGGTGAGGGGAGGGAGAGCATTAGGACAAATAGCTGATGCATGCAGGGCTTAAAATCTAGATGACGGTTTAATAGGTGCAGCAAACCACCATGGCACAGATAAACCTATGCAACAAATCTACACTTTCTGCACTTGTATCCCAGAACTTAAGGTAAAATAAAAATAAAAATAAGTAACGCCAATAAACCTCTAACACAGGGATGGCCACATATTTGGCATTATAGTAGCTATTGTTATTCACTTCCTTATCATTGCAAATTATTATGATTGTTGTGTTTTGTATCTCTGATATCCTCATTTTTCTGCTGTTATGGGCATATATCAAAAAGGAGAGATGAGAATTTCAGAGCATCTGAAGTGGGACAAAGGTGACAAAGTAACTACAGATATCCCGAATATTGCATTTTTTCCTAATGCTATCATTTGTTCTTCGTCTCCTTAGAGGACATAAGACATGGAAATGTCTTTAAATTACATAAAAAAAAATCCTATAGATATTAGTAGGCTTCTTAATTAACACACACTCATCAATACATGCAAGAAGACAAAAAGTAGTTGAAAGACACTATATACCCATTTGACTAAGTTAACCACAGGATTAAGTTTAAATGCCATCATCTGTTTTATGTGCTTAATTAGATATTGACCAATAAAATAAACAAAGTTTTTTTGGAAACTGCTGCCCATACAATACACTAAGGTTTTTCTCATTAATTATTTATATGGGATCCATTGAGCAGTATTTTTTATTTGAAATGAGCAGAATGATTCAAAGACCATCTGTGATCTTAAGCCACTTATTTAACTTCTCTGAGGTCCTATTTTCACATGTATAAAAGGAATTACGTATGATTGCTTTACTTTCTGTAAAAGATTGCTATGAAAATCAAATGACAAAATATAAATTTAAGTGGCTTATAAAAAATATTTTATCATTAAAATCAGTAAGATTTTTGTATTTGTCTATTTTCACTATGAATTGTTTTTTCTTTCTTTCTGTTTTATGCTTTATTCTCACAGACATATTTTAAAAGTTGGAATGTTTGTATTACTCTGTTGTTCCCAGAACTTTGGTGATCAAGAAGAAATGAACGTCTTCCCCTCCTAGGGACTTGATCTCCTCCACAGAAGGACCTTTCATGGTGTGTAATCCCTCCTGAGCCCCTGTTCTTTCCCATCTGACTTCAAACTATACTACAAGGCTACAGTAACCAAAACAGCATTGTACTGGTACTGAAACAGTCATACAGACCAATGGTCTCCCCATATATTTCTTTCCCATGTGTTTGTTGTGTTTCCAACAAACAAATTGTGTTTGCAGGACTCCTCTCTCACCTCCTGAATGAGACCCCTCTTGTTTTTCACTGTATTCCAAACACCCAGCATAGGGCTTGACACATTTGTGTTTTGTTGTTATTGTTGCTGTCTTGTTATTGTCATTGTTTATAAATAAACCAAAGGAAAACCAAGGTTTGATGTTTTCTTTTATATCTGAAAATGTGCTTTTCACCTTGGGTTGTGTTTCTTTGGTAGGAGTTTACCCTTCTTCCTCTCACTCTCATCACTTCCATCTTAAAATTCTGGCTCCATGTCTACTAAATATACATGATAAATAAAGAGTCTCCATCACTTTTGACTATTATAAATATCTGTGCAGTAAGTTGTTATTAAACAGCAATGCAAGCACAAGAAAATCCGAGTATCTTCTTTCTGCCCCAAATGCTTTTGTCAGTCTTTCCTGCTTCACTTAACTCATTTCATTTAAAAAAATATTCTCTAAGTACCAAATCTTTGCCAAGTATTGGGCTGTATAGCCAAAACTGAACAAAGCAGGCACAGTCCCAGTTCTTATTGAATGTATAGAATATATAGAAAGCAGATACTTCACAATTAATTATCCTCAAACGGCATATGTCTTATCACATGCAGTTCAGGGTACTATGGAGCATATATCAGGCACGTTATCAGAAGGCTCTAAACTGCTCTAGGATCGAAGAAGTCCTCACTGAGAAATTAACACTTAAGGTGAGATCTAAGGAATAAGAGTTCATGTATTGAGAGGAGTAAGGAATGAGGGAGGGGCAGGGGAGGTGAACTGGTTCAGGACAAGGAATTATTTTAGGATAATTAATTGTGAAACACCTGCTTTCTATTATATTCTATAAGTTCCACAAATCTGGGACTGGGCCTGCTTTGTTCAGTTTTGGCTATACAGCCCAATACTTGGCAAAGATTTGGTACTTGGAGAATTTTAAAAAATAATAATAATGGCCGGGCACGGTGGCTCCTGCCTGTAATCCCAGCACCTTGAGAGGCCAAGGGGGATGGATCGCCTGAGGTCAGGAGTTTGAGACCAGCCTGGCCAACATAGTGAAACCCTGTCTGTACTAAAACTACAAAAATTAGCTGGGCGTGGTGGTGGGTGTCTGTAATCCCAGCTACTCGGGAGGCTGAGGCAGGAGAATCGCTTAAACCCAGGAGGCGGAGGATGTGGTAAGCGGAGATCACGCCATTGCATTCCAGCCTGGACAACAAGAGTGAAACTCTGTCTCAAAATAAATAAATAAAAAAAATAATAATCATGATAATTCCTTGCCCCGATTCAGTCCTCCATACCTCCCCTGCCCCTCTTTTATTGAATTCTCACATGAAGGCTCAACAGGGTGTAAGTTCATTTCCAAGTTCATTGAGGTTGTTGGTAGAATTCCTCAAAGATATAGGACTGTGGGGCCTGGATTTTTGATGGCTATCAGCTACTAAATGCGACTCTCAACTTCTAGAGGTCAACTTCTAGAGGCTGCCTTGCGATTTTTTGCCACATGTATTTCCTCCACATGGCCGCTTGATTCATCAAACAAGCAATAGGAGTCTCTATAGTGAGTTGGCTGGCAAGACATAATGTAATCACTTTTGCCATATTTTGTTGTTTAGAAGCCAGTTACAGACCTTACCATACTCAATGAGAGGGGCTTGTACAAGGCTATGAGTACCAGAAACATAAAGGAGGGGTAATGTGGGCCACCCTAGAGTCTGTCCATCACATCTTGTAAGCCATGGGAAATTGTCCAAGCTTTATTATAATGAAGAGTTTTAAGTTGTTCGAACTTTATTAAGTGAAGAGTTTTAATGTTTTATAAAAGTGGAATGGAAGGAGGCTAGTTTAGGGGCAGTTTCAGTAATTCAGGTGGCCTGTGTCAGAATCTTTTCAGGATGACAGAGAGAAATAGACTGCTTCTACAGACAGAAAAATATTGATAAGAGTTGTGTCAGATTAGATAAGGAGAAAGAGGAGGAACAAAAAAATTAAATGTGATTCCAAAGTTTCTAGACAAGGATGGAGTGTGGTACTATTTACTGAACTGAGGATTGGTGAAGGGGAAGCATATTTGCAGAAAGGATCTTGAATTCCACTTAGTGAACAGAGAACATACAATATACCTTGGGGAGTTTCAAAGGGAGAGATTTAAGAGTGCGATCTGGGCTGTGAGAGAGATTTGGCAGTCTTATGTAAGTAGATTAAGGTCACGGCAGTAATGAAATCATCCGAAAGGGATATCTAGTGTGAGACAAGCAGAAGATCCATGATGCAAGATGAAATACAGCAATATTTCAAGGGAAAAAAATGAACTGGGGAGAGAGAAACACCAGAAAGGGGAAGAAAAAGATGTGTTGTCTTTTAAGCCAAGTGAAGAAATTGCTTTGTAAAGCACAGAACGCTGTTATCAGATCATTGAAGAGAATGATTCAAAAGTGCGCAATAGATTTCATGACTATAGGCCTGGTACAGCGGCTCACCCCTGTGATCCTGGCACTTTGCGAGGCCGAGGTGGGTGGATCACTTTAGGTCATGAGTTTGAGACCAGCCTGGCCAACATGGTGAAACCCCGTCTCTACTAAAAATACAAAAAAATTAGCTGGAAATCACTTGAACTCCGGAGGTGGAGGTTGCAGTGAGCTGAGATCGCTACTGCACTCCAGCCTTGTCTACAGAGTAAAACTCTGGGGAAAAAAAAATAAAATAACAGATTTCATGACTATGTGGGCTATTTGCAGTGGATGCTGGGGGCTGAAGCTAGGCATTTATAATGAGTTGTGGTGTGTGGACAAACATAGGCATTGAATTGAAGCCAAGGGTTGTAAGGAAGTTCTGTTGTATACGTTGACTTGGAAGTGACTTTACTGGAGCTGCAGGGAACACTCAGAGGAAAGATGAAGAGAGGAAAGGAGGAATGGAATGGTGAATCCGAGGAGCTAAAGCCTGAGAGAAAATTGCAGTGTGCCTTAAGGGACTTATATATTGGTCAGAGTATGAGAAAAAATGATAAGACATAGAGAGTGTGGCTGGCTAAGGCTGAAGGATTCCCAGAATACTGAATCCCAAGAGTCCTGTCTGTGGGTACTCAGGAATCTCAGATTTATAAAGGCCTGGCCTGAACAGCTTCCTGTGGTGGTAAAGTGCCAACCAGGGAAATCCTGTCATATGCTATTTCTGTTCGAAAGAACCCATTTAAAATACCATAGGAATGTGCTAAGAACCAAGATTGTTAGCTAGAAGTGAAAAGCATAGGAATATAAATTGCGTTCCCTTTATTCCTCAATTAGACTATAAACTCCTTAAGAGCAGAACTTCTGAACCTCAGCACAGCACTGAGAACACAGCAGGTGCTCAATAAATACATACAAAAATACAGGCATACTTGGTTTACTATACATTGCTTTATTGTGCTTCACAGGTTTTGTGATTTTTACACATTGAGGATTTGTGGCAACCCTGCATCTAGCAAATCTATTGGTGTCATTTTTCCAAAAGCATGTGCTTACTCCCTGTCTCTGTGTCACACTTTGGTAATTCTTCCAATATTGCAAAATTTTCCATTATGATTTTATCTGTTATGGTGATCTGTTATCAGTGATCTTTGACGTTATTATCACAATTATTTTGGGGGGCCACAGCTGTGCCTACTTAAGACAGAAAACTTAACTGATAAATGTTGTGTGTGCACTGACCTCTCCATGAATTGGTTATCCACTCATCTGTCTCCCTGTTCTTGAGTCTTCCTATTCTCTGAGACACAATGAGATTGAAATTAGGCTAATTCATAACCCTACAACTGGCTTTAAGTGTTCAAGCGAAAGGAAGAATCTCAAGTCTCTCACTTTAAGACAAAATCTAGAAAGGATTAAGTTGAATGAGGAAGGCATGTTGAAAGCCAAGATGTGCACAAAGCTAGACTTTCTGCACCAAATAGACAAACTGTAAATGCAAATGAAAAAATTATTAAAGGAAAGTAAAAGTGCTACTCCAGTGAACACATGAATGAATGACAAGGCAAAACAATCTTATTGTTGATATGGAGAAACGTTGAGTGGTCTGGATAGAAGAACAAATCAGTTAGAACATTCCCTTAAGCCAAAGCCTAACCCAGAGTAAGGCCCTGTCTCTCTTCAATTCCATGAAGACTGAAAGAGGTGAGGAAGCTGTAGAAGAAAAGTTGGAAGCTAGCAGAGGTTGGTTCATGAGGTTTAAGGAAAGAAGCTGTCTCCATAACATAAAAATGCAAGGTGAAGCAGCAAGTGCTGACGGAGAAGCTACAGTAAGTTATCTGGAAGGTCTACTGAGATAATTGGTGAAGGTGGCTATAGCACACAACATATTTTCAGTGTAGATTAAACAGCCTTCCATTGGAAGAAGATGCCACCTAGGACTTTCACATCTACAGCAAAGTGAATGCCTCGCTTCAAAGATCAGACTAACTTTCTTGTTAGGGGTTAATGCAACTAGCGATTTTAAATTGTTGCTAAAGTTCACTTGCCATTCTAAAAATCCTGGGGCCTTAAATAATTTTCCTAAATCTACTCTGTCTATGCTCTATAATGAAACAACAAAGCCTGGATGACAGCACATCTGTTTACGGCATGGTTTGTTCAATATATTTTTTTTTTTTTTGAGGCGGAGTCTCGGTGTGTCACCCAGGCTGGAGTGCAGTGGCCGGATCTCGGCTCACTGCAAGCTCCGCCTCCCGGGTTCCCGCCATTCTCCCGCCTCAGCCTCCGAGTAACTGGGACTACAGGCGCCCGCCACCGCGCCCAGCTAGTTTTTTGTATTTTTAGTAGAGACGGGGTTTCACCGTGTTAGCCAGGAGGGTCTCGATCTCCTGACCTCGTGATCCACCTGCCTCGGCCTCCCAAAGTGCTGGGATTACAGGCTTGAGCCACTGCGCCCGGCTGGTTTGTTCAATATTTTAAGCCCACTGTTGAGAACTTCTGCTCAGAAATAAAGATTCCTTCCAAAATATTACTGCTTATTGACAACACACTTGGTCACCCAAGGTCTAGTGAAGATATACAAGGAGACTAATGTTATTTTCATGACTTCTAACAGAACATCTTATCTATTCTGCAGCACATGGATCAAGGAATAATTTTGACTTTCAAGTCTTATTTAACAAATACATTTTGTAAGGTTATAGGTGCCATGGTGATTCCACTGAAACATCTTGGCAAAATAAATTGGAAACCTCTGGAAAGGATTCACCATTCTAGATGCCATTGAGAACACTTGTGATTCATGGGAGGAAGTCAAAATATCAACATTAACAGGAGTTTGGAACAAGTTGAATTCAGCCCTGATGTATGATTTTGAAGGGTGAGAGGTCAGTGGAGGAAATAACTGCAGAAGTGGTGGAAATAACAAGAGAACTAGAAGTGGAACCAGAATCTCGGACTGAATTGTTGTAATCTTATGATAAAGCTTGAACAGATGAGGGATTGCTTCTTATGAATGAGCAAGAAAAGGAGTTTCTTGAGATAGAATATAGTCCTGGTGAAGATGCTGTGAACACTGTTGAAATGACAATATAAGATTTAGAATGTTACATAAGCTTAATTGATACAGCATCAAGATTTGAAAGAATTTACTCCAATTTTGAAATAAGTTCCACTATGGGTAAAATGTTACCTAATAGCATCACATACTACAGAGAAACCTTTCATGAAACAAAGACTTAATCAATGAGGCAACTTCATTGTAGTTTTAAGAAATTGGCACATCCAACCCAGTCTTCAGCAACCACCACCCTGATCCATCAGCAGTCATCAACTTCAAAGCAAGACTTTTCACCAGCAAAAAGAAAATTCAGATGACTGTTAGCAGTTTTTTAGCAATAAAGTATTTTTAGTTAAGGTATGTCCAATTTTAAAGATTTAATGTCATTGTGCACTGAATAGACCATAGTATAGTGAAAATATAACTTCTATGTGCACTGGCAAACAAAAAAAAAATAGTGTGATTTGCTTTATTGCAATACTAGCTTTATTGGGGTGGTCTAGAATGGAATCTACAATAATTCTGAAGTTGCCTGTAAGTATGCCATGAATTAATGAATGACCTAGACATTAAAGAATAAAGTAACAATAAGAAATTCATTAAATTCGCTCATAAATCTTAAGTAACTATTGTTTAAAATATCCTCATGAAGCCAGGACAAAAGATACTATGAAAATGATAACTATTATTGTTATAAAGTCTACAGGCCTCTTCCATGAACACATCATCCAGTCTCTTCCTCTTAATGCCCTAATTTTCTTTGTTAAAATATTTATTTCTCAATGTTATTTTAAACTTATTTCTAATAAGCCAAATGTGAAAGTTTATCATTGTTTGTAGAAAGAAAGAAGTGCCTATAAACCATGCTTCTAACATTAACTCTTTGACCTTGTGAGAAGGGAATTCTCATGACTAATTAGTATGCACATCATCTGGAGGAGGCAAATAAAATTGTGCAGTCTGCTGTAGCAGATTGCTGTGCATAAAGGCCATTAGCTTCTAGGAAAGGATGGATTTTTTCCAGTGTACCCAGGTAAAAAATATTTTTCAAACCTTGGTAACTTCATCCTTTTATTCAACCTAGAGCCCATTTATCTCAAAAGTGTGTCAGCCCCATCTCACATCCCCTCTCCGGAGTTAATTGGGTATTCACAAGCGTTATTAAATTGATTGAATATATAGATCTTTTTCAAATTTCCTAGACAATTACATACTTTAACATCTTGTTTAAAATTTAAAATGAATTCTGTTTTTACTAATTTCCAGAGCAACCCAAGGTAACCAAAATAAATATAGGATAATAGTAATTGAATAAGAGAAAAATACATATCACTCCACTTATCTAGTGATAAACACCAGTATCACCATTGTGTAAATGTTTATACCTTCCTCCATTTTATCTGTTATGTTTGCATATTTTGCATTTCTTCATCAATTTTTAATTTTTAAAATTTTTCATCTGTTTTTAACTCTAACTTACACAGATACAATTATTTTGTTATTTTTCATAACCATGTATGTTGATACATAACATATATACATGATACATATGTTAGTTTATTTTATCAATCTTTATTTCTTGACATAGAACTTGTTTTCCACTTTTCATAATGTCATAACATTCTCATCTAAATCCTGCACATATTTCTGACCATTCCCTCAGGATAAGAAACCAGAACTTAATAGCCAAGATTTTATACATTTTCATAAAATGTATAAAATGTGATGTCATTGCTAGGTTGTCTTCCAAAAGTGTTGTAATAACATATGCTCCCCACCTACACTGTATGACATCATCACATCCTGAAGCTAAACCAAAGAGATGTTATCATGCAACATGCAAAGGTTAACTGAGTTGGAATTACGTGCTAATTATGATGAAACATAATTTCTCATTATTTCCTTAGAAAAATAGTCTTCTGTGCTTGGAAAAGGGGAAGACAGTGGCAGGAGTTTAACTTCTGACTTCGTGTGGAGGATGTTTGATTACAATGCACTTGACTCAGAAACATAAATTGCCACAAAAGATCTTCTGTTGACCATTAAACTGCAGAGCACAGGCAGGAAATGACGTAGAACATCAGGCTTTTGTTTATTTAACACAGTCAGTGAGATATACTTAGCAGCTACTATCTGCTCAGTGCTCTTCTAGGTATGAAAGCAAGGGGGAAAAATGTAGGTATGTTTCTTATTCTCAAGAATTTTATTAATTGAAGAGAAAAAATATATACAGCAGTCAGACAAGGAAATATTTGAAAAGTAACAATTGAGTTGTATGAATCGGTATAAGTCATAGTAGTCTGAGGAGAAACGAAAACTTTGGCTTCCTTAATAAGGAATTTATGAGAAAAAATGTGTAGTTTCAACATGATATTGAAGAATGATGTAGAGGATTAGAACAGGGAAAAAATCATACAATCTAAACAATCACAAAGCAAAAGTGAACATGGCATAACTAATTTTCACTAGAGCCATTGGACAGGAATGGAAAGATTATATTGGAAAGGTATAGAAGCTAATGTGGTAAGTTTTCTTAGGACAAGATAAAAACATATGGATTCTAGGATGAGAATAACTTATAAATTCAAGTAAGTCCATTGAAAGTTTCTGTTTAGGGAAATAAAATGAAAAAGTCGTGATTCATCTGTTCATGCTGGCGTGCATAACTAATATATATTGAAAACCTGGCCAGGCTGGTGGCTCACGCCTGTAATCCCAGCACTTTGGGAGGCCAAGGGGTTGGATCACTTGAGGTCAGGAGTTCGAGACCAGCCTGGCCAACATGGCAAAACATCGTCTCTACTAAAAATACAAAAATTAGCCGGGTGTGATGGCAGGAGCCTGTAGTCCTAGCTACTTGGGAGGCTGAGGCAGGAGAATCACTTGAACCTGGGAGGCCAAGGTTGCAGTGAGCCCAGATCACACCACTGCACTCCAGCCTGGGTGACAGAGGGAGACTCCATCTCAAATAATGATAATAATAATAATAGTAGTAATTGTAATAAAACCTACTATGAACTAACTAAACATTAGGGTAAGAGAGTTATCTTCTTTTTTAAAGGTTTGTACTCAGAAAGCCCATGGTTTAGGCAAAATTATGCACTGAAATATTAACTTGCTGGTTTTTTGTTGTTTGTTTTTGCTGCTGAAAACAAATTAGAGAATGAGAGCTCCTATGGGAAAGCTCCTTTTCCCTTGAAGCTCATTCTCTTAGTTCATTTGTGCTGCTACACCAAAATATTTTGGGTAATTTATAAAAAAAACCAGAAATGTGGAGTGGGGAGCAAGATGGCCAAATAGGAACAGCTCCAGCCTCCAGCTCCCAGCGTGAGCGACACAGAAGACGGGTGATTTCTGCATTTTCAACAGAGGTACCAGGTTCATTTCACTGGGGAGTGCCGGACAATCAGTGCTGGTCAGCTGGTACAGCCCGACCAGCCAGAGCTGAGGCAGGGCGAGGCATCGCCTCACCTGGGAAGTGCAAGGGGGAAGGGAATCCCTTTTCCTACCCAAGGGAAACTGAGACACACAACACCTAGAAAATCGGGTAACTCCCACCCTAATACTGTGCTTTACCAAGGGTCTTAGCAGGTGGCACACCATGAGATTATATCCCACACCTGGCCCGGAGGGTCCCACGCCCATGGAGCCTCCCTCATTGCTAGCACAGCAGTCTGAGATCTAACTGCAAGGCGGCAGCGAGGCTGGGGGAGGGGTGCCCACCATTGCTGAGGCTTAAGTAGGTAAACAAAGCCTCCCGGAAGCTCAAACTGGGAGAAGCTCACCGCAGCTCAAGGAGGCCTTCCTGTCTCTGTAGACTCCACCTCTGGGTGGAGTCTGACAGCTTTGAAGAGAGCAGTGGATCTCCCAGCATGGAGGTTGAGATCTGAGAATGGACAGACTGCCTGCTCAAGTGGGTCCCTGACCCCTGAGTAGCCTAACTTGGAGACATCCCCTACTAGGTGCAGACCGACACCTCACACCTCACACGGCAGGGTACACCCCTGAGACGAAGCTTCCAGAGCAAGAATCAGACAGCAGCACTTGCTGTTCAGCAACATTCTATATTCTGCAGCTTCTGCTGCTGATACCCGGGCAAACAGGGTCTGGAGTGGACCTCAAGCAATCTCCAACAGACCTACAGCTGAGGGTCCTGACTGTTAGAAGGAAAACTAAAAAACAGAAAGGACACCCACACCAAAACCCCATCAGTACGTCACCAGCATCAAAGACCAAAGGCAGATAAAACCACAAAGATGGGGAAAAAGCAGGGCAGAAAAGCTGGAAATTCAAATAATAAGAGCACATCTCCCCCTCCAAAGGAACACAGCTCATTGCCAGCAACGGATCAAAGCTGGATGGAGAATGACTTTGACGAGTTGAGAGGAGAAGGCTTCAGTTGGTCAAACTTCTCAGAGCTAAAGGAGGAACTATGTATCCAGTGCAAAGAAACTAAAAATCTTGAAAAAAGAATGGAAGAATGGATAACTAGAATAATCAATGCAGAGAAGGCCATAAACGAACTGACAGAGATAAAAACCATAACATGAGAAATATGTGACAAATGCACAAGCTTCAGTAACTGACTCGATCAACTGGAAGAAAGAGTATCAATGATTGAAGACAAATGAATGAAATGAAGTGAGAAGAGAAGTCTAGAGGAAAAAAAGGAAAAAGAAATGAACAAAGCCTCCAAGAAATATGGGATTATGTGAAAAGACCAAATCTATGTCTGATTGGTGTGCCCGGGGGAAAATGGAACCAAGTTGGAAAACACTCTTCAGGATATCATTCAGGAGAACTTTCCCAACCTAGTAAGGCAGGCCAACATTCAAATTCAGGAAATACAAAGAATGCCACAAAGATACTCCTCAAGAAGAACAACTCCAAGACACATAATTGCCAGATTCACCAAAGTTGAAATGAAGAAAAAAATGTTAAGGGCAGCCAGAGAGAAAGGTCGGGTTACCCACAAAGGGAAGCCCATCACACTAACAGCAGATCTCTCAGCAGAAACTCTCCAAGCCAGAAGAGAGTGGGGGCCCAATATTCAACATTCTTAAAGAAAGGAATTTTCAACCCAGAATTTCATATCCAGTGAAACTAAGTTTCATAAGTGAAGGAGAAATAAAATCCTTTACAGACAAGCAATTGCTTAGAGATTTTGTCACCACCAGGCCTGCCCTACAAGAGATCCTGAAGGAAGCACTAAACATGGAAAGGAACAATCAGTACCAGCCATTACTAAAACATGCCAAAATGTAAAGACCATCAATGCTAGGAAGAAATTGCATCAACTAACGAGCTAAATAATCAGCTAATATCACAATGACAGGATGAAGTTCACACATAATAATATTAACCTTAAATGTAAATGGACTAAATGGTCCAATTAAAAGACACAGTCTGGCAAATTGGATACAGTCAAGACCCATCAGTTTGCTGTATTCAGGAGACCCATCTCACCTGCAGAGACACACATAGGCTCAAAATAAAGGGATGGAGGAAGATCTACCAAGCAAATGGAGAACAAAAAAAAGCAGGGGTTGCAATCCTTGTCTCTGATAAAACAGACTTTAAACTATCAAAGATCAAAAGAGACAGAGAAGGCCATTACATATTGGTAAAGGGATCAATTCAACAGGAAGAGCTAACTATCCTAAATATATATGCACCCAATACTGGAGCACCCAGATTCATAAAGCAAGTCCTTAAAGACTTACAAAGAGACTTAGACTCCCATACAATAATAATGGGAGACTTCAACACCCCACTGTCAACATTAGACAGATCAACGAGATAGAAAGTTAACAAGGATACCCAGGAATTGAACTCAACTCTGCACCAAGTGGACCTAATAGACATCTACAGAACTCTCCACCACAAATCAACAGAATATACATTCTTCTCAGCACCCATCACACCTATTTGAAACCTGACCACATAGTTGGAAGTAAAGCACTCCTCAGCAAATGTAAAAGAGCAGAAATTATAACAAACTGTCTCTCAGACCACAGTGCAATCAAACTAAAACTCAGGACTAAGAAAATCAATCAAAACTGCTCAACTATATGGAAACTGAACAATCTGCCCCTGAATGACTACTGGGTACATAACGAAATGAAGGCAGAAATAAAGATGTTCTTTGAAACCAATGAGAACAAAAACACAACATACCAGAATCTCTGGGACACATTTAAAGCAGTGTGCAGAGGGAAATTTATAGCACTAAATGCCCACAAGAGAAAGCTGGAAAGATCTAAAATTGACACCCTAACATCACAATTAAAAGAACAAGAGAAGCAGGAGCAAACACATTCAAAAGCTAGCAGAAGGCAAGAAATAACTAAGATCCGAGCAGAACTGAAGGAGATAGAGACACAAGAAACCCTCCAAAATATCAATGAATCCAGGAGCTGGTTTTTTGAAAAGATCAACAATATTGATAGACCGCTAGCAAGACTAATAAAGAAGAAAAGAGAGAAGAATCAAATAGATGTAATAAAAAATGATAAAGGGGATATCACCACCGTCCCCACAGAAATACAAACTACCATCACAGAATACTATAAACACCTCTATGCAAATAAACTAGAAAATCTAGAAGAAATGGATAATTTCCTGGACACTTACACTCTCCCAAGACTAAACCAGGAAGAAGTTGAATCCCTAAATAGACCAACAGCAGGGTCTGAAATTGAGGCAATAATTAATAGCCTACTAACCAAAAAAAGTCCAGGACCAGACGATTCACAGCCGAATTCTACCAGAGGTACAAGGAGGAGCTGGTACCATTCCTTCTGAAACTATTCCAATCAATAGAAAAAGAGGGAATCCTCCCTAACTCATTTTATGAGGCCAACACCATCCTGATACCAAAGCCTGGCAGAGACACAACAAAAAAAGAGAATTTTAGACCAATATCCTTGATGAACATCAATGCAAAAATCTTCAATAAAATACTGGCAAACTGAATCCAGCAGCACATCAAAAAGCTTATCTACCATGATCAAGTGGGCTTCATCCCTGGCATGCAAGGCTGGTTCAACATTCGCAAATCAATAAACATAATCCAGCATATAAACAGAACCAAAGACAAAAACAACATGATTATCTCAATAGATGCAGAAAAGGCCTTGACAAAATTCAACAGCCCTTCATGCTAAAAACTCTCAATAAATTCGGTATTGAGGGGATGTATCTCAAAATAATAAGAGCTATTTATGACAAACCCACAGCCAATATCATACTGAATAGGCAAAAACTGGAAGCATTCCCTTTGAATACTGGCACAAGACAGGGATGCCCTCTCTCACCACTCTTATTCAACGTAGTGTTGGAAGTTCTGGCTAGGGCAATCAGGCAAGAGAAAGAAATAAAGGTATTCAGTTAGGAAAAGAAGAAGTCAAATTGTCCCTGTTTGCAGATGACATGATTGTATATTTAGAAAACCCCATCACCTCAGCCCAAAATCTCCTGAAGCTGATAAGAAACTTCAGCAAAGTCTCAGGATACAAAATTAATGTGCAAAAATCACAAGCATTCTTATACACCAGTAACAGACAAACAGAGAGCCAAATCAGGAATGAACTTCCATTCACAATTGCTTCAAAGAGAATAAAATACCTAGGAATCCAACTGACAAGGGATGTAAAGGACCTCTTCAAGAAGAACTACAAACCACTGCTCAGTGAAATCAAAGAGGACACAAACAAATGGAAGAACATACCATGCTCATGGATAGGAAGAATCAATATCGTGAAAATGGCCATACTGCCCAAGGTAATTTATAGATTCAATGCTATTCCCATCAAGCTACCAATGAGTTTCTTCACAGAATTGGAAAAAACTGCTTTAAAGTTCATATGGAACCAAAAAAGAGCCCACATTGCCAAGACAATCCTAAGACAAAAGAACAAAACTGGAGGCATCACGTTACCTGACTTCAAACTATAGTACAAGTCTACAGTAACCAAAGCAGTATGGTACTGGTACCAAAACAGAGATATAGACCAAAGGAACAGAACAGAGCCCTCAGAAATAATACCACACATCTACAGCCATCTGACCTTTGATAAACCTGAGAAAAACAAGAAATGGGGAAAGGATTCCCTATTTAATAAATGGTGCTGGGAAAATTGGCTAGCCATAAGTAGAAAGCTGAACCTGGATCCTTTCCTTACTCCTTATACGAAAATTAATCCAAGATGGATTAGAGACTTAAATGTTAGACCTAAAGCCATAAAAACCCTAGAGGAAAACCTAGATAATACCATTCAGGACATAGGCATGGGCAAGGACTTCATGTCTAAAACACCAAAAGCAACGGCAACAAAAGCCAAAATTGACAAGTGGGATCTAATTAAACTAAAGAGCTTCTGCACAGCAAAACAAACTACCATCAGAGTGAACAGGTAACCTACAGAATGGGAGAAAATTTTTGCAATCTGCTTATCTGACAGAGGGCTAATATCCAGAACCTACAAAGAACTTAAACAAATTTACCAGGAAGAAACAAACAACCCCATCAAAAAGTGGGCAAAGGATATGAACAGACATTTCTCAAAAGAAGACATACATACAGCCAACGGATACATGAAAAAATGCTTGTCATCACTGGCCATCAGAGAAATGCAAATCAAAACCACAATGAGATACCATCTCACACCAGTTAGAATGGCAATCATTAAAAAGTCAGGAAACAACAGGTGCTGGAGAGGATGTGGAGAAATAGGAACACTTTACACTGTTGGTGGGACTGTAAACTAGCTCATTGTGGAAAACAGTATGGCGATTCCTGAAGGATCTAGAACTAGAAATATCATATGACCCTGCCATCCCATTACTGGGTGTATACCCAAAGGATTATAAATCATGCTGCTATAAAGACACATGCACACGTATGTTTATTGTGGCACTATTCACAATAGCAAAGACTTAGAATCAACCCAAATGTCCATCAGTGACAGACTGGATTAAGAAAATGTGGCACATATACACCATGGAATACTATGCAGCCATAAAAAAGGATGAGTTTGTGTCCTTTGTAGGGACATGGATGCAGCTGGAAACCATCATTCTCAGCAAACTATCACAAGAACAGAAAACCAAACACTGCATGTTCTCATTCATAGGTGGGAATTGAACAATGAGATCACTTGGACTCTGGAAGGGGAACATCGCACACTGGGGCCTATTATGGGGAGGGGGGAGGGGGGAGGGATGGCATTGGGAGTTATACCTGACGTAAATGACGGGTTGATGGGTGCAGCACACCAACATGGCACAAGTATACATATGTAACAAACCTGCACGTTTTGCACACGTACCCTAGAACTTAAAGTACAATAAAAAAAAATAAAAAATTAAAAAAACCCAGAAATGTGGTGGCCAGGCGCGGTGGCTCACGCCTGTAATACCAGCACTTTGGGAAGCCGAGGAGGGCAGATCAGGAGGTTAGGAGATCGAGATCATCTTGGCTAACACGGTGAAACCGACTCTACTAAAAATACAAAAATAAACAACAACAAAAAAATTAGCCGAGCGATGTGGCAGGCGCCTCTAGTCCCAGCTACTCGGGAGGCTGAGGCAGGAGAATGGCGTGAACCCGGGAGGCAGAGCTCGCAGTGAGCTGAGATCACGCCACCATACTCCAGCCTGTAGCCTGAGCGACAGAGCGAGACTCCGTCTCAAACAAACAAACAAACAAACACACACACAAAAAAAAAAAAAACAGGAGAAGGAATTAGCGGATTCAGTGTCCGGCAAGGGCTCCTCTCCCAGCTTCAGCTTCAAAGATGGTGGCCCTTGCTGTATCCCTGTCATGGTGGAAGGGGCTAAAAAGGGACAAGCACACTCCCTTTGACTACTTTTATAACAGTACTAATCGATTAATGAAGGCAAAGCCTTCATTATTAAATCACTTCCCCAAAAGACCCACCTCTTCATACCATCACTTTGGGGTCTAAATTCCAACACATGAATTTTGGAGGAGCACATACATTGAGACCACAGCACTCACGATGGAAGAAAAAGTAATTTCTCTGTGGGGTAGGATTGGAGCGCCTGCTAGACTTTTGAAACCAGCCTGTCACATCCTCTACCCATTCATGTTCTGACCTTCTCTCAGGGGGCTCTATCCCTTCTGAGGAGACCTGAAGTTGTCCAGTATGCTGGTTACTAAGTGGATGCATAAGTCTAATTCTCAAGATGTAAAGTATTTACAAGTGCATCTGGCCACACATCTCAAACCACCTCTCCAATCAGCTTTATCAGTAATACAGCTGGCCTACAGATCTCTCTATTGGTAATCTCTGTCTACCTCTCAAATAATTCTGAAATAATGAACAGAAGAAAGGAACTATTTGCCACTTCCACAAAAGAGCTAGATTTTATTATGCGGATAACAGTTAAATATACCTAAAAACATTTTCTGTTTCTACCTACTTTGCATATTCTTAAAGCCTGAACTCTTGAGGATATTTTACAATTAAGGACAAGAGAATCCATATGTACTTTGAAAATGGGAAGGCTCAAATCCCGAGAGTAATGAAGGGGTTCCTTATGTCTGAATGGAGACTAGGTCCATGGGACTTTTGGTATTATAGATCTGTGTCCAGCTCCCTTGCAGCACCCTAGTGGATTAGCAAAACCTGCAGGAATGACTGTGCAGTGCATCTCACAAACCTCAACACTCAGCTCAGTGTCTCCAGCTTCACCAGCATCCAGTAGCCAGCGCTGGCTGCAAAGATGCTGAGTTCCTAGATTTAAATGGAATGACCACACATGTGAGTTTCCCTGCAACGGTCCAGATTTTTCTGTTATTCTGTCATAATTTTACTTGCACCCTATTATACTCTTATGAGGCTTCTAGTTCGGTTGATCAGTTATGTAGTTGCCCTTAAAACTTTCAAGAGACAAGGCGGAGCTTTGCAATGAGGATTCAAGTAGCAAACAGTGTGGGCAGCAGCAAATGAATTAGAAGATACCCCTTAATCACACCTCAGGTAAATGGAAGCACCTCAAATGCGACCTAAGAATGGCTTTTTTTGAGAGGATACAGTTAGATCTCATTTTCCGTCACTGGTTTCTAAATCTTCACCTTCCTAGTTTGCAATGCAGGTCATGCTTCAAATTCTTCCAAAATATCATGGACAGATTTCTCACCCTGACCTACATGTTCGATAAGACCAGGGAATACCTAGGGATGTTTTATTCAGTAAATCACATGCATCTCTTTTATCACAGAATCTCTTCTACCACTATTCCTCTTGTTCACTTCCCTTTGGCCACATTGGCTTTCTCAATGTTCCTTGACTTCTCAGTCAAACCCCTACCTGAGGGCCTTTGACTCTGATGTTTCCTCTTCCTGTAATGTTTTTCTCTCAGCTACATGCATATCTTACTCCCTTGTTTCATGAAGTTCTCTGCTGAAATGTCACATTATCACTGAGTCCTTCCATGGCAATTCTTTAGGAAAGAGGAAGCAGTGTCCATGCTGCCCCTCTCCCTCTTCCCCACTACCTGGTCCCTTACTGTGCTTTATTTTTCTCACAGTTCTTAATAATTATTGGCATATGATATATTTACTTATATGTTTAATTAACTCTTTTCTCTAGCTATAAAATACGCTTCAGGAAGGCAGGGACTTACTTTCCTGGCTGTATCTCCAGCTCCTTCAATAGTGCTTAGCACATAGTTGGCATGCAATAAATATGTGCTTAGTTTAAAAAGATGGGTAACAGTCATGGAAATGCAATCACTGACTAGGAAGGCAAATATTTAGGCCACCAGAGAGCGATTGGTCTCACTCATAAAGATATCAAACCTTGTGTCTTTCTTGTTTAAACCTCAGTTTTTAAACTTTGTAATAACTTGAAAATATTCTTTTATGCTGTTAGGAATTATGCTTTTATTTACCTTATCTTTGGTAATCCTATCTATTCACATACCCTTTTTATAAATGTTATCTTTCTAAAGGAAGAAAAACATCAAATATTCAAAGTCAGTACTTTTGCAAGATTTTATAGGCACCAGCCATTGTAGGCATACTTTTTTTCATATCTTAAATAAATACTAGGATGCCTTAGAAGCTTCTGAAGGAAACTGACTGCCTAAATGTCAGTTCTCCAAGTACAACAACAAAAAAGAAGTCCTTAGTAATTTCAAGTCATGTAACAGTGAGTCGGGATATCTTCATTGAACCTAGGCTTTGAGTTTAGCCCAGGCTACAGAGGCCCACAAAATTTGATCCTAAGATTTTTTTATGGAGAAAACCAATGATCTTGACATAAAGCATTGTCAGCAGCCTATATCCCACAGGCCTTGCGATATCTTAACAACAGTGTATTTATAGTTTTGCTTTCTGTCCCTGGAGAAGGTTGCATCAGTCAAATCATCTTCCACTTGCTTTCTAAATAAATCTGGTAACACAGGCAACATGTCTTCCCGATTTAAATCACCTTGCTTGTTGAAATACAACAGCAATAGGCCTAGAGACTGAAGGATATTCTGGATTCCAGAGGCATACTGCCTGGTTACGAACATTAAAGACATTGTGTAGGTGTTTACACCCTAACTAGTCTTTTATGGTAAGCTATCAACCGTGCCTCACAGATTACTAATGAGAGAAGAAATGCCTGTTCTACTGATGGAGCTTAAGTACGTAGTTTACAGTTCAGTTCTGGAAAAGATGCCATCGCTGCCATTTATAAGCACGATTTTCCCCTTCATTTTAACATTTTCTAGCAAAAGTTCAATAATTTATTTTGATTTTAGAAAAACAAACGCAGGAAGCAAAACTTTATCACTACTAGATCAGTGATACCTATGCCAAATAAGATATAACAATCAGTGTCTTACCTTAGAAAACAATTTTTAAACTAACCTGACTAAAATCACATATATTTTTAGAAACTTTGTGTAAATGAGCCTTCCAAAAGACAGTTTGGTAGGAAATCTCCCTCAGTGTTTCCATGTGTGGCAGCCATCAAAATGTGCTGCTCTGATCTCCTGCAGGAAGCATACTTGATTGATGGCCACTGCTGCTGTCTCTCTACACCGACCATTGTGGTTGCTCCTAACCAATGACTAAGTATAGCAGGATTTCTCAGGCAGACCCATTCTGGGAAGACATGGGACTCTTCCAGTGAGCATCTTTACTTTGAAGGCTCCCCATTGGCCTGGTTAAACATCCTTTGTGCCTGCACCATAGTCACCATTCTTTCTACCCAATACTCCTTCCTTCCCTCTCTCCTTCCACAGAGGTCAGACCCATATCACAATTTGAAGGTTCTCTGTGCCTTCTCTTGCTCCCTTCACCAATAAATCTCTTGCACACCTAATTCCATTTTGGTGTCTGCTTCTCAGTCAACCTAAATGAACGCATCATCCAAACTTTCACAGCCTTCTCACTAGAAGTTTTTTGTCCATTAAGTATTTATTAAGCATCTACCTGTGTCAGGCAGTGTCCTATTCACTGGAGATAGAGATGTTGCACTGACACAAAATAAATACATTAGATATAGATTTTATGCTATCAAGGAAAATATACATTAAATTAATAATTATGAATGTAATGGAAAAAGAGTCCTATGGAAGCATAATTTGGGGGTCCAAATAAATTCTAAAATTTGAAGATGGTCACCCATACTAAGAGTTTTAAGCACAGACTTGAAAGAGGTGTGGGCATTAGCTATGTAAGCTGAAAAAAAGGAAAGAGCTTACTAAGCAAATTCTGAGGAAATAAAGCTAATGGTTTATTCTTGCAGCTTATGGGAATCCAGTGTGAATTCAAAGAACCCACAGTAAATTCAACATTATAAACAATTTCTGAAGAATGTATATATGAAATTCTCCCTGGATTCAGTTATTTTCCCCAGTAAAGTATTTGGGATAAGTATCTTATTTTAGCATCTCCCAACCCTGTTTCAGTTCTAACTGCACATCCCATAAATGTACTGTATCAGATCCTTGTAACTTACAAAACAGCAGAATCATGCTAATTGTACAGAATATAGTAGAGAATATTGACTAGTTATACAGATTATTGACTAATGGTGTTACATCAAATAAGCCAAAGGCTCTCATGTTTTCCAGCAACTATTTTCCTTAAGTATAAGCTTTGCACTTTATTTCTAGAATCTTCTTCATCCTTGTCATATGATTGTCTACAAAGATATCTCTGACTTAAATCGGGCACTAATCTGAAACATTCTTAAGTACATTCCCCTATTTTAAGCTGTTAAACCCTTTCTTGCTGTTACTCACCTGGCTACTACTATTTTTGTAACAAATATTTAAAAGAGGGTATATTTTTGTTTAGAACGATAAATGCAGTACGCTTTTCTTTACCCTGTGCAAGAATGCTTTCCTTTACCCTAGAAAAAAAAATGCTGGTATTGAAGTTAGGAATTGTCTTTCAAATCTAGGGTTCTACGTCTTACTGATGATATGGATTCAGACTACACCCATTTATGCATTAAATATGTATCATTTGCTATATACCATGCATTGTGATAACTATTGGCAATACAAGTTGTTACAAGCAATATTCCTTTTTATCAAGAAACTCAGTCGTTAAACCATTGTGGCCTCATTTCCTCATTCAAAGAGGGTTATAATGGCATATTCAATCCAAGTTATTGACATATTTAACAACTATTTAATGAATGTCTCTACATGTTTAATAACTCATTTATGAAAGCATCTGACATTGGTAGGGGCTGAATAAATATTTGTTTGTTAATCTGATGTGCATACCCTTTCATATGCTAATGACAGAAAAATGGTATTTAAATTGGTGATAAATTAATCTTCTCAGGCTTAGTTTCCCCCAAAATAAGTTTTCTTTTGAAGCCTAAGTTCCAAATGAAGCAGTCAATTATCTGGTTGCATGGCCCATATAAAAGGACTAGCTGTAAAATTCAGGTCTATCATGAAGACTTTAAGGTCATGTTTTCCTAATTTGTCTATTTTCATTTCTTCTATTAGCAAGAATTTTCTAAAGGTCTTCTCAACTTCTGATACCTATTGGTGAAAGGGAAAGACTATACAGAAAAAGAACAATAATATTTATTAAAAACTTCCTATATGCCAGCCTCCAGGCAGAACCCTCTATATTATGTATCTATCTGTCTGTCTGTCTGTACGTCTATCTATCTGCATATACACACACACAAATACACACACATATAAACCACACACATTCACATACCACACATGTAAAAAATAATCTAAAAAATATTTGGGGAATTAACAAAAGGGTTTTTTATTTGAATTATACAGATACTTGCTTTAGGTTGACTTTAACTTCTGTTTAGAAAAGAATTTTGAGTATATTCAGTGTTATTTAAAATAGCACCAAAATGCATTCCCTTAAAAGCACTAGTTATCATATGTTTTACTAAGCATAATAATAAATCCGTCATCTTAATCTACCTTTTCTATTATTAATTATAATGCATCTATTAGATTAACAATTATGTTGCTCAATAAGGTATGCTAATTGTACATCTAGGATAAAAGGTTAGGAAAAATTATATCTTTGTTCAAGAAAATTTATGAGGGATAAATATAGTGTAATGATGTCTGACAATACCTTTCAGAGAACATCAAAGGAATTGTTTTTAAATAGAAACACGGCACTAAGGACATATTACCAAAATTTCAGCATATTATAAAATGTAAATAAAATGTAAAATAACATTATAAAGTACATAGAATTTTGAATAATAAATTAAGATGGGATTTGAAGAGGGCATTTGGTTTAGAATTCTGGCATATTTCAATTTCAATTATAGTCCATAAATTATAGAAAAAATTTAAACCCTTAAAATACATCAGAGAGAGATACAAAGATAGCTGCAGCATGAAGCAATATCACTTTAAGCAGTCTCTCTTGTTTAGATTTTCTCTACTCTTAGTCCATTTTCTGCTGCTGTAATAGAATACTACAGACTGGGTAATTTATAAAGAACAGAAGTTTATTTGGATCATGGTTCTGTAGGCTGAGAAATCCAAGAGCACGGCGCCAGGTCATCCAATGATGAAAGGTATCACATGGCAAGACAGCAAATGGAAACCAAATGTATCCCTTTACCAGAAATCTACCCCCACAATAACTAGCCATTGATTCATTCATGGGGGCAGAGCTCTCATGAGCTAATCACCTCTTAATGGCCCCACTTCCCCAAACCATCAAACTGGCCATTAAATTTCAACATAAGTTTTAAAGGGAACATTCAAACTATAGCAAACATATAAACTGAAAACATTTATTTGGATAATTACTATCATTTGAACATCAGTTTCTTTGCAAAATGTCATTAACTTGGATCTAAATCAGGAGTCAGTAGGCAAACTATCTAAAAGGCCAGTTAACAGATTTTCCTTGCCAGAAGATTTCTGTCACAACTACTCAATTCTGCTGTTGTAGAGAAAAAGCAGTCTTAGACAATATGCAAGCAAATGGGTGTGGCTGTGATCCAATAAAAGTTTGATCACAAAAAAGAAAAATAAAGTGGCCCCTAAATTTGGCCCAGGCAATAGTTTGCTGACTACTTGTCTAAATAGCAAGTAGTATATATTAAAGCCTTACAGCTAATTATTTAGTGTTATTCTTCCTTTCTCAGTAGAAATTCATATGTTTGAGGTATTTTTAGGTTTGGGCTTTTTAAATGAATTTTTTAAAAAGTTGGACGTCGTTTTTATCTACAGTCCTTAAAATTAGGCAAATATGTATTCATCATTTACCCTAGGCTGGCTACCATTCTAGATGTTGATGTATCTCAGTGAACAACAGTCAAAGACTTTTGCCTCATGCTTATATCCCAGTGGAGGAGAGATGAATAATAAAAGTAAACATCATATAAATAAATTGTATAGTATGTTAGATGATGATACACGCTTTGGAAACATAATCAAAGTAGAAGAGGGTAAAGAGGATAAGAGGGAGTTGGAAGATGGATGGCAGTGTGCTTTATGAAATCAGGCTGTTAGGGCAGACTTTGTAGTGAATGTGAATTTAAGCTGACTGGAAGGAGATGGGGGAGTTAGCCATGCGCATATCTTGGAAGAGCATCCAGGCGGAGGAAAGGCTGGATCCAAGACCTGTGCCTATGTGAGCTGTGAACAGATAGGGAGACAACGTGACTGGAGAGGAGTGACTGGTAAGCAAGGACAGACAGAGGACAGTAAGAAGGATTGGGTCAGAGACCAGAGGTGGGAGCAGGGCCTTGAGAGCCATTGTAAAGACTTCACTTTTGCTCCAAAAGATATGAGAGACTCCTGCAAGATTTTAAGCAGAAGGGTGACTTTAACTGGTTTAAATCATCAGAGAGACTGCTTCACTTTTATGGCTTTAGACCCTAAAATGGAAGTTAAATGTGGTGGGATCTCAAAGTGATTGTGGCCAGCAGTGTCATTGGAGGTGGAGAAATCAGATTTCATAACACATTCAGGATACCTGTATTCTACTCTTTGTATTGAAGAAATTCATACTAGTTTTTTCCCAGAAATAAAATTGTCCATTTCCCAGAGATCTCTAGAAAAGAACTCTCCACCTCTTCATGGGAATATATTTTTGCTGAATGAAAATGAAATGTTTTCTCTTTATCTCTTCATGGCAGACCTAAGTCTGAGAAATAGGTTGCCAGTGATTTACCACACCATAGCCTGAGTACTCCCAGGCACACATCTTTCAAACATGCCCAAAGATATCTTTGTGAAATGTATTCAGTAGTGGATTCCAGTATTCACAGCCTTCATTTACACAGTTCACTTTATTTAATTTGTACTTACTGGTAATATTAAGTAATCAGAGTTCATATTCTTGGGAAAATTCTCCCCCGAAGGCCAATTCATTTGTAATAAAAACCACATTTTGAGCAGTGAGAGAATCCAGCTGGTTGCACTAGTAAGCCATTTTCATTTTTATAGCACATTTCAGCTTTCCAAGTATTGCGTATTTGTATGGGAGAAATGTTTTCTGAATTCAAGCTTAATGAAACATGAAGTCAATGATATATGCAAACATCTATTTATGCCTCTGCTGTCTGGGAAGTTTTGATCAAGAAAACACTTCTGCTCATTAGAGAATTGACCAGATGCAGTGCTATTAACATTTCTGTGATCAAATAAAGCTCGCCCAGATGAAAGAAGAATTGCAACACTAACAGCCTGGAAGCACTCAACCATGGAGATATTACCTCAAAAGTGAAGCATTCGAAGATACAAAATAAACTGACTTTAAGCACATCTGATTTACATGGCCATTGTTAACTTTCCCACTACTTGGGCAGACTTTAAACCTGCTTATGGATAAACAGTCATATGATGACTTTTTTAACGTCAGACCTTTTCCCCAGTCTTCTCTCCTCCGTATTTGTCTACATTCTCACTATCATTTTCTGCTTATTCTTTGCTCATAACTATATTTGATAATATTAACGATAAAGCATTTCAAAAGGTTTTTGCTGATTTGACTAAGAACATCTCAGTAATCAAACTAAGTTGTACTTCACTGTGTGATTTTAGAATGCTATTCACTAAGTTTAACAAAAAGCTTCAGACTATAGGATCCTTTTAAAGTAGGTTTCTTTCTTTTTCTAGTAATACGTACCATCAAACACACACGTTCTTGTGTGCTACTTATCAGATCACTCAGATGAGTGTGCGAGATGGTTCGTTCATTGCGGCCGGCCTCCTCTCTCCCTGCTCATATACCCAACCAAATGCTCATTGTCCTCACTCTGCATGTGTATTAAGTGGACTCCCAGCAGGAAATAGACAACACCCTCAAGATAGCTGAGGAGGAAGCGGAAAATAAGGACTATTTAAAAGATGTGGACAGGGCTTAGAAAAAGCAATAGGGATGGTTGCTCCAGTCTAGGGATCCTAACAGTGGAGCTATCTCTATTCTTACACTTGAAGGCGAAGGACAAGGGGACCTTACTGAGATCCACAGCTACAGAGAGAGCTGTCTGGGGAAGGAAGACTTCTTCATGGGAGTTGTGTACTTTGGTTGAGGGATGCAACCCACCTGTGGCGACCTCCAAGCGAAGGAGCCAATGAAATAAATACCACAACTTCATGCTCCTCCGTCCCTCTGATCTCTTCTCAGTTTCACCCATTTGTTGAATCCAACCAGAAGTCAGAGGGCAAGGCAGCCTTTTGATGCATTCCTCACAGGCCAAGCTCCCAGGACACAGAACAAACCGGGGAGGATAGAGAAAGGATCTCAAAAGGCAAAGGGAACTGGGCACAATGGTACACACCTGCAGTCCCAGCACTTCGAGAGGGAGAGGTGGGAGGATAACTAGAGACAAGAAGTTTGAGACCAACCTGGGCAACATAGCAAGACCCTGTCTCTACCAAATAATTTAAAAATCCGCTGGGCATGGTGGTACATGCCTGTGGTCCTAGCTACTAGGAAGACTGAGACAGGAGGATCACTTGAGTACAGGAGTTTCAGGCTTACGGTGAGCTATGATTGCACCACTGCACCCCAGTCTGTATGACAGAGCGAGACCCTGTCTCTAATAAAATAAATAAATGAGAGATAAATGGGGGATTTTCATCACAAATTCCAAATAGAGTTCACTGTTCACTTGGACAGTGGACAGAAATATTCAGGTAAGCTAAACAATCCACTGAGTGTGATTAGAAGGGGTTCTTTCTGAAATTCTTGCAGTCACTGAATCTGCTTATGCTCCCTTAAAGGTCTCTTGAGGATTATATAAGAATCATAGTATGTGTAATCAATTTCAGTCATCAGTCCTTCCAATACATCTGTGATAAGCATGCTGTTGCTACTGTATTGTTTTTTATTTTAAGTGACTATTTGGCACCTAGCCTTAAGTAAGTGGAACTACTTAGGCATTGACAGAGGTTCAAAACATCAGCTTGAAGGAAATCAATTTAAATAAGGATGCTTTAGATGACTATTGGCACTATTCACACTTTACCCTCTTCAAAAAAGAATAGAGTTCACAATGTCATTAAGTTTTAAAATCACTTCAAGGTTTTTTTTTTAATTAATTCTTTTTGTAAAAATTCCTAGTTCACACTCCCTAAAAATTAAGCTGTTCAAGGAAGGCTCCAATAATGTCAAGCCATTATATAGATCACCAGAGATGAGTCAACTCTCTGTATTAAATATCTATGGGGTGTCATTCTAGGTCAGATAATTTTCTAGACACAGAGGTAGACATTGTTCTAAGAAATCAAAGTCTGTTCCATGAGTCACAAACACTTGAGTTATAGGCAGGTGTTTGGTTAGAGGACATATGCTTTTGTTTTTAATTAAATTAATATCTTCAGATGTGTTATGTGCTCTCAACTTCAATGTAGTGTGTTACCTGGCAGCATCTTCTGGAATTTGAGTTTATGACCCCCCTATTCTCAGAAAACAAAGCTCTGATCCTGTGTAAAAGTACAGAAAAGAAGAAAAGCAACCTGATTAATCACTCCTTTTCTGCCCTAAATTTTAATATTATATATAAAGCAATCTAATCTGGGCTCCATTATAAAATATTAGCCATAAGGACTAACATAATTTAACTGATTTTGTATGATGTTAGCCTTTTAGGGATTTTTAAAAATTTTATTATGTTATAGAGCACAGCTAACTATATGTTCAATGACAACAGTGTGAGTTATTCTAAATGGCACACTAGATTCCCTATTCTTAATTAAATAGCCTAAGGTAGATTTAGTTCATCTTATCTAACCAAGATTCCTGAGGTTCCAAAGGAAATATTTATTCTTATTTTGGCTCACATAGAATAACACAAGATCTCTAGGGTAAAACATAATTTTCTTTGGAATTGTTTACCATTTGAGAGAGTAAGTTGTCAGAATTTTCTTGGCTTTTTCATGCTGCAGCTATATATCGTATTCTGATTGTATTTTCAAAGTACTTTTTTTTCTTTTTTTTTTTTTTGAAGTGTTGACCAGTCTTTTTTGATTTCTTGGATCCTTACTGTAAATCTTGTCTCCAACCCTGGCTACATTTTTGCATTTTCCATGGGGAGAAAAAAAACAAAACAATACAAGGAATTCTACTTCTATGTAATAATAGGTCTATTTTGAGTAGCTACAGAATTTATTTTTTCTTTGATGGTGGGGATAGGGTCTCACTCTGCCCAGGCTGGAGTGCAGTGGCACGATCTCAGCCCACTGTACTTCCACCTCCTGGGTTCAAGTGATTCTCATGCCTCAGCCTCCCGAGTAGCTGGGACTACAGGCGTGTGCTCCCACACCTAACTTTTGTATTTTTTGCAAAGACTGGTTTCTGCCATGTTAGCCAGGTTGGCCTCAATCAAACTCCTGGTTTCAAGTGATTCCCCCACCCTGACCTTCCAAAGTGATGGATTTACAGGTGTGAGCCACTGTACCCGACCCAGAATATTCTTAATTGTATAAAGTGAATAAATGTTCTTTTCCAATGTAATGAATATGTTGGCTGAGGAACAACAAGTGTTTAAAAAATAATTTCACCTGTTTTGTTTTCTAGCAAACTGAGTAAAGAAGAGCTAATCAGATATTTAGTACAATGATAAAATACCAGTTTCCAACAAGTCTTAATGTAAAGATATTTTTCTCATGATACTTCTGGAATTAACCAACTTTGGGGCATAAATATCACCCCTGAGAAATTTTCCATTCAGCTATTCTCCCAGAGAAGATGCGAGGCCACTTTGGGACACAAAGAGATTGATCTGCATGTGCACAGCAATGCGCATATTGGGGGTGGGGAAGCTGTTTCTGCTGCCAACCTCAAGTGCACCATTAATATGAGACCCCACTTAAGATGGAATGAGAATTTCTCATTAAAGAGCTCATTAAAGAGCATTAATTGGCAACAGGAAAAAGTCATATTTTTTTTTTTTTTCTGAAAAGCCAGGCTTGGATTTTTAGCCCCAGCAAAATTATTTCTCTGAAACCTTTGTCTCAAATATTGCTACTCGAGCCTTTTTTAAAATTTGTGTTATTATGTCATATGTTTCATCCTTTTATCTAACTTATTTGTTTCTTTACATTGAAATTGGGATTCTTGTAGGCAGCATTGAATTGAATCTTTTTTTTTACGCCATTCGAAAATCTTTGCCTTTTAATTCAGATTTTTAGGTCATTTGTGTTTAATATGATTATTTATGTTTTGGGGTTTAAATCTACTATCTTGTTATTTCCCATCCCTTTGTCACATATGTTTTTGTTCCACTTTTCTTTTTGTATTTCTTTGTATTAATATACTTTTTATTATTATTACTCTTCCATTTTATCTCTTTTGTTGGCTTAACTGTAATTCTTTTTTTTTAAGTGAGTGCTTTCAGGTCTTTCTATATCAGGAGTCAGAAAACTATAACCCATAGGCCTAATCCAGTTCACTCTGTTTTCTTGTCAATTAAGTTTTAGTATAACACAGACACATTAATTTACTTAGATATTGTCTTTGATTTTTTTCTATGTTGTCAGAGTTGAATACTTGCAATGGAAATCATATTATCAAAAAGTCTAAATTATTTATCATTTTGTCCTTTACAAAAAGAGTCTGCCAATCCATGGCCTATACTACACATCCTTAACTTATCGCAGCCTACATTTAAGCAATAATATAGCACTTCACTTACAGTAAAAACTTTACAACAAAATGTTTCCTTGTCCCCTATCAACTTTGGGTCAATATTGACATACTTTTTATTTCTACATATGTTATAGAGCTCTCTAGACATAGTTATTATTTTTGTTTTGAACAGCCAATTACATTTTAAAGAGATTTCATTTTTGTTGATTAAGATGCCATCTGATATATAAATGACGAATTGATGGGTGCTGACGAGTTGATGGGTGCAGCACACCAACATGGCACAAGTATACATATGTAACAAACCTGCACGTTATGCACATGTACCCTAGAACTTAAAGTATAATAAAAAAAAAAAAAAGATTCCATCTGATAAAATTTTCCTTTTGCTTAAAGAACTTCCTTTAACATTTGTTATAGTACATGCCTTCTGGTGACAAATATGTTTAACTTTTATATATCTAAAAATGTCCCTTTTTTGGATATTCATTTTCTGAAGATATTTCTACTGGTGTAGCATTATAATTTGACAGTTTGAGGTGTTTTCCTTTCATAATTTTAATGATACTGCTCTACTATTTCTGACTTGCAGTGTTTCTGATGGAAAGCCTCTTGTCATTATCTTTGTTTTCCTGTACCTAATTTGTCTTATTTTCACTGACTGCTTTTAAGTTTTTCTCTTAGTCATTTGTTTTAAGCCATTCGATTATGATGTTTCTTAAGATAGCTTTTTTCGTATTTCTTGTATTTGGAATTTTGAAATTATTAGACTTGTGGTTCTGTAGTTTTCATCAAATCTGGAACATTTTTTGTCCTTACTTCTGCACCTAGCCATCTCTCTACTCTTCAAGGACTCCAACTACATATTTGAAGCATCTTGAAGTTTTCCCACAGTTGACTGATGCTCTGTTTACTTTATTCAGTCTTTTTTTTCTCTCTGTGTCTCATTTTAGAAATTTTCTGTTACTATTGAAGCAGGATATTTCCCTGACCCCTTCACAGGACTCACAACAGGGGTACCTCGTTTACTCAGCCCACAGCTTCAACTCCTCGCAGGAGGGAGCATGTGAGTGAATGAGGTGGGAACTGGAGTGCACGAGTGCTGGAACCAGCAGGCCACTTCGGCGCCAGCAGGAGTGAACTCCACTCACTTGAACTCGCTGTGTTCCACCTCTTGTGGGAGGGCACACACAGGTGAGTGGTGCAGGAGCTGGGGTGAGCAATTTTGGGCACCGACAGGAGCAAACTCTGTGCAGGCCCCGTGGCAGCATCTCTGTGGGCCCTGTGACCCCTGAAGCCCCGGAATGTATGTTACAGTGCCCTTTTAGCTCTGCCATCCATGGATGCCTCAATGTTAACAGCTCAGTGGGCCCTCTGCCTTTTTGTTTGAGATGGCTGTCTTCTGCCAGTGAGGGCAAAGGGCCAGTTTGACAGTCTTTTGCATCCACACTTGTGGCTCCCAAGCTCTTGGCCAGCGTCCAGGAAAAATGAGATTGCACAAACGAATTGAAGGATGGTAAATGTGAATTTTATTGCAGATGAAATTGGCTCTCAGTGGAAAGGGGAGCTGGAAAGGGTATGGGGTAGGTAGGTAATCTTCCCCTTAAGTCCAGCCATCTCTCTGGCTGAATTCTTTGAAGTTACAATGCCAAGCCGTCCCTCTGAAGTCAAGCTGCTTTTCCCCAACATCTAGCTGTAACATCCAGCTGCTTCCCCTTTCTGCTACCCAAGTCTGGGGTTTTTATAAGCACAGGATGGGGAATGTAGTGGGTCATGGGTGATTTAGGAAAAGGCAACATTTGAGCGGGAAAACATGAATAGAAGTTCTCACTTTGGGCGGCCATTTCAGGCTTTTTGCCTTGAGGATGGAGTTTTGTAAGGAGCCCATTTCTGCCTAGAATTTCTCTGCCTCCTGTCAATATCACTATGTCTCAAGTTCACTAACATTTTCTTCTGCAATGTCTAATCTTCTGTTAATCCTATTCACTGTACTTTTATTTCGTACACTGTTTTTTTCATTTCTAGAAGTTTAATTTAAATTTTGAAAACTCATTTAGGTCTCTTTCAACATGTTTCTTCCACCTCGTTGAATGTATAGAATTGTAGGTTTGTTATCTACTCATTCTATCATTTGGTCATTTCTGAGTTTGTTTGTTTTAATTTTTAACCTAGCTGTATGTCTTATTTTTCTACTATTTTCCATGTCTCTTAATTTTTAGTTAGAAGCCATAAATTGATAATTACACATATCTCTGTGCTAGATATTTTTGTATTCCTGTTAATATTCTGGATATATGTTCTACAATGCAGTTAAGGTATTTGAAAACAGTTTTATACTTTTGCATTAGTATGTTGTCCTAGAGTATCTTGTAGGTTAAGGCTAATTTCACCTTATTTTTGAGGCAACACTCTTCTAAGTAAAATACTCTGTGAATTAAAAAGTCCTTTCAACTCCGATTGTTGAGGACACAAAGTATTCTGAGTGAGCTCTAAAACTCAAAAGCAGTTATTTCTCCAGCATCTGAGAATTTCCTCACATGCATGACTTTATCAATACTCAGCTGAAAACTTATAAAAGAAATTTTGCAGTTCTGAAACCATCATAGAGTTTACCAGGTTTATTTTCCTTCTTTTAGGGATCCTCCCTTGTGCTGTCTCATGTCAATCTTTGAATACCATTATTTCATACATGGTTTTCAGTGGATTGGTGATATCTGGAGGGAGAGTAAATCTGGACCATCTTCAACTTGACTAGATCCAAGTATGCTTTCTTTGGGTGTGATTTTAAAACATCGAAGTGACCGCTATCTTCATTTTATCTTTAAATCACACCTATAGGATGTTTAAGGGGAGCATAATTATCTTCACATAAAACCTTTGAGGAAATTGATAGTTACCTGTAACTACTTCACTCCATTATTGGACATGCCAGCATCAGAATCAAGTCTCTCTCAAAGGAGAAGAGAGAGAGAGGTGGAGGGGCACTGTATCCAACCATAATTTTTCTCTAAACAATTATGTCATAAAAAGGACATTTTTACTTTGAAACATAAGTAGTTCGAGGTTTTAAAAAATTACTTCTATATAAGGTTATAATGCATAACCTTTTCCCTAATCCTTTTGTTAAATTATTTCTTCAGAACACTGTTCCTATTTTCTTTTCACATAAAAGATTAAATTGTTTTTATCTAGAGCTAAAAATTTCCAAATGAGTTGAAGATATATAAATATAGAATTGACAGTATATTATTAATGTCACCTTATTAAACACACCCTTCAGTGTGAACTTTCTGTAGCTGATTTTTGGTGCATAAATTTACTGCTTGGGTGAACATACAAATATCAGACAAAATTTCCAAGGTCAGTTTTAAAGGAGGGATTGAAAAGCAAGTCACAAAAAAACATATTCTCAGTAATGTTTCAGGAAAAGCAAGTGACTTTTTCAAGATAATTGTAAATAGCTCTTTATCATAAATATACATCTTAATTGTTAAAAGTTTTAAAATACAAATAAAAAGGGAGAATAAAAGTAAAATACCCTGAATTTCAGAATCAGAAAAAAAAAAAACACTATTGACATTTTGATATATTTCCTTCCAGTCTTCATTTTTTTTTATTCATATAGGTGTTGATTTAATGTTTATTTTTATTGTAAAACAATAGAATTAAATTGTATCTGTTTTATAAACTTGCTTTTTTAAAATGTTTATATCAGCTCATAGGCTTCTAATAGCCTCAGTTCTCTTTTTGTGTTCTAATATTTACATTATGCTTGCACAAACTCATCTTCTGTTAAAATACCAGATGTTTATCACTTGTACTTGTTACAAAATGTGACATGGAAAGGAGCAAATTGCAAGTTTATTAAATAGAGAAGTAGTTCTTATTTTAAAAGAAAAAAAGAGATTTATGCTTCGTATCCAATATTTAAGTCTGTGCACTAAATAAAACATTCAAGGTGACATTTACGTTTATTAATTGACTATTTGTTGAACCACTATTTTCCTTTAGGGTAGACGATTTTCCTAAAGCTATGTTTTAGGAACTTCCCTTGTATAATTTTTGTTTAATAAAAGACTTGTAGAAATAAGTTAGGTATGCTAAGCCCCTAAGACATACCAGGCTAGCACATAATATATAGCCCACCTGCCCCACTACTCCCATGGTTGGTATTAAAAGGGAAGTCTTAAGCTAGGAGGGTGGCATCAAGGTGGCAGCAACAGCTCATGAGAACCCTCAAGTATTCAAACCCTACACGAATGAAGAAAACTCCTATTACTCAGTAATATTCTTTTACATCCGTTTTCTTTTACATCCAGCATGGATGGGAAATAGGATATTTCTAATAAGTAGGGATATGCATTCTTTGTATCTGTGTTTCCTAGTCAGCCTGATCAAACCAATCACCTAGGGAATTTTTTAAACACCCAGATCCCTCGTCTCAACCCCAGAACTACTAAATCAAATGTTCCAGGAAAGAATCTACTTTTTCAATCCCCACTCCCCAGGCAATTCTAATGATGTGGTTAGCTTGGGGAAAAAAGTACTTTATATGAATAAAATATTTTCAAGTATTAAACTGTAGCAAATAATGTGGTCCTAAAATGATATTGAATGTATTCACCTCTGCTGATTCACAAAAGATGCTTTACAAACTTGCTGGATCTTAAGAGCAACATTAGGAACAGACATTATGGAAACTGTTAGAAGGATAAATTTTGGTATGTGTTTTTTTAACCATATAATATAAAAGAATATACATTATGATAGGATTGTGTAGGTTATAAGAAATACTGTTCTGTTTAACAGATAATGATTTTTCATAGAAATTTCATGGGTATCGCTGCTATTCAGGTCGTTTTAGGATGTTCTACAACATTCACATTTGACTTATGTCGATTAGCAAGGCATAGCTGTTACCAAACTTTAAGTGATCCTATATAAATTTATTTGCAGCAATGATATGAATCATGCATTTTGATTTGTCGCCACATTAATTAGTAACATTTCTTATAAAATAACTCCTTACTTTCCTGCTAGCCAGGGCTAGTAAGTAGGGCTAAATCCCTACTTATTTCCTGTATAAACACAAACTACCTTTTTTTTTTTTTTTGAGACAGAGTCTCACTCTGTCACAAGGGCTGGAGTGCAATGGCACAATCTCAACTCACTGCAACCTCCACCTCCCGGGTTCAAGCACTTCCTCTGCCTCAGCCTCCCAAGTAACTGGGATTACAGGTGTACGCCACCATGCCCAGATAATTTGTTTTGTTTTTTAATTTTAGTAGAGATGAGGTTTCACCATTTTTCCCAGGCTGGTCTTGAACTCCTGAGCTCAGGCAGTCCACCTGCCTCGGACTCCCAAAGTGCTAGGATTACAGGCATAAGCCACCGTGCCAGTCAATACATAAACTCTTTAAATACTATAGTTAGATTTACCAAGGGAAGGGGACAATGGGAGACAAATGCAAATAGGATCTGCTGCTCCATTTAAGAAAAAGATACAGATATATTTGCTGTGATGGGTCAGCTGAGTGAGACAGATAATGAGCAAGCATATCAAAAACCAGAACTTAGGGAAAACGTTCTCTCTTCTTAGAAATATGTCTTCTTCTAAGTTTCCAAATAGTGGTTTGGAAATAGTGTGCACTGACAGCCATAAATCTTGACCAGCTTGTTGCTGTTTGCCCTGGTTACTAACAATTCAAACAAATCTAGTAATCACTGATTGCAACTCACCACTTTTCCTGGTTTTATTTTTTGTTTTTTTTTTTTTGTTGTTGTTGTTTGTTTTTTGCCTTATGATAGCCTTACCCAGTCCTCCATTTCAGTCCTTACATAACCTTACATAAGATTGTTTTTTATCCCAAATCCTTTAATACTATAATTATATGTCAACATATGAGATAGTATTAATATAAACTTAGCATCTATTAAAATTTGCTTCTGTTCAGCTTTGAAAGTGCATGCTACCTTTTACCTCATAATACAAATAGAGAAGAACACGTTCTGTGAAGCTGATTTTTCTTCCCCTCGCAGTCAGATTGTGGAGAATGGCATCATCAAGGTAGCAGGGCACAGTGCAGACCACACAGCAACAAATGAGTTGCCAAATTTGGGGCCACATGTTTTGAGCAAATGTGCCTTCGGCTTTCCTTCCTTTAATCAGTAAACTGACTAAAAGCAAGCTGCATGCATTTCCCTGGAGATAAGGTACTTACTTTGAAACACTGCAAAAGAACAAGGAAGACAAATTTCTGATATGCCATTTCTTTCAGTCTGGCATGCAGATGATAAGATTCCTCTGTTTTCATTAATTGTAAAACAACAGTCCTACTCTTGCTTTGGGAACATGAACAGTCAAAATTTTATTTCCATGAACCCTAACTCATATCTATTCCTTAACTAACTATTTTTATTATTTTCTCTTTTTTAAAAATGGATTCATTAGGTATAATAGCATCAATGACCTAAGTAACTAGTTTATATGTATACTACATTGGTATATGGTATATTGGTACGTAGCATATATATTAGAATGTGGTACATTCTCTTTCATTACTTTGAGGCTGTGTATTAAATTGTGCTAAATTTTTCAGGGAGTTTTCATTTTGTTAATTCTAAGACTTAAACCCTAATGCGTTATCATGATGGATATGTTTTCTATGGGAGAAAGACTGGACTGGCATCTAAATTATTATCTCTGCAGAAACTATTCTGGGATAAGATGCATCATAAATCACTCTGATGAGTAACTCACAAAACCCAAATGAAACTAACAACATTATTGAAGCACATCAGTTTTTGGTGTGCCTTACATTTATGGTACGGGTGGATTGTGGGCAAGGGAGGCTCGAGTAACAGGAGAGATGATGGGAGGACTACAGAGTATAAGTCCACTTCAGTAGAGGCTTGCCAAACACTATCTCATTTGTTAAAGAAAGATAATTTTGACAGATAGACACAATCATTCCCATTTTACAGATGAAGTTAAGGAGCCTAAGCCATGTCAAAGGATTTTTAGCAATTCATATGAGTTCTGTGTAGGAGAGCAGGGACTAGAACAGAAATCTGTCTGCAAAACATTTACTCAGTTTACTAGATCACCCTCAACAAAACTCTCTTTTTATCATCGTCACAATTATTAATATATAATATTTCCTCTCAGTCTACATTATGAAACAGTGTCATTACCAGTCTACTCTTAAAATCTACATTCATTAATTACTTTAATTGTGAGAGCAACTCATCCTATTATATCATAGTTAACAAAACTACAGATGGAACTTGGGTTTAAAATTCCCAGTAATAAGGAGCTCCAGTAGTGCTATTGGTTAGCGCACAGTACTTATATGAAATTCTCAGTAACAAAAGTTGATATTGCCTGTCATGTTTTTAAATTAAAATATAATATATTCATTTCGATGTTTGAACCCTGCATTGTTACCTAATGAACAT
Source organism: Rhinopithecus roxellana (assembly GCF_007565055.1). Lineage (NCBI taxonomy): Eukaryota > Metazoa > Chordata > Mammalia > Primates > Cercopithecidae > Rhinopithecus > Rhinopithecus roxellana. The sequence goes on from NC_044550.1 coordinate 61,392,183, forward strand.
TTCTATTGAGTGGCATGTTAAAATTACATCATATTTTGAACTTTGTCACTTATCTTGGAGTTTGTTTTGTAATTTATTTCTGTTCATTTTATGTGGTATCCTTTGACCAAAAGCATCCTACATGGAAAAAAAAATAGACTATAACTCTGTTTCTTTTCTTTTTTTTTTATTTTTTATTCCCATAAGTTTTTGGGGAACAGATCGGGTTTGGTTACATGAATAAGCTCTTTAGTGGTGATTTCTGAAATTTTGGTGCATCCATCACCTGAACAGTATACACTGTACCCAATTTGTAGTCTTTTATCCCTCCCTCCCCTCCCCCACCCTTTCCCGACTGAGTCCCCAAAGTCCGTCATGTCATTCTGTCTTTGGATCCACATAGCTTAGCTCCCAATTATGAGTGAGAACATATGATGTTTGGTTTTTCATTCCTGAGTTACTTCACTTAGAATAATGGTCTCCATTTCCATTTAGGTTGCTACAAATGCCATTATTTCATTCCTTTTATGGCTGAGTAGTATTCCACTGTGTGTGTGTGTTGTGTGTGTGTGTATATACACACACATACCACAATTTTATATATATTGTCTATACAATAGATAATATATGCTATATATATTGTGTATATATACAATTGTGGTGTGTGTGTATATATACACATACATTTATATGTATGTATATATGTGGTGTGTGTGTGTATATATATATACACAATTTCTTTGTCTACTTGTTGATTGATGGGCATTTGGACTGGTTTTATATTTTTGCAACTGCGAATTGTGCCGCTATAAACATGCTTGTGCATGTATCTTTTTTTTTTCTTTTTTGTACAATGACTTACTTTCCTCTGGGTAGATACCCAGTGGTGGGATTGCTGGATCAAATGATAGTTCTACTTTTTGTTCTTTAAGGAATCTCCACACTGTTTTCCATAGTGGTTGTATTAGTTTACATTCCCACCAGCAGTGTGAAAGTGTTCCCTTTTCACCACATCCCCACCGACATCTATTATTTTTTGATTTTTTGACTATGGCCCTTCTTGCAGGAATAAGGTGGTATCGCACTGTGGTTTTGTTTTTTTCTTTTTTGAGGCAGAGTCTCACTCTGTCACCCAGGCTAGAGTGCAGTGGCACAATCTCAGCTCACTGCAGCCTCTGCCTCCTGGGTTCTTCTTAAACGAACTCTCCTCATATAAAAGGTACTAAGTTACACCTTGGATTTAAGTCTTTTGAAAAATCATTTCTAGCAGTGTATCATGGTATTAGAATACTAAGCATTATTTCTGGAGATATTGCTGGTGACCTTTCCTCCAGATTTAAAGGAACGATCTCAACCCCTGCCTCAACTCACAGCTCCTTGAAGTGCTGGAGTAGACAATCTCAACCACATCTGTCCTGGCCCACCATACCTCTGGCCTATAAGAGAACATTATCTGGCCTCCAACCACTTATCCCTGCTAGTCTGCCCTCTGTGATTATGCTTCAGTCTGATCATTGTCCTTATTGTTATCCAACCTGCCAGCTTCCTTCTTGCCTTAGGACCTTGCTGCTCTCTCGGCCTCTGATGCTCTTCCCCAGATCCTAGTAGAGCAGTTATCTCATCTTACTATTATTACCTCCTCAGCAAAGCCATTCCTGAGCATCCAGCCTAAGGAATGTCACCAGCACTTTGTGTTACACTGATTGAAACCAGCTCTTCCAGATTTGAGGGTTCGTAGACAGTCAAGATTTCAAGAGTTACAGAAACCTTTGGGTGTCAGGCTGAAAGAAGAATGACAGCCTTGAGGCCAGGACAGATGAGAATGTTTCTTTTTTTGTGAGTTATCAACCAAGTATTAATTGCTCTGTCCTTTCCCCTTATCGTAACTGACTTTTAAAAAACTCGTTTACAGCAATGTTTCACAAGAGAATTCCCACAGAAGTAGCAAAAAGTCATAATGATGTCACATAACGTAAGAAATAGAAGACATTATCTAGGCTAAAGACCTCACTTTCAGGTCCCTGTGCACAGGCCTTTCCTGTGAGAGTGGTGGAGACAGGCTCTGATGCAAATTCTGTTTCTCCTGTGGAGGTTTGTTATCTAGAACACCCACCCAAAGCCCATCAAAACCTACTTGCCCTTGTCAGGACAGTAAGGGGAAAGGGAGAAACTAAAACCCTCAGAACCATCTAAAATTATAGATTATACACATGACACAGAGAGCAAAAGAGACTTTGAAAAATATAAAGAAACCCTGCTCTTCCAGATTTGAGAGTTCATAGATGGTCAAGATTTCAAGAGTTACAGAGACCTCTGAGTGTCAGGCTGAAAGAAGAATGAAAGGCTTGAGGTCAGAACAGATGAGAATGTTTCCTTCTTGTGAGTTATCAACCAAGTATTAATTTTTGTCAATAGAGTTAACAGATCATGGAAGAAAATATATTTCCAAAAGTTTATTGTGTTTACAGAAGTATATCATGTATCATAATCACATCTATAGCTTCAACTTTTTATGAAAATAAAAATGAAACTCAGAACTGGTGCACGTGGTATAAATTGGCATGCTGCATCCTGTCAGCCAATACTTGTTTGGTTAAAGGAGGCTAAACTGGAATCGCTGGACCAGATTCCATTTTCCCTGTGCTTCTGCCCGTGGGCTTTCTTCAGTTGGTGGTGATTAGACCTGACGTGAACAGCTCACAAGAGGGACTGTGGGTGATTCAATGAGGGTGGGGGGGGCAGCTAAGGCAGAAGTGTCCAGGTCCCTGGCCCAGGCAAAGTCGAAGATCCCACACTGGAGACAGGGCTAGGAATGAAAGCCCTATTTGTTCTCACACAGCATTGTGTGGGGCAGGGGGACAGGAAAGGTAGTAGACTTACCATTCTCAAGTGCTTGTGTTACCACATGGTTGTGTTAGGTGCTTTGAGAGTTCTCTCTCATTTATCTTCACAATAACTCTAAGTGGAAAATCAAGCTCAGAGGTCCTAAGTCTCATGCCCCAAATTCCACCGAATAGAAATGATAGACCCGGTATTCAAACCTACTGGTGTCTGGCTCTTGTCCTTTTTTTCGAGATGGAGTTTTGCTGTTTCGCCCATGCTGGAGTGAAGTGGAATGATCCTGGCTCACTGCAACCTCTGCCCCAACGGGTTCAAGTGATTCTCCTGCCTCAGCCTCTCGAGTAGCTGGGATTAGAGATGTGTGCTACCACGCCAGGCTAATTTTTGTATTTTTAGTAGAGACGGGGTTTCACCATGTAGGCCAGGTTGGTCCTGAACTCCTGACCTCAGGTGATCCACCTTCCTTGGCTTCCCAAAGTGTTAGGATTACAGGCATGAGCCACTGTGCCCAGCCACTCTTGCCCTTTTCTTATTCAATACTGTCCCTGAAGGACAGGACAAGGAATGCACATTGACAGTTTTTGCATCTTCAATGCCAATTACAACATAGTCTCAATAAATAGTTATTAGAGGAGTGAAAGAAGGAAAAAAGGATTCAAGGAAGAAAGGAGTGAGGAACAAGGATATGCAGTGAAGAGAATACAGAAGACAGCAGAAAAACCATCAGGGCATCCTTAACCAAAGGTAAACCATGCAAGGGTCCAATCACATTACATTTGTTTTTCTCATGATGAAGACCTTGTCATCTTGGCCTTAGCTCAGCAAATTTTTGTCGTTGCCTTTGACATTTGTTTCATTACAAGTTGCAAATTGATGATTTTCTAGTTATCACATTTCTTTTATATCTATTAGCTGGAATGCTTCTAAAAAATAAAAACACTTTATATTATCAACTAGTACTTTTGGTTACCTTGAAAATTTTTTTGAAAGTGAAAAGCATAAAAAGTTTAGAATTATCATGCTTTCAAGGTGATTGGGCTCAGAAAAATGTTTTATTCTTGATCTTTGGAGTAAGCATAACCACCATCACTTGAAGTACACTGGACACAACCCAACAGGTACTCCACGTCTCTGACTAAGTCTTCAGTATTCTTAGAACAAAAACCACAGAAACTTGGACATTTTCCTAAATGTGTCTTAGGTTTTGAGTCACTGCCAGAAATGTTAAATTATTTAATGTAATTCATAGAGAGTATATAATTATGAACTTGGCAAAGCTAGCAGAGATAAGTAAACAGAGAGGGTTTTTAGTATAATGTACTCCCTGATAGTGAGCTATCTCGCATTCTGCAATATATTTCTAGAGAGGAGCTCCACACCTTGATAACTACATAGCAGGACACATGTACCTGGTCAGGCAGTTTCTCCTTCTCAGTCTAACCTTGCATGTCACAAATTGGAGCTAACAATTTCATATGATTCCTCCATCTCATCTCTACCCTCAGCCCCAAAGGAGTCTCCTGTGTTCCTAGGACAGGACTTGGAATATCTAGATAATAGAGGAGGCCCACTGAAGTGTTATTTCAGATAGATTTCCTGTCAGGCACTGTATTTGCTCACATGCCTGGTCAGATTATTTTCCTTAAGGAGTGTTTTCAATTTGTGGGAAAAGAAAACCAGTGTCGGCAAATTGCCAATGGAGATGTGCTTTTGAATTACTTACTAAGGATTGCTTGATTAGAGCAGAATCAACTTGTCCTGTGAAATATATGTTCTGGAAACCAATTTTGTTGTACAGAGTTTTTCCAGTTGAATTGCTGTTTGTGTGTAGATAGTTCTTACTGGAACACAACCAAAATATTTTTAACACCATGTTAATTCTAAGACAACACTTCTCAATATTACATATATAAATATTTAGTGGAATATGTACTTTTAAACCTGTAGAAACATATCCATGAGCTTTTTCTTTTATATTTTCTCTTGAAACTCTTTTAGTTTAAAAATGCCAACATAGATGAATTCTATGTATATATCCATTAAAATAACTATGTACTTGGAACTTATTTTTAAAAAATATCTGCTTTCAACAGAGAACAAACTAACTTCATTTACTTATTTCCCTGATCTTTTATAACATAAACTATTACTTGAATGAATTAAAATAATGGCTATATTCTGAGAGATGCAGGTACATTCTGTTATGTGTTATAGACATTAAAAAGAAGTTTTTTGGGGTATGAAATATTTTGAGATTTGTTATTTAAATTATGATATATTCATAGGATGGGATAGCATCCGACCATTGATGATGATAATAATAATAGCTCATAAATATAGTGCTTGCTTTGTGCCAGATGTAATACATGCTTTACATATAGTAAATTACTTACTTACCACAGTAACCTTTTGAATTGAGAAAACTGAGATACAGAAAGGTTAAGGGACTTGCCTAATGTCACACAATAGATACATCACACATTGGGATGTAAATCCAGATAGTTCGGTTCCAAAGTCCAGGGAGCAAAACACTTCATCATGTTGCTTCCCATTTGAAATCACATTGCAGATCAACAAGGACCCCTATAAATGTGTTTGCGATCTACTGTTAAGGGAGCAAAGCAGTATTAGATCAATTGTATTACATACACTGATATGTGTGTATCAACTCTGATATATACATCTACATATGTATATGTATTTTGGATATATGTATGTATATATGTATACACACACATAAATACAAACACATAGATACACACAGAAAGAAAACTGAAAGGTTATATTATGCACTAAAAGTTTTACAGAAGTAAGCTCTGGGTAATGAGATTAACAGTGATTTTTTTTTTTTTTTTAGAATGTTTCGTATTTTCCAAATCTTTTAGCATAACAATGTTATTATTTTCATAATTTTGAAAGTGCTATTTATTTATTTATTTATTTGAAACGGAGTCTTGCTTTGTCCAGGCTGGAGTGCAGTGGCACGATCTCAGCTCACTGCAACCTCTGCCTTCCGGGTTCATGCGATTCTCCTGCCTCAGCCTCCCAGGCAGCTGGGACTACAGGCACATGCCAACACGCCCAGCTAATTTTTGTATTTTTAGTAGAGACAGGGTTTCACCATATTGGCCAGGCTGGTCTCGAACTCCTGACCTTGTGATCCAACTGCCTCGGCCTCCCAAAGTGGCAGGCATGAGCCACTGCGCCCAGCCTAAAGTGCTATATAAAACCATAATCTTCCGTGAAAGGACTACATACTCTTTTGTTGGTACTTTAGATGTTCAAATATCCAAATGTTCTTAGAATAATAAAATAATATCTCCCATATATATTATAGCCTCCAAATTTGTTATTTTCCTTTCCAAACCCCTTTTAACTTGCTAACTAAAGGATGTTAAGCCCTGTGTGGAGAGAACCCAATGTGGAATTACTCTTTTCTCAATACTTCACTCTTCAGATTTCTCACAGAAGTCTTGGCCTTTTCATTGCTCCTGTCCATTAGGGTAAGGCTTCCACTGTCCTTTCTCCAGCAGGTAGCACCACTTCAACCCCCAATATATCAAAGGAAACTTCATAGGCTGCATAGGTATACGGTCCAATGTGTTAGTCCCTAACCATACCAGGATATTTAGATCGGATTTAATTATCACTAAATAAAATGAAGAATTCAGTTCCTCGGTCACACTAGCCACATTTCGAGTGTTTAATAGCCACGTGTTATGAGCAGCTGCCTTGTTAGACGGAGCAGATACAGAGCATATCATCATTGCAGAAAGTTTTTCGGACAGTGCTGTTCCAGAGGCATGGTGAGTCATGAATATTCTCTTCCCCAGCCATTTATGCTGCCTGGCTGGGAAAGTGAATATTCAATTCCTGGAATGTGTTTGCTTGCTCTGGGATCCACAGATTGCTTTTTTTCATTCTCTCTCTCTCTCTCTGCTTCTGTTAGTCTTGCCAGAGCATCTAGGAATAGCAGAGCTCTTCCACAGCAATGGTTAATCTCTTGCCAATGGTCCATATAGGATCTAGAGATGAGATTTACATTTCCTTGCAGCATAACTTTTGGCATTTATTTAAACACCACCTGCTTTCTTCTCAGTTTTGAGTTACATTATAGAGACTATTCACTTAAACCTTAAAGGAAACATGCCCAATCACATTGAAGAGATATTCTCATATTTTTGATCTGGGCAATTGAAAAGATAGTATTTTTGAATACAAAGTGTCTGGGTCTATCAAAGACAAGAAATCTGAGAGCTAAAGAGAAGATCATGGAGCTACCATTTTGGTAGTCGGTAGTTTGTAGTTAATAATGGAAGCTATAGTAATTGATGTGATCATCTACAATAAGGAGAACATTAGTTTCTCATGAATTTGATAGAAAAGAAGAGGATGTATGCAATTATATGCCTAAGACATAATTTTAAAAGTGGCAAAAATAAAGGGTTAGTGCCTGAATCAGTAAAGAACTGTGTTCAGCAACTAATGACAAGGATGAAAATTGAAGGGCTTATGCAAATTAGAGATTTATTTCTCAGGTAATAAAACCAGAGGCAGGTATTCCAAGGTTGGTTCAGCACCTCTATGAAATCCTCAGGGACCCAAGTTTTGCTCTTCTTATCACTTCATTCCTTTCTTCAAAATTACAAATAGTTATTGGAATTGTGATTGTCACACACATTGTAGCAGACATTCCCACAGGTGACTCATCACCATCTCCATGTTCTGGTACTCACGCTTTGTAGAATCCCCTCCCGTTGAATGTGGGCAGGATATGTAGCTTGCTTCTAAGCAACAGAACATGGCAAAAATGATGGGATGCCACTGCCATAGTTATGTTACATTATGTCACCCTCTGTCTGGCTAGCACACTGACCCTAGAGTCCTCTCCCTCAACCTGCTATGAAGTGAGCAGCCACATTACAGAAGTCCATCTGACAAAGAACTGTGGGTAGCTTCTAGGAGCTGAGGATGACCTCCAGCCCGAAACTGAAGCCCTCAGGCCTGTAGTTACAAGGAAATGAACTCTGCCAACAACCCAAGGAAGCTTGGAAGAAGATCCTCCCCCTGTAAACCTCTAGAGAGACTGCAGCCCCAGCCAACATCTGGACTGAAGCCTGGGAAGACTTTGAAGTTGAAAACCGGCTAAGCTGTGTCTGGACTCCACACCCATGAACTGGGAGATAATAAATGTATATTATTTTAGGCCACTAAGTTTGTAATAATTTGCTATGCAGAAAAGAAAACTAATATACCTATATTCCAGAAAGACAGAGATGACCAGGGGAATGAGCCACAAGAGGCAAACATCAGATGTTTTTGCCAGTTTTAAAGAGCTTCCCTGGATATCCACTGAACACCTTTCATTTATGTTTCATTAAACATCTGTCTATCTCTACCTATCTTTGATTACAAGTGAGATTGATAAATGAAATCTTACTGAGACACAGTATCTCAATGAATAAATTCAGAATTCTGTTACCAAAGAAGAGAGGGAAAATATGCTTTAAAATATATATTGGTAGATGACTGGTTCTGTCTGCCCCAGCCTTCATTTATTACTTAAATAACCCCTTTTTGTAGTCATGAACGTTATACTATTACCCTTGCCACCTCCACCCATCTAGGCCACTAATACCTTATACCTTAAATTTATTCCTTGTCTATGGCTAACAGAATTTTCCAAAGATGACCCTGACTTCTTTTTTTTTTTTTCCACAATGTGATCTTGGGATGTCCCCATGTCATAATAGAGTCTGTTTCTTTACATCCTTAAATTGTTTGAGGCTTTTTGACTATTTTAATCAATAGAACACAGTGTAAGTATCACCTACCATTCCCAGATATAACCCTTAGTTTGTCTGGCTCTTTCTGCTTCTTGCCTCTTAGAAGACAGTCACCATGAAAGAAGGCTGACTACCCTGAGGCCATTTGTTATGAGAAGCCTAAGTCACATGGAGAGGCCATGAGAAGACACAATAGCTGACAGTCCCAGGAAAACCCCCAGTCAAAGACTCCAAGAAGACATGCTCAACTTAACCTAGTTATCACACTAAACTATGAGAGGTAATAATAAATTATTAAGTCACTGAATTCTTGGGTTGTTACATAGCAACTTGTAACTGAATATTTGTTCACTGTCATTCTCTTCAAGTCTTGCCTTGCTAGTTGAGAATATCAGTTTCATTCTTGGAAATTCGTGCAATATTACTGTTTCTCAGTTTCTGCTTCTATCCTCTAGTGATCTTATTCTCTATCTTATCTCAGTCATTCATTTTGCCATTTCCAAACATCTCAATGTTTTCATAATATCAATTTCATACAACTAATTCTCAGATACCACATTAAATCTTTCCAGCTGTCATGGTTAATTTTACATGTCAACTTGACTAGGCTGAGAAATCCTCAGATAGCTGGCAAACATTATTTCTGGGTATGTCTGTGAGGGTATTTCTGGAAGAGACGAGCATTTGAATCAGTAGATGGAATGAAGATCTGCCTTCACCAGTGGGGGTGGGACTCATCCAATTTGTTGATGGTCCAGATAGAACAAAAAGGCATAGGAAGGGCAAATGTACCCTCTCGTCTTCAGCTGAAATATCTATCTTCTGCTACCCTTTAACATCAGAGCACTCCATTTTCAGTCCATCAGCCTCAGACTGGGAGTTACACAACTGACTTCCCTGGTTGTCCAGCTTGCAGATGGCATACTGTGGGACTTCTTGGCTTCCATAATTACATGAGTCAATTCCCATAATAAATCTCCTTTCATATATCTATAGATACACTATTAATTCTGTTTCTCCGGAGAAGCCTAATACACTCCCCACTTACACAGCTCAAATACTACAACTATAAAAATTTTTCTCCCACACTGGGCGTTAAATCTCATTAATCCTACAAGCTTTACATTATCTTTTGTATTAGTCCATTCTCACACTGCTATAAGCACATACATGAGCCTAGGTACTTTATAAAGATAAGAGGTTTAATTGACTCACAGTTCTCTAGGGCTGGGGAGGCCTCAGGAAACTTACAATCACGGTGGAAAGGAAAGCAAGCATGTCCTTCTTCATGTGGCAGCAGCAAGGAGAAGAACGAATGAAAGGAGGAAAAGCTAACTCACTCACCATCGTAAGGACAGAATGCGGGAACTACCCTCATGATCTAATCAGCTCCCATGAGGTCTTGCCCCAACACATGGGGACTACAATTTGGATTACAATTCAAGAGGAGATTTTGGGTGGGCATACAACCAAAACATATCACCTTTCAATCTCCTCATAGTGTCATTTTCATTCTTACCCAGCCAAAATTTCATTGCCAATACTAATTATTATTTCCTTGAATACATTTCAATTATCGTTTTTAGCCTATTACCTGTCTATACTTCTACACTGAAGGTGGGTAAAGAAAAACACAAAACTATACTCATTTATCTTCCTTTAATTTTATGGAGATTCCTAAATTTTATCTTCACTATGATCTCTTCTATGAACTCCATAATCAACTGACTACTGGACCTTTCCTCTTTGATGTCTAATAGGCATCTCAAAGTTAAGAAGTCTGAAATGAAGCTTCTAATATTCAGTCTCCCTGCCCCCACTAAATCTGCTCCTTCTGGATTGTTCTTCTTATCAGTTATGTCATCATCATGATCCCAGTGGCTTAGGCAAAAATCCTTAGGGTCATGTTTGACTTTTGCTAACAGGGACATCCAAATCCGTGAGAAGTCCTAATGACTAAAACTTCAAAACTGATCCAGTCAGGGACAGTGACATTAGCCTGTAATCCCAGCTACTCCAGAAGCCGAGGCAGTAGGATTACTTAAGGCCAGGAGTTTGAGACCAACCTGGGAAACATAGCAAGATTCTGTCTCTACAAAAATAAATAAATTAAATTAATAAGCCAGATGTGGTGGTGTGCCTACCTGTAATCCCAGCTACTCGGGAAGCTGAGCTGGAGAGAATCAGTTGAGTCCAGGAGTTTGAAGCTGCAGTAAGTTATGACTGGCCCACTCCAGCCTGGGCAACAGAGCAAGACTGTCTCTAAAACCAAAGACTGATGACTTCACAGCCCCCTAATCTATTCCACTAAAATTTCTTACCTACATAATTAAAGTAGCTTTCTAACTGGTCTTTCTAATACTTTCCTTTACCCATTCAATTTAATTTAACAGAGTAGCTAGGGGAATCCTGCCAAAGAATAACTCAGACACTGCTGTTCTCTGCTCATAAACCTTCCCATGAACTCCCTATGCACTCAGTGAGCGTCACACTCACCGTGTATCTGACCCCATCCCCTGCCATGCTCACCCTTGTTCCTGCTGCTTTGGCTGCACCGGCTTTCTCAGTGTTTCTTATACCTGCTAGGGTAGCTCCCATCAGAGACCTTGCCCTGATCATGATTTTGGTCCAAATTCCTTTTCTCCTTTGTGAGAAGTGGTCTTCATTCACTCACTTCCTTCAGATTTTCATTCACATATTCTCTACTTAACCAATATTATCTACCTTAACTATACTGCGTATACTTTTAAGACCCCCCACAACCTCCACCATTTCTCATCATCTTACTGTGATTTCTTTTTTTCTTCCTTAGCACTCATTACTATCTAACAGACTGTATTTTTACTAGTTTATTCTGTTTGTTTTCTATCCCCCAATATTATTTAAGTTCCGTGAAGCCATTTTCCCCTATTTTGTTACCGTTATTTCCCAGCACCAAGGAAGTTTTGTTTTCTGGGTGTGAACATGTAGAAGATCTAAAGACCAATAGAGAAATTATTTCATATTTTTCTACAAATATACAGATTGGTGATATCAAATAATCTTATTCTGTAATTACAATGCAGAAACTTGGATCTCAAGTGTCCATCTGTTGGATATTTTTTAAATATATGTTTATACTCTTAAAAATAAAAGTATATACTTTAAAAAGTATATATTAAGGTACATATTTATACTTAAGTCTATTAAGTATAAAACATCAAAAATTCTATGCATTTGGTTCTCCTATTAATAATGTTAAATTTAGAAAATTTATTCACCCTATTAGAGCATCATATGCCCTCCTGGAGCTGGAATAAAAGTTTGGTGATTTGATGGAAAGATCAGATAAGGAGGAGTTCAAACAAAATTATGACTTTCCATCTCTCACCCACAACTACTAGAGTTAATCCATTACTGTGCAAGCACAGAGACTCTGGAGATAACAGAAAAAGTGTATATTTCAGTGATCAGAATCATCAACAAATCTGCTTTATAGGGAGCAAGGACACACCCATGAAGTAGAAGCAGGCATCCTGGATGCAGCCCTAAAAGATAAGTGATTGATGGAATGATTCCATAGAGCCTTCTTATCTTAGTTCCAATTTATCTTCTTCCTTTAAAACTAGATCCCCTTCTCCAGCATCTCCAGACTGACAGACAGAAAATGAACAACAAATAATGGAAATCTCTTATATGTGGAAATATGTTTTCATCGTGTCTTGGCCCCAAGTGCGTGAAAAAAGTAAGATAAGACTTCTTTATTTTTTAATGAGGTTCACCTTTTCTTTCCGACTCTGACATTTTAACTAGACTGCACAGCATTCTTTCTCATTCATAACCACCAATTAATATGTATCTGGAACACACATAACTGAGCAGATTTTTAAAAAATCTATGTAACACTTTTGACAGGAAAGAAGATAAACCTAACATCTTATGGCATAAGAATCCTGAAGTCAAGTTCCGCTTCTCCACTTCTCTTTCTCACCCCCCATCTTTGTGTCCACTACTGCCTATTTTAGTATCATGAAGTTGATACAGCAGGATTCACTCTTAGAGATGAGAATTCTGGTAAACAGTGACTTGAACATAGCTTCTGCTTCTAATATTGATAAAAATGATAAGTGACTTACAATATTAAATGTAATATTACCATTTTAATTTGAATATAAATTTCATATTTAGAAACTTAGTAACTAAAAGAATGTACAAGCACAAGTTTTTGGTTAACAGTCTATCTGAATTTTTAATAAATTCACGCAAAATTTAAAGACCTAATCCAAAATCATGGAGCAATTGTGGCTCTTAGAAGTTTAAGTTATTATATCTTTTTAATTCTCAGTTTTCTCATCTGTAAAATGAGGAATGAGAACCCATATTATTTAACATGAGTCTATGATCAGTCTGAACTTAAGAAAAGTTTATCAGAACCTGTATTTTGTACCTGGACTTGGATAACACCACAAGAGAAATGTGAGGTGGTCATTTATTTATTTGTCATATGCTCAAAATTAATAGTAAAAGTTGAAGGTTGAAAGTGCTGACATCATCAGTAGCAAAGCATAGGGATGTTTTCTCTCCTTTATTTATGCCTGAAAATTTATGCAGAGAAGGGTATTAATGCTGAAAGTAGATTTTATACAAGTGGGATTTGCTTGGAAGGACAGGGATACAAATCAAAACTTGTCAGTAAAATGATTTGAAGGGACATGACTTGTGAGATTTATAGAGCTGGATAAGTATTATTTAGTTTTGGAGACACAAGCAAAATTCATTCCAATATGAGTTGTCCATGGAATCTACACAGCTATGCTTAGGGCGGTTAGTCTTCACTATCTCTCTGAAGTTTGAACACTAGCACAAACCTGTTTCAACAGCCATTATACTATATCAGCAGCTGGTTTTTATTCTTTTTAAATATACATGTTATTTAATTTTTAAAAAAATTATTAGCTTAAGATTTATTAATTTAAAAATCCTGTGCAATTGAAATTTAAAGTCATTATTTCTTTTTCCCTAATAAGAACTAATTAGTGTGAGAAAGCTTTGTTAATGCTTATCCATAAATTAGACTGGAAGAAGATGTCCTTTTTTGCCAATGCTGAAGTTGTTGGTCATAGATAAAAGACAACTGGTATGTTCTTATGCCAAAGTTAAAAAAATTCTGTTTATTTTTTGGCCCGATCAAGGTCAAATCTTTCATACAAGTGTAAATCAAAAAGTGTCTGAGACAGGTCTCAATTAATTTAGAGATTTATTTTGCCAATGTAGAGGACATACCCAGGAAAAAGAGACACATGTCACAGTAGGATCTTTGGCCTGTGCTTTCTCCAAAGATGGTTTTGAGGATTTCACTGTTGAAAGAGGAAAGAGAGGGCAGGAAGGAAAGAGCAACAGTCAATTACACACTCAGTCAATCTGCATTTAACATAAGATAAAATAAACGTAGATTAGGGGAACAAATCAAATATGCATTTGTTTCAGGGTGGGCAGAGGGATGATCTAGTCTTGTCTTTGTCCTGTACCTGTGAAGATAAGCTGTTTACATTGTCAGTCTCACCTGTAGTGGGAAAGGAGTGCAGTTTCAATCTTCAGCACTAGCTTCAGCAACAAAACATCTGCTAACAACAAACTACTCTCTCTTCTAATTTCTACCTCTTTTCTTTACCCTTTTTCTATTTTTATTTTCCCTTTTTCTTTCTTCTCTTTTCCCTTCTTATCATTTCCTTCCTTCCACCAGATGTTCACTTTCTCCTGTTCTCTTCTCTCTCCCTCTCACACCGCATCTTCTTAGTTCTACTTTTCTTTTTTTTTTTTTAACTTATTCTGCTCCCCATAACTTCTTTCTTTTTCACTTCTACCTTCCCTTTTACTTTCCTTCTTTTTTCACTTTGAGCACGCCAGTAAAACATTTATCATTCAAAAGACAACCTTTCACCGTGCATATACAGAAACACTAAACAAATTGTATTTAGGGAGGATCATATATTGTCTAACTCCAGTTTTTCAAAGGCAGTTTCTAAAAATAAAATTCACATCAGAGAATGTAAAGGTTTGGGTGGGAAATGCTGTTTTCAAATTGTCAGTTGTCTTTATAACCTGACATGAAGTGTGTGTTAATGAATTATAAAAAATCAACACAAAAGAAATTGCCTTTCATCTTCTCTTATGGGTTTCCGAGCTGTCGGAAGATTCAGCAATCTATAATTAGAATGAAAATTCCAGCTTCTCCAATTTTCTTTTCTTTCCTTTTTTTGAGACGGAGTCTCGCTCTGTCGCCCAGGCTGGAGTGCAGTGGCCGGATCTCAGCTCACTGCAAGCTTCGCCTCCCGGGTTTATGCCATTCTCCTGCCTCAGCCTCCCAAGTAGCTGGGACTACAGTCACCCGCCACCTCGCCCGGCTAGTTTTTTGTATTTTTTAGTAGAGACGGGTTTTCACCATGTTAGCCAGGATGGTCTCGATCTCCTGACCTAGTGATCCGCCTGTCTCGGCCTCCCAAAGTGCTGGGATTAAAGGCTTGAGCCACCGCACCCGCCTCCAATTTTCTTTTCTATTTCTAACAGAAGGATTGATTCAGGACAGTTAACTATAAAATTCAGTACTTATTAATTTTTCCACCCAAATAAAATTTTATGTATCTTCCATTTCTTCTAAGTTGTTATTAATTTTATCTAAGAAACATCTTTATACCAGCATCAATGAATCAATCCTGAAACTGCATTATTTCAATGAGGCTAATACATATTGTAGAAGACAGATAATTTTGCGCCTTTTCAGGAGTAATAGCTAAATAAAACATTTTTAGTAAAAAGTATGTATGGCCTGTTTATTCTCATCAAATTGTAGACTTAGTATCTGATCTTAGCTGCACACTCACTGGCATTCCTGTTTGCTTACTGTCAGAGGACAAGTAACAGCAGTCCTTGGTTAGCAAGGAAAAAAGAAAAACCCCAGTCCTCTCTAGAAACATTTCAAACTTTCTAAAGTAGGATTAGGGGCTATGAGGAAAAATTATTAGCTCTTGGTCAAAATACAATTAATTCAAAACAGACTTAAATCAGGGCAGCCATAGGCATTGGGTTAAGAAGAAGAAAAGGAAAAGAAAGAAATTGTTTTGGATTTCAAGTTTAGGGAATTTATTTCAAGTCTAAAAACAATAACCAAGGCAACACAAAGCTTAAAATGAAAATAACAGCACTATGATTCTTGGAAAAGAAACAAGATTTTTTCAATACAGTAATCAGTACATATGAGGCATCTACTATACCAAAAATGCTATAATATTTATATCGATAAATTAGAGTGACATAGAGCAATGTGTATATTGGACCAGAGTTGTGCTAAAATAAGGCAATGCAGTGCATGGTTGACCTCAGAGAAGTTATTTCACACTGTTAGTATCCATTAAAAACATCAACAATAATGTCATAAAATTGGCCCTGGATTTGAGCTGGAGCAATTATTCCTACAGTTTAGTTTCAATAATTTACATTATTTAGTAATACTATTTTAAGTCGACTTCCAAATAATACATAGGAATGCCAAATTAAGGTAGCTTTATATTTCCACTAAAGACAATACTATATACATTTTTACGAAATGTTCTATTCCATTAAGAATCTTCTCTAAAGAGTCAATGAAGACATGAGATCATACATGTATAAAAATATATTAAGGGCTAATTGTATAATTGACATGTTATATTCCAACTGGAAAATATGGTGTCTCTAAAGCCATATAAATATCTTTGCAGAAATGTATTACAATATTAACTTTTTATTTACTTAGTAAATATCCCAACCATTTATAAGAAAGAATAAACTACTTCCTTTAGGTTTTGATAATAATCTATATCAGAATTCCCAAATTAATGGAACAAAATAGGAAAAAGTACTTGAAACCATAATTTATATTTAGGTATTTGTCAGGAAGCCAGATTCCATGGGTTTTGCATATCTGACCCTTTGGCATCTTCCCACATAATCAACCCTTTAACCCAGGCTTGGAGTAAAGGGAATAACTGTATTTTTTTCCCTTCTCTGTTTAACTTGGCTTAACTTTCTGTAGAAACTCCTCTTTCCCACAGCCTAATTCCAAACAAATTGTGATGTTAACAATACTCTTACTGTGGTAATTTAGTCATGTTGCCAGTTAACCCGATGGAAGGCCAACAACTAGATGTCATTTTCTATTTAGGTGAGAAAGTAATTAGAAATTTCACCTAAGATTGACTTGTATTCTTATTTGTGAATTTCCTTTTTACCCACTGAACTTCAGCAGAAATTCCAGTCAAGGGAAGAGCCTAACAAAAAACCATGAGGGAGATAGTAACAAATGATCTAGAAAAACATACCTTTTTCCCTCCTAGGTAACCAATAAGTAGTAGGATGCTAAGAAATAGACCACAGATAAGTACTTAAAACTGTAATTTTTTGAGGAGAAATTTGAAAGGGTCAAATAACTTTTTTGTAGATCTCTATTATACTGACAATGCTGTATTGATAAATTAGAGCAACATAGAGCAGTGTGTATATGTATATTGGACCAAAGTTGTGCTAAAATAAGGCAATACAGTACATGGTTGATAAGAGAGAAAATACAAAATAATTTTTAAGAAATCATTACTTTTCCTAAATTAGGAGAGAATACAGTAAGAAACTTATCTGTGATAAGTTTTGATAAGCTTTTGATAAGCTATTGATAAGCTTTCAATAGAAAGTGGAAAATAAGGCCTGACACAGTGGCTCACGCCTATAATCCCAGCACTTTGGAAGGTCAAGACCCAGGAGTTTGCAATCAACTTGGGCAACATAGTGAGACCCAATCTCTACAAAAAATAATAAAATAAATTAGTTGGGCATGGTGGCAGACACCTGTAGTTCCAGCTACTTGGGATGCTGGGGTGGAAGGATCACTTGAGCCTGGCAAGTCAAGTCTACAGTGAGTCATGATCACACCACAGCACTCTAGCCTGGGTAATAGAGCAGGCTAAATAAATAAATAAATAAATAAAGCAGGTGATTTTAAAAAAAACATGTGGAGAATAGCTAGGAAGCAAGATAATCTGATCTGCATGAGGGAAGGAACATGACACTATTGGGGATGAATGATTTCAGTCATGCTCCAGGTCTTCTAAGGTCATTTGATGGAATAGCAGCAACCAGGAAATATTTCAAAAGTCTATAATAAGAAACGGGGAGTGCTGGGGCTGCAGATCTGTTGGACACAACACGGGGCAAGCAGCAGCCTTTGTGTCAGTATTTGCATATCGAGATTGAGAAACATTAAAGTTTCATAAAATATTTAGATGGTGTCCAAGTGGTGAAGGTGGGGAGTGGTGGGTAACAGGGCTATATGATTAAACATGCTTTAGAAATGCTATTAATTTATCAATGATTTAAAAATTCATTGTGCTAAACAAATGCTTTGGCTTTATTCAATACAGCATGTCTCAAATATACTTCAGCTAAAAAATTTCCTCCCTGCCACATCCCATACATGCCTACCCCAAATTCTTAACAACTCACAAGACAATGTATTTTGCCCTGCCAAAATTCATTTTGATAAATGATGATCTTTATCACTGCTGATTGTTTGAACCAAGGATCAAGTGGATTGGAGAAAAAGATAAGAAATAGTGAGGACTTTGGAGGTCTCAGTATATATTCAGTGGTCTAACACTGTTGATGAATCCTAAGGAAATTATCAAAGGCTAATTCCCTAGGTACTTAAGAAGGAATCATAAGGACACTTAACATTCAACCATTTTTAGTGTCCTATGCTGACTGGCAGAAAAATTGAATCTTTTCTGTCTTTCTTTGTATCCAAAGCAGATAATATCTGACATTCTTACTCAAGGTCGACTGGTATTTAAAGACTTTTCTTTGTTTATCTAGTTAATTGACTTTAAGATCTCCTCTAAGGCATTGGAGATTTTCTATTACAGTAGTTCTTCCTGATTTCCCCAATTTTAGATAGGATCCTCAGGGAGGTGGGGGAACAGAGGGAAAAAGAGAGAGAGAGAGAGAGAGAGAGAGAAAGAGAGAGAGAGAGAGAGAGAGAGGGAACAGACCTTAGATTTATTTGATAAGCTTTGCCCCTTTACACCGTAGGATGGGAAAAATATCTGGAGAAGGCAAAAGCAGGTCGAAAATGTTACAGTATAGGAAAAGGTGTAACCCATGAAATCTTTTGAAAGACTCCTCTGACTTTCAGTGGAAGTATTTTATTGCTCAATACTGTAGGTTCCAAAAAAGTTATAAAATAGTCCAATTGTCAGCCCCTGCTTTGGGTCATTTTCATTTCTATACTATCTCTATACTTCGAGGAACCACACTGTGGCTGGGACATAAATGGCCAATCCTAACACATGAAACAAAAGTATCTTCTCTTTATTGCTGTTGTAGAAAAACTATATGGAAATAATGTCATTTTACTCTTAATATCATGACCTGAAAATAGCAGTCATTTAATGCTGCTGTTAAAAATCTCATTCATGTAAAAGTTAGGGGAGTCATCACTCCCATTACTGGAAGATACTGAAAGGCCTCACAGTATACATGTATATATATATGAAGAAAATGTGATGCATATATTCAGCATGTATTTAGTAGACAGGAATCTCTAGTATTAGTCCTTAATTTGTTTGTTAGTTCTATGACTGCAGTATCAAGTTCACTGCTCCTTATGATATTCTGATATTTTATTTCTAAACTGAAGACAATAATACTTTCCATCTTAAAATGTAGTTTTGTGGAAATGTTATTATGATATGATGCATTTTGAAAAAATGCAAGTTGATATATTTCTTTAAGATAGTATTAAATCATAGCTTTTCTACAAGTTTACAACAATGCCAAATGACATTTTTTTCCCTTTTCCTCCTCACTGTACCTTTCTGACTCAGTTTGGTCAAATCATAGCACAATTTTTAAACTATTCAGTTCTTAGAAAAAGCTTTTAAAGGAAGTAAAGAAGGAATTTGTTCACTCTCAAAGGTCTTCAAATTTGTTCCTATATGTGTAGTGTCCTAGATCATTAAATAATGATTGCCATGTACAAAAGTTATTTATTATTATGAAAGTGAGGTGATTCTTAAGTCATAAAAAAAAAAAATCCCGCAAGATTACTTTTAGTTGTATTAACTTATTATACAGAGCAACTTTAAGATCATTAAACAAAGACCATTAAACAACTTTCTCTAGCATTAAACATATGTAAAATTGTGTGTGCATCTATATACACACAAGTATATATGTGTGTATGTGTATATATATGATATATATATGATAATGAAAGAACGATATATATATATAATCAAAAACATCAGCCGAGTGTGATGGCTCATGCCTATAATCCCAGCACTTTGGGAGGCCCAGGAGAGCAGATCACGAGATCAGGAGATCGAGACCATCCTGGCTAACACAGGGAAACCCTGTCTCTAATAAAAATACAAAAAGAAATTAGCGGGGCGTGGTGGCGGGTGCCTGTAGTCCCAGCTACAGGGGAGACTGAGGCAGGAGAATGTCGTGAACCCAGGAAGCGGAGCTTGCAGTGAGCCGATATCGCGCCACTGCACTCTAGCCTGGGCGACAGAGCGAGACTCCGTCCCAAAAAAAAAAGAAAGAAAGAAAAAAAAATCCTACTGAAAGGTTAGTATTCCCTGCTAAATGCAGAGATTCTTAATGGGAGTCTATTTGGTAAACTTCAGATTTCACAATTTTGCAAAGATAAAGAGATTACTACTTATTGCACCCCTGGAATTTATATGTAGTGAGTTGAAATTACAGAAACTAGTTACATAGAAGTCATAGTCATATAATCAAAACAAATTTAGGCACCAATTTATCGATTTATTTATTTATTTTCTTATCAGTATTTATTGATTACTTAGCATGTGTCCAGCACAGTGTCAGGTGCTAAGAATAAAATGGCAACCTAAAAGAAAGACTAAAGGCACCGTAAAGCCTTGGGCTGTATTCTGCATGTTGCATGTAGCCTCCTGTTGAAGCTGCATATCAAGTAATTAACTGGAAAAATGACGTTTCCTTTTGGTGTTTGCTTTATTTTAGATTTTATAACGTTAAAACATCGTTTTTTCCATCTTCTTCGGACTTCAGCGTTTCTTTACTTCAAAGCAATTCAAAACATATTTAACATAGAAAGGCAAACAAGACTTTTTACAGAATTCCTAAGAGTAATGTTTTATGAATTTATTGACAACTGCGAAATAGCAACAGGCTAACCATCCCCCACAAAATATGGCCAATCTATCTGTAGTAATGGCAAAAGAAATTAAAGCTATTCGATGTTTATTCATGTTGCCACTAAAGACTTATGTAACAAAAACGTGATTTCTGATGAAAAAAATTAATGAAATCTGCTAAAATATGTCAAGAAAACTAACTAGTACATCAACATTGATTTTCATATTCTTAGAGGAACGTATTTCCTTAATCCCAAGTAAGGAGTTTTCAAAGATTAAAAGTATTAATATTTCACAATTTGGGTATCTGCAAGAATTGGGTGGGGGGGGGGGAATGTTCTCTCAGTAATCATGGGCTTACTTTCATTGATTTTTTTTTTATAATGTCAACAATACTGATGATCAGCCTGGGCAGTGGTATGCACCTGTATTCCCAGCTACTTGGGAGGCTGACGCAGAAGGATTGCATGTGTCCAGGAGTTCGAGACCAGCCTGGGTGACAAAGTGAGACCCCCTCATCTCAATTTTTAAAAACTGATTATTAACATAATCTCTTCAAATTTGTTAATGGTAACAACTTCTTTATTTTTTTCTGCTGTAATATGATTTATTTCAATTGTAATAGTGTTTATGAATGAATAGATCATAGTAAAAACCCAACACATTGTCATGTGTGATATGTTGGAATCAATTCTACTCATTCAGTGGCTATAATGGGTTCCTTCTCCACCCGGCCACCCCATCCCCACCAACACACTTTGTTACATTTTTGCTTGACTTGCTCTAAGTGCCATGTTTGATTTTATCACATTTCTCCCCATGACATTTGTACCCTACCTCTCATACATGCACATCCTGTTCCCTGTAACCAAATTTGAAGATCTTTAGTATTTTAGAATTGCTTAAATTTGCCTTTATTTATAGCCTCCTTCAATTCGCCAGTTACTCATTTCCTGATCTGCTACAATGGAATATCTTACCATCCTCAGGCTATTGAACTTGACCTCTCTAAGATCACTGAAGACATTTTTATCTTGAAATACAGTTCCTTTTCCATCTCTGCCATCCCCAGTACTGAGTCTACTTACAGAAATCAGTATCTCTCAAAGCTTTCATAAATAAGATGAAGTCACCCTGTGAGTCAAATAAAGTACTTGGAGCCAAGCAACAGAAACTAATGCTGGCCATCTTAAATATGAAAGACAAATTTTAGCAGAATGGAGGAACCCATGGTTAATGGGAAGCTGAAGACTGGCCAGGAAAACTGGCAGGAATCAAGGGATCTTGGCAGCAGGATCCATAGGCAGCCAAGTGCTGGTGGCTGAAGCAGGCTAATGTTCTCATACCCTAAACGCTACACTTATTTCAACCTCTAGGTTTCTATATGAAGGAGTCAAATCTTACTTCTTCAACTAAGAGTCAAAGTCCTAGAAAGAGCATCTGATTGGATAAGCCATATAACATTTCCATACTTCCTGCCACTCCCAATCCTGGCTGTTCCTGCAGAATCTCTCTACTTTGGGATTCCAGGAAACCATATCACTGTTATACAGAACATGTCTGGCTGCTCCTTCTCTGCTTTCTTTGCTAGAAGTGCTAATTTTGACCACAGGCTCCTCTCTCTTGCCTATCTCTGTATTTTCTCTTTACAGTCACACTCACTGCTTAAAGAGCCTCTCCCTATCTACATCTTTCATCAGTCCTGATTTTTCTTCTTTTTCTGTATCATCACTGTCTATTAGATATTTCCATTTGGATAAATTACCATCATCTTAAACTCTGTATATTTATCATCTTTCCTCTCCCGTCTCCCAAAAAATCATTAGCACTGTGTTAACTCAGGCGCAAGCACATACACACTAACTGCTGCCTTCCACCAGGCTGAAAGCCTTGAGCCATTTTTAATCCCCAATTAACCACTGCTGTAATTCCTATGTTCTCTTCCAATCCATTCATCTAGGAAATCAGCTTATGAAATTTACTATTCATTAGTGACCTCATGTGCAACATGCCTGGTACTGTACAAGAGATCCACTGATGAGCTTCATTTAAAGTGTGAACTACAGTAAGACCAATGAAGTTCAGAAACTATATGAGAAATAGGTACTGTGATAATGGAATGGGATGGAATGGAATGGAATGGAATGGAATGGAAAGTAAGAAAGAGAGAAAGACAAAGAAAGAGAAAGAAAAAAGAAAGAAAGAAAGAAAGAGAAAGAAAGAAAAGAAAGAAAGAAAAGAAAGAAAGAAAGAAAGAAAGAAAGAAAGAAAGAAAGAAAGAAAGAAAGAAAGAAAGAAAGAAAGAAAGAAAGAAAGAAAGAAAGGAGAAAGAGAAAGAAAGAAAGAGAAAATAAGATAAAGAAAAATAAAACTTCCAGTTGGGTACTGTCCTAACTACCTGGGTGCAATGTATCTATGTAACAAACATTCACATGTAACCCCCATATCTAAAATAAAAGTTGATTTTAAAAAAAGAGAGACAGAGAGCAAAAGATAGAAAAGTCTAAATAAAAGAACACTCAAAAGTTTAGAAGACAGCTTCTACTTCTGCATTTTCTACTCATTAGCTCTAGGTCAAATAAACCATTAAACAGTCTCTGACTTTAAATGTCTTCATTTAAGAGATGAGACATTAGTCTATGTGTCATAAGATCTTTTCAGGCCTAACACTTTATGACTTTGGTTTAGAAGCTCTGTTTTCCAGGTTGTGACATTAAAACTAAATGTTCAGAGTCCCTCAGATCAAGCAGAATTCTCAACAAGGCCCAAGTGGTGCTCCAGGGTGCGAGGGGAACAAAAGAACATATAATCCTCAATTTTTTCCTTCCTAAGTAATCAGGAATAGAAATACTAGGCCAGAGTTGGGGTGCAGTATCTAGGGGCCTGAGTCAATTATAGTTTAAGGCATCTCTTGCCGATGGACTAAAATGTATGGCACAGAGGGGTAGTCCAAGATGTCATTTTAGAAAGAATCAGAGTCAAAAGCCTAGATGACCACCCAAACAAACAATCTAAAGGGGTTTGGCAAAAAGAAGGAAAATATATGAGGTTGCTCTGAGCTCTTTTTTGTGATGTTCAGTAAAGTGCAGCCACGAGACAAGATCCAGGAGAGGTACAAGAAATTAATGTTTGGCTGGGCCGGGCATGATGGCTCAAGCCTGTAATCCCAGCACTTTGGGAG
Source organism: Rhinopithecus roxellana (assembly GCF_007565055.1). NCBI lineage: Eukaryota > Metazoa > Chordata > Mammalia > Primates > Cercopithecidae > Rhinopithecus > Rhinopithecus roxellana. The sequence goes on from NC_044550.1 coordinate 61,416,158, forward strand.
GCTGAGGCAGGTGGGTCACTTGAGTCTAGGAGTTTGAGACCACCCTGAGCAACATGGTGAAACCCTGTCCCTACAAAAAGCACAAAAAATAGCCGGGTATGGTGGTACCTTCTTGTAGTCCCAGCTACTGGGGAGGCTGAGACAGAAGGATTGCTTGATCAGAAGATTAAGGATGCAATGAGCTGTTATCACACCACTGCACTCCAGTCTGAGCAAGAAAGTGAGACCTTGTCTTAAAAAAAAAAAGGAAAAGAAAGGAAAGTTTATTTTACTTGCATATTCTAGAGAGGGGGTCATTGCATACCATACAGTATCACTGGGGAAGCACCACATTTAGGTCAGATGGCAGAGGGCAGGAGTCAGGGAAAACCGTAAGCATTAGGCCAGAGCCTTTACTAGAGTTTCCACCGGGAGGGGGGCGGTGGGGGGAAAGGCAAGAAAGAGAAAACAGTTTAGGCCTGGCTAATAATAATTTCAGTGGGCTCTGTACTATAGGGGTAGTCCCTAGTTGCCTGGTACATGGCCCTGGGATGATTAAGGCAGAGAAATATTGCCCCCGTGGGATGCACAAGCCAGAGAGAGGAGGCGTGGCTCTGGATTTCTGTGTTTGGATGTGAAAGGCACACTCCTGCTCTAGATCTCTGAGAATTGACTAGCTCCAGGAGGGGCAGTCTTTTCTCCAACCAGAAATGTTTTGAAGATTTTCTGTGTATCATAATATACAGAAAATTAAAAATGTACACAATATAGAAACAGATTTTAGAAAGTTTAGTAGACCTTTGTCACAGGATTTCATGGCCTCAAGCTGAAATATTTGACCTGGCCTCTGTGTGTGTGTGTGTATGTGTAAGGGTGTGTGTGTGTGTGTGTGAGAGAGAGAGAGAGAGTTTGGGTAGAACATTAAAAGTGAAAAGTAAGAGATGTTAGAAAATGCAGGTGAAAATATATAAATTATTATTTTAATGTTTCAAAGAGACTTGATAGTGAAGGAAAAAATATAAGCAGTAGTAAGAGGAAGGTATAGATTGGAAACAAAATTTTATTGCAAACCTATTGCATACATAACATAATTCTAGGAAGTCAGTTACATGTAATACAAACACGGAACTAAAACTGTCCTGTGATTTCATGTAAAATGAAAATTGTTACAATTCTAGATTAAAATCACACTGCCTGACATCTTTGATAAAAACACACATAATAAAGAAGAGAGAATGTAAATAATCCAGATTAAGGAATATTGTTACCCACCAAGCCTCCTTGGAAAAATAATTCTATAGGTTTGCCTGAAATTGAATGGCCCCATTACTGTCTCACATTTGTGATCCTGAGATAAATTGTCCTTTATGGCTAGTGGAGCTGTTACTGGACATGACTACCACAATGAAATTGAACACATTCAAGGGACTCAGAACAAAAATGTAATCTAGACTACAATTTATAATTAAAACTTTTCACAGAGCTCTGTAGTTTGCAAATGTGTGATAACAGAAAGTGGCACTGGTATGTGTTAAATGTCAGTGATAAGTTTTCCTTTCAGTGTTCCATCTGTCACCACAGTAAAGAAAATTTCCAATTATGGCTCTTGCTTATGCAATTTTGAAGCTGAAAATCTTTCACAGTATTTGGGTATGTGAGAGTTGATTTACTTTTAACTACTTTTCCTACATTTATTTATTTATCATTTTTCCAAACAACATAGTAATTGCATAACTTTCATTTGCTAGGTACTAAGAGATAGGACTAAAATGATAAACAAGGAAGAGATGCACCATGCCCTTGCAGAGTTGAGCATCTAGTAGGGACACAAACAATAACCAAGAAATTACAGTGCAGTGTAATCAACAATATTAGGAGATGTACAGAGTGGCACAGAAACACAAGAGTGCCATTCAGCCAAGGAGTTAGAGATGGATTCCTAAGAGAATGGAATCTCAGCTGAGACAATGAATGGGAGTTAGCTGGTCAAAGAGGGCGAAGACGACTTTCCAAGGCAGAAGTAACAGTAAAAGCAGGCTAAGTCATGCTGAGAAAACAAAAAAGATATCCAAGTTTAGATAGTTTAGAACTAGAAAGGTTTATTTTGTATTCATTCTATGTCTGTATGATTTAATGTAAAACTAAAATTTTCACAATTCTAGAATTATATTGCTCAACATCTTTGACAAAAATACACAAAATAAAGAAGAGATCATGCACATAAGCCAGATTAAGGAAGACTGTTTTCCTCAGTCCTCCTTGTAAAAGCTTCTGTAGGTCTGCCTGACATTGGATGACCCTTACAGTCTCACATTTGTAGCCATCACGTGCTGACCACATCTCTGCTCCATGTCTTCTCTCCAGGACATAGGTTGATGAATCATCCTCCATGTGGGACATTGCCTGTCTGGTGGCAGAGTGAAGAAAGAGATCACATTGAATGGCTCTTATAAGCCATCGTCTTTAACATAGCTCTTAAAGCTATCCTCCAAAAATGATAGATGCCACTTTCGTTTATATTGCCTTAGGCAAAACAAATCACCTGGCTATGTCTGCAGGACAAAGAGGTATAATATTCCAATGGCTGAGATATAATATTCCAATTCCAACACTGAGAAAAACTGGACATTATGGCGAGAAGGAGTGATACCATCTACGAATGGCATAAAGGAAGAATCCCAATATGACACTCAGTATAACTTAAGATTTGATTTCTATATAGCTTAAGCTTAGACAGTGAGGCAGAAAGAGATATAGCATGAAGCTGGGTCAATAACCATGAGCCAGATGGGGCAAGCTCTACAAGTCACTTTATTTATTTATTTATTTATTTACTTACTTACTTACTTAAGACAGGGTCTTGCTCTGTGACCCAGGCTGGAGGGCAGTGGCACAATCATGTTCACCACAGCTTCTATCTCCTGGGATCGAGCAATTCTCCTGCCTCAGCCTCTCACATAGCTGAGACTATAGGCCACACTGAAGAGTTAAAATATGATCATAAATCCTTTGGGTAGCCATTGATGGCTGACTGTAGTGTGGAAACTGAATGAGAAACAGGCCAGATTGCAACAAGAGGGGCCAGTTAGAAAGTGTAGGCCTTAATCTAGGTGAAAAGTCATGGGGGCTTGACCTAGATCCATGCAGTAAGAATGGAAAAGGCCCACAGGATTTAAGAAGTGCTAGAAAAACTGAATCATCAGCAGCTGGAGAGTGCATGGCTATGAGGGATCACAGGGAGGAAGAAAGGATGCAGTTCAAGTTTTGGTTTGTTTAGTAAAGGATTACACGAATCCCCATACAGAAAACACAGAGGGGAAGCAGGTGTGGAGGGAAGACGGTAAACTCCTTTTGGAACAGTTTGAGTCTGGCTCCTCTGGAAGGCATTCAAGTAGAGGTATTCAGTAGGTGGATACACATTTAGATTGGAAGCTACAGACGAAGGGAAATCTGAGCTGCAGATACAATACCATCAAAGTACAGATGGTGAGCAAAGCTGTGGAGTGACTAAAGTCATTCAGGGAGATGGTATGAAAGGAGAAAAGGAGAAAGAATAAAAAGATTATGCCGCACAACACTAAAACTTTTTCTGTGGAGAGATTTTCTGGGGCCTTTTTTAAAAGCATGTATTCTGGCCGGGAACGGTGGCTCATGCCTGTAATCCCAGCACTTTGGGAGGCCAAGGAAGGCAGATAATGAGGTCAAGAGACTGAGACCATCCTGGCCAATATGGTGAAACCCCATCTCTACTAAAAAAAAAAAAAAAAAAAAAAAAAAAAATTAGCCGGGCATGGTGGTGTGTGCCTGTAATCCCAGCTACTATGGAGGCTGAGGCAGGAGAATTATTTGAACCCAGGAGGTGGAGGTTGCAGTGGGCTGAGATTTTGCCACTGCACTCCACCCTGGCAACAGAGTGAGACTCCGTCTCAAAACAAAACAAAACAGCATGTATTCCTATACCGCTATTAATCTGTTGGTAGAGGAAGGGCATTTGTTCTTAAAGAAGAGTCAGAGGTCATATTCCTCAAGACCTCCCATAGTATTCCACATAAAGTGGTCTGGAAAACAATTTAGCAATGAGTCAGACAGTTTGGGTTTTAGCTCCCTACTTTGCCTCATAGCAACCATGTGTCCTTGGAAAACCCCTTAATCAGCCATGTCTTAATGCTGTCATTTGTACACCTAGGATGCTGGCACCTCCACTCCATTCTGAATCAGGATGACAGGATTAACAAAGCTACATAATATAGGTGAAAAGCCCTTTGGAAGCTAAAAGGTCTTTTAAAATTATTGTAGTTAATATTATAATGTTCACTCTAGAGCAGGGGTGGGTGGGGGGGAATTCCTAAATCTATTTTGAGATCTCATAAAATATGGAGAAAATAGAAAGTCGTTTGCCAAACCTCATAAAAGCAAAATTGACAACATTTCTGACATGACTCATTCTTCCTTTGAAAACTAACTGTGAAATCAGATAAGGGTCAACTCATTTTAAATAGAATCTTAAGGAACATAAACTTTTTCTTAAGTTTTTTCAAAATGAGACTGCTATTCTTTTTCACATTGCTCATTTGGGAGGGGTCTATTAGTTATATCTAAGTTATCCTATTCATAAAGCTTGAATCTCACCCTAGTCCTAATTTTTAAATTTTCCCTTCAGGCAGATACATTTGTATGGTGGCAAAAGTAGTCAAATTTTCCAATTATGTTTCTCAAATCTTCAGTGATCTTTCTTGTGGCGCTCTCAGTATTAACCAAAAGCTTTGAAAATCCTTGCACTTATTTTTTAAATTGCAGAAGATTTATCTAGAGATGAGAGGCATTTGGAGTTAGAATGTTTATACTGCCAATGACTCAAGGAATGTATTTTCTATAACTTACATTTTCAAGCTGTAATTATAATTTTTACAACCATTTTTAGTTCTTGGATTACAGCCAGTCTTCACTGTCACTGTTTATGTGTTTGAGTTCTTGTAAACTCTGATTTAGAAACACTCTAGAATTCACTATCCAAGCAGTTTATAAGAAATTTGACTCTTGGTTCGTATGTATGTTAAGTGGTTTTTTACATACTCTGCCAAGAGTAGGACTTATGCTTTCTGCTATCATCTCTCCACTTTATTTTTCCAACCGAAAAGTGTCCCAAACATAAAAACATGATGCAAGGCTCCATGTACCACAGAAAGTATTAGCTATGTTTTTTTTTTTTTTTTTTTTTTTTTTTTTAGCAGGATTTTGCTCTGTTGTGCAATCATAGCTCACTGCAGCTTCAACTTCCTGGGCTCAAGTGATCCTCCCTGCTTTAGCCGCATGAGTAGCTGGAACTACAGGTGTGTGCCACCACATCCAGCTAATTTTTGTAATTTTTGTGGAAAGAGGGTCTCGTTATGTTGCCCAGGCTGGACTTGAATTCCCGGTCTCAAATGATCTTCCCACCTGGGCCTCCCGAAGTGCTGGGATTACAGATATGAGCCACTGGGCCTGGTCATTAGCTATGGTTTAAAGGGAAAAAAAGAAATAAAACCTTCACTCAACATTTAATTAAATTTCTTTAGGTTTTGTGTGATAGATGGTTAAATATATATTCAGGGATACATATATATAATATATAATATAATTTATAATAAAATATATATATATTTAAATATATATAATATATATAATAAAACATAATTTGTTTTGATTTTTCAGTTAATTTCTAAGCTATGTTAGTCCTAGGGATAGTAAATGTTAGGTACCTACATGGGCCATCTCTCACCACCCACATCCCAAACATCAGAAACCCATCATTACACATTTTCTCAATGAGAACTCAGAAGTTTTCTGATCACAGTGACCCAGGCAGCACCTTTTGATCAATTAGAATTTTCACATAAGTTGACACCTATTTGCCACCCAGAGGCCAACAGTCAGGATAATAAATACCAATAATCATATATGTATTTCATCTTATCTATAGCAGATACATCTTATATGGAAATTTTATCTTTGAATATTAAAAAAATCGTACTTGTGACTTAATTTATGCTACAAGTACTTAGACAACTATTTTTCTATAGGTATTAACACTATGTATAGCATAATAAATTATTACCATTATACCAGTACTCTCTCTATAATCCTTCATTACCATCAAAAAACAGTGGTGTGTCTTCTTTTGAAAGATGTTCATGTGTACTATTTGAGAGATGGTTACACTAAAAGCCCAGACTTCATCACTATGTACTAGATCCATGTAACAAAACTGCACTCATACCCCTTAAACCTATAAAAATTTTACAAAGACAATGAAGTGTTTTTATTTTTGTTTTTTTTCTTGACAGAGTCTCACAGATACTCTGTTTTTTTTCTTGACAGAGTGGGCCAGGCTGAAGTACAGTGGCACAATCTTGGCTCACTGCAACCTCTGTCTCCCGGGCTAAAGCAATTCTCCTACCTTAGCCTCCCAAGTAGCTGGGATTGCAGGTGTGTGCCATCATACCCGGCTAATTTTTAGTAGATATAGGGTTTCACCATGTTGGCCAGGCTGGTCTCAAACTCCTGGTCTCAGGTAATCTGCCCGCCTCAGCCTCCCACAGTGCTGGGATTACAGGTGTGAGCCACCGTGCCTGGCCCTGAAGTGTCTTTTTAAAATTGCTAAATGAACCACTAAAATAAAATGAATTGCTAAACACTCGTATAGCAATTATCACTATACTTATTTCAAATAAACTGGTAATTTAGCAAGGTAAGAGTATGTTGATTTTAAGTGTCATGTGAAGTTTGTTTTATCACTTCCATGACTACAGTCTATTTTTTCATATTTCTGCTAATCTTTTCATTTCTATCTGTAAAGCAATAACAAAATGGACATATATGATGCACTGATGTAGAAAGTTATCATTATTCTTCTAGAACACATCCATTTGCCTCTTATTGAAGGCATTTTCTTATTTTTTAAATATTCTTTTGGACCCCTCCAAATGAAATGCTACTAATTGCATTATTAAGTCACATGATGTAGCCTTTGAGATTATGCAGATGTGTGTTGACAAAATAGCTATTTCAAACATTGTACATGGCCTGGAAAAAAGTGTTTAATGACTAGGAAAAAAGATTCACTAAGGAAAGCAACTTGACGGTAAGCAGCTGTTTCTTTTTTAAACATTCCTTCTGTTGGACTAAATCTTATATCTGTCCTTTTCAAATCAGTTCTTCAACAGGTTAATCTTAGTCATTATTCATTTAATAGTAAATGTCTGGAAGGATACAGTTTTGATATGCTTCATCATCTGGTTGGTAGGTAAAGTATATGGTATAGTACTCCTGGTTGGGAGCCTTGGACAACTTTACTGGAATACACAGTTTTTAGTTGACAGCACGAAATTGAGTTTCAGCCATCATGGAAAAATGTGGTATCTCATTATCTATAGAACTATAATGTGAGATCTTAGAAATACAGTTCTTGTAAACATACCTATAAAAAATAGTAGCACTAGAGGTGTGTTTTGTACCAGCAAATAATATATCTCTCTGTAGAGAATCTACATTTGAAACTTACCTTAATTAACTTAGGCCTTGTTATAAAAATCTGGAGCTCTTATGTAAATAATAGTTATAATAATAGTCAGCTTATTAAAAACTTATTTTTAACAGGATTCATTCATTTTTTAATTCTTTCTGTTGATAAAATTAATTGAACAAATAAGCTTATCATAGAGAAATTGAGTAGAATCTTATAGATTCTACTATAGAAAATATGCTACCCCACCGGAAAGGTTCACAATTCCTGTCCTGGATCATAGCACTTTTAATCTCTCTTGAATTGCCACATATCTCATTTGAGAATTAAAATGACCTATGCTATAATTATATGGTATTGATGAACACTAGAGAGTTTAAGAAGTCTAATTCCCATGATTCAAGCATATTGATTGGGGAAAATGTATGTTTCCTTCTCAGAGCAGAAATCAATGACTGTAATTTCAAAATGAATTACATGACATGTAATTAGGATTTTATTAGATAGTAATAAAACTGGTGAAATGTCAGCACATAGCAATCATTTAAACAAAGAACCAATTAAGTAAAAGGTTTTAATGTGTTCACTGATAGATATAACTGAACCATAGTCAATAATTTTATTTCCTAAGTAACAGTCTCATCAATAAAACAAGCTGTCTTGTGTCTGATATTGGTAAATCAATGACCAGTAACTTGGTATTGATGCAACACAAAATACCTCAGTTTTCAGAGCATACAACTGTAAGGTTAAACAGCACAACAAGTAAACAGCACAGGTGACTAATACTCCTGGAGCTGTGTAGTTTGCAGCCTTCACAACGCTTGGCAGCTCTGAGAGCCCATAAATAACATCATATTAATGTTTTAATCAACAGTTTTGATGAAAGAAATGAAATAGTCTGACCATGATATGATTCTCACTTTTATGTCAAGATTAGCTCTAAAACAAATTATTTTTTGTTTTTATTTTTTATTTATTTATTTTTTTTTGAGATGGAGTTTCATTCTTTTTGCCCAGGCTGGAGTGCAACGGCGTGAGCTCGGCTCACCACAACCTCTGCCTCCTGGGTTCAAGCAATCCTCCTGCCTCAGCCTCCTGAGTAGCTGGGATTACAGGGGCCTGCCAACATACCCAGCTAATTTTTTTGTTTTGTTTTGTTTTGTTTTGTTTGTAGCAATGGGGTTTTACTATGTTGGCCAGCTCCCGATCTCTGGTGATCCGCCCACCTTGGCCCCCCAAAGTGCTGGGATTACAGGCGTGAGCCACCACGCCCGGCCAAAACAATGTCTTTAACAGTTTGGTAAGAGAAGATTTCTCAGCCCATGTCTTCCCCATTCAAAGTGACTATATTAAATAAGATAGAAGTTAAACATTTTTGTTTGTCAAGAACATTTGTGAGTTGTGTTCAAAATATTACTAATTTTAATAAAACACTCCAATGGGTGTGAGATTTGCTTGAAAATTATATCAGTGTATTCAAGGTCATCCCTCAACAGTGTCACTCTCATGTGCATTTCGAAGTGTTTTCTTCAGTGGAAGCAGAAGAATGACATCATAGCGAGTACCATTAGGACTCCATCCAAACTGGACTCTCTGGTCCGTACCACAGCCCGTAACAGAGGTGGACCCATGGGAACATGAGGTGTGGTGCACATCATTTTCTGTGTGCTAGGGCTGTTAAAGAAAGAGCAGCTTTACTCTGAAGAATAGATTGAACTCTCAAATACAGACTAGCCCAAAGAAGTTCATACATTTTTGTGAAAATGAGAAACTGAAACACCCACCCACACACACAATACCCTTGAGGCCTGGAGTCACAGGCAGCAGATGTGGCATACCACATTTCTGATCTGATGACGTTCCCCCCAACCACCTGTCAATGATTATTGCAAGGTGAGACCACCTGCTGTCTGGGTCACTCATCTCAGATAAAACTTAAAGCGAATGAATTCAGCATTAAAGTTCTAATTCGTGAGTAATGACATGAGCTTTATCTATCTATCTATCTATCTATCTATCTATCTATCTATCTATCTATTTATTTATTTTTTGAGACGGAGTCTCGCTCTGTCGCCCAGGCTGGAGTGCAGTGGCGCGATCTCGGCTCACTGCAAGCTCCGCCTCCCGGGTTCACGCCATTCTCCTGCCTCAGCCTCCCGAGTAGCTGGGACTACAAGCGCTCGCTGCCACGCCCGGCTAATTTTTTTTTTGCATTTTTAGTAGAGACGGGGTTTCACCGTGTTAGCCAGGATGGTCTCGATCTCCTGACCTCATGATCCGCCCGTCTCGGCCTCCCAAAGTACTGGGATTACAGGCTTGAGCCACCGCGCCCAGCCATGAGCTTTATTTTAATTATCTGTTCAATAAGTATTTATTAATTCCTAATAAATAAGACATGGTCCTTCCCTAAAGAGCTCATAGTGATGTGTACAAACAGATGCAAAGAAAATACTGCAATATCACATCCTAAGTCCTACAATACATTTATGAGCAAGCAGATGAGAAGCGTGATCTGCTTTTGTTCAGGGTTTGGGCATAGAAGGAAAGGCCTCATACGCTAGAGTACTCTAAAGGAGGCAGTAGAAGTGGGGCTGGGACCCAGGAGAAGGTCAGTACCAGTTTAGCCTCTCTGATCTTTGGAATATGAAAATACGAAGTCTCCATGGAAGAGTGTACAAAGAGCTCGGGCTGGGGTTTCCTTACGATCGAGCCAGCTTCATTTACAACGAAGTGTCACTATGCCTTCTAGAAAGAGGTACAGATGTGTAAGGTTGTAGAGCACAGCAGGGGTCCAGGGAGGAGAGGATAGGGAAATAGTGGAATGTGACCTCCTTTTCCTCCCTAGACCAATGTACTTCTAAATGCAGCCTAGAGTAAGAGAAAGGTGTTTTGATCCACTGTCAAAAGCATGGTGTCTTTCTCCCTGTGCTCTCCACTCCAACTATGCTCATCTCCTTTCGGTTCTTGCAACATACTACATTCCCAGTCCTCAGCACTCTCGCACATGCTGTTCCTCCTGTCAAGACCATCTTCCCTGCCCTGAAATTCCCCTCAATTCTCATACACACTTCACATCTCAGCCTCAACTTCACTCCCTCTGGGACATGCCCTGACCACATTTCTACCTCCCATCTGCAGAGATCAGATTCACCTTTGAGAAGGTCTATACTTCTCTGTACTTTCCTTTCATAGCACTTACGGCTGTTCTGAATCACATATTTAGCTATTGTTTCCCCTCTCGTGGGCTATGGAGCAGTGGCCAAAATATTGAACTATTTTGCTCACGACTGTATATCTACCAACCTGGCAAAGAACCTAGTGCACAACTTGTGTTCAAAATATACCTGTTGAGTAAACAAATGAATGGATGCTCATTCTCAGTGCAGCAGAAATAAAGCAAAAGTAAGGGACTGTTTTTTAAGTTAATTGACATTTTGTCTTAGTCCTCCTCCAGCTAATTCTGTACACTGCTGGAAAATTTATGTTGATTAATTTTTAATGAGCTTTTTAAAATTTTAGAGTAGTCTTAAGTTTGCAGAAAAACTCCCACTCCCAGTTTCTCCTGTTATTTACATCTTACATTAGTATGGTCTAATCGTCACAACTAACAAACCAGTACTGCTGTATTCCTAATAACCAAAGTCCATTCTTCATTAGAATTTTCTTAGTTTTTACATCATGTCCTTTTTATGTTACAGGACCCCATCCAGAACGCCACAATCTATTTAGCTGCCTTGTCTCCTCTCGTTCTTCTTTTCCTTCTTTTTTTTTTTTCTTTTTGAGACAGGGTCTCACCTTGCCACCTAGGCTAGATTGCAATGGTAGGACCATAGCTCACTGCAGCCTCGAATTCCTGAGCTCAAGTGATCCTCCCACCTTTGCCTCCTGAGTAGCTAGGACTCTAGGCATGAACCACTATGCAGGCTAATTTTTAAATTATTTGTAGAGATGGGGACTCACCATGTTGCCCAGGCTGGTCACAAATCCCTGGCTTCAACTGATCCTCCCATCTCGACTTCCTAAAGTGCTGGGATTACACATGTGAGCCCACTGTGCCCAGCTCAGGCTCTCCTTAACTGTGACAGACCACCCTTGTTTTTGCTAACCTTAACAGCCTTGCAGAGTATTGGTGTTTTTGTTTGTTTGTTTTTTGTTTTGTTGTTGTTGTTGTAGTTGTTTTGAGAGGGAACTTCGCTCTGTTGCCAGGCTGGAGTGCAGTGGCATGATCTTGGGTTGCTACAGTTTCTGCCTCCTGGGTTCCAGCGATTCCCCTGCCTCAGCCTCCTGAGTAACTGGGACTACAGGTACACACCACCATGCCAGGCTAATTTTCTGTATTTTAGTAGAGATGGAGTTTCACCACGTTGGCCAGGATGGTCTTGATCTCCTGGCCTCGTGATCTGCTGGCCTCAGCCTCCCAAAGTACTAGGATTACAGGTGTGAGCCACCATGCTCAGTCATTGGTCACATATTTTAAGAACGGTCTCTCTACTTGCCTTTTGTCATGGTTAGACAGACTTTGCCAGTTTTGGGGAGGAAGGTCACAGAGGGCAGTGCCATCCTCATGGCACCAAGGATATATATTGCCAACACGACTTATCATGGCTGATGTTGTCCTTGACCATCTGGCTGAAGTACTGTTTGTCAGGTCTCTCCACTGTATAGTTACTAACTTCCCCCTCTTTCCAGATGGAATTCTTTGAAAGGGAGTCATTATGCAGTCCACACCTAAGGAGTAGAGAGTTATATTCCAGCTCCTTCAGGGTATGGTATCTACGTCAATTATTTGGAATTCTTCAACATTGGACATTCATCTATTCTCACCCACTTATTTATTATTCCATCAATTATTTATATTAGTATAGACTCATGAATATTTATTTTATGCTTTGGGTTATAATACAATACTACATTTTTAATCTTATTGCTCAAATAAAGCCCATTCAGATGACCCCTTTGTCCCGTAAACATAGATCGGTCAAGTGTTTGTTTGCTTGTCTTTAAAGCATCTTCTTTCTTTCTGGTAGAACAAGATGCTCCAGTCTCATCTTGTATGTTCCTTGCCCCAGCCCTGGAATAGCCATTTCTGCATGAAGCTCTGCTTTATTTTATTAGAGAGTAGAATTAGAAACTCAGATTTGGGAACTGGATGATGATTGCTTTTTAAAACTAGTTCAAATTTCAGAAATGTTAAATTTATTTTTATGGTGGAGTCAACAACATTGTGTAGCTGTTTCCCTAACATTGATATAATATTATGCTTTCTTAATGAGCATTTAGTCTTGATTTTTATGTAATAAATAATAATATGTAGTACATTAATTTGATTGTTGTGCATGTTTTGTTTGTAGAGACGGGGTCTAGCTCTGTAGCCCAGGTTGAAGCACAGTGGCACAATCATAGCTCGCTGCAGCCATGAGCTCCTAGAATCAAGTGATTCCCCCACCTCAGCCTTCTGAGTAGCTGGTATTACAGGTGCAAGACCATGCCTGGCTGGTAAATTTATCTGTGAAGTTATTGTTGACACGCTCCTTTATTTTGCCTACTTCATTGATATCCTTCATTTCTGAATCTCAAATAAAGGACTCACAATAGATGTGTTAGTTCTTTTCCAATGCACCCTCTAGTCTATAGTTTCAAATACCCAAAGGAAAAATTTCTGAAGCAAAATTTCTTGCTTTTTAAGAATGACTTAAGTGGTAAACACTTTTTTTCAAGTGTTTAACATCTACTTTTTCATTTTTGCTGTTCTTTTGATATATCTAACTTGGCAGATATAGAAAATTTCATCTGAGAAAGAAAAGACCTCTGAACCCCTGGCCCCTCTGATGTAGAGCAAAGGAAATTTCTGTTATAAACAGAGGAAGTCAGATGTTTCCTTTTTTCTAACTTCTAAGCAAATTATTATTGCTAACATCTACTCCCACCTAGGAATAAAAGTAATTTAAGTCAAATAAAAAAAAATTCCTCCTCACAGAAATGTATTTGGTTTATCTAGACACAGATGTTAAACAATGTTCTCATCAACTTGATGGGGATAACTGCTGTTTGTACATAACATAGGTAAGTATATGTTAATCATTGCACAATCTATATTATTTACTTCTAATACAAGGACATGGCTGAATTTTGGAACATATTTGAATCTTGTAATAACTGGACAGTCAGTCTTTATAAATGGACCATAAGGTACTAAAGGAAAACACTTGCACAGGGCTTTATAACTATAGGTGCTTCAGTTTTTTCAGTTTATTGTCCATATCCAACACTTTTGAGAAATATTTTCAAATGATACCTATTTTCAAAAATATTTTTAAAAGTTAAAAGTAATCCGGATGTGGTGGCTCATACCTGTAATCCCAACACTTTGGGAGGCCAAGGTGGGCAGATCACATGAGGTCAGGAGTTTGAGATCAGCCTGGCTAACACATTGAAACCCCATCTCTACTAAAAACAATACAAAAATTAGCTGGGTGTAGTGGCGGGCACCTGTAATCTCAGCTACTTGGGAGGCTGAGGCAGGAGAATCGCTTGAACCCGGGAGGCAGAGGTTGCAGTGAGCCAAGATCGCACCACTGCACTCCAGCCTGGGTGACAAAGCAAGACTGCATTTCAAAAAAAAAAAAAAATTAAAAGTAGCAAAGCTATATACATTAAAGGCAAACTCTATTTTAATCTTTTGTTATTAACTGTTTTGAATATAACAAATAGGACTTCCACTTTCAGATTTGGTGTGTAAAAAGCTTGGAAGCTGTCACTTCTGCCTTTACAAGAAGAAAAAGCCAACAAAGTGAAAAATTACACTTTTTTTAGACACAATAGAAAGCTGAAGTGGTGTAGCAAACCACAACAACAAAATCTAAGAATCTAGAGGATCACAGATAAGCAGCAGCCACTGGAAACACAAACTTGTAGAAATATTGAAGTGGCAATTTTGATGAATTTCTAGACACTATGTGTGGCCTAGGGTGACAGTGAGGAACTTTTGGGAGCCACAATCTTGGAAGAGTTTTCACACTTTTGTGTGAAACTAACCAGGAAACAAACCAGGCTCTCACTGTGAATATTTAAGAAAAATTCCCTCCTGGCTCTGGTAGGACAAGGGACAGAGAAGTTACTGTGAAATAGTCACAGTGCCTTCTCCATAAAAATGGTCTAGTCTATAGAGAAAAGGAGTCACCTTTTTAAGTGAAGGCTTTCCTTCAACTCTACCCTTCCTGCTTCACATTGGGCAGGGAAAAAAAAAAAATACTATGCCACTGAAGAAACATTTGTGAAAGTCATAGCCCTGAGTCACAGACCCACTCAAAGACTGAGATTTAATTGCAAGAGTATAGAACTCATTCCATCTCCCACACCCTACCTCCACACTGATAGGGTTTCTGTATAATATTAGTGGATTGTTGCTGAAATTGCTGCAAGAAACAGGCACTCTCTGAGGAGGAGTGGTTAGGAAGCCCAGAGTCAAGAGGGGAGGTAAATACAAGAACACTAAAGGATTTGAAGCCTCTGACACCTCAAGTCAAAGCACTTATCAAACACAGTTCAATACCAACCCTAACACAAATTCACAAACTAAATGACCGTTTTCCTCAGTTCCTACTAGCAAGTACAACATGTCTAGCTTTCACCAAAAATTACAAGGCATACCCAGAAAAGGAAATAACCAAGCAAACAATGAAAAACACAATCCGAAGAAACAAAGCAAGCATCAGAAGCAGACTCAGATGTCAAACAAATGCCGGACTCATCAGGTCAGGAATTTAAAATAACCACAGTTAATATGTAAAGATCTCTAATGAAAGAAAATTAACAACATACAATAACAGATGAGTAATGTAAGCAGAGAAATAAAAGATCTAAGAATCAAAAGAAAATGGTAAAAGTCTAAAAAGATGTTAACAGAATAAACAATGCCTTTGATTGACTCATCAGTAGAATCGGGCATGGCCAAGGAAAGACTTAGGGAGATTGAAGACAGAACAGTAGAATCTGTCCAAACTGATATTTAAAGAGAAAAAAGAATGAAAAAAAGAAAACAGTTCAGAGCATTCAAAAACCATGAGTCAATTTCAAACCATCTAAAACACATGTAAGAATAAAAGAAGGAGAAGAAATAGAATGGAGCAGAAGAAATATCTGAAGTAATAACGATCAAGAACTTTCCAAGATTAATGACACACTTCAAACCACAGATCCAGAAAGGTTAGAGAACACCAAGAAAATAAATATCAAGGCTGGGTGTGGTGGCTTATGCCTGTAATTCCAACACTTTGGGAGATGGAGGCGGGCAGATCACGAGGTCAGGAGATGGAGACCATCCTGGCTAACACAGTGAAACCCCATCTCTACTGAAAATACAAAAACTTAGCAGGGCGTGGTAGCGGGAGCCTGTAGTCCTAGCTACTCGTGAGGCTGAGGCAAGAGAATGGTGTGAACCCAGGAGACAGAGCTTGCAGTGAGCTGAGATCGCGCCACTGCACTCCAGCCTGGGCGACAGAGCGAGACTCCATCTCAAAAAAAATAAAAAATAAAATAAAATAAAATTTACACCTAAGTATATATTTAAGCTGCAAAAATATAAATACAGAAAAATCTTGAAAGAATCTAGGGGGAGTGAACAATATCTATAGAAGAATAAAGAGAAAAATTACAGTGGACTTCAGATCAGAAACTATGCAAGAAGGCTAGGCGTGGTGTCTCATGCTCATAATCCCAGCATTTTTGGAGGCCGAGGCAGGTGGATTACTTGAGGTCAGGAGTCCAAGACCAGCCTGGCCAACATGGTGAAACCCTGTCTCTACTAAAAATACAAAAACAAAATTAGCTGAGCATGGTGGCAAGTGCATGTAATCCTACCTACTCAGAAGGCTGAGGTAGGTGACTCACCTGAACCTGGGGGTGGGAGGCTGCAGTGGGCGGAGATCTTGCCATTGTACTACAGCCTGGGCAACACAGTTGAGACTTCAACTCAAAAAAAGAAAAGAAAAGAAAAGAAAAGAAAGAAAGAAAGAAAGCAAGAAAGAAACTATGCAAGAAGAGAGTGTCATGAAATATTTAAAGTGTTGAAAGAAAAAACTTCCAGCCTGGAATTTTATATTTAAAAAATTTAACCTTCACAAATGAAAGAGAAATGAAGACTTTCTTAGACAAACAAAAACTGAAAGGATTCATTGCCATCAGAACTGTCCTGTAAGATATGTAAGAAGTTCTTCAGGGAGAGAGAAAATGATGCAAGTCAGAACTTGAATCTGCATAAATAAATGACATGTTGGAGAAAAAAAAAGTTTTTTTTCCCTTTTTCCTATAGGAATTGAGCTAAAAGATAACTATTTAAAGTAACATTACTATCAATGCAATGACTAATTATAGAATATGCATCAATGACAAGAATGACATTGATGTCATAGGGATAGGAGGGAGGAATTGGGAATATTCTGTTATATGGTACCTACACTAACATGAAGTGGTAAAGTGTTACTTAAAGGTAAACCCAAATTAATTAAAAACGTACCAAGATAGGAGAAAAACTGGAATCATATAAAATGCTCATTAAAACCAGAAAAGGCAGAAAAAAGGAGGAAAAGACACAATAAAAAAATGTAATGAACAGAAAACAATGAAAACATGATGGATATTAATTCCAACTACAGTCATACCTTGTTTTATTGTGCTTCACTTTATTGCTCTTCACAGATAATAATTTTTTAAGGATTGAAGGTTGGTGGCAATTCTGTGTCTAGTAAGTCTGCTGGCAGCATTTTTCCAACAGCACATGCTCACTTTGAATCTGTGTGTCACATTTTGGGAATGCTCACAATTTTTTAAGTCTTTTCATTTTTATTGTATCTGTTACCATGATCTGTGATCAGTCATCTTTGATGTTACTGTTGTAATTGTTCTGGAGCATTATGAACTGTGCCCATGTGAAACAATGAACTTAATTGCATAACTGTTGCATGTGTTCTGATTGCTCCATTGACTGACTGTCCCCCCAACCCCACATCTCTCTCCTACTCCTCAGGCCTCCCTATTTCCTGAAACTCAACAATATTGCAATTAGGCCAATTTCATAACCCTACAAGTTTTGAAGTTAAAGGAAGAGTCATACATCTCTCACAGAAAATTAGAAATTATGCTTAGTCAGGAAAGGACATCAAAAGCTGAGAGAGGCCATAGCTAGGTCTCTTGAATCAAACAGCCAAGCTGTGTACACAAGAAAGTGCTCTTGAAGGAAATTAAAAGGGCTACTCCAATGAACACCTGAATGACAAGAAAATGAGACAGTCCTACTGCTGATATGAAGAAAGTTTGAATGGTCTAGATAGAAGATAAAAGCAGCGACAACATTCCCTTAAGACAAAGGCTACTCCAGAGCAAGACCCTAACAATTCTTCAATTCCCTGAAGGCTGAGAGAGGTGAGGAAGCTGCAGAAGAAAAGTTGTAAGCTAGAATAGGTTGGTTCATAAGGTTTAAGGAAAGAAGCTGTCTCCATAACATAAAAATGCAAATTGAAGCAGAAAGTGCTGCAACAAATGTGCAGATGTAGCAAAAATAATTGATGAAGATGGCTACACTAAACAGATTTTCAGTGGGGACAAAATAGCCTATTTTGGGAGAACATGCCATCTAGGACTTTCAGATCTGGAGAGGATAAGTCACTGCCTGGCTTCAAAGCTTCAAAGAACAGGCTGATTCTCTTGTTAGGGGTTAATGCAGCTGCTGACTTTAGATTGAATCTAAAGCTCATTTACTAATCTGAAAATCCAGATTCCTTTAATAATTATGCTGAATCTACTCTGCCTGTGCTCTATAAATGGAACAACAAAGCCTGAATGACAAGACATCTGTGTATAGCATGGTTTGTTGAATATTTTAAGCCCACCGTTGAGAACTGCTCAGAAACAAAGATTCTTTCCAAAATATTACTGCTCATTGATAATGCACCTGGTGACCCAAGAGCTGTGATAAAGATGTACAAGGAGATTAATATTGTTTTCATGGCTGCTAATATAACATCCATTCTGCAGCCCATGGATCAAGGAGTAATTTTGACTTTCAGTTCTTATTATTTAACAAATACATTTTATAATGCTATAGCTGCCATAGTGATTTCTCTAATGAACCTGGGCATAGTAAATTGAAAACCTTCTGGAAAGGATTTACCATTCTAGATGCCATGAAGAACGTTTGTGATTCATGGGAGGAAGTGAAACATACTAACTTTAACAAAGAGTTTGGCATATGTTGATTTCAGCCCTTATGCATGATGTTGAGGGGTTCAAGACTTCAGTGAAGGAAGTAACTGCAGCTGTGGTGAAAATAACAAGAGAACTAGAAGTGGAGCTTGAAGATGTGATTGAATTGCTGCAATCTCATGATAAAACTTGAACAGATGAGGAATTGCTTCTTAGGAGGGAGCAAAGGAAGTGGTTTGTTAAGATGGAATCATCTCCTGGCGATGCTGCTGTGAACATTGTTGAAATGACAACAAAGGATTTAGAGTATTACATAAACGTAGTTGATTGATAAAGTGACGGCAGGGTTTGAGTGGATTGAGTTCAGTTTTGAAAGAAATTTTACTATGGATAAAATGCTATCAAATAGCATTGCATGCTATAGAGAAATCTTTCATAAAAGGAAGGTCGACTAATGAGGAAAACTTCATTGTTCTCTTATTTTAAGAAATTGCCAGCCGGGCAAGGTGGCTCATGCCTATAATCCCAGCACTTTGGGAGGCTTAGGCAGGCAGATCACAAGGTCCAGAGATCGAGAACATCCTGGCCAACACGGTGAAACCCCATCTCTACTAAAAATACCAAAATTAGCCGGGCGTGGTGGCACGCGACTGTAGTCCCAGCTACTCAGGAGGCTGAGGCAGGAGAATCACTTCAACCCCGGAGGCAGTGTGCTGAGATCGTGCCACTACACTCCAGCCTGGTGACAGAGCATGACTCTGTCTCAAAGAAAAAAAAAAAAAGGAGAAATTGCCATTGGCCACCCAAACTTTCAGCAATCACCACCCTTATCAGTCAGCAGCTGTCAACCTTGAGGCAAGTCCCTCCACTAGCAAAAAGATGACTCCAGAAGGCTCAGATGATTGTTAGTATTTTGTAACAAATTATTTTTAATTAAGGTATATAAACTTTTTAGACATAATGCTATTGCAAACTTAATAGACTACTGTATAATATAAACATGTATATGCACTAGGAAATAAAAAATTTGTGTGGCTCCTTTTATTGCAATATTTAGTTTTTATGATGGTCTGGAACTAAACCTGCAGTATCACCAGGGTATCTGTATATCAAGAAACACTTAAATGTGAATTATATAACTATACTAATTAAATACAGTGATTGTCAGAGTAAATGTTTTTAAAAACCCAACTATGTTGTCTATAAGAAACCCACTTTAAATATAAACACAAATACAGGTTAAACATTAAGTGATAGAGGAAGATATACCATGTTAACACTAGTCAAAGAAAGCTGTAACTGCTATATTAATTTCATATAAAGCAGACTTCAGTATGGGGTAATTATCAGAGATAAAGAGTGGCTTTAGATAATGTTAGAAGGGTCAATTCTTCATGAAGTTGGAACAATCCTAAAGTTGAATGTATAGAAGACAGCATCAAAATATACAAGGCAAAATATGACAGAACTGAAAGGAAAAATAGACAACAGATTGTTGAAGCCTTCAACATCTTTATTTTGGTAATTAACAGATTCAAGAAGCAGAACATCAATAAGGATATGGTTAACCTAAATAGATTAACCCCATTAATTAGATTAATTTAATCGTATTGACATTTATAAAAGAATCTATTCAAAAATAACAAGTACACATTCTTTGTAAGGTTCTGTAGACCATACATCAAAATAAAACACATTCTTGGCCACAAAACACACACTAACAGGTTTAAAAGAATATAAATAATAGAGCAGATGCCCCGAGACAAAAATAAAATTAAACGGGAAACTAATAACAGAAAGGTTGCTGGAAATTTCTCCAAATATTTGGAAATTAAACAATATACTTCCAAATATGATGAGTCAAATAAGCCTCAAATGAAATTTAAAAGTATTTTTAATTAAATGAAAATTAAAGTTAACCTACCAAAATTTGTTTAGTCTGTGGAATACTATTCAGTCATAAAATGAAATGAAATAATGGCTGTTATGGCAACCTGGATGGAGTTGGAGGCCATTATTCTAAGTGAAATAACTCAGGAATGGAAAACCAAATATCGTATGTTCTCACTTATAAGTGGGAGCTAAGCTATGAGGACACAAAGGCATAAGAATATTATAAGGGATTTGGGAGAGAAGTAGGGGATAAAAAAACTACATACTGGATACAGTGTGTACTCCTTGGGTAATGAGTGCACCAAAATCTCAGAAATCACCATGAAGTAACTTGTCCTTATAACCAAAAACCACATGTTCTCCAAAAACTATTGAAAAAAATTTTTAAATGTGTAGTAAGGTAAAAGCATGCTTAGACAGAAATTTATACTACTAGATTCATATATTTAGATAAGAAAAATGGTTTAAAATAATTAAACTAAGCATCTATATTAGGAAGCTGAGGAAAGAAGGGAAATTTAAGCCCAGATCAAGCAGAAGAAATCAAATAATAAGAATTAGTGGTGATATCAATAAACTTTGATGAAACATTGGAGAAAGTCAATAAAACCAAAAGCTGATCTTTTAAAAAGATAAAGTTGAAAATCTCCCTAACCAGTCTAATGAAGACAAAAACATTGAAGACACAAATTACTAATATCAGAAATAAAAGAAGGTTTATAATTACTGATCTTGTGGACATTAGAAGCAATAATGAAATATTATGAACAACTCTATGCCCAGAGTAGGGATATACTTAAATGAAATGGGCCAGTTTCATCTAACATATAACTTGGATGAGGAGAATAGATCCCTGGAAGGACAAATTAAGAAAATTTCACACAAGGAAGGATAAACAGATAATATGATGGGCCTTTATCTATTAAATAAGTTGAGTAAATAATTGATAATCTTCACAAAAGAAATTACCATGCCTAAATGGCTAATTCCATCAAACATTTAAGAAATAAATGTTAACAATTTTCTACAATGGCTTTCAGAAAATAGAAGCAGAAGAGGTACCTCCTAACTCATTCTATGAGGCCAGTACCACCCTAATACCAAAACCAGATAAAGACATTTTAAGGCAGGCACGGTGGCTCACACCTGTAACCCGGGCATTTTGGGAGGCCAAAGTGGGTGGATCACCTGAGGTCAGTAGTTCGAGACCAGCCTCGCCAACATGATGAAACCCCATCTGTACTAGAAATACAAAAAATTAGCTGGCAACTGTTATTCCAGCTAGTTGGGAGGCTGAGGCAGGAGAATCGTTTGAACCCAGGTGGTGGAGGTTGCAGTGAGTCAAGGTCACACCATTGTACTCCAGCCAGGGCAACAAGAGTAAAACTCCATCTCAAAATAAGACACTTCAAGAAGGGAAAACTATAGACCAAAGTGTATAGGATACAATCAGGATATTCTGTATAGGATTTTAGAAAAGAAACAAACATTACATTAAAACAAAGAATATGAATAAACTACAGAATTTTGTTAACATAATTTATCAATAGCGATTCACTGATTTGTACCGAATATACTATATGTAAAATGTTAATAGGGAAAACTGGGTATGTGGTATATGAGAACTCTTTATACTAATTTCTGAATTTTTCTGTAACGATATAACTGTTTTTTAAAATGAAGTATTTTTAAAAATAATCTTGACACTGGAAAAAAATGAATGAAAAAAGAAAATGAAAAGATGAGTCTCAGACTGGGAGAAAATACTTACAAATGATATATCTGAGAGTACTACTTGCTGGTGAGGATGCAGAGCAACAGAAACTCTTATTTATTGCTGATTGCAATTCAAAATGTTACATCCACTTTGGAAAACAGTTGGCAGTTTCTTACAAAAATAAACATAATCTTTCTATGCCATCCTGTAATTGCATTCCTACATACTCAACCAATTGAACTGAAAATTTAGGTTCACATAAAAACTGCATGTGAACATTTATAGCTACTTTATTCATAATCACCAAAAACTGGAAGCAAGCAAAATGTTCTTTTAGAAGTTAATGGATAAACAAACTGTGGTCCATCCTGAACACTATGGAACATTATTCAGCAATAACGAGACATGAGCTATCAAACAAACAAAGAAATATAAAACACATAGCTAAATCTTAAACACAAATTTCTAAATGAAACAAATCAGTCTGTATCAAGCTACATACTGCATGGGTTCAATTATACGGCATTGTGGGAAAGGGAAAACTATAGAAACAGTAAAAACATCAATTGCTTCTGGGGGAAGGTTGCATAGGTGAAACACAGGGGACTTTTAGAGCTGGTTTACATGATAGTGTAATAGCATAACATGGCAACATGCATTTTCACTAAGAATTTTACAGCACAGAGAGGGAAACTTAATGTATGCAAATTAATATAAAATTATTTATGAAGGTGAGGGATCCCTGAATGGAATGCACAAAATCACACAATAATCTAACTGTATTACAAATGTATGAAAAGGCTTCACTGAATGAGGTCGGGAAAATAGGTGTTGACGTAAGCAACTCTGGAAATGAGTAGACTGTAAGACTAGGCAAAAGAAACTCCATAAACACTGTACTTTAGTTGATAAAGCTTTTTCTTATGGGGATACAGATTACTAATACTTCAATTGCGCAATAAAGCAAATGAGTAGCAGTTTTTTCCTGCCATTTCTCCATGTTAGTGGTTACAATAAGCAAAGGAAAGGGGCTAGAATAATCCATGTGGTAACGGATTAGAGTCAGAGACATCACTAAGAACTCAGGTTTAACTTAACATAGATACAGACAGCTAAATATGGAAATATTAATAGATACAAGTATATCCAGTGGTAGGAGGCACACATATATTTCCTTGTTGTGTCAGCTGAGGGGCCTAAAAGCAACAAACAAACCTAGTAGCAACAAATAAAACTAGTACCCAGATTTTGGATCCTAATATCACTCCTCAATAAAGAGCAACCAAGGGTCCTTGGAGATGCTTGAATCTAGGACTGCAGCAGGAAATATACAACATTATAACATTAGTTTGTAGCAGCTTTTACTGTTAATAAGTAAGGAAGTACTCACAAAACATTACAATGAATGTATGGCCAAGTGACAAAGCTGGAAAATTTTGAGCAACAGAATAAATATAGTATCAGATTATATTCAAAATATAAAATACATATGGATGAGCCCATGCTGAGATAAATAGTAGATTGAATAAGTGAATAAATGGAGGAGGAAGAAACAAATTTTCCTACAGTATTTCAAATAATTGATGTAGATACTCCAGCCTAAAGAAGTGCAGCTTAGTCTCTCTGTCTTTAAGTGTGGCTACACATAGTGACATCCTCTAAAACTAAAAAGTATGGAAAGGGGGAGAAGAGTAAATTTTCAGTGGAGAAACCGGACAAACACTACCTCAATCAGGTGATCAAGGTTAAGATCAAAAGGATGTACCCTTGATATGATGTCATGACAATGGCACTTTACCTCTGAGATTCTTTCCAAAAACACATAACCCTCAATCTAATCATGAGTAATGTATCAGACAAATAAAAATGATGATCATTCTACAAAATTCCTACTCAGTAATTTTTGAAGCTGTCAAAGTTATTAAAAAAGGGCAAGTCTGAAAAACTGTCATACCCAAAACAAACTTAAGGAGACATGACTAAATGTAATGTAGTATGTTGGAACAGGCGGAAAAAAAAAAAAAAAAGCAGTTAAAAGCTAAGGAAATGGCCCGGTGTGGTCGCTCATGCCTATTAATCCCAGCACTTTGGGAGGCCCAGGCAGGCAGATCACGAGGTCAGGAGATCGAGATCATCCTGGCCAACATGGTGAAACGCTGTCTCTACTGAAAATACAGAAATTAGCTGGGTGTGGTGGTGCGTGCCTGTAATCCCAGCTACTCAGGAGGCTGAGGCAGGAGAATCCCTTGAACCTGGGAGGTGGAGGTTGCAGCGAGCCGAGATGGCGCCACTGTGCTCCAGCCTGGAGTGAGACTGTAATTAAAAACACAAAGAAACAACAAAAAAAAAAAACCTAAGAAAATCCTAATATATAAACTTTAATGTATCTACATTGGTTCATTCATTATATCAAATGTACAATATTGATGTCAGATGTAAATAATAGGGGAAATTTGGTGTGGAGTACATCAGAACTCTGTACTATGTTTGCTAATTTTCTATAAAACCTAAACCTGTTCTAAAATAAAAAGTTGATTTAAAAATGGCATAAGCAACACGTAATATAAATGCAACTGGTATAGTTTCACCAGCTTCAGTCAACTTCTTATATTTTGGCTTCTATTATGTAACTGGATACTTTTTAAAGAATTTGCCTTTACAATACATTATTCTTACATTTAATTCTTTATAAAATTACCTACAAACTACTTTAAAATATCAATTTATGATCTGGGTACATGTTTTTACCAGCTAGTGCTTCATGGTTTCCTTGAAAGAAAGATGTCAGTCATTTTGCATCTGAAAAGAGATAAATAATTGTCTTTCAGATTTATCTATATGTTAAAATAAAAAGTCTTTTTTTTTTTTGGCAATAGGACACATGTACACATGTACACATGTATTAGTCTGTTCTCACACTGCTAATAAAGACATACCCAAGGCTGGTTAATTTGTAAAGGAAAGAGGTTTAATTGACTTACAGTTCCACATGGCTGAGGAGGCCTCACAATCATTGTGGAACAGCAAGGGATGTCTTACATGTTGGCAGGCAAGACAGAACTTGTGCAGGGGAACTCCCCTTTATAAAACCATCAGATCTCGTAAGACTTATTCATTATCACAAGAACAGCATGGGAAAGACCTGCCTACATGATTCAATTACCATTCACCAGGTTCCTCCCATGACACATGGGAATTGTGGGAGCTACAATTCAAGATGAGGTTTGGGTGGGGACATGGGCAAGCCATATCAATACACATCACGTCATGAAGCATGGCAGAAGCTGTAAACACAAAGTGGAGGTCTGACACATTATAGTGATCTGTGATCATTACGATGCAACTACTACTAATAACACTGTATTTCAAAATACTAAAAAATCTCAACAAACGCTAATCAGTGACAACCAAACAACAGGTATAAATAAAAATGATCACATGTAAAGTGTGACATTTCTAGGTAAACCAGAACAGTTATGCATCATTTAACAATAGGGATATGTTCTGAGAAATGCATTCTTAGTCAATTTTATGATCATGCAAACATCATAGAATGTACTTAGACAAATCTAGATGGTATAGCTTATCATCTAGGCTAGATGGGATAGCCCATTTTTCCCAGGCTATAAACCTGTACAGCCTGTTACTCTACTGAATACTATGGGCAATTGTAGCACAACAGTAAGGATTTGTATACTTAAACATACAGAAACACATCTAAACATAGAAAAAGTACAGTAAAACTATGATATAAAAGATAAAAACTGGTACCATGAATGAAGGTACCTTGCAGGCCAGGAAGGTGCTCTGGGAGAGTCGGAGAGTGAGTGGTGAGTTAAGGTGAAGGCCTAGGACATGACTATGCTACTGTAAACTTTACAAACACTGTATGTTTAGGCTACACTAAATTTACTTAATTTTTTTTTATTTCTTCAATAACACATTAATCTTAGCTTACTGTAACTTTTTAGTTTATAAACTTCTTTTTAAACATTTTTGACTTCAAGTCTGAAGGTCTGAGAGTGAGGGGTTGGGTTGGGGTGGTGGGTAGGTTATGGTATAAGTCCCAGTCTAAGTGTAAAAGCCCAAAAAACCTGGAGTTCTGCTATCTCAGGGCAGAAGACGGATGTCCCAGCCCAAGGGGAGAGAGAGGATTCGCCCCTCCATTAGAGAGTGTGTGACTCTCACATTGATAAGAGCAACCTTCTTTACTCAGTCTGCCAATCCAAATGCTAATCTCTTCCAGAAACACCCTCATAGCCACACCCAGAAATAATATTTTACCAGCGATATGGGCATCCTTTTGCCAAGTCAAGTTGACACAAAAAATTAACCATCACATCTTTGTTTATTTGCAGTTAATGAATTTCTTTAAAATCATGATATTCTAACCATTCGATTAGATTTCCGGAGAAGAGATTGAACTTTTTAATAAAATGGCAAACTCAGAGAAAAGGAAAAGATAAAGAATAGGTTTGATTTCCACGTTCTGTATATAGCACAAAATGAAAGGATAATATTATGAGACCATAAATGTTGCAAATGACATAATGGTTAACGTGTCTACGACAAAACAGCCTGGGGAACATTCACCAAAACCTTATGCAACATGGAGTTTACATAAAAACTGTTCAATTGTTGACAAATATAGTGTGGTGTGTTGAATTGTGGCTCCCCAAAAATATTTCCAGCAGGAACATCAGAATGTGACCTTATTTGGAATAAGGATCTTTGCACATATCATTAAGGTAAGGATTTGAAGATGAAATCATCCTGGATTAAGGTGGCCCCTAAATTTAACAATGAGAGTTTATAAGAAACTTAAACTGAGAAGCTACGGAGACACAGAGGGAAGGTCATGTGAAGATGGAGACAGAGACTAGAGTGGGGCACCTATAAGCCAGTGAACACCAAGCATTGCCAGCAGCAGCAGCATCAGAAGCTTGGAGGGAGGCTAAGAAAGGATTCTCCCTCAGAGTCTCCAGCAGGAATCAAACCTGGAGATACCTTGATTTCAGAATACTGGGCTCCTGAACTGTGAGAGAAGAAATTTCTGTTTTTTTAAGCCACCGAGTACACGGTAATTTGTTACAGTGGCCCTAGAAACTAATACATGTAACGATTTTCATGCAATGGTTTATAGATTTAAGATTCTCTAGCAGCTATCCTAAGGTGGAATGGAATACGAGTGAAGTCGCATAGTCATTAAGAAAAGACCTACAGACATTTATCTTGCTCGCTTTAAATATCCAAACCAAGAGGCTGTTCTAATGGAGATTTTCAATTATCTTAAGGCTAATGCTCATTTGATTAAATTAAGTTGACTAAGATGAATGCTGGGGATCTGAATAACTTAGTTTTGCTATCTGTACAGCCTAAGCATTTGTATAATTGTGATATCTCCCTTTTTGTGTTGTGATAAGTAAACTTGGCCTCCTCAAATGGTGAGATTCATGCCCTATGACTTAAACAAGTTACAGCTTTCTGATAATTGCCTTATTACCACTAAAATAAGCATTTATGCAAACTTTCCGTAATAGTGATAGGCATTTATATAGGTACTTTTGTATTTTTACTCTCAGTTTCTGACTACAGAAGTGGGAAATGTGCAGAAAACCTGAAATTAGATAGAGTACACTTGAAAATGAGTTAGAGTTTTTCCTAAAATTAAGAGAAAACATTCTTTCTTTCCTTACAGCAATTAAAAAGTAAGTAGATGAGTTCCGGAGGTTTATATGACTAGTCAATCTACTAGGAAATTTAAATAATCCTTAAGAGACTTCAACTGTAAGAAGGTACAATGATTTAGAATAATTTCTTTCACTTAGTTATGAAATAAAATCAAGGCTAAAGTTAGTAGGATCTAAAATTAAAGTTTATGCTGAAAGATTCAAAATTTAGATGAAGTTATGAATCCTATTTTAATTAATATTTTCAATTCAAGTTATAGTTGTCCTTGTTCTTTTACCAGCTGGCACGCTGTATGACTTCACACATTTAGCCTCTCTGAGCTTCAATTTCCTAATCTGTAAAATTGGACTGTTTATACTTCTATTTGGAAAATTACTAGACAGCACTGAATTCTCAAATGAAACATCAACTCTTCAAAATTATTCATGGCCCTTTATGAGTTCCCAAAACACCCTCTGAGCATTTCTATGATATCATTTGTATCATTGTGCTGCAATTATTTTTCAAATTTCCTGTCCACCTCTAGACTGTGAACTGGGGAACCATGATTAGATCACAGTTTTTAAAAATCCCCAGTGGGCCAGGCTCGGTGGCTCACACCTGTAATCCCAGCACTTTGGGAGGCTGAGGTGGGTGGATCACGAGGTTAGGAGATCAAGACCATCCTGACTAATGCGGTGAAACCCCGTCTCTACTAAAAATACAAAAAATTAGGTGGGCGTGGTGGCAGGCTCCTGTAGTCCCAGGTACTCAGGAGGCTGAGGCAGGAGAATTGCTTGAACCTGGGAGGCGGAGGTTGCAGTGAGCGGAGATCACACCACTGAACTCCAGCCTGGGTGACAGAGCAAGACTCTGTCTTAAAAAAAAAATTAATTAAATAAATTAAAAATAAATAAATCCCCAGCGGTTAAGTTAACAAAGAATAAAATATAATTGAATCAAGTGAAGGAAAGACTGAATAGATAAATTAATATCCATTCATGATATCCATATCATTAATGACATTAATTCATCTCATGAAAAGATAGAATATCTAAGTGTGTGAAGTTAATGAATAAATATGCAATATATCTGATTGAATTAATATTCATACCACTCAAACTTACCTAATCGAATCATAAAGAAATTGCAATAGAACTGTCTTTCCTCTCAGTGCCAACTCTACCTCTCTACATTATTAATTATTTAGCCTGCTTTTTCTAATATCTCTCTATGCCTCAAACTTCTGGTTAATTAACTCAAAGCTGGGGAATTCATTTACAACTTAGATGGGAAAATTTAATACTCTGTAATAAATATGTTGTGTGGACTAATTGGACAAAAACAAACTTTTGCATTATTTGTGATAATAAATGTAGTTTCAAGTTTTGCTGTTGTATCAGATTGCTGTTAGCAACCCTGCATCATTATTGCCCCTTTCTATACTTGCTTTTTTTCTATACTTTCTTTCACAATGCAAGTAGGGAGCATAGAATGGACAGTTCCCAGAATCCTCCACCAGCAGGGTTTAATTTGGATTCAGAATTTGTGTCAGATTTAGATGAACAAGAACAGGAGAAGCACTGTTCTCCTCTGGCAGCAGAAGACACCTGCAGGGACAGAGGACCTTGTTGAGATCTGTATCAACCTCATGACTGCTGCAGGCAGCTGGCATCCTCAAGGGTATGTTCCTCCTGGGATTCCTACATTCCTTCCCGAGGTCTTTCAGTAGTTCTATGAACATTCCTTTCTGTTTGAAATGTGTGAAGTGATTTCTGTTTTCCTAACAGAAATGAAATCGGATACCATGGTTGTAACAAAACTTAAATATTTCATACTTTAGATATTTAAGAAATAACAATCTATTGGCTGCACAACTGACATTCCCTACTCCTCCTACCTTAACCGTTTCCTACCAACCATCCTTCTCTGCTCTAATTTTCTCCATAGCACATATTGCCACCTGACATCCTGATATTTTATTTGTTAATATTTTTAATGGTCTGTTATGTCATTGTGGAATGCCACAACAATAGGGATCCTTGCTTGTTCCCCAGTTTACAGAATAGTGCCTGGTATATGATTGCTATTCAGTAAAAGTATCTGAATGAATGAATGAATGAATGAATCTGACAAGAGTGTATTTTCCCTCTTTTTGAATGTCAGTATACAGATAAAAGGGGGCTTTAATTGTTACATGGAAAATCAGAGTGTGCATACTTTAATTTTAAATAAGTCCTTGCCTTATCTGCCTAGTCCTCCAACTGCATTCTTTCATTGTCCTATTATGATCACCATAATGCAAATAGTCTTTAGCTAGTTTGAAAAGGATAATAATCAGCCCAGCAATGAGTACTTTTTGTCTATGGTTTCTCATTAAATTCTATTGTAATCTGTAATTTCTTATAATTTAATCAAGATGAATTCAAAGTTGAGGTTCATAATTTTGATATTTCGGGTGCATAAACTCACTATATGAGGAATTTCTTGAAATGAATTAGAAAAACACTAATACCTCAACCAAGGGCAAAGGACATCAACTGACAATCCAAAAAATATGAGGTTGTGGTAATAATAATGACTAGATAAACATGTAAGATATTTAAAATGACTTATGAAAGAAATACACTTTGAGATTCACTTTTAATGAAAAATATCAAACATAAATCTTTAGTAAAAATAATAGCAAGCATGTAGTTCATTCTTTACACAAAACAGATAAGATTATAAATTGATTAAAATATTAAATGATCTGGCAAGTGGTATTAGTCACAATTAAATAACTCATTCTCTGAAACCCAAACTCTTGGGAACATATCAAAGAAAAATGTAGGACATGCGGACTATTTACAAAGTTGTTCATCTGTTTTTAATTATGTGTTGCAAATAACTTCAGTTTGTAGCTTTTTGCTTTATTCTTTTTGAGGAAAGGAAGTACTTAAAGTTTATCACTCTATTTCTTTGTATTTGACCTAAACATATTACATATTTGTTGTTTTTTTCCTCACTATTGTTTCTTGGCAGTTAGATCTCCTGCTTGGAAATTGTTCTTTCTGTACTACATCTTTAGAAATTATTTTATAGGAGGTATGTTGGTTTTAAAATTTCAAAGATTAACTTCTTTCCATCCCCACCAACCATTTCTTCAAAGTCAATTTTGCTGAATATAAAATCCTAAAGACAGTAATTTTTCTCTCAGCATTTCTCACACTATGAAGATTGTCTGTTTTCTTCCACCTTTAATTATTTCTGTTACGCAGTTTGCAAAGCTGATAGTCAATCTAATTGTCATTCCACTATCCACAGATCCAGGTGATCTGATTTTCTCTCTGGTTGCTTTTAAGATTTATTTATCTTTGCTTGGTCCTTTTACCAAATGTATTTGTAAGTGGATTTTTAGATATTTTAAAATGTATTTATCTTTCTTGGAAATTGTTGGACTAAGCAGAGGATGGGTGATTGAACTAAATTCTGGAAACTCTTAACCACTATCACTTTGAATACTGCCTTGCCACTAAATTGCTATGCTCTTCTTATAGTACCTTTCAAACATCTTAACCTATCCTTCATATTTTCATCCATCTTTTTGTCTAAATTCAGTATTATTTCTTTATATATATTTTCCAGTTCATTAATTTTATCTTCAGTTTCATCTCATCTATTTAATACATTCATGAAACTTTATTCCTAATTACTGTGTTTTTAATTTCTAGGAGTTCTTTTTGGTTTTAGTTTCAAACCGGTCAAGTTATTTATTTGGTTTCTTTGTTATACTATAAATACATTTTATTTAAATATATATGTGTGTGTGTGTATATATATATATAAAACATATATTCTGTTTTGAATAATTTCTGCTTTTATAGTCCTTGTTGGTCTGACTTAATTTCTTTAGTTCTCCTTTCTATGATTTATGGCAGCTTTTTACCTCATGTATTTGATAACTTCCTTATTACAGACTCATTTTCCCTGATACTTTATTTGTAGTGATTATTTGAAGCTTATCTTTAAAGTGTATTCTCCTAGTGAGGATTACTGTTCGCTTCTGCTTGGCTCCTGGGGCATTCTCAACACATGACCATTTCAAATATAGTTTCTGCCTGAGGATTTTCAACCTACAGAGTTACTATAAATTTCTAATCAAAAACTGTGTAAGTAGAGGCTTGTGATTAGAAATTTTCAGTAGAGATACATTTCTTTCCCTGCTCCATTATGAGCCAATACTTAAAGAGACAAGGTACTTTGTGTGAAAACACTCTCCTTCACCACCCAAGGTTACTATTAGTGTGCTGTCATTTTTGATTTGCACAGCTAGTTTTGTCTTCTATCTCCCCTGCACATGTCACCTGATAACCTAGGCTCTAAGCCCACCAGGTATAAGTAGATGACCTCAGGGCAATTGCCAGATATCATGCTTGCTTACCAATGGCACCCTATCTCCTTGTTTCTGGTCTCAGCACATTACCTTTTCTGAACAGGCAGCCTGGTTAAGCCTTAAAAGCATATTTAAATTTTTATTCAGCCTGTCAGCTTTTCAGCACTAGGAAGGGTTTCTCTGCACATTTTCCATAGTGTTGGAAAGGGAAAGCTCCTTGCATTAATTTTACAATGAGACCAAAATAGAATATTCTAAAAAGTAATAAGAAAGAGATTTGCTAAGATGTTATTTCTCTTAGGTAATATTGTCAACTGTTTAAACAAAATATTTTATAAATATGAGAGCGGCAGCCATAGCTGTCATTTTCATAAAATGAGATTTCAACAAGCCTGCCTCTGCATAATTTGCCTTTTCCCTATGTCAAAACAGTTCTCTTTACTTTCAGACTTGAATCAGTTTCTTTTTTTAAACCATGGCTCAGGATATGCCTTTTGGCCCTGTCTGCTGAGACTATCATTTAAGAGTATCTCAGTGTTTTGGGCTGCCTTTTACAGTTTTGAGGTCTATGTGCTTCCCTTTTTCCAGGAGAAGAAGCAGCCATGAAACTCACTTAGGAGCTAGGTTCAAAGAAAACAGTTTGACTTCTAAGGCACAGTGAGAATCAGAAGCAAAACTCATGCCCATTCATTAAATGTTTCCGATACAGTTACATGAGCTCATTAATACAAGACATCCCCAGTTAGTGAGTGTCCTGTGTAAGAATAATGAAAATTTCCAGCGCTTATTTTTACAGGACAGCTTAATTTGGCATAGTATTTTTCTCATACCATATTTTGCAGCTTTAAGTTACAAAAGTATAATCTAAGAAGTAGAAAATGTTTTATCTCTTATAATATTTTTAAAGAGATGGCACTTCAGCAAATAAAGGCTACTTTTTTAAAAAAAATTATTTGAAAGGTTACAAACTGTCTTTTTATACAGATGACTCTCTCTTTCCTATAGATCAGAAGCTTATATTACTTTGGAATATTCCTTAAAATATAAGGGCTCATGCTCATAATCTCCACAATAAAAAAAAAAACCCTCTTCTATAATAATTTTGAGTAAATGTGATGTTCTTTTAAGGTTGTTATGTTTTTAACTCTATTTCAACTCAGCTATGCAAGACCTCCTGAACTAGCAAGACCTCCTGAACTAGCAGACAGCCATAGGGTTGAGGAAATGTTTGGAGCTTTAGCTTCAGGAGCTTTTGGGTTGTTTATGTGTCCAGTGTTTAAAAATAGAAGATGTTAAAAATTTTCAACTCTCTGTTAAAGGCTTTCATTTAATCAACGATTACTTTTGAATAAGTTGTGCCATGAAAGGAAGCACGAATAAGACAACTTTTGTGACATTTGAAGAATCAGGAGAAAATTACCTGAGTATATTTTCCTTAATATTTTCTTTTGTAAGTAACTTTATTGGATATATTTCCAGTGCTTTGCTGACCTGCTTCAGTAAAGTTTCTCTCCTTCCTTTCCTCTCTACCTCCCTCCCCTTCTTCCCTCCTTTTCTACAAACGCAAAATTAAATGAAAACACAAGACACCTATGTAGTTAGCCATTCTATTAGGAAATCAAGCTATTGAAACTCATTCTCCACTAGTCACTTGGTAGCTGAAATTAGTGTTAAGCAAAGACATCAAGAGATCAGTTTGATGTGCTAATGTTGAAAACTCAAGCCTATTATATAATGGCATCACCAGAGCGCAAACGCCCAAAGGCTTCTTCAGTAAGATTACAGTCTTGACATTCTTAGTGTTTGTGTGATCCTCAGCTCTCAGAATGATCTACAGATGCTTGTTAAAATACAGGTTTCTGGAGCCTACTCAAAGAATATGACTTAATACATCTGAACTGGTGATCATTATTTTGATAATTCGCAAGCTCCTTTCAGAGTAACCAGAATTATTAATACCCCAGGCTTATGAACCAGATTGCCTGAGTATGAGTCCTAATTTTGTCACTTCCTAACTGTGTGATTTTGGGAAAGATGCTTAATCTCCCTATACCCCAATTTTCTCATCTGTAAAGCTGACATGATAATGATGCTCACCTTCAAAGGGATTTTAGGGGAAACAGATAATGTAATGCATACAAAGTGCTTAGAATAATGCCTGGTGGATAATTATCATCCTATTATGTTAACTATTATGATTAACGATGATTATCTCTTGACAATTAAAATGTTAGAACAACAGCAAAGAGATCATTCATCCTTATTTTGATAATTTTTTTCTTTGATTGGCACCTGGCATTAGTTTTCTATGTAAAAAAAATAGTAAAGTCAAAGATTCATAAAACACAGACTCTGTCTTCAAATGGCCAACTATTTTGCAAAGTCTAGAAATTTCATAAGAAGCAAGATAGGGAATGGGTACTAAGCTAGAGGAAAAAAAACAATATTGAAAACAGAGTGTTGTTGAACCAACTTAGAATGACAGCTTAACTACAGCTATCTTTCCATGGATTTTTTTTTTTTTTTAACAGACATAATTTCTTTGTTTGGCTGAAGCTTTCTTTTGAAACTGATTAACTTGTTTGAGATATTTTGCGCTGAAATATCTTGAGTTATACTCAAAAACACCTTTGAACAAGTTTCAAAAACATTTATTTTGCAGTAGCCATTAACTCATCCATCTTACTTTTTTATATGACACTGTAACCACTCTACGTATTTTCAATATTCCAAAATCATTGAATTTGTAAGTTACCTCTATGATGGAGTATTTTTGAAACAGCATGAAATATGTCAGGGCCTACAGGATGCTATTTTGTTTTAATTCAAAGTGCATACAATTTATGGAACACTAGTGCCTACGAAATGACATCAGGGCTAACTATTGGCAACTAAAAGAGTTGGTATAACTATTATTTTAACATAAGTTAAACATATAGAGGTCTTTTGTATCTAGACATATAGCAGGCTTTTCAAATATGAGAAATGATAAAATCTCTCAGACTTGCAAAGTAAAAAGACATGTTTACCATGACAAAAGATGACATAGCATAATTTGCAGTGTAGATAGGTTGAGGATTTCCCACATAAATTTCCCCGTTCTGGTTCTTTTTTGGCTTAACAGTTCTTCCTTCAATCTTTCTTTTTTCTCACATTTTACAATAAATAGCAAGAAGAAAGTAGGCTGTGCCTTCACCATTTTGCTTAAAAATCTTCTCAGTTAAATATCCAAGATCAATATTTCCACATATCTGTGAGACATAATTTGGCTAAGTTTTCTGCCACCATATACTGACATATTAGTCTGTCCTCACCCTGCTAATAAAGACATACTTGAGGCTGGGTCATTTTTAAAGAAAAAGAGGTTTTACGGACTCACAGTTCTACATGGCTGGGGAGGCCTCACAATCATGGTGGAAGGTAAAGGAGGAGCAAAACCACATCTTACATGGCAACAAGCAAGACAACTTGTGCAGGGGAACTCCTATTTATAAAACCATTAGATCTCGTGAGACTTATTCACTACCAGGAGAACAGTACGGGGGAATTGCCCCTGTGATTCAATTATCTCCACCTGGCCCTGCCCTTGACATGTGGGGATTGTTAAAATTCAAAGTGAGATTCGAATGGGAACACAGCCAAACCATATCAACTAAGGATCTCCTTTCCTACAATTTCCAGTAACACTTTCCTCATTCCCACCTGTATCCTGTTCAATGCACTTTTAATGTCCGTATTTGTACCAGCAGTCTGTTCATGATAATTTATGATGATTTATATATTCCCTAAGATGATACAGATTTTCTCTACCATGCCTCTTACTTTCTTCTGAGGCCTCACAACAGAGTTAACATCCACATTTCTACTAACAATGTGTTCAGGGCAATCTAGGTTTTTAAAATGCTGGCTCCACACAATTCTTCTGTCCTTTGTCATTGCCCAACACCAAAGACACTTTGACATTTAGTTTCCTATTACTATTGTAACGAATTACCCCCAAACTTAGGGCTTAAAATAACACACATTTATTATCATACATTTGTGGAAGTCTGAAGTTTGAAATGCGTCTCATTAGACTAAAACCTACGTGATGGCAGGGCTATTTTCTATTCCAGAGACTCTAAGAGAGGATAATTTTCTAGCCTTATTCATCTTCTAGAGGCTGCACACATTCCTTGGCTAAGCCCTTTTCTGTTTTCTTTCTTTTTAGCTTCCTTTTTTTTTCTTTTTTCTTTTTTTTGAGACAGTCTCACTCTTGTCACCCAGGCTATAGTACAATGGTGTGATCTCAGCTCACTGCAACCTCCGCCTCCCAGGTTCAAGCAATTCTCCTGCCCCAGCCTCCCAACTAGCTGGGATTATAGGCACCTGCCACCATGCCCAACTAATTTTTTGTATTTTTAGTAGTGATGGGGTTTCACCATGTTGGTCAGGCTGGTCTCGAACTCCTGATCTCAGGTGATCCACCTGCATCGGCCTCCCAAAGTGCTGGGATTGCAGGCATGAGCCACTGCACCTGGCCCCCTTTCTATTTTCAAAGCCAGAGATTGCTGATCAAGTCTTTCTAACATAGCATCATTCTGACTCTCACTCTATTGTTTTAATCTTTCTTTAACAAGGTCCCGTTTGATTGCAATGGGTTTACCCACCTAATATGGAATAATATTCCCATCCCAAGACTAGCTGATTAGTAACCCTAATTCTATCTGCATCCTTACTTCTCTCTTGCAGTGTAAAATTGCATATTGACAGGTTCTAAGGATTAGCAGGTAGACATCTTTGGAGTGCCATTATTCTACCTACCACTGTATTTACTGCTCATAAACACCAATTCCTTGGCAAAAATATAGTGGACAACATTTCTGTTACCATCAGAATCTCTTCTAGTCCAGGCTGCTTCGTGAATGTCTGTACCAGGACTAGAAATGTGTGGATGCCAACCTAATAAGATCTAATTTTCTCACTAAAGCTTTACATTCATACAAAAGAGACATTTTGGAGTCTTTGCATCATCTTACTGCAAGTTACCAGTGTAAACTTTATCTCACCAGGTACGTTAAAACAAATTTAAAATGAATAATACTAAGGAAAGGAGGAAGTAAGGGGCCAGAAGTTTATCTTATTTTTCTTATACTTGAGAGGTTATCCTAATTTGGCAAACAATACAATCCATAGTTTGTTTGCTAAAAATAAAACAAAGCTCTGCTCCTGACATATATGTAGCACTTCTCTCATTTCTACCCTTTTTCTGTTCTCTTTCTTAATTCCCCTTGGTTTATGAATTTATTATGGTCCACAAAGTCAGTAGAGATGAAACTATTAGTCCCATTACTTTATTTGAACTGACATGGCAGTAGTAACCCAGAAAAATAAAGATTCGGGTTCTAAAAAATCCCTGAATTTAGAAAGATTCATACAATGTATTTTGAGGCTTATCATACTTAATGCCTCGATAGTAGATCAGTGCTTTTCAAACTTTAATGTGCATAGGAATCACTTGAGGATTCTGTTAAATGGATATTCTGATTCAGTTGGTTTGGAGAGGGGCCTGAACTTCTGTACTTCCAACAAGATTGTAGGTTACGGGATACTGCTAACATAGAAAACATAATCTGAGTAGTAAGGATTTAGATACTATCTCTAGTTGCCATTGTCATTTCATTTGCAAGTGTGAAAGTAACCTACATTTAAATGCTCTGGTACTATTGTCAATTGTGGGTTGTAGGTACAGGAAAAACAAAGCATCTTGAGAGGAAATAAAAATATCTTGAGCTTTTCTGCCAGCACCAACATGGCTAGGGAGATTGCTTTACACTGAATAATTTTCCTTGTTAACATTTTTATTAAGTTGTCATGACAACTTTCTTATTCTCAATAAAGTGGAGGAAAGTTTTAACCCATAAGTCAACTATAAGAAAGAAGACTAGACCTGGAAGATGATGAAATATTCAGGTATTCATTTATCCACTCAGCAGGCATTTTAGTGAATCCCATTATGAACCAAGTTCATTGCTAGGAAATTAGGCTGTGAAGATTAGTACTTCCCTAACATCAAGGAACTCTTGTTACTTTTTTAGAGCATATCAAACATCCAGATTACAGAATGTCTTTTGCCATCACCTTTTGGTGGTTCTAGCCACCCTTACGCTTAGATTGGTTGCTTCTTCTTCTTACCCATTGTCTGACAGTTAGAAAGGACAAAGGAGGAAGAAGACAAGATATTCTCCAGTTGAGGGTCTACCCTTGGTAAAACTCAGTAGCTCCTGGCAGAATGTACTGGGGTTAAATGCAATACCAATCAAGGACTTTGGTGTGCTATAAAACTTCAGAATGGGCCGGCGCGGTGGCTCAAGCCTGTAATCCCAGCACTTTGGGAGGCCGAGACGGGCGGATCACGAGGTCAGGAGATGGAGACCATCCTGGCTAACACAGTGAAACCCCGTCTCTACTAAAAAATACAAAAAACTAGCCGGGCGAGGTGGCGGGGGGAGCCTGTAGTCCCAGCTACTTGGGAGGCTGAGGCAGGAGAATGGCGTAAACCCGGGAGGCGGAGCTTGCGGTGAGCTGAGATCCGGCCACTGCACTCCAGCCTGGGCGACAGAGCGAGACTCTGTCTCAAAAAAAAAAAAAGAAAAAAAGAAAAAAAAGAAAAACTTCAGAATGGTAAAAGTAGAAATTAATGGGTTAAATAAATCATGTTCCAGAATGAAAGGAATATTGGTAATGGTATCAGTAGGGGAAGACAACAGCAACAACAAAGTCTTTATACAAGCCTGCAACACATGATAACTGTGGATCAGGCATCTGAACCGCCTATCTTTCCACCATATCTTCCTACGCTTTTCTTTATGTACTTTTTATTTCTACCAGATGGTATTACTCCTTGTTTCTTGAATAACAGTGCCATGCCTTTCCAATCTCTATACGTTTGCTCACAAGTTTCCCTCTGTCAGAAAAAAGCAAAAACAACAAAAAAGTCCTCTATTTTGTCTTTTTTCAAATATGACCAATCCTTCAAGTCGTGTCTCTAATACTGTTCCTTTATGAACACTGTCAGACAATATCTCATTTTCTTCTGAATGTTCGTAACATTTAATTTACTTAAAAATAGTATGACTTCCCTCTTCCTTTTACTATTGAATTACTGTGTATTTTTTTAAAGTTTCCTTCTACATCTGAATTTCTAAATATTCTTAGTACAAATGTCCTGCTGATCTAAGAGAGTATCATGGGTTAAATGTAGAGGAAGAGAAGTTTCTGAGATGGCAGGAAGGCAAAAGTTTCTGTGGCTACCTGTGCTTATACTGCTGACTTTCTTAACTGTTCCTGACTTATTTAAATGTATTTTTTTTTCCTGATTCTGATTAATGTTCACTATGAGGCAAGCACAGTATGCAAGACTGGGAGAAAGTCTGCAAATGTGATGAGCTTAAAATGGGACCAGATTAGATGGTGTATTTGGGGAAGATATAAAAGACGAAGATAACCATGAATTGAACTGAATTGAAAAGGGATCACATAAAGATCATGATTAATTGTTAATTCACAATAGAACAGCATAATGGGATTTTTTTAAGTCAGAAAGGTGACTAAAAGCATAGTATCACAACACACACATAGGTAACAAATAGAACTAAATGCATTGAACCAGGCAGAAGCCAGACCTTACTGAAAATACGTAAAATCTCTGTAACCATAACATTGCATCTGCAAATGAGTAGATTGGCTTCAAATCTGAAAACCAGGACAAGAATGTCATCAGCACGGAAGTCAACTTCCCAGCAGAAATGTTGGAGTTTTTAACTGTGGAAAACTACAGTTTCTCTGGACCAGTGCATAGTGGAGAAGACATGTTTTTGTTTTTCTTTTTAAGTGGGCCAAATTTTCCTTGAGTCCCCTCCAATTTTTGCCTTTCTCTCTCTCTCTCTTTTTTTTTTTTTTTTTTGTCCCCTGCCCCAGGTCTCTGTCTCCACACAGTAATTGCTGGTATGGCGATTGGGCGGCCGCAGAGACCAGGACTCAGTTCCCCTGCCCTAGTCGGAGCCTGGTGGGTGGGACTCAGCGCAGAGTCAGTTTTCCAGAAGCAGGTTTCAGTGCAGAGTTTTCCTACACTTTTCCTGCGCTAGAGCAGTGAGCAGTCTGCTGGCGGAGGACACCTGTGGGGGAGGGAGCGCCTGGAGGAGCCTAGGGACCCCAGCCCTGCGTGATCTCACCATGGTGCGTTTTCGCTGCTACTTTCTTTTTCAGTCTTTCGGTGCAAAGAAGGGGAGGAGGCGGGGAGAGGTTTGAAAAAATCGAATGGCTTATGGAAAGGAACTGCAAGGGTTCCTTTGGGGTGATCAAAGAGGGAGATACAGACAGACACAGAGAGACAAAGGGAAGGAGGACTGTCTGGGAGCGACGCGGGCGATACAGTTTCCGAGGCACGCAGCGTCCCGCCCAGCCTGTTGAGCAGGTAGACACGAGCGATCCAAGCGTAAGTGCCGCTGCCGCGAGTGTCCAGGGTGCACTCGCGCGGGGACCCACAGGTGCCACTGCAGGGTCCCCTCTCCCGCTCACCGCCTGCCACCCCTGACGCCCGCTCTCTTTCTCCCTTCGCAGTGCGGATTTGCGAGGGGCACCCTGGAGGTGCTAGAGATCCGGAAGCACAGCCCCGAGGTGTGCGAAGCCACCGAGTAAGTGGTCTCTGCATCCCCACGCGGTCGGGGCTTTTCAGACAGGCGGTCCCTCTTCCGGGACCCCGGCTTGGGCTGGGTCTCCTTCCTCTCCTGAGAAACCTTCCGTACGCTCCTAGCTGCCCAGCCCTGGGGAGCCAGGGCCGGGTTCCCACGCTGGGGAGGAGCGAGAGGAAAGGAGACGACGCCCGGGGGGCCGGCCCAGGGCTTGGGGCCCTTCGGGACCCGCGGCGCCCGAAGGAGGAGCACTGACGGGGGTGGGCTCGGGGCAGCGCCGCGCCGGCTGCTGCGCTCGCGGGGCCGGGCCGTGAGAACGCGCGGGGCGCGCTGGGGCCGCTGCTCTCCCACGGCCAGGGCGCCCGGGCCGCAGAGCCCGCCAGCCCCATGTAGCGCTGCGGCCTCCAGCGCGCCGGCAGGCGAGCGAGCGGGCGCAGCAGGGGGATGCCTGGACCCCGGAGGCAGCAGGGCTGGAGGCGGCGGCAGGCTTCAGGGCAACTTCACCCGGCCAGCTGCGGCGTGGGTAAGAGGCGCGTCCTCCTCCACAGCAAACGCTGCGATCGCCGGGCTGCCCAGAGAAGGCAGCCGGCTAACTTCCAGCGGCTGCCCTGCAGCTCCCCGAGGTGTGCGCGTGTGTGCGAAAGAGACACAATGATTTACTGCTTGGCAGTCCCATTTCTGTTTTCGTTAGGACTGCAGCTCTTGGAGAAACCGTGAGCAGGGGACCACCGCGGTCTCCGCGCCTATCTGCACCCTGTCACCCCAGCTGCCTGACAGTGACAATGGTGTAGGGGCTGCGTTGCAATGTGGTCATGTGATTTCAGGCTATGGATTTCGTGCGTCTTTCTTTGCTCACTGATTTTCACATGGTTATTCTTTCATTTTGCACTCCATAAACAGTTTACATCTTCTGAAGTAAGCCAGAAGATTGTACAGCTCACTTAACGATGACTGGTTGAAGGCATCTTGATTTCCAACCTATGGAAGCAGTGCTGAGTTCTAAATAGGATAGATTTTTTTTTTTATGTCATTTGAACTTCATTTATAACGTAGCAGTAGTGATGTTTTAGGATCAGTCCTCCTATGGTGATTTCACTAAATGCCTATTTAATGAATTATTGATTTGATTTCATTACATCTCTGCCACTTACTAGGACTGTCTTTGTAGGAACATCAAACTTTCCTGTTACATATAGGTAAGCGTTGAAGCACTTGAGGTAATTTTTTTTTGTCTTGGTTTGTAGTGTAGAAGTTGTCTGTTGCTTTTCCTAAAATGGCTATACATATTTTTTTCTTTAAGAGTGATAATTTCAGGTATCCTATTACGTACAGTGCTAAAAAATCAACGCGTTATGATAGCAATGATGTAACCAAAATAAGCAACACTTAATTTGTCTGAAAGTTATATATATAAGCTTTATTGTTCCTGCAGTGTAAGTTGTCTATGCAGTCTATGCTTTGTTCAGCCATTAAACAACCGGGTCTGTGGATCTTCTTCAAGGGGCCGTGAAGTCCCTAAAATTGTATCTAAACATTAGAGTGACTGCATTTTAAGGGAGATAGTAGAGAGTTAAATATCCAAAAGGGACCTGTGCCCTAATAGAAAATTAAGGACCACGGGGTAAAAACACGTAAGCCACACTTTTTCTTCTTAAAACAACAGGCTCTCTACGTACAGCCTGCAGACATAGGCTAGAAGGAAAATTCTAGAACAGTTAAATGGTGTTACAGTAGTTAAATATTTCACATAAAATAGACCAGATGTATGTATTTTTATGTATTAGGAAACAGGTCTGTGAAGTTTATTTAGTAGAAATTTGTAATTAGTAGATGGCCTTATATTTATATCTATAAGGTATATTTATACTTTATATTGTAAGATCGCTTTCTATTATATGACAGAAAATAAAAATCATATTTTGTCTTTGAAATCCAATCAAAATATAAAGTATTTATACTTGGTATGGTGTCTCATAATTTATGAAATATAAATAGCCCCTTAAAGGTCTTGCTTCTAGATATTCAGGTATTAAATAACATGATTAAAATAG
Organism: Rhinopithecus roxellana; assembly: GCF_007565055.1. Taxonomy (NCBI): domain Eukaryota; kingdom Metazoa; phylum Chordata; class Mammalia; order Primates; family Cercopithecidae; genus Rhinopithecus; species Rhinopithecus roxellana. Next base: position 61,459,218 of record NC_044550.1, read on the forward strand.
TTTTCTGTCATTCGGAGAATGAGGAAGGAAATGTAAAAATATTTTATTTATTTATGGCAATACCAAAAACTAAAAAAGTATGGAAAACTTTACAATGCGTAGTACTTGTAACTCTTACAGCTGTGACTTATTAAGGGATCTTTCTTAAGACATTTTGAAAAGCTATTTTAATATTTCACTACAAACTTAAGTGATAATGTTAAAATTAAAGTGTATCTATTACAAAAAAATCAATAAAATATTTTGTGACCGAGTTTTAAGAATTTTGTCATAGATATTTTTCAAATGAAATTGAAAGCAATTAAATCTGTATCTAACATCACTTTTATTGACAAATTGAGATATTGTGTAACTTCGAATTTTTTCAGAAACTATACAAGGGAAATTAAATCCTGCATTTACATGTGCTAACAATTAATTAGTGTGGACTGAGGAGAATATTTATTTCTTTACAGGTTAGTTTAAAATAACATGATCTGTACCCCCATAATTTCTAATTAACCTTTTTACAGAACTAAATAAACATCAAATTAGCCATCAGAACGAATCTCTACAAGTAAGGGGAAAGGGAAAGGTAAAGCAATATTTCAATAATACAAGTCAAAAAGTATGTCCACTAACGGGAACAAATTTTGGAGGAAGTTGTTATTCAAAATACTTTTTCTGTGTCAGATTCACTAAGAAGTTGCTTGGCTTTTATCTGTGAGAAGATTCCATTTTGATGGCACTGATTTCTACACTGGTTAATTAAACATATTTACCCAAGCCACTTTTCTTAAACATTTCTATTTATTACTTTTCTGCACATTTGTAAAAACAAATATTTTTTTCCTAAAGTATCAATAATTAAAAATATTTTTGTCTCTTGGCCATGTACATTCATTCTGCGATAGTTTGTTTTGGGTGTCTACATCTTCACTTGATACAAGAAGAGCTTTTGTCAATGTTTAGTTACTAGTTGATTTACTTGGGGTGAAGTAATGTCCTAGCTATCCTGAATCATATCTGCTTCTCTTATTTTCTTTCAGAACTTTGAAATGTCTTACCTATTATATATGTATTTTTTCTTCTTTCCTGGATTCATGCCAATAGGCTTCATCTTCCTGTAGCCTCGAAGGCTTACAGAGGATGAACAGAGTTGTTTGGGAGGAGTGAAGGAAGAGCTGTAGAGTGGACTTCCCCCTCAGCCCACAGTAGGAGAGAATGGCTACATCTTAAAACTTGAGAAATTCTGTAGCAGGCTCTTCCTTGCCACAAGAATGTGCCTCACAGCCTGTAGTTTCTAACTTCTCTTATATGGCATGCTTTCTGGCCATTAATAATGTTTCATTAAAACAAATCCTCCCTTTTATAAAATTGAGGCCAACTCAAATTAATTAACTCATATACCGAGTCCTCTATCTCACCACACTAAGAATTAGCAGGAAGTCGACAGGAGACAATGGCTTTGAGAGTGAACACCTTCTTGGGGGACGCTAATGGGGCAGACCCATTTCTTAATCCTGACCTTTTTATTCTAGGTTCAGCCTATCTATTTATCCTCTTTTGCTATGTCACATGTCATTGAAAGTACCTGTTTAAATGTCTGCATCTCCCACTAAACTCAAATCTCCTTAACGATATCCAATGTTGGATCCATAGTGCTTGGTGCGTAGTAGGTGTCTAAAGAGCTTAACATTGCTGTCATTGTCATTCTTGAATTAAGGCTTGTTTATGCCTTGATGCTACCACATGGAGCTATGGTCTTGGTGACAGAGACCCTTATGTGCTCTTCTGTCATATAGTTTGTAGCCTCTTCAGAATTGCTTGTAAACTGTTATTTATTTCACCAACAATTTTAACTCTGCTCCAACCCTTAAATCTCTTACCATTAGACCTACAAGAACCTGCCTTCCCAATGTCAGCTTCACTTGTAATGTTTGCTTTACCTTCCTTGCTGTTGGTTTAGCTGAACAAAGAGACATAACTGTATCTTGTGGCCAACTACCAATTGCTTCACTCCAATGTCAGCTTAGAGGATACTTAGCAGAGCTATGCAGTTATTTATTCTTTCTTAATTTCATATCAAATTCTCCATGGTACATATTCTGGGTTTTTCCAGGTTTTCTAGTCTACCCAGATTATCTCCACTCTTCATTCTTAGCAGAGGACCATACTTTTTAATTCATAGAGGATGTTAAGGTCAGTTTTGGCAAATTATTTGTCAACACTCATATTGAATACGGTAGGCATTTCCTTGACCAGCTCTGAGCATAAGAACTCTTTTCTTATATTCAACTATTGAATTTGCCTCTATGATATTTATATCTTTAATTTTACCCCTTAGAGTATTATACAAAATGCTTTTACATCTAACAACTCTTAATAGTGTCTAAGATAATATTCAGTTTCTTCAACCCATGCTTATTTACCATGGGTTGAGAGTCTCATTGTTACCAGGGCTTTTCTATTTTGGATGCGCTTCTGTTTTTATTAAAGTATGATCCCCAGAGTCGAACACAGAGGACTGTCCTCTGATATATTTATCTTCTCTGGATATCATATAGTAAATCAACCTGAAATCTGTTCTACTCTTTCCCTCCCTTTTTTATTCACTCATTCAACACTGTTTAATTGTGTATCTTTTTTGCACATTCTTCTGCAAATACACTTCTTTTCCCCACCAAATTTTTTGTTTGACCACTTGATTTGGGACTTTTTACAAATACTTACTGCAATTAAATTTGTTACCTTTAGTTAGCCTGTTGTTCCAGAAAGTCAAGGTCTTCTTGGATTCTGAGTCCTTGATACAGATTAGCCATTTTCACCAATTTAGGGGAATTAGCAGGATATAATTAACATCTTCATCCAAGTAAATATCTACAATGCTGAACTGGAACTACCTTTGGCATGTTCCTAGACACCTTCCTTTATGTTAGACTCCTGCTTTACATTAGTCCATAAATTATTCCTCTTTATCAGGCTGTTCAACCAGTTATATAGTCGAATAATTCTCTTTGAAGTTTACATTCCTTTGTGTGGCTTAAGAGAGTATACTGAGACAGACTTGGTCAAATTCCTCCCAGAAATGAGTCTCTACTTTCTGCAGAATAGATGTCAAGTAACTGCTATTAAAAACAAAAGGAGATAACTAGGTTAGTTGATAAGGACAGGTTCATGTGACCTCTCTTTAGCTTGTAGATAATAGCGCTTCACATTCTGAATGCTTGCATGCCACGTTTTTAATCATCTCTTTGGAATAGTTCCTGCAATTAATGTCCAGCTCTCTAAATTGTAGCTGATGGAATCCACCTTCCCAATTTTGAAAATTGAGGCAATGGTTGGACTCTGTCAACACTTCTCTTCACCATAATATTTTTAAAGATTACTTTAACAATTCCTTTATCTTATCAATGTATGCTTTCAATATTTTGTAGTGTAATTTCTCCAAATTAATGGATTTAAACTCATTTAGAATATTTGATATCATTCTATATTCTGGGCCTTACATTTGTTATTTTTAGTTTTGTCCTACTTTTATAAGTATGGATGTTATTTTCTTAAGGAATGGATATGAAACAAAACAAGAGCAGAGTGGTTCTGCCTGTTTGTTCATGTAATGTGATTTGAATATCTTTTTCCAGTGCACTCTTCCTACATCTAATAAAAATGCCATCACCACCACTTTATCTGGCAATCATAGCAAGAATTAAAAGGATGTGTTTTCTTGTTTTTGTAAGCTTCAGCTTATTTTATGTCTTACATTTTATAACACTCTTCTTAGAGACTCAGCTGCTATTTTGTACTTCTCTCAATAAAGTTTATTATGGATTATGCTTGTCACTGAGGAAGATACAAAGCAAAGTTTATGACACACACTCCTTGACTTGAAGGAATTTAAAGTCTGCATGAACAAAACTAAGAAATAGTCTCAGAATTATACATGTCAGCACTTAACAATGAACATAATATTTGTAGAATAGTTTTAATAAGTTTTAAAGAAGTTAGGAGAAGGAAGAGAGTTTGGTAAGATGGAAATATTGAGTAAGGCTTTCCAGAGGAGATCTAAGACTTAGCTGAGGTTTTAAAACAAGATCAGGATGTTGGACATCATAGGACCTGTAGGATTCAAATGTGGCAAATAGTAGGAAGAGTATTCTAGACAGAGGAAAGGAAAGGATTCACTGCAGGGAACAGATGTGTTGGGGCTGTGTGTGTGTGTGTATTTGGCGTGTGTATGTGTGCCCTGTGTATTGCAGAACCGGCAATGCTGAGCCTTCCCAAGCCATAGCTTTGAAGTATTTGTTTGTGGAGAACACCACTTTTCCATTACTAGCTTTTCGTTTCCCCTTGTTCAATCTTTGTGAGCCCCGCACCTACTCATGTTGTAGATCTCAAACTGAGCTCTGCTTCTTAAAACCTTTCCCTGACCTTCCAAGCCTAAATTGCATGCCTTATTATGTTTTTCTGTAACACACGGTGCTTCCTCTGTAGAATTATTATGATATGAACAATTACTTGCTGAATTTTTACTATTATACTGATACTTGTGGAAAGAGGTACTGTTTCTGTTTAGTTCTCCATTTTATACACAGTCATCGAATACAAGTGCTCAATGGCTCATAAGCACTCAGTGAAAATGTGTGCTATGGCCGGGCGTGGTGGCTCACGCCTGTAATCCCAGCACTTTGGGAAGCCGAGGCAGGCGGATCACCTGAGGTCAGGAGTTCAAGACCAGCCTGGCCAAGATGGTGAAACCCCGTCTCTACTAAAAATACAAAAAATTAGCTGGGCATGGTGGTGGGTGCCTGTAATTCCAGCTACTCAGGAGGCTGAGGCAGAGAATTGCTTGAACCCGGGAGGCGGAGGTGGCAATGATCCAAGACTGCACCATTGTACTCCAGCCTGGGCGACAGAGGGAGACTCCATCTCATCTCAGAAAGAAAGAAAGAAGGAAGGAAGGAAGGAAGGAAGGAAGGAAGGAAGGATGGGTGTACTATGATAAGCCTACTTGGAACAGTGAAGTTATATGGAGAATACTTGTAAAAAAATGTTTAAAATAAAGAAGGGTTGGATTACAAGTCCAGGATTTTCGTTCTTTATATGCTTATTCTAACAGATTTTTTCTTTTTAAAATTTATTTCTTTTTATGTCTTAAGCTTTTTTATTAAAAATAAAGACAAAAACACACACCTTAGCCTGGACCTACACAAGGTCAGGATTTTCAGTTTCACTGTCTTCCACTGCCACATCTTTTCTCACTGCAAGATCTTCAGGGACAACAGCATGCATGGAGCAGTCCTCGCCTATGATTACAATGCCTTCTTCTGGAATACCTTCTGAAGAAACTGCCTGAGGCTGTTTTACGCTTAACTTATTTTTTTAAGTAAAACTAGTACCCTCTAACAATAAAAGGTATAGTATAGTAAATACATAAACCAATAAAATAGTACTTTATTATCACTATCGAGTTTTATATACTGTACGTAATAGTATGTACTATACTTTTATATGGCTGGCAGCACAGCAGGTTTGCCTGCACGAACATCTCCACAAGCATTTCAGCTATGCATTGTGCTATGACATTACAATGGCTGCCAGTCACTAAGGAATGGGAGTTTTTCAGCCCCATTATAATCATATGGGAACATGATTGTGTGTGTGGTCCATAGCTGACAGAAACATTGTTATTTGGTGTGTGACAGTATATGCACTGGAATTTTTAGCTGCTTATTGTTTTCAATTTGCAATCACTTTGCAGCTTCAAATATGCTCATTATAAGCAGTTAAGTGATATGTGGTTTTTATTACAATATTAAATTAATAAAATATGTGACAAGGAATTTCAGTATTCCGTAGTATAACATGAACTTTTAAATTGTGTATTTGTAAGCATAAAGTCATATCAAGATCTTTAGCACTATATGTGAAGTATTTAGAGAATTACAAATGTAGCATTGAAGGAAATTTGGATAAATGCAATAAAATTGTCAGTACACGAGTTGTAAAGCAAGATATTCATATATTAGATTAGCACTATACATTTGTAAATATGATTAGCAAAAGGCAGGCTTCCCAGTGAAAACAAACATCTTTGGGTAAAATTCTATTTCTTTTAATGTTTTAAAATATTTGCAGTAACTAATTGTAAGTCATATTCCTCTTTGTCCAGCTGTATCCCAAATAACAATTTAATACACCACAGCATCTATTTCTGCTTCTTTTCTGTGTGACTGGCTCAGAATAATTCATAAGCCCTTGTTGTTTGATCTTATGCTAACAAAAATCCAGCAGTGGTATGTAGGAGAGCTGTGATATGCCCATAAGAGTTTATACTTTGGAGAGCAAATTATCCTAATTAAAGTCACTGCTTTTCTTCTCTTCTCTTTCTCCTCCTCTTTGAAGCTATGAGAGTTTGCCTTAACCTAGACTGGTTACCACCTAAGCCTTTATGACTTGCCTGCTGAGAGCAAGAAAGCTGTATATGAGGGATATTGCAAGGCCACCTTCCACAAAAATTGCTCTCCTACTTGGTCCTGCCCTATGGCCTAAATCTCCTTTGGGTTGATGTAATCTTTTGGAGTATCTCCCGGAGTCAATAAGACACCTGTTTTACCATGAAGAGCAGCACAACCTGGTTGCCCAATAGCAGTGGTTACTTGTATTTTGTTGTCTTCTGCCTTCAATCAAGAGCATGACACTTGGACATAGCTTTTTAAAGTAAAGAGAAAAAGGAAACTGAAAGGCTCAGTATGTGGGGCATAGATAAGAAAACGAGACCTAAATAGGGTGTATTGGGCAACCATACAGGGCTTAAATAGAAAGAGGAAGACCAAAAGAAAGCAAAGAATGTCCTAAGAAGAGCTGTTTTTTTACACTTTTGTTGCCTATTAGTTTTCTTCATTCCTAGGGATGGTTAGGACATTTTTCCACGTTGGCATGTTGTGGCCTTGATTATCTACCTAAATCAAACCAGAGGAAAATCAGTTTAGTTATTTTTATCTTAACATTGGCTCTGTTTAGCATGTCCTGGAAATTAGTAGTTGCATGTTGTCACCATCTATTTTGTACACAGTGAAAAGGTATTTGGTATGTTTCTATTTACATTCACTGTCCTTGATAAATACTAATTGGCCAGTGACTCTAAGTCTCCAGAATTTTTGCTGCAGAGCATGTGTTAAAACTCATTTTCAGTGGTGTAGGAGTCATGCAGTGTTGATCACTTACGTGGGTAATCTGACAGCTGTATTTTCCTGCCTGACTGCAGCTTTACTCTTCATCATTCTCTTCCTTGAATAGTGTGTAATGGTCACGTTGTCTTAGCTGCAATTTACTCCCAACCTTTTTTTTTGTTTTCAAGTCTGTGTCTTTGCATTTATTTTTCTGCTCCTGCAATGCCTTATTTTGTTTTCTCTGCCTTGCTATTTCCTGTTTGTTCTACAAAGCTCACCTTAAGTGTCACTTGTTCAAGGACATGTTTACCAATGTACTGTACAGGGGCACATGCAGATTCTTCATGTTCCCATCACACCGTGTCATGACATCACACTGAACTGAGTTTGTGTGGTCTAAGTCTGTCCACCCCAACCTTTACTCAAAACATTCCTTAAGGAACTAGGATTGGCTTGTTTTTATTTATTTGCTTTTGTTTTTAATACCTGAGATCTCATCCTTTAGAATGCAGTAATAGGTGCCTAATAAATATTTTTGGCATATGTGAATGAATGAATGAATGAGTGAATAAATAATCAGATGAGTTGACAAAAGATTCTAAGGGAAGACTAGGTAATGTGATTATACGGGAAAGGTCCTGAAGAATACTGGGGAATAGATCCTTTATTCATACGTGATTTTGTTCATCAGCTTATGTGTAGCATCATGGTCATTTGGAAAACATTGGTCCATTGAAATTTACACATTTTCCAAATGGTGACACACTTTATTATACAGAGTCAGAAGTTAGCCTTCATGACTATCACCACTGATCTCATCAGGAAGGTTTTAGTATTGGATAGCTATAGCTCACAATGGCAGTTCTAGATAGTGCAGCTGTGGATTGAAAACGTTGTCTAGTTTCCTCTTTTTAAACCAAGAATCCATCCTAATATAAGAAAAAAATCAGGCCAGGCAGGCACCATGGCTCACATCTGAAACCCAGCATTTGGGAGGCCAAGGTGGGCAGATCACCTGAGGTCAGGAGTTCAAGACCATCCTGGTCCAACATGGTGAAACCCCATCTCTACGAAAAATACAAAAATTAGCCAGGTATGGTGGTGGGTGCCTGTAATCCCAGCTACTTTGGAGACGGAGGCAGGAGAATCATTTGAACCTGGGAGGCAAAGGTTGCAGTGAACCAAGTTTGTGCCACTGCACTCCAGCCTGACTGACAGAGCGAGATTCCATTTAAAAAAAAAAAATGTGTGTGTGTATATGTATGTGTATATATATGTATATATATATAAATAATATATGTGAAAAAATCAATAGACTTAGTCTTAAATTAGAATAAATATTAAAATCTAAAATAATAGCTGTTTATCTAAAAAATTTAGCAAAGTGGAATTACTTCTTATGTTTATATTTAAGACCAAGAAAAACTTCAAGTTTTCAAAATAATAAATTATTAGGCAATAATGAAATTACAAACATTATAGCAAGTACCCCGATAGTTAGGAAAAATCAAAATAGAAGTTCTGAGAACAAAGTGCGTTAATCTCCAAAAATGTACACTTGGCCGGGCGCGGTGGCTCAAGCCTGTAATCCCAGCACTTTGGGAGGCCGAGAAGGGCGGATCACGAGGTCAGGAGATCAAGACCATCCTGGCTAACACGGTGAAACCCCGTCTCTACTGAAAAATACAAAAAACTAGCCAGGCGAGGTGGCAGGCGCCTGTAGTCCCAGCTACTCGGGAGGTTGAGGCAGGAGAATGGCGTGAACCTGGGAGGCAGAGCTTGCAGTGAGCTGAGATCCGGCCACTGCACTCCAGCCTGGGTGACAGAGCGAGACTCCGTCTCAAAACAAAAACAAAAACAAAAACAGACAAACAAAAAAAAAGCACACTTATACTTTAAACCTACTAATTTAGAAAATTCTACACAAATATAAATTCCATTAGAATGATTACATCATCACATGTCATGTAGTCTCTGGAGACCTCTACTGCAATCTGTGAGAGAATGAGAATGAAAAAGGTGCATAATATTAGAGCATTGTTATGAAAATCGTTTTGACCTTGCAGATCCTCTGAAAAGGTCTCAGGACATCCCCAAGAGTTTGCAAACCACATTTCAAGAAATGCTGCTTTAACTCAAATGTGTCTTGAACAAGGTAAACACAAAAGTTTTTACAATAATTTTATATCGAGTCCAGTTAATAATAGTGAACATTTCTTAAGTACATATTACATTCCAAGCATTAATACAACTACATTAATTTAATCAAATCCCTTGAGGAATGTTATATTCTCATCACAATTCTACAGATGAAAAAATTGATGATACACAGAATAGATAAGTCACTTGCCTAAATGTCATACATTTAATTAATAATGGAATCGGTATTTGTAGCTAGACAGGGTTCACACTTTTACCTACTGTGGTAATTACTATGGTAACCTTTCTGCCCACATTGTAAGTTTTCCTGATGATTTGTGAATTACCCAGGTTTTGCTCATGAACAATATCATTTGTTGAATGTCTAGCATTTTAAGAAACTGCCAAACTGTTTTCCATTCCCACCAGTATTCTATTAGAATTCTAGTTATTCCACATTGCCAATAACTCTTGACATTGCCAAACTCTAGAATTTTAGACATTCTAATGAGTTTTTGTTTAATAACTAATAATATTGAGCATATGAAGAAATATTTATTGACTATCTTCTTTAATGAATTGTCTATTCAGATTTTTTGCCCATTTTAAAATGGAATGTTTCCTTTTTAAATTATTATTATACTTTAAGTTCTAGGGTACATGAGCACAACTTGCAGGTTTGTTACATATGTATACATGTGCCATGCTGGTGTGCAGCACCCATTAACTCGTCATTTACATTAGGTATATCTCCTAATGCTATCCCTCCCCCCTCCCCGCTACCCACAATAGGCCCTGGTGTGTGATGTTCCCCTTCCTGTGTCCAAGTGATCTCATTGTTCAATTCCCACCTATGAGTGAGAACATGCAGTGTTTGGTTTTCTGTTCTTGCGATAGTTTGCTGAGAATGATGGTTTCCAGCTGCATCCATGTCCCTACAAAGGACACAAACTCATCCTTTTTTATGGCTGCATAGTATTCCATGATGTATATGTGCCACATTTTCTTAATCCAGTCTGTCACTGATGGACATTTGGGTTGATTCCAAGTCTTTGCTATTTGTGAATAGTGCTGTACTAAATACACATGTGCATGTGTCTTTATAGCAGCATGATTTATAATCCTTTGGGTATATACCCAGTAATGGGATGGCTGGGTCAAATGGTATTTCTAGTTCTAGATCCTTGAGAAATCGCCACACTGTTTTCCACAATGGTTGAACTAGTTTACAGTCCCACCAACAGTGTAAAAGTGCTCCTATTTCTCCACATCCTCTCTAGCACCTGTTGTTTCCTGATTTTTTAATGATTGCCATTCTAACTGGTATGAGATGGTATCTCATTGTGGTTTTGATTTGCATTTCTCTGATGGCGAGTGATGATGAGCATTTTTTCATGTGTCTGTTGGCTGTAGGCATGTCTTCGTTTGAGAAGTGTCTGTTCATATCCTTTGCCCCCTTTTTGATGGGGTTGTTTGTTTTTTTCTTGTAAATTTGTTTGAGCTCTTTGTAGGTTCTGGATATTAGCCCTTTGTGAGATGAGTAGATTGCAAAAATTTTCTCCCATTGTGTAGGTTGCCTGTTCACTCTGATGGTAGTTTCTTTTGCTGTGCAGGAGCTCTTTAGTTTAATTAGGTCCCATTTGTCAATTTTGGCTTTTGTTTTCGTTGCTTTTGGTGTTTTAGACATGAAGTCCTTGCCCATGCCTATGTCCTGAATGGTATTACCTAGGTTTTCTTCTAGGGACTTTATGGTTTTAGGTCTAACATTTAAGTCTCTAATCCATCTTTATTTTCTTACTAAGTTGGAAAACTGTGTATTCTGGATTAAACTCCTTTGATGTTGTGTGCTACATATATTTTCTTCTTGTATGTGACTTGTGTTCTTGTTTATGTAATAATGTCTTTCAAAGAGCCAAAGTATTTTTTTACTTTGATGAAGTCCACTTTATCATGCTCTTTTTAAATATTTCGTGTTTTTTTTTTTAATTTAAACATCTTTGCTTCAAACCTGATCACAAAGAATTTCTTTTTTGTTTTCCTCTGTAAATTTTATAGTTGTAACTTTTGTATTTAGGTTTATGATCTGTCTTAGTCTGTTTATTTTGCTATAAAAGAATACCCAAGGTTAGACAATTTATTTACAAGAAGTTTATTTGGCTCAATGTTCTGCAGGCTGTACAGGAAGCGTGGCACCCGCTTTTGCTTCTAGTGAGAGCATGAGGCTGCTTCCACTCATGACAGAAGATGAAGGGGAGCCAGCATGTGCAGAGATTACTCAGAGAGAAAGGAAGCAAGGGAGAGAGAGAGGAGATGCCAGGCTCTTGTGTAACAGCCAGCGCTTGAAGAAACTAGTAGAGGAAGAACTCACTGGCTATCATGAGAACGGTGCCAAGTCATTCATGAGGGATCTGTCCAGTGACCCAAACATCTCCCAAATCCACTCCACATTCATCATTGAAGATTAGATTTCAACATAAGGTTTGGAAGATTCAAATATCCAAACCATGGCATGGTTCATTAAGATTTAATTTTTGTATGAGTATGATGTATGGATAAAAGTTTATTTCTTTTTCTATATGGATTTCCAGTTGTTCCAGTGGCATTTTTATTAAAAAACAAACAAACATACTTTCTTTCCTTATTTTATTGCCTTGACACCTTTGTTGAAAATGCAGTTGTGGATCTCTATCGATCTCTGTGTCACTCCTTTCAAACTGATACCTCACTTGATTACTTTAACTTTTTAAGTTTTGAACCAGGTATATAAGTCCTTCAGCACTATTTTTCTTCTTTAATATTAATTTGGCTATCATATGTCGTCAGTGAAATCTTAGACTCATTTTGTCAATTTTTACTAAAATCATGGCTGGGATGTTGATTGGAATTGCACTGAATCTATAAACCAGTTTAGAGAAAATTTGTAGCCTAACAATATTATTCATGGTATATATCTCTCCATATATTTAGACCTTCCTTAACTTATCTCATGAATGTTTGTAGTTTTCAGTGTAAGAGTCTTGTAAGCCTTTGGTTAGATTTATTGCTAAGTATTTTATATTTATTGACAGTATCATGAATTTTTGATTATTTTCCAGTATTTGTGACCAGGACAGAAGTTACAGTGGAATTTTGTATATCAGTCTTGTATCCTGAAACACTGCTTGATTTGCTTCTTAATTCTAGTTATTTTGTAGACCCATTGGGAATTCCTACATGAACAATTTTAAATATATATGTGCGTGTGTGTGTGCACATACACGTGTATAATCTTTGAACAACACAGTGATTAGGGGCATTGACACTCCTGCACAGTCAAAAATCTACATAAAGGTTTTGACTCCTCAAAAACTTAACTACTAATAGCCTACTGGTGACTGGAAGCTTTACCAATAACATAAACAGTTGATTGACATGTATTATATATTATATACTGTATTCTTAAAGTAAGCTGGAGAAAAGACAATGTTACAAAGAAAATCATAAAGGAAGAGAAAATATATTTACAATTTATTAAGTGCAAGTGGGTCATTATAAAAAATCTTCATCCTCATTGTCTTCATTTTGAGTAGGAGGAAGAAGACGATAAGGGGTTGGTTTTGCTACATCTGGGATGGCAGAGGCAGAAGAAAATCTGCATATAAGTGGACCCATGGAGTTTGAATCTGTGTTGTTCAAGGGTTGATTGGATACACACACACACACACACACACACACACACACGCGCGCGCGCACGCATAAACTTGCAACCTTTTGGCCGTTGTTTAACTGATTGCAATGGCTAGGACCTAACTGTACAATATCGATTAGAAGTGATGAGAGCAGGCATCTTTGCTTTGTTTCTGAATAATAGTGGAAAAGTGTTTGGTCTTTCATCATCAAGTATGACTCAATAATTATAGTTTTCATAGATGCTTTCTGATGGATTAAAAAAATTATGATTGCATAACTTGCTCACTTGTTCTCATTATTAGGGTTGGAGTGGAAGTCTCTTGTGACTTTCTGCAATTTAATCAGAAGTCAAAGACCCTGTACTTTGAGCTAATATTTGTGCTCTGTATCGTATTTCTATTTACAGAAAGCTACAAATATAGGTAACAAAAGAAAAGGATTTCATATCCTCACAATTCTTCTTTTAAACTTGCTGTTTCCCAATCCACGGATCTTAATGTAATCTGTACTCAGTTACAGTATAGTACTTTATCACTATAACTCCTCATTTTCTTCCACTTTCAGTCTACTATTCTTATTCAAAATTTTGTCTTAAAAGCCATAAACCTCTTTCAATTTAAAAATCAAATGATATTTTCTCAGTCCTCCTTACCCTCTTCAGACTTGTGACATACACTTCTTCTTGAACACGTGTCCTCTTTCATATTCATTCTCATTATACTTTTCTAATTGCTGCTTCTCTGTCATAGTCATAATATTTTCTCCAGTCCTTAAACATGATGATTCCTAGGAGTTCTAAATTTGGTTATCTTCTCTCTATGTATGTAGCCTCTTGATCTTAAACAGTTTTAATTAAACTCCTGACAATAATGGTTTCTGCTATGGGGAGAAGCAAAAGTTCATCTCTAATCTATTACACACTTCTGAAGTAAATACTCCAATTTTCAAAAGCACCTCTACCCTAGATTCCCTGCTAACAGTTCAAGATCCATATGTCTAAAACAAAATTCAACATCCTTTCTCTCAGGCCAGTAGCTCTGCTTCTGTTACCTGTTTCCGTGAATGGCACTATATCATTCTACACAAAACTTCAGAGTCATTCTATTCCTCCGATCTAGTGAGTTGCCGCATCATGCCAACTTTAATTTTATAACATATCTAGTAGCCATCTTTTCCTGCCTCTTTCCCACAATTTCCTTCATTTCTTGTTTTCACTTACATTGCTCTTTCTCTGTGGCATGCCTCTTGCCAAAATCTTAATTTTCAAAACTTAATCATTTAAAAAAATAAGCTCAAATTCTGTACATTCCAAGAAGACTTCCCTGATCATTCTTTTGCCACCATTGCCTAAATCTGATATTTCTTATAAACAGTATTAACTCGCTATCTTTACTTATTCTCACTTTTTACTATAGCCATTAACTATCTAATACAATTTCTTTTATATATATATAAGAAAATTCAGCTGGGCGCGGTGGCTCACGCCTGTAATCCCAGCATTTTGGGAGGATGAGGGGGACGGATCACGAGGTTAGGAGTTCGAGCCTGACCAACATGGTGAAACCCTATCTCTACTAAAAATACAAAAACATTAGCTGGGCATGGTGTCATGTGCCTGTAATCCCAGCTACTCATGGGCTGAGGCCAGAAAATCACTTGAACCCGGGAAATGGAGGTTGCAGTGAGCTGAGATCACGCCCCTGCCCTCCAGCCTGGGCAACAGAGTGACATCTCAAAAAAAAGAAAAAGAGGAAAGAGAAAAAAGAGAAGAGAAGAGAAGAGAAGAGAGGAGAAGAGAAGAGAAAAAAGAAAAGAAAATTCAGTGTGTGTGTTTATATATACCCCACTCATATCAGGCTTTGAAGAAAATTAAAGAAAGGAATATTTTTATCCTTTTATGAAGCTGAGTAAATTTTGATTGGATTATAAATGGATTTACTGACAACTCATTTTAAAATTTATTTCCAATAAGCAAGACATTTTAGAAGCTCTGATTTAGCTGTCTTTTATTTGTATTTTATGTTTTTTTGGTTCATGTTTTGCCCCATATATTGATTATAGCTAATAGCCTAATATTAATACATTTTATTGAGATTAGTTAATATTAATTGAATGGCCAAATGATGGTTGATTCTGTGCTAAGTGCTTCTGATAAGGCAGTGAAGTATAGAAAACATGGATGGTTTTTTTCATTTAGCTGATTTCACAGCAAAGTGAAAAAGGAGGATAGGAAATTATATGAACATTGCTGACTTCTTTATCAAGCACAGACCTTGGAAATGCATAAACTCTAGGTATAGTAAGATTTCAATTTTTCTGAAAAAAGTTGAAAAACAACACTAATAATAAGTAAGCTAGAAAAAGAGAATATATAGGAAAACAAAAAAAATCTATTGTCAAACCGTGTGTCATTTACATAGGTGTGTTTGTGTCTTCACAAAGAATCCAGGGAAAACAAATGGAAAAAAAGTGAATAAATTTGATAATAACAGTTTAGTTTACCTATCTATATCACTTCCATGTTTATACAAGATGACTCAGAGCCAGTAGTTCTTTCAATTTCAGCAGAAAATAATTATTGGCAGTCCCATAGTTGGATAAACTGTGACCTGCATTGGCTGGTTTGATTATGGCTGGAAAATAGCAAACTTGATTAAGTGTCAAAGACAAGATACTGAGGAAGGTTATTTAGAAAATGTGTTTAGAGATTTGAAAAGGGACTAAGAGATAGTTTCTCAAGAAAGTGCAAAAGATGATGAGAAAATTATGAAAAAGAGTCTGGGGCAACATTTTAGGAACTGTAGACAGTAAAAGCAATTTTATAATGTATGTTGACATTAGCATGATGTATAGATGTAAGGTCATCTTCTGATTGGTCTGAGAGGAAGTAGTTATGTTAACCCTCAAAAGATGGCGAAGTGTGAAATTTGAATTAAAATAACTAAGTTTTCAAGTTTTCTCAAAGTATTCCCTGCAGTGGCTGGTGGTCCAAAAAAGAGAGGAGGGCTTCTCAACATTTTCAGTAGAGGGGGTGATCAGGATATATTGGGTGAACTCCAGGGTCATGGTCAAACTGCCTGTGTTCCTGTCTCACCTATACACCTCCTGAGCTTTGGGGTTTGAACCACATCACTGAAGTGTGCACTCTGTCATCTGCAAGTGGAAGGGATTGCAATAAATAACCTCTAACTCCTCTTCCAGTTCTAAACTTCTATTATGCAAATGACTCTGTCTTTATATTGACTTTTATGTAAGAGGAACTGAAATGAATAGGAAAAATTGTTTGGTATTTATTTAAGCTTTCTGTATTTTGAATCAATTAGATGGCAGAAGGCATTTAAAGAATATAGTTGTGGATTTGGATTTAATGGGAAAAGACTTAGCCTTTCTCAACATGGACTTTGCAAGCATCCAAATATATACCTGAAGAGTACATGTTCAGAAGTCAAAATTCATTTCTGGTAATGATTTCTTCTAAACTAATCATTCTGTAAAAACTTGGCAGAATTCAATTTGTGTTGGAATTTGCCACGTCTTTTGCTAACCTGGTTCCAGCATAAGCATCAAGGATCTGTGTCCCATTATTGTGACAAAAGTTCATTTCCTGTCTTAAGAATCAGAAAGAGCTTTACTGCTGGTCTGAAAACTAGAAAAGGCACCTGCCTGCCCATCAATTACTAATACCTTAGTAGCATGGTCCCCTGGGCCACCTCCAAAGAAACATCTGCTGAGTCTTCAGGCCTCCAATCTCACACTTAACTTCACTTTGATGAGCCTTTTCTCTGCGGTCATAAGATAAAATTTCTCTGAGAAATGTACTTTGCCAAAGTGTATTCCTCCACTTTGTTGTAAAGATCTTTTAAATGTGGCAGAGACACCAATAGCCTTTTTAGCTGCCTTTCAAGTCTTCTCTGATCTCTAAAACTAGAGAGGCTCAAAGTGAAGTTTTCAAAGGGAGTCTCCTTAGAGTTCACTGGGACCCTGAAAGCATCTCTCCTGCCTTCATTTTGGGAATATCTAAGCTTCATTACCTTAACTGACATGCCCAGCAACCTGATCTTTCATTTTATTCCATAATCTAATTTAACAGATACAGTTTAGTCTTTGTTTTCCCAGATTATATTTATTAGTAGGGGAACTTGAATAGCAATCACCATAGTATGTCAAAAGCTCCTGGTTTCTCAAGGCAGCTCCACAGCATGAGCTCTGTAGTTAGATAGGGTTGGGTTCATTTCCTGTTTCTGCCACTCACCAGCTATGGCCAAGGACAAGTTACATGATCTACGTTTCAGATTCTTCTTGTGTAAAAAATACTAAAATACACAAACACACGCTCACACACCCCTCCCATAAGGTTGTTGTGAAGATTAAATAAGATAATGTATGCAATGTCCCCAACAGCTCTTTAAAGCAGGAGTCAGTCAACAGACCCCATCAAGGACAAGATAGTAGCTACTTAAGGCTTTGCCAGTCATGTGACCTCCACAGCAGTTACTCAACTGCACGGTTTGAACACAGTAGCCATAGACAGTGCATAAGTGAGTGGGTGTGGCTGTGCTCCAATAAAAGTTTATTTATGGACATAGAAATGTAGGTCTCATATAATGCTTATGTATCGCTGAGCTCCTCGTGTTCTCCTGCATGGTGGCTTAGCTTTGTCTGACTCTCTCAGCCCTGCTCTGGCTTCCACAGCTCCTCCACTGCCTGAACCTCCACCATTGATACATCTGTTTTTGTTCTCCTTGTGTTTTTGTTTTTGTTTTTTTATCTTTGCTGTTCTTTCTGTAGCCAGGCCTACACTTCTCGATTAATGTGTTCTTGATTAGGTTTGGTAAGATTCTATCTCCAGCGTTGCATAGACATCTTGAGTTTTCACAGCTGTATAAATTTCTGGTCCTTTCTCTCAAAGAGCTTGGGAAAATTTCCAAAGGCTGAATTAGAAGAACTGTGAGAGTCAGTAGTGTCTGTTATTCCAGAATCTTCTTAACAAATATGACAAGTTAGAGTCCAGCCAGTTTGTCTTTCCCCTACCATTGGGTGAATTCTGTACCCACAAGGTCACTCTTTCCTTCCGATCAAGGATGAGTTGACCTTGATATCTCCTCATTGCTCAGAAAGGTAATTCATGTGTTCCACAAGTCAATCCCAGAGTCACTTCACTTTTGTCAGGAATACCTGTGTCTCTTACTTTAACTGGACTCTGGGTGACCTATATTGGTTCCACAAATATCTTAAAGTGAACATGCCAATTAGTGTCTCAGCTCTACCTGCTCACAACCTAAACCTTTCTACCAAATTGACATTGAGAAAGTAAGTAGGTAAAAGAATTATTTGCTGGGCACGGTGGCCCACACCTGTAATGCCAGCACTTTGGGAGGTGAAGGCAGGTGGATTGCCTGAGTTCAGGAGTTCACGAGCAGCCTGGGCAATAAGGTGAAACCTGGTCTCTACTAAAATACAAAAAAAGAAAAAAAAAAAATTAGCCGGGCATGGCAGCATGCGCCTGTAGTCCCAGCTACTCTGGAGGCTGAGGCAGGAGAATCGCTTGAACCCCAGAGGCAGAAGTGGCAGTGAGCCAAAAACACACCACTGCACTACAGCCTGGGCTACAGAGGGTGACTCTGTCTCAAAAAAAAAAAAAAAAAAAAAAAAAATCACTGAATCAATATTTAGAAGAACAGCTAGCTTATAAAAGCAATAATTGGAGACAAGATTCCTCGTGTAACAAATACTAATCGTATCCCAATATGGCATTCTAGGAAAAGAAAATCAGATACCACAGAATTTCTATTTAAGCTTGATGGTTGCAAGATTTTGTTGTGTTTTCAGATTTCCACATTGGGAATAATATGAATTAATAAAAAATAGTGAGTAATGGCAATGGCATAAGGCTTGCTTGATTTATAAAATAGTTTTGGCTTAACGAGTAGAAAATGAAGTTTAAAATTCAACATAGTCACCCAATTTTTATATTCTAATACTTTGTTAAAGGAATTAGACATGCAACTTATTATGTAATAGAATTAGATAAGATAAAACCAAAATAGAATGTTTCTGCTCTTTCTGCTGCTGTGCTGCAAATTCTATTATTTTATAATTCAATAAAAATAGCTCTAACTATTGACTTATATATAACTTTCTTGGTATGTTCTCTAATGCTCATCAGGTAAAGATTGTTTTCTATAGTTGCAGAATAACGAGCATTTGATATATTATCAAAGTTCCCTTAAACAAACTTTGATGTATGAAAAAAATGGTTTCATAGGTGTAAAACATTACAGAATCTTTCTGAGAAGATAGAATAAAATTGTCGATCATTTATTTAATAACTTAGGTCAGCATGATTCTCTTGTAGCATGCAATGAGCATTTACTTTTGGTTGTATATACCAAAAAATATTTCACGGCTGCTCTGAAGTTATTGAGCAGACACTGATCATTTTGTTCCTGTTGTAAGAAGTTGCCTAGAGTTCTAGTAGAAGAGGCATCACAGCTTTTGTAAGGCAAGTGACTGAAGACTTGATCCAAGACTGGACTTTTACCTTTTATTTTAATTATGGACCTATGGATGCTAGGCAAGACCAGGCACTTTATATATATTATTCCAAATTCTTAATTCGAATCTGTTACATCATGATTTTACCATTTTATGTGTGAAATAGCAGAATTCATGAAGTTATGAAACTTGTCTAATGTCACACTACCAGTGAGTAGCAGTTGCGATTGTCAGCATGTATTCCTCCCATACTAGCTGGCAGTGCTTTTCTAAGTGCTTTCTATTTATTGCTTTGTTTAATCTCACAACACATTTGAGATAGTTGCTATTATTATCCTTATTTTTCAGGTGGAGAAAATTGAGGTGAAGTTCACTTAAGAACTTCACTAACGTCACAGAGCTAGCACATGGTAGACGCAGGTAGCAAACACAGGCCATCTGTTCATGTAGCCTAAGCTTTTAACTGCTATGCCAACTCCATTGCCTTGGGGCACAACTGGGCATGGCACTTACATTTATGTGAACTCAACCCTCCAAATTATGAAGTCTCTGTCATGCTAATTATCTGCATGAGACACACACACTCACATACACACCCACTTGCCTGTATTTCTCAGGCACTTAAAAACTCACCATTACAGAAGAGGGAAAATAAGGGTGTGTATGGTAAGTATGTATGTGTGTGTGTGTGTGTTTACATATGTCTATGACATCAAGGATGTACAGAGTTTACTTCCAGCCCTTCCTGCCTGACCAAAATTTAAACGAAGAGAAAATGGAGAAAGTATGATGTCTAATCATCAAGTTCATTATGTCACCGAAATGAAATCTATCAATTAGCTCAATTATTTAATCATCAAGGATTTGTTTTCACTTTAAAAGTTTCATCAGATTATTTTACCTAAACCATAATGTACTCTGTGGAGTCTCAGAGAATGTGATCTTGTTGAGTGTTTCTTCCAGGTTGGTAGGTTGGCTTTTCACCTTATTTGCAAATTTAAACCAACCATCGATTAGAGTAGAGGTATTTCTGATATAACACAATATAGATGTTCTTGGAAAACTTCATATGCTTCAAAACTGTGCACTTTTATTGCCTTCGAAAAATAAAAGGACTTAGGGGAAAAAAATGTGTTTGGGAGAAATCACTCAATGCTTAGGAGCACTAAGAAAAAAAGAAAATTCCCCCAAATATAAAAATTTAATTCAAAGACGTATTGAATTCTAATGAATACTGTATGTCAGCAATTGTAGGCCTTGACTTAAGGGGAAAAAAGTGAAAGTAGTTGGTGGGAAAGAACTATAAGAAGGCCTTGAGTCTGCTGATTTACAAAGACAAGAGAAAAATAAAGGGAAATTGTGCAACAGTACTTCCATGACAGAGGATATGGTCAGACTGGGCTAAGAGGAAGAATGGGGAGCAAAGGGGATCTAGCATGCCTGCCATTTTATCCTGACATTGTTTCCCTAGTGACAGATGTGCCTAAGCTGACTGGCATTCCTGAAATGCACAGTACTTGTTTGAAAACAGATAAAAACAAAATGGCTTCTTACAGAGTAGAAAGGAATCACATTTCTTCCTTAACTCATTTCATAATCATTAGTACATTTTCAGTAAGTGTATTTTAAAGTGACTAAGCCTCTGCAAGGAACTACTTTAGCCATGTAACTATGATGAGAATCATGGAAAAAGATGCAAGAAATTATTTTATATATTTTAGGGAAAAATTGTTGAAAAGTTTATCTGATTTCCTCATGATCAGCATGATGAACCGTAAGGAGTGATGATACTTAATTTGAAGATGTTTAACTACATGTATTCAAATTGTAGCCATCATCACACTGGAGTTTTAAAAATATATTTCAGGATTTATAATCCCAAAGGTTTTGCTCTTAAATTGGTTATAAAACATTCTGAAAATACTTTGATAAAAACTGAGAAGCAAAATGTTAATTCAAATAGTTAAAATCTCCCTACTATAGAGTGTACTGAATTTTGCTATTACTTCAAAGATGCCACAGAATTGCCTCTTAAATCTAATTTTAAAAGATTATGGACTGCACTCATCTTATTTTAAATAAAGATCTAATGCAGCTTATTAAACACAATTTGTGTCTAGTACTGCAGTTTTGCCAAGGCGGTTGCCACCCGGCAAGTTGGAGGGCAGAGGGACTC
Source organism: Rhinopithecus roxellana (assembly GCF_007565055.1). Taxonomy (NCBI): domain Eukaryota; kingdom Metazoa; phylum Chordata; class Mammalia; order Primates; family Cercopithecidae; genus Rhinopithecus; species Rhinopithecus roxellana. Next base: position 61,480,848 of record NC_044550.1, read on the forward strand.
TAATATGATTCTCTAAAGTGAGGTTGCCATTGTCTTCAGAGTTGATCTCTTTGTTTTGGGAGAATCATCAGTACGGGTTCTTGAGTTACAAAAATTTAAGGTAAGCATCCTCCTCCTTAAAAATAGCTTGAGACAGCTCACACTTACATGTAGATGCAGCCCGTTAGGAAGGTGAATGCCCTACTCAGTAATAGAAATTGGAATTAACAATTTCTGGGCTTTTGAACAAGAAGGAGAAATTGCTTCCCAAAATGAGATTTTAACAGGAGAATTTGAGTAACCTAACTCCCACAAGGTGTTATATAATACTTGAAATCCAAGCTCTGGGCTTGGTTAAGATTGAACAACCGAAGTCATGGGAAATGTATTATGGACTATTTTGATTGTGCTCTGTGGTCCCTAGAGTGTTTCCTTGGCTGGGATATTGAGAAGTAAAGTCAGAGGAATGTTTCTTCCCTCTGCTCCGGCCCCCACACCCAGTCAGTAACCCGGGCCTGCAGATTCTCTCTCAGAATTACTTCTGCAATTGGTTCATTTTTTTTCCCCCAGGGTCCTGTTTTTGCCCAACCCAGATCTACCATCTGTCCCACTCTGACCCATTTTTCATTCTACATTCCAAATAATCTTTTAAAAATGCAATCTAATTCACTCACTCTCTTGCTTCTTAGTTATTTAGTTGATTGCCCTTAGAATAGAGTATTATCTTGTTTAATGTGGTTTGTAGAACTCTGCAAAATCCTGACCTCTGCCTATTTTGTCTCTTACCACCATTACCTTGCTCCCTCTTACCTCATTCATGCCTTTGCTACACTGGAATTATTTCCTTTCCTAGAAGGTTGGCTCCCAAGCATGCTGTTCTTTCTGGAACTCTCTTGGCCTGGCCCAGCTCAGATGTTTCTGAGAGGATTAGGTTCAGATCTCTGATTTACATTCCCAGAGCACTATATCCCTCCCCTTTTTGCAGCACAGGCCATGCTTGGAACTGATACATCAGAAATAGTTTTCCTCCTGGATTGTAAGTTCCTTGAGAACAAGGGGTGTTCTTTGCACATTGCTCTGCCCTTGTGTCTAGAAGAATGCCTGGCACAGAGCAGGACATCCATAAATATTTGTTGAATAGGAGGAAAAACGAGCAAGTGCATGAATGCATGAATATGATGTAGAAGACAATCCAGTGATACCAAAGAACCTATTGGAATCGAAATTATTAAAAAGAAAATGCAGATGAATGGAGAATTTATGTTAAAAGCCAAAAAAAGTCTTGAGCTTTGACTTTTAGGCATCATCAAATTTAATAAAGAGATACCAGTAACATACTAAAGCAAAAGCCAGATGGTTTTAAACTTAAGAATAAATATGATGTAAGGAAATGAACACAGCCCATAAAGCCAAACTTTCAAAAAGAGTAACAATAAAGAGAATGGTGGTGCTAGAGAGGAGTCTGAGATTGTTTGCCTCTTTTTAACTTTGTGGTGGAGAGAATTAGACATGCTCACCAATTTTTCTACTACTTTGTCCTGCTTTCCTGATACATCCCAGGGAAAGTTCTATAAACATTTTCTACTACAAAGTGAAAATAAATCTATTTTAAAAGACAGATTTATGGGATTTTATGTAATATTTTTCAATTTTTGAGAAAGGAAAACTTTAAAATTTAAACTTAAAAAGCTCATATCTTTTTTATCACAGATATTGGCATTTCCAGGTGCCAGGTCTAATGGTAGACATTTGATACAGCTAATCGCTTTTGTGATGGACACATAATGTTTAGGCTTGCCTCTTCCCTCTTTTTTCGATACTTTATTTATTTTATTATCTATTTCTTTTAACTTTTAAGTTTAGGGGTACAAGTGCAGTTTGTTACATAAGTAAACTTGTGTCATGGGAGTTTGTTGCACAGATTATCTCATCAGCCAGCTTCTAAGCCTAGTACCCATTAGTTATTATTCTTGATCCTCTCCCTCCTTTCACCTTTTATGCTCCAAAAGGCCCCAGTGAGTGTTGTTCCCCTCTATGTGTCCATGTGTTCTCATTGTTTAGCTCCCACTTACAAGTGAGAACATGTGGTGTTTGGTTTTCTGTTCCTGTGTTAGTTTGCTCAGGATAATGGCCTCCAGCTCCATCCATCGCCCTGCAAAGGACATGATCTCATTCTTTTTTATGACTGCATAGAGTTCCGTGGTGTGTATGTACCACACTTTCTTTATCATCAGTTTATCAGTTTATCATTGATGGGCAATTAGGTTGATTCCATGTTTTACTCTTGTGAATAGTGTTCCAACAAACATACGTGTGCCTGTGTCTTTATAATAGAATGATTTATATTCTTTTGCATATATATCCAGTAGTAGGATTGCTGGGTCAAATGGTATTTCTGTCTTTAGGTCTTTGAGGAATTGCCACACTCTCTTCCACAACGGCTGAAGTAATTTACACTCCCATGAAGAGTGTAAATTAACAAGCATTCCTTTTTTCTCCACAACCTTCTCAGCATGTGTTATTTTTTGACTTTGTAAGAATAGCCATTCTGACTGGTGTGAGGTGGTGTCTCATTGTGGTTTTGATTTGCATTTCTCTAATGAGCAGTGATGTTGTGCTTCTTTTCATGTGATTGCTGGTCACATGTATGCCTTCTTTTGAAAAGTGTCTTTTTCTAACTTTTCATCTGCTCCTTAAGACCTGCTTTTGGAGAAAAGTATATCAGTATCAGAGAGTATGGAAAGGGGTGTTTTCCTTAGGTCTACATGACCATGTTTCATGTAGTAAACAAGATGTTCATGCTTAATTAAATTCTAGGATGAACGCGGTGGCTCATGTCTGTAATCCCAGTGCTTTGGGAGGCTGAGGCAGGTGGATCACCTGAGGTCAGGAGTTCGAGACCAGCCTGGCCAACATAGCAAAAACCCATCTCTACTAAAAATACAAAAATTAGCCAGGTATGGTGGCTGCCACCCGTAATCCCAGCTACTTGAGAGGCTGAGACAGGAGAATTACTTGAACCCGTAAGGCAGAGGTTTCAGTGATCCAAGATCGTGCCACTGCACTCCAGGCTGGGCGACAGAGTGAGAATCTGTCTCAAAAAAAAAAAAAAAAAAAAAGAAAAGAAAATAAAAAAAGTTCATGCTTAATTAAATTTTAAATTCTAGAGTTTAAATGATTGAGGACTGCCTTGCTTGAACAATAATCTGTCCCTGTTATTAATACTAGGCCAGTAGCTGGGTCATTATTCTCACCACGGCAAAGTTAATCACTCACTAGTAAAAAGAGAGAGAGCATTCAGTTTATTCGGAGGCTGTTTAATCATCAACTTTTGGAATGAGAAGTGCCTCTTCAAGTTGAGAACATATTATTCTACTTCTTGCCATGGCCTGTCACCAAATTTACTATTTTAATTTTTTTTTCCCTTACCATATTATTACCATTTCTACAACCAACTAGATACTGAATTCAACTGACCAAACCATTTCTGAAGTTACTGCTAATGTTACCCATAAAAATCATCACTAGTTTAGTTGAGGAACAATCTTTTGCCTGCCAGAAATATTCTGTATTCCTGGCAGGCAAAAGCAAGACAAACAGGTTTCCAAGGTATCAATACTGTGTGCATCTGCTTCATAGTGTAATTTCATCAGTTGAGCAGATGAAGAATGTTAATTAGTTTGTTTATACATATGTAATTGAATGAGACTAAATACTTAACTGTCTTAAAGTAAGCACAACTTGTTTCCTGTTGGCTGTTTTTGCTTTAATAAAAAACACTGTTCGGCATATTTCCTGGAAATTATAGTACTCTGCAGTACAGGAAAAGAAATTATTTCCAGGAAAGTTGACTGGTCAAATGTATTCTGCTGCAGCTGGATTCAGTAGGAAGATAAGAATTAAAATATTGGGCTTGGGTACCAACATTGAAATCCAATGTAAATGAGAGAGTGAAGTTTAATGGAAAGATCTATTATAAACTATATTATGGCAAACTTCTAAGTCCAATACTAAAATTCTAATGTATACCAAAATAACTTATTTTAGTAATAATTCTATGCCATCCTCAGACCTAACCTATACTCTTCCATTTCTTATTGTGTTCCTTTTGTTTTTGTGTACCCTTTTCTGCTAGTTATTGTAGTTAGATATTGATATAACTGAAATAGTGGCATTCAGATAATACAGCTCTTTTCCCTGAAAATTAATATAAAATAATGCTACTATTATTTGTATAAATAGATGTTTAGTATTATCTATTACACTCTCTTCGATTACTTTGAGGTTGTTTAAAAACTGGATCCCAGCCAGGCACAGTGGCTCATGCCTGTAATTCCAGCACTTTGTGAAGCCAGGGCAGGAGGATTGCTTGAGCCCAGGAGTTAAGAGACCAGCCTGGGCAACATAGTGAGACCTTTTCTCTACAAATAATAATGAAAAAAACTCTCCAAGTTCCCCCACCCCAATCAAAACTGGACCTGCGAAGGCTGTTATTTTTGAAGAGGAGTGACTAGAGGAGATGAGGAAATAACTTTGCTCCTATAGTCAGAATTATATTTTAATTAAAATGCTTTAGTTAATATACTCAGCTTTCTACAACCAGGGGTCAGCAAACTACTGGCTATGTTCACAGTCTGCTTTTACAAACAAGGTTGTATTGGAACACATCTGTGCCCATTCATTTGTATATCATCTCTGGCTGACTTCACACTGCAATGGTAGGGTTGAATAGTTGCAATAAAAACCATGTAACCTGCAAAACTGACAGTATCTATTCTCGGGACCTTTACAGAAAAGGTTAAAGCACTTTTAAAGCTTAAAGCTGGTCACTGATTTGAAGCTTAAATCGGAGGAGAAGTTATTAAACAATAATAGAATTATGTTGAGATGTAATAAAGACTAAGAAACAAATATTTATTACATTAAGTCCCAAAACAAATGTGGGTAAAATTATTAGATTTTTAGGTTTTGTAGAAGCTAAGTAATCATTCCCCCTATAGCCATATTACCTTTGGACCACTTCAGTAGTCTACTGAGATAGACCACTTCCATTCTATGCTGGCAGAATAAATTTTCTACTCACAAATGCATAAGATTTTCTTTTGTCCCTTCTTGAAGATTCATAAATTATATATGCACGTAGATTTTGGTCATAACTTTAGGTAACAGAGCCCTGGCAGCTTCTTCTGGCCTGCCAGCATCCATAATCTTCCTCTATACCTAATGTCCCATGACATCCCATGGGGATCAGATACTGAATTTAGCTTCCTTGTTTGTTCCAGTTCAGAAAATGAGTTGTTCATTGTTCTAAACTTATTAGATGACTTACATGTGACAATTTACAGGCTGTTGCTTATACATACTGGGAACATATTAAGGGCATTGAGGAGCATAGTAAATTATAAAAAAAAAAACTAATTGAACTCCAACTCTAAAGATTCAAATATAAGGCTGTATCTTGGATGTTTCAGATACCACCAGCCAATGAGCAGAAGAATTATGTTCCTCACTGAATTTTAATATAAATTTGTAAACCATATTTTCAAGATAAAAATCTATTCTTAGTTGATAAACTAAGCCTAATTATGATAGAAACTGCTCTAACTTAGTAATATCAGTTTGGAGTTATAGAAAACACAGGCTCCAGAGTCAGCTGAATCTGCATTTGAATCCTAGTTCAGTCATTCTCTAGCATTTCAAATGAGAGAAAAGTACCTGAAATTTTGAGCTTCTCACCCACTGGGGATAATAATACCTGTGTTACATGGTTGCTGTGAGGATTAATTATAAACATAGAGTTCCCAGCACTGTGTGAGGCACATAGTACTTAGTACATGTGGGGATTAGCAAATGTGGGTTCTTTTCCACTCTTTGTTTTCCTTCCCCAAGAGTAGGAAATAGCTGGTAGACCCAGTTAATCAAGATAATTAGTACTGTTGATGAACTGAATTCACACCTTGACAGTTCCAGTAACAAATAGCTAATGATAAATGGGTTGTGAATTGTGAGATAATTTACAACCACAACATCAACAAAAACAAAAGTACAGGGGAAAATATGCTGGAATGACAATGCTTATCATTTCAGTGTGAAGTGGGGTAGTCTTTGACTCACTGCAGTGCTGACTAGATTTGGATCCAGAGACCCCTGCAAATCCCGTGGTATGTTCTTAGGGATCAGGAGTTCTGATGTTTTTTCATTTTGATAATATTTTTAAATTGCTTTACTATTTAAAGTGATAAAAATTTTCTTTCGCCGTAATCATCTTCATTGAACTTTTTTTCATTGAACTTTTTTTTTTTCTAAGTTGGTGTTTCAAATCTGAAAACATATACTTGGGGATCATTATGCATATTATTTTCCCTTAGGTATTTTTGGAAGCCATTGGTTTTTACTGTTCTGACTTTTCAGAAAGGAGAGCATAATGAGAATGTAGTAGTATAAGCATTAATAAAACATAGACTTAAATGTGGCTTTTGTCATAAAACCGTGGTGTTCCACTCTTGTGAAATCAAACTGGATCAGATGAGTCCAGATGAGTATAAAAAATGGAAATCAGTAGTTGATGCTAAGAACATTTTGGAAAAATATATTTTATTTTAAAAGTTAAAATAGTAAGAGCAAGTATTTTGCTAATATAGGAAATTCACACACATTAAGTAAAGTTCTTTGCCAAATGTCCTGCTCATTTTATAACTGGCATTTCCAGCAGAATTTTTTTTTAACTTGAAATGATGTGACTATTGCTTTTTCTCACCTGTCTTTTTCTGTTTTCATCAGTGCATAAAGTCACTCCTCTTTCTGTTCTGACCTTTTGCTGCCCGTAGACATCCCAGTTACCAGTGTCCTTGAATTGATAGTGGCTTCTGTTTGTCAGTCTCATATAAGAACTACAGCTCATCAGGAGGAGATCACAGCAGGGTAAGAGACACCAACACCATGTTCTGCACGAAGCTCAAGGATCTCAAGATCACAGGAGAGTGTCCTTTCTCCCTACTGGCACCAGGTCAAGTTCCTAATGAGTCTGCAGAGGAGGCAGCAGGAAGCTCAGAGAGCTGCAAAGCAACTGTGCCCATCTGTCAAGACATTCCTGAGAAGAACATACAAGAAAGTCTTCCTCAAAGAAAAACGAGTCGGAGCCGAGTCTATCTTCACACTTTGGCAGAGAGTATTTGCAAACTGATTTTCCCAGAGGTGAGTGCTTGCTCTTTAGATTTTGAAATTGTAGAATGTTTTTCTAAGGAAAATTTAAACACTTCCTTTCTCACTTTCAAGGCTACAATAAATGTAGAATATTTTCTTGAAACACATAAAAATATTCTTTTAAAGCAATTATGTTCTTAAGTTGTGTTTTATCTTAAAATGTTTATGATCTTGAATTCTTTTCAAAAGAACATTGCACTCTGACAAACTTTATGATTTTGGGCAACAGGCTTAATGCCTCTTTACCTCAGTTTCCTTATCCGTAAAGTAGAAATAGTAATAGTACCCACCTTCTAGAGTTTTAATGAGTTTTAAGTGAAACCATCCATAGCTCTTGCCATACCATAAGCAGTCAGTAGTTGCTAGCTATTATCTTAAAATTAAATTCTTCAAAGAATAGCATATTTTCTGCTGAGGTTTTCTCTCCTAATTTTAAAGAGCATCATAAGTCCCCTGCCAATTTTCAGAGTTGTGAAGATCTCCCTTGACTGTTTGCTCTGATTCTGAAGTTTCTGCTTAACCAGTCTTGACCTTCTCCCTTGGGTCGGAGTCATGAGCCTGTGATTGCCTACACCTGTGTGTTATTAGCTCTGACACCTCTTCATATAGCCCTGCAAGCTGCATAGCATAGTGTCATGTTGAGATCTAGAGCACCTTGTGTCAATACACCTTTAAGGAAACTTCTGGGAACAGGACACAGACCTAAACAGGTCAAATATCTTAGGAATAGAGGGGACATGTAGAGAAAGCTCCTCTCCCTCTGTAGGATAAATAGAAGAGCAGTTGAAGGTCTTCATGATGTCTTCCTCCCTCTGTCAGTCTTCATAGTTTTATATAGATTTGTTTAACCTATGAATTTGGCTGGACATTGACTCAATCAGACACTGGCTAACATAATACATTGAAAATTTTTAATTGACTCAATACCAACCCTCTACTGTGTGCAAAGTACCAAAGAAACACAGACTGGCTGATTTTCAGAACTGAAAGGAATTTCACAGATAATCTTGTTTTACTCCCAGGAAGTGCTAGGGAAGTTCAGTGACTTGACCAAAATTACACAGCTTTCAAAGGGTAGAGCAATTAATTACTGCTGTAAACAGTCCAGGCTGGAATGACTGAGAAAGAAGAAATTGAAGTTTGAAGGATGGATAAATTGGACTTAGCAGAAAGTTGAGGGAGTTTATTTCAAATATGATATTAACACAATAGTACTTCGGCAGATAACTTTGAAATGGAAATGTTTAATTATTCTTACCCCACTCTAGTTGCTAGACAGCCAGCATTCGCTAGGAAAAGGGATACAGTCCTCCTCAGGGAGTTGGTTTGTAGAACACTCTGGGAACCAATCGGTGCTCTCATTTCCAAGGACAAAGTGAAATGAACAGACATGAACAAATGGTGATGATGAGGAAGCTAGATAGCTTCCATGTTTTCCCTGAATCCTGTCCTTACTATGTTGGCTTTATTATTTTGTTTAGTAAATTTTGAATTTCTACAGTGGAAGTCATACACATATTGGACTCTTTTTTGAAAAACATTCTGGTTCACTTGATGGTGGCCTCCAAAGTTCCACAGGCTTCCTTCAGTCTTTTTCATTCATTTTTATTTTCACCCTTCTGACTGAATAACTTCAGGTGACCTCTCTTGAATTTGCTGATTCTTCTGCTTAAGTCTGATGTTGATGGTTTCCATTGAGTTTTTTTTCAGTTAGTTATTCTTTCATTCCAGAATTTTTGCTTGGTTCTATATTTGTGGTTATCTCTTTGTTGATATTTACATTTTACTCACGTATAGTTTTCTTATTTTATTTAGTTGTTGGTCTGTGTTTTCTTAGAACTCACTAAATTTCATTATGTTGAATTTTTTGTCAGGTAATTCATTGTTCTTCATTTATTTAGGGCCAGTTACTGTAGATTTATTTATTTGGTTGTGTCTTATTTCCCCGATTTTTCCTGTTCCTTGTAGTTTTGCATTGGTGCCTGCACACTTGAGTATGCAGTCACCTCTTTGCTTCTTTTCAGACTGGTTTTGACAGGAAAAGACATTCACCAGTTGGCTCAGCTAGAGATTTTGAGAGCCTCTCAAACATTTTCCATGGATGTACATATTCCATTCCTCTCTTTTCCTGCTGAGAGAGAAGTTTCTGGGTGGTGTGCCTTCTCCTGATCCTGAAGAGCCATACAGGCTGCTGTAAACTTCCCTTCTCTTTTTGCTAGGAAAATGTACTGAAAGACTAGTATGCAATACCAAATTAAAATTGTATATATATGTATATATATTTAAAATTTAGTAGTCTATGTTGTTTGTTCATTAGTTTATAAGAATAAAGCATTCAGATTTGACTGTAGTATAGGAAATGGAAGAGGTATGTTTGGCATTAGTGACTAAAACTCCTCTCCAACTGAGACATTATCCTTATGGCAGTAAATGTTCCAGTGTTGAATACATTTGAGCTGTATAGTACTCAATCTAGATGACTTCAAACATCTACTTATCTTTGATAAATTCTTGTTATTTTTTTCTACTGATTATCTGTTAAGTTTATAGATTTAATGCTTAGACTACTATTTAGTTTCAGTTATATTAACAATCCAAAAGAAGATACTTGAAATAGCATTTGACATAACAATTTTTGTTTTAGATAATCAGAATCAACTTCCTGGTTATATTTTTATTAGTGAACGGGCAAGCATAAAAATGAATTATCCTTAGCAAATGTAACATGTGAGAGGTCGTTCCCAAGTAATGGAATACTAGAGTTTTAAAAAGTCTTCTTGATCATCTAATGCAAACTTATCATTTCTATTTTAAGAAATGGAAGCACATAAATTTAGATCTCTTGCTTAAAGCAAAAGATAACTGGAGAAATGGAAAACTCTCTGCATTTCATTCATGATCCATTGCTCTTCCTAATATAATATAACATAATATTGTTTGCTCTTTTTTCATGGGTATTGTTTCCCAATAATTCTGTAAGCTCCTTCAGGCATACTGTCTTGAAGGAGCTTTTAATGGAACCACTGTCACAGCAAATCAGAAACCACTTACTGAACTGAATCAATTGAATTGGATATGCTTACATAAATGATAAGATCCCAAATCAAGTACCTAGCAAAAGGAGCATTTGAAGAGAATCATGAGGTCTGTAGATGTGTTCTAGAATATTAGGTTGAAAGAAGAAAAAAGAAACACAGTTACAACTTATCTTATGAATTAAAATATCCTTGGTCTAGAAAAACATTAAAAATTGTAGAAAAATTAAAAAGCCAATGAAAATAGTGACTTATCCATAAACCACACCAATGAGATTTTATTAAAATTCACATCATTGACAGCAATGTTGCATCAAATAGCAGTTATTCCTGAAGTATTCATATATGGTATATTTGTGGGAAAAGCACTTGTTTTAACACTTTAATCAGATCTATTCTTTATGAAGCCAAAAGATAATTGTTTAGTCAAGAGAAACAAACTTGAGAGCACTACAAACTATTTGCATTGGGGGACAAGTGTCCCCTCTGTAAATCAGAAGGTCCACAATCTACAATACTTCAGGTTCTGGTGATTGTACAAATAAGAGGACTTGTTCCTCCAAATTCAAAATGAAGGCTTTCCCAAATAGTAGGGCATTTTAGTGATAGGCAACTAAAAGATCTACAAAAGACTGCTACACAATATTTGCATATATTGAACTGTAAGGAATGAATTTGGAAGGAAATATTGGATTTAGTTCTAAAATCTGAAACCAAAAATTAATATATAGAATTGTTGGGGTTTGGAGCAGTCCTGAAATGGTTGATTTTATGTCATGAGGCCCTGAGGTTGGCTGTGTTTGACAGATCTCACTTATAGTTGAATCCTGCTTATAATTTTATTGTGGACTCATGTCATCTCAGGGTCAGGATATATCACAGGAAGTACAGCACCAAGGTAGGAAACTCAATGCAACAGCAGCCTCTACCAATAAATATTCTGCCTGGAAAACATGTGAGTTCTGTCTCTTATGGGTTTTGCTTTGAATTTACAAAACTTTTCCAGAGGAGTAATGGTATAAGATGAATGTAGATTTCCATAAAAGCCTATTCACTCATAATTTCAGTCAAGTATGCTAGTAATTTTTTGCACAGACTTTATTCCTTTTTTCTTTAGGAAAATAAGTTTTGATTCAAAATGGAAAGCCAAAAATACATTTGCTCCACCAACCCTAGCAATTGGAAGGGGATCATTTCTCCTCCCCTGTCACAATGATAGTGTATAAGTTAGGAGGAAAAGACCAGAAAAAGCCATTTCTAGTGGCAGTAGGAAGGAAATTAAAGACAAATAAGGATTTTGACTAAAAGGGTAAAAGAGTATCCCCCTTGGCTTAATCAGAGACATAAAGAGGAGTAGAGTATCTCCAGTAGCATTGAAGAAGAAGAAAGCATTCTTCAGTGCAGAATTGGTTGGGTTTTCTTTCTCCCTGGCCCATAAAATGTTCCTGGTCAGGGTGAGCATGGTGGCTCATACCTGTAGTCCCAGCTACTTGGGAGGCTGAGGCAAGAGGATCACTGGAGCTCAGGAGTTCTTGGCTGTAGTGAACTGTGATCACAACTGCACTCCAGCCTGGATGACAGAGCAAAACTCTAAATCCAAAAAAAAAAAAAGTTCCTGGTCCAAGAAGCTACATACATATATATATATATATATATATATACACACACACACACACACACACACACACATACACACACACACACACATATATATACACACACACATATGCACACACACACACACACACAAATATAATTGAAATAGTTTAAATTGCAAACAACCTAAATTTGTTTGTAAACTAGCTAAGAGAGTAACACCTCTGTATTTGGCTTTATCACTTTACAGATACAATTTTATAGATTAAGCCTTCAAGACTTTGAGTAGCTGGCAGGTGGACATCATTCATTCATTCATTCATTCATTCATTCATTCATTCAATAAATATGCACTGAACATCTCCTATGGATAGGTACTATTGTAGGTTTTGGACTTAGAGGGGTAAGCAAAACAGACACTGTCTGCCCTTTTGCAGCTTCTGTTGTAATGGAAGAGACAGATTATGAAAAATTTACAAAGGTGGAGAGCAAATGCTATGAAGGAAAACTGAGAGCTCAAGCACAAAGGGAGCAACCCTTATTTTATTAAAGACTTCTTTTTTCATATGAATACATTTTGCAGGAATAAAGAATTCATAGCCACTCATGCTTTCATGGATTTGTATCCACATTAATACTCTGTTACTGGAGTAACTTTCTACTCTACTAAGTAGATGGTTCTTCAGATATTTAAACATTTCAAGCACCCTGGCTAATTTACTTACATACAGCATCACTAATTTAATGTTACCTTCCTTTTTCCTTGATGAGAAAGATGTCTAGGAAATATGCCCATAGTTTCTTTCTTGAACATGTTTCTCAACTGCTCTTTGCCTTTACATAGATCACCAGGCCCTGCTCAGAATCTGCCCTCTGGGTGTGTCTTCCACCAGCTTTTCTTTCATCCTGTGGCAGATGTTATACTTTCTCTCTGTATCTGAATAGTCTGAAAAATTGTTCCACATTGTAAATGTAAATTATCTTTATTTTTTTTCAGCAATTGTGCTTTCTTTCAATACATTTTTAAATTTTCTTTCTAAGCTTTGTATGTGTATATTTAAAACTAAAAGCCCTTTTCATAACTCATTTCATTAAAACAGAACCTTGCTCTATTTTGGTTTACTCCAGTACCCCACTTGACTGGTGGAAACTCTACGAGAGATATAAATAGTTCCTAAGGAAAAAGGAATTTCTCAACTTGGAACAGCAAAAAATATTTCACTTTCCTCTAGGGAAACTATAGAAAGAATCAATGGTTCTATATATATAATATATGGTTTTATATATATATATACACATACACACATATATATATAGAGAGGGAAGTACATACATAGATACATATGATTTTTACATGGAATGCATAAAAATGGACACCACTGTTTATCAATGCTCTGCTTTCCACTTATTTATTAGAGACAATCAGCTGTTACGAGAAATTAATAGCTACTCAACATGTATTTATTAAATATAAAAGCTTACATACAAATGTCTTGCAAAATAGGAAAACTCATGAAATTCTCAGAAATCAATAAAAGAAAATAAAACCATAAGTATTTGATGAGGATTATTGGTTCAAAGAAAGGAAATCAGTATAAGCCAAGGTAAACCCAAAGCTCATTTCAAATAAATGATCAACTAACTTTGGTGACAGATTAGATTTAAGAGATCAAAACAGGAAGAGACAGAGATAACTCCAGAGTTCGCTAGACAAGAAGATGATATGAATGTGTAGTTAAGGGCAGAGAGTCACTGGGGCAGCTGAGTGTGGAGTTTATAAAGGGAACAGAAATTTGCTTGGCTTGGTCCATGTTGAGACTGAAGTATTGGTTGCCCATCCGGAGGGATTTCCTGACTCAGAGGAAGTGATACCCATGGAATCCTATATTGCAGAAGACCTAACACTGCCAAACTGAAATCTTCTGTTTGGATTCACAATCAGCTCAACTATTCCGTGGCTGTCAGTGAGACCAGCACCAAAAGTTAAACCTGCGGGCCACAACACATATCCAGTCTCAGATTAGTCTCAGCACATTGCTTCTTCTTCAGTTTGAAAAACACATAGAAAATCAGTTCCCGTTTCCAAAGTGAAAATTCACAACATTTATCATTCAAGCAGTATAATGTTTTTGCTTCTCTAAAATAAATCTTCAGGATGCATTTGTAAATATATAATTTCAAACAAATTATTATTTAAGGGAATGTTTAAAATATTTCTTTTGAACTTTCAGTTTGAACGGCTGAACCTTGCACTTCAGAGAACATTGGCAAAGCACAAAATAAAAGAAAGCAGGTAAGTCAAACCACTTTAGTTGTGTGAACCTCTTGTTTCAATGACTAATACTGCTGCTAATGGTCAGCACTTACTGAATATGTTAACCCTTATTGAATCATTGTGATATGTCGGAAACTGGACTTAGTGCTTTCGCTGATACTAATTTGAAATTAAGTGCATCTATTTTTCACATTTGATAAATGATTAAACTGAGGTTTACATGAAGTGTTTAGAATTTTATAGCTGGTTAAGAAAAAGACAGCTGGGGTTCAAGCCCGGGTTTTTCAGAGCCCGTTATTTTAAGCATGTGGTTATATACTGCTGCTTTAACAAGCTCCTGCAAGGCTGATTCTTTCATACTAATCAGTAACTTCTAAAATATTTAACAACAGGTAAGTCATGGATCCCAAACAGTCTTCTTGCTTGAAGGATGCTGCCAAAGTTTTGAGCAGGGTCCCAGCAGGTACCCCATCCCCAACACACACCTCAACAACATGTTAACACTTTAGTATCGGCATCAGGAGGAGGTAGAAGGATCAAGGGCTTAAGAGGAAGGAGACTCAGGGTTCTGGGGGTAGCAGCTATTTATTAATCCTCAGGGAAGTGTTTCTGTATTCTCCTAACTAGTTTGGTTGCACTGCAGAACATCAGTTTTGTTTATACTTTTCTTCTAGTATTCTTTTAAAGGGTTTTTGAAGATGTTTAATATAAAGTTACTTTTTTTTTTTTTAGAAACAGGGTCTCACTCTGTTATCCAGGCTGAATGCAGTGGTGTGATCATAGCTCACTGCTGCCCAGAAATCCTGGGCTCAAGTCGTCCTTCTACCTCAGCCTCCCAAAAAGCTGAGATTACGGGCATGGGCCTAAAGTTACTCTTTTAAATTTTATTTTTATTTTTTTGAGACAGGGTCTTGCTCTGTCACCCAGGCTGGAGGGCAGTGGTGCGATCTTGGCTCACTACAACCTCTGCCTCCCTGGCTCAAGCCATTTTCCCACATCAACATCTAGAGTAGCTGGGACTACAGGCATATGCCACCATGCCCAGCCAATTTTTTTTTTTTTTTTTTTTTTCTTGTAGAGACGAGATTTCACCATGTTGCTCAGACTGGTCTCAAACTCATGAGCTCAAGCATTCACCCACGTTGGCCTCCAAAACCGCTAGGATTACAGGCATGTGCTTCTGCACCTCATCACTAAAGTTACATTTTTAAAATCTGATTTATTGAGTGAATCAAATACAATTTAGCACATTTACTGCTGACAGAAAATGTAATAGGGGCCAGGCACAGTGGCTCACACCTGTAATCCCAGCCCTTTGGGAGGTCAAGGTGGATGGATCACCTGCGGTCAGGAGTTCGAGACCAGACTGGCCAACGTGGTAAAACCCCGTCTCTACTAAAAACACAAAAATTAGCCAGGCGTGGTGGCAGATGCCTGTAATCCCAGCTATTTGGGAGACTGAGACAGGAGAATCGCCGGAACCCAGGAGACGGAGGTTGCGGTGAGCCGAGATTGCGTCACTGCACTCCAGCCTGGGCGATGAAGTGAGACTCCGTCTCAAAAAAACAAACAAACAACAACAAAAAGTAATAGGCCCTGTTTTTGATTCCCTGAAATTTCAAGGATGATTTAGTTTATAAATAATTGAATAAATACTGGTGTTCAAATTTGCAGAACTGAACATTGAAGTTTTACAAAACAGTACTATTGTCAGGAATGTTTTAACAATTCATTCATCTGTCTCCTACTCATGAGTGATCATCTGCTCTGTGGATCATATGTGCTTGATTCTCCTTGCTGACTAGCTGGTCCCAGACTGCAGGCAGCAGGACCAAGCCAAGAAGGGGTCATGGACAGGTCCAGAAGGAGAGAGTGTGAATCTATGTGTCTGACAGAAGCTTTGTTTACACGAGTAATATGAAAAGCATTCCAGAATGCCTCTGACCTTAATTCCCAGTCAAGCTGATAAGATAGCCTCAAGTCTCTCACTGTGCTACTGTGTCTGTCTGCTTAAGTCCTTGGCAGCCAGTTTACTCAAAATTTATTCTCAGGGCTTTGTGTTCTGAATTGTTCTTACAGCTTCTTGCAATACTCAGTTGTGATGTGTTTCCAGCAGTATATCTCTTAAAATAATCTCAAAACTTAAGCAAACAATAATTATTTTTTGAAATTTTGAAATTTTTGTTTACCACTTCTCTGATTTCCTTAAAAAAAAAAAAAAGAAATCTGATTATACTTTTAAAGTGTCTTGATGAGAACTATTCAGTTGTTGAAAGAAGATTTTTGCTCATAAGCCTGCCTGCTGATATGTTAAGTGGCTCGTCTGTGCTTTTTTTAGTTTTGGGTATCCTCTTGTTTATGCTTTTTTACTTCACTTTCTTGTTGGTAAGTCACTGCCGTTTTTCTTGCTGTCAGTTTGCCAGCTGCTGAACACCCCTTAACTCTTTTTTGTGCTGCTTATTCTCTTCTATGAATTGACAGACAATAAGTCCAATATATCGACCAATAAACTGCCCTTGAATGAAGTGCGAGAGCTGCCACCCCCCCCCGTTTTTTTTTTTTCCAGCAAATGAGTTTTAGTACAGCCATCATGTCCCTCAGGATTGGTTGCCAAGAGAGTTCTTGCTTAGTTTCTTTTTCTGGGTTCTTTTGATCACATCATTATATGTATGAACTCATACTGGTGTGTGCGTGTGTGTGTGTGTGATTTGTATGAGGCACACACGTGCTTGCTGGTGCATGTGCAATTCTTATACCCACTTGTATTTTTTGAAGGTGAGGGTAGGAATCATAGTTTGAATTGCACAATGTGCTGTTTGAACTAACTAAGTTTCGCTCACAAATTTTATCATAATCACTCATCACTATCAGAAATCATCACAAACAATTAGGCAAACATGAATCAACAAGTTGTGCAGTTAAAACTGCAAAAAACTCTTATGAATAAAAAAGTATGCTATTATAGTCTCACTTTCTATGCTGTACAACAAGTGCAATAATTGAAGAATAGGTTTCTTTCATTACTAATTTTTTACACAAAATCAAGGATAAAAGTTTAATATAATGATATCTGAGAGATAAATAGAGCCTTAAACTAAGAAGCAAAAGATTCTATATATTTGCTTTAGGAAAATATATAATGTTACTTAAAAGTGAATTATATCTGTATGTAGGTTTTTCTTGGTTATCAGAATTACCATCCTCTTCTTGGCCACTTCACATTTGAGGTTGCTAGCCAGGGAAGGTTCTCTTTAGTATAGAGGCTCCTTGACTTACAGTGGAATTACATCCAGATAAACCCATCATAACTTGAAAACGCCCTAAGTCGAAAATGCATTTAACATGCTTAACCTACTGAATAGCTTAGCCTTGCCTACCTTACACGTGCTCAGCAACTTAAAGTAGCATACAGTTGAGCAAAATCATCTGATAACACAGTGCACTGTAGAGTACCGGTTGTTTACCCTCAAAATTTCATGGCCACATGAGAGCTGGGTTCACTGCCACTGTCCAGCATCACACGAGAGCATTGTATTCCATACCTGTAGCAT
Source organism: Rhinopithecus roxellana (assembly GCF_007565055.1). Lineage (NCBI taxonomy): Eukaryota > Metazoa > Chordata > Mammalia > Primates > Cercopithecidae > Rhinopithecus > Rhinopithecus roxellana. Next base: position 61,498,487 of record NC_044550.1, read on the forward strand.
GGGAGAAAATCAAAATTCAAACTTTGAAGTACAGTTTCCACTGAATACTTACAGCTTTTGCACCTATATAAAGGTAAAAAAAAAAAAAAAAAAAAAAAAGCTAAGTCTGAGACTGTCTGTATTAGTGTATGTAAAGTTCACTTAAAACATAAATATTCCTTATGATGAAGAATAACAAAACATTCTATCATGTATATTTTGGGGTTTTCCAACATTGTTCTGGATGGTACACGTCGTTGCTGCTTTCCTGTAAAATTGATAGTCAAGATTTGCTTCTATAGACAAGGGAATTTAAACTATTTTTTTTCTCTCTTTTTTTTTTTTTGGAGACAGTCTCTCTGTGTTGCCCAGGCTGGAGTGCAGTGGCTGGCTGATCTCGGCTCACTGCTACCTCTCCCTCCTGGGTCCCAGTTCAAGCAATTCTCCTGCCTCAGCCTCCCGAGTAACTGGGATTACAGGCACACGCCACCATGCCCAGCTAATTTTTGTATTTTTAGCAGAGACGGGTTTCACCATGTTGGCCAGGCTGGTCTTGAACTCCTGACCTTGTGATCCACCCAACTTGGCCTCCCAAAGTGCTGGGATTACAGGCATGAGCCACCGTGCCCGGCCTAATTTAAACTATTTTCTATCATTATTTCTGTATATTATAATCTGAACTTTTAGCATGTATTTATCAGTTTGTAACTTAAAATATTGAAATATTTCCAGGAAATCTTTGGAAAGAGAAGACTTTGAAAAAATAATTGCAGAGCAAGCAGTTGCAGCAGGTAATAGAATTGTTTATGTAATTAGAAAGTATGCCGTATACCTGTAGAACTCACATTTTCTCTAGAAATATTCATATTTATTTGTTGGTGACTCCCAGTATGAAGTGTTCAATATTATGTATTCTGTTAATGTAAAGAGTAACAATTTTTGATACTATATGTTTTTGTTGGACCTAAAACATTTTCTCTGTTTATGTTTACTTGCTGAAGAGTAGATAAGGCTAGATGGGAAGCTGACTCACAGACATTCACAGGCTTTGATCTTGAATCTGACTAAGTGTTCTTCATTTATGCATGAAAAATTCTACTCAACAAAGTAAAATAAAGAATGCTTTTAAAGGTTAGGAGCAGTCATGGGAAAAAAGTTAACAGTGTTCTCACATTCATCATTAGTTTGAGAGAAAAATTAGATGTGTGACTTTGTCTTGCTGTCCTTTCCAAAGTTTCAGTACATGAACCATGAAGTTGCGTCTTTCTAAAAGTATGATATTGATAATAATAATAATGATAATAATAATAATGACTAACTTATATCGAGCCCCTCCTATTCTGAACATAAGCCCCACACTTCACAACAGTGCTATGAAGAGGGCACTATTCTTTTTCCCACATTACAGATAAGAAAAAATGTGGTACTCAGAGTGTAAAGATTAAAGGAGATTATAGAAAGGGAAGATTGTACAGAACACCCTTGACATAACTAACTCCATCTTTAAAAAAGACTCCATTTTGTATTTCCTAGGGCATTTTGCCAACAAAAATAACATGTTTTATTTAATAAACAAATTTTAAATAGTGAAAACTACATACAACCAGATAAAAACACACTTTTTCACTATCAGTTCTCCCCAGAGGACTCTGCAACTATAAAAAATTAAACCTTCAACAACTCAAAACGGTCGTCCTAACTGACACCTTCTTATATTCACTCATGATAAAAACTTGACATCTACCACCAAAGGCTCTGCCACCTCAGAGTCTTTCTTATAAGACCAACAGACAGCCTGACCGAAACCAAGACTCCTTTTGTCTTCTTCACTATACCCACCCTCGTTTGTTAATTCTTTCTCCTATCTCTTTTTCCTTTCTATGTTAAATGTTACTTTGTTACAAAATATTTAACCTATAACATTTCTATTTTCTATATTAATTAAGCATACTATTATGTATCACTTAAAATACTATCTGACTTGTGGAGTGACTTGAGCCTGTGTGCCTGTAGCTCTAAGAAATGAGTAAACAAAAAGTCCCCAAAAAATTGCCGCTTGGCAAGGCGTGGTGGTTGACGCCTGTAATCCCCACAATTTAGGAGGCCGAGGTGGGCAGATCACCTGAGGTCAGGAGTTCGAGACCAATCTGACCAACATGGCAAAAACCCATCTCTACTAAAAATACAAAAATTAGCCAGGCATGGTCGTGTGCACCTGTAGTCCCAGCTACTCTGGAAGCTGAGGCATGAGAATCACCTACACCTGGGAGGTGGAGGTTGCAGTGAGCTGAGATCGCACCACTGCACTCCAGCCTGGGCAACACAGCAAGACTCTGTCTCAAAAAAAAAAAAAAAATTGCCTCCTTAAAAACTTCATGGATCTCATGGCTTTTATGATAAAAAGTAGTATTAATAAAAGCCTAACATTGTAAAAAGACACAGACATACAGAGGCTTATTTCTAACCTCATAGCACTCATGAAAATGCTATAGAAAGTAAATTACATATTCCAAGCAGACGCTCTTTCTACTAACACTAAAAAACAAGAATGCTATTTTACTCAGGAAAAAAAATGCTTTGTAATCATTTCTAGACAAAATTGAGTTTCATGACCAGTGATTTTAAATTAACTTCAGTGTCTGACCCTTTTGCTGCTGGAAACCCTCAGAGAGGAAGACCCTCTTCATGAGGATGGATTGCTTTTGTTTTTAACAGAAAGATTGGAGGAATTTTGCCAAAATGTACTTAATACTGGAATTCAAATTGATCTTTTATAGTTAGGTTTCAGAGAGATAAAAATTTGTGTATTATATTCAAGTGGTCATTCTTTTTTAATGAATTAATTTGCATATTTCTTCAGTTACTAGAATTTTAGAAGCTAACCTAGGTAGATAATTTGGATATAGGGGTTTCATTTTAATCAGCAAATAGCACAAGTTGAAAATAGGAATAATGGCACAGCTTTACCAAGGTGGCGTATTTGATATGGCAGAACATGTATTATGTGATTTCAGGAGTTCCAGTGGAGGTTATCAAAGAATCTCTTGGTGAAGAGCTTTTTAAAATATGTTACGAGGAAGATGAAAACATCCTTGGGGTGGTTGGAGGCACTCTCAAAGATTTTTTAAACAGCTTCAGTACCCTTCTGAAACAGAGCAGCCATTGCCAAGAAGCAGGAAAAAGGGGCAGACTTGAGGACGCCTCCATTCTATGCCTGGATAAGGAGGATGATTTTCTACATGTTTACTACTTCTTCCCTAAGAGAACCACCTCCCTGATTCTTCCTGGCATCATAAAGGCAGCTGCTCACGTATTATATGAAACCGAAGTGGAAGTGTCGTTAATGCCTCCCTGCTTCCATAATGATTGCAGCGAGTTTGTGAATCAGCCCTATTTGTTGTACTCCGTTCACGTGAAAAGCACCAGGCCATCCCTGTCCCCCAGCAAACCCCAGTCCTCGCTGGTGATTCCCACATCGCTCTTCTGCAAGACATTTCCATTCCATTTCATGTTTGACAAAGATATGACAATTCTGCAATTTGGCAATGGCATCAGAAGGCTGATGAACAGGAGAGACTTTCAAGGAAAGCCTAATTTTGAAGAATACTTTGAAATTCTGACTCCAAAAATCAACCAGACGTTCAGCGGGATCATGACTATGTTGAATATGCAGTTTGTTGTACGGGTGAGGAGATGGGACAACTCCGTGAAGAAATCTTCAAGGGTAAGGAAAACGTAATATTATCTGGAATATGAAAGCTATTTCATATTTAAGAGCAAGAAACGAAAGCGTAAAAATATATGCATCACTTCAAATGTTTTGATAAAACATATTGAAAACAATGGCAAAAGAATTGCAAAGCTGTAATAAACTTACACAAAATTCTTTCTGCATTTGTTTGCTTACTCGATTCATTACTCCAAAAATATTTATTGAATGCAGTCTGCCTTTTAATATCTTTATGGAATGTTTTATAATGAAATTTGATAAATGTTTATATAAAAATATGTTTTCAATTATCTAGCTGACTTAGGTTGAATAATAAGAGGTATTGTTTTACAACAAACAAGTCACTTGTTTCTTGTAGGAGGCAACTAAATGGATTTTTAATCAACATTTAATAGACATAAAAAATAATTTATTTGATTAATTGTTTCCAAATGTGGAGGTTAAAATCTGTCATCTCATGGTAGAGAACTTTGGTAATTATTTAGTCTCAGGAAAGAAAGTTTGCTAACTCATAGTTGATAATACAAGCAAAGCTAAGAGAGAGATTTCACACATGTATAACTTTAGCAGAAGCACTATTTTTTCCCCAAAAGGAAAATAGCTTTATTATTATTTTATATCATAAAATAATATATTGAGATGTTTAAAAATGAGTAATATTGAAAGGTGTTTATTGCAGCAAAAAATGAAAAACTAATTATACACATTTTTGATTAAAAGAAAAAAAATGCTATTTTACAACTTCTTTTATCACGAAACAATATATTTTGTGCATCCTCCCATGTCATTAGATATAGGTCTATTTGGCTTCCTTGGAGTCTTACTGGTATCCCATTATATGGTTGTGTTCTACTTTATTTATTTATTCATTTATTTAGACGGAGTCTTGCTCTGTCGCCCAGGCTGGAGTGCAGTGGCGTGTTCTCAGCTCACTGCCACCTCCAACTCCAGGGTTCAAGCAATTGTCCCTGCCTCAGCCTCCTGAGTAGCTGGGATTACAGGCATGTGCCACCACACCCGGCTAATTTTTGTATTTTTTAGTACAGATGGAGTTTCGCCATGTTGGTCAGGCTGGTCTTGAACTCCTGACCTCAGGTGATCCACTCACCTTGGTCTCCCAAGCTCTACTTTATTTAACTAGTACCCTATTGAAGGATATTTGGGTTGCTTTTGGCTTTTAGCTGCAAGAACACACATGCACATCTTTTTCCACGCATCCGCAAGTAAACCTTCTTGTGGTTCAGAATGATCACTTGAAGCCCCCTCTCTCTCACATCCTCCTTGGTACAGTCCTTTCTACTGTATGGTTTACTCTTTTATTTGTATGGTGGAGGGCAGGGTTCCTTATGTTCTGGAGGCAAAGTTGAAATGGGGAAGTAGCCTCTCCTATAAGATTCAGATACCTCATGCTGAAGTCTCTGGAAAAATAATGACTTCCAAAAGGTAGTTCTGGGGAGCTACTCATGACAGAAAAAAAAATTTGGATACAAATCTTAACCTTTGGAGGCTTTTTAACTTCCACACCTGCCTGATAGAGCAAGTACTACGGGAAAAGTGGAGAAGAGAAGAGAAACATGCTAAACGAGAAGGAAACAAAAAAAAAAAAAAAATAGAACAAAGAAAAAAGTAAAAGGGATGGAGGGAAGAAGGAAGAAAGGAAGGAAGAATACATTTTCATAAGTACCATATTATACAAAAAATAGAACTTCAGGTTAACCAAGTGAGACTATTAACAAGAATATCGTGGCAAAAGCCTCAGCACGCTGCTTAGTGAGAAAGCATTGAAGCAACAGCGTTTTGCATTGTTCACTGTAAATCTTGATTTCTGTGTAGAGTATACTCCAATATACTCTTCAAACGTCTGCATGCATTTTAGAACTCATAGCAAATTGGAACTATAAGAAAGCAAACTGTTCCTCTTCAGCAGGTTTAAACACAAAGGGATTATTACTGTATCTACTTCCCCTTCTTTTGTCTCAGAAAGATTTTGGAAACTTGAATAAACCACAGTTGGTTCTCCTTTCCTTCATAGGTTATGGACCTCAAAGGCCAAATGATCTACATTGTTGAATCCAGTGCAATCTTGTTTTTGGGGTCACCCTGTGTGGACAGATTAGAAGATTTTACAGGACGAGGACTCTACCTTTCAGACATCCCAATTCACAATGCACTGAGGGATGTGGTCTTGATAGGGGAGCAAGCCCGAGCTCAAGATGGCCTGAAGAAGAGGCTAGGGAAGCTGAAGGCCACTCTTGAGCAAGCCCACCAAGCCCTGGAGGAGGAGAAGAAAAAGACAGTAGACCTTCTGTGCTCCATATTTCCCTGTGAGGTTGCTCAGCAGCTGTGGCAAGGGCAAGTTGTGCAAGCCAAGAAGTTCAGTAATGTCACCATGCTCTTTTCAGACATCGTTGGGTTCACTGCCATCTGCTCCCAGTGCTCACCGCTGCAGGTCATCACCATGCTCAACGCACTCTACACTCGCTTTGACCAGCAGTGTGGAGAGCTGGATGTCTACAAGGTAGGGGTGGAACAGGGCAATGATCATTTTACCAGCAAACTCACTGGGGTACAAGCACTGTGCCTAGGACCTGAACTATAATGCAACTGAAAGGCCACCTCTGCAGGGTCTTGCAAGCCCAGTCCTGGGAGCAGGTATGGTGCATTCATTATGTGGGTGTTTTCCAGCCAGAAATAACTCTGGATCTGCCCAGAAACAGAGATAACTGTTCTGTGAGAGGACTGCCACACTCTCTTCTTTTTTTTTTTTTTTTTTTTTTTTTGAGACAGAGTCTTGCTCTGTCGCCCAGGCTGGAGTGCAGTGGCTGGATCTCAGCTCACTGCAAGCTCCACCTCCCGGATTTATGCCATTCTCCTGCCTCAGCCTCCCGAGTAGCTGGGACTACAGGCGCCCGCCACCTCGCCCGGCAAGTTTTTTGTATTTTTAGTAGAGACGGGGTTTCACCGTGTTAGCCAGGATAGTCTCGATCTCCTGACCTAGTGATCCGCCCGTCTCGGCCTCCCAAAGTGCTGGAATTACAGGCTTGAGCCACCGCGCCCGGCCTCTCTTCTCAAAGAATGAGCAGAAAATGGAGGGAGGATAAGGGGCTCAAAGAATGGAGGATGGGGTGTAGGACCTGTGAAGAGGAGAAGTTTAATAGTCAGTGAACCTGCCACTTCACTGTGGAAACCAAGTTGAATTATTAAGTGTGAGATAATTCGAAGTATGGCTTTTACAAGGAAACATTATCCTTTGTATCTGTAAGAGTAAAGACACACGAGGATTATAAAAATTGCCTTTAAATAGATTACTTCAGTACAGAGTTAACATGATACTTTTCATAGACAGTTAACAGAAATCAAAATCACCTACTTAAGACATTTTTGCAGCTTGGCCAAGGGCGGAGACATTTGAAAAACAAAGACTTGTCTTCAAATCTTGTTCTCTGCCTTACTCGCTTTGTAAACTAAGTTAAAAAAAACCTTTATCATCACTTCTAAGATAAAATAATGCTCACTAACAGAGTCTATATGTATTAATAACACACATTATGTCCCATAATCTTCATGAACAGGATTGTTATAAAGATTATGTTAGATAATACATGATATTCATCAGGCATACAGGATGAGCCAGGCATCATTGTAGGCATGGGAGATATAGCAGTGACCATCCCTGATACCAACTTTTGCTGAAAGTATTGGTAAATGTCCTACACCCCATCCTCCATTCTTTGAGCACCTTATCCTCCCTCCATTTTCTGCTCATTCTTTGGTAATAGTAACTACTATTAGTAAGAGAGCAAATGAAGAGATTTCAAGTTCTGTCTACTTCTTTAGAATTAAAAGTTTTTACTGATTTAAATTACTTTGCTTTATTTTAGACATTGGCACTAGGAATAAAGCATACTTCTCATTTGTATGGCTTGAATCATCTTCTTAACTTGCCACATAACATTCTGACATTTCAGAGCTGAACCCAACAGGAAATAAATAAATTATTGAGGAAGAAACAAATATTATTCATGATAATACATAAGCTCTTGTCTTGTTTTGTTCTAGATGCTAGAAGTAAAACCTTACTTTAAAAAATTCCTAACAGGAAATTCCAAACAGAGCCATGATTCCTTTGGGGAAAAAGAGGCCCATGTATAATTACAGAAAAAATAATTGGCTTCAGTTAGGTTAAGTTTGATGGCCTCTTGAGGAGTTTACTGTATTTATTTGTAGACATTTTCTATCTTGAGACTGTCTCCTTTCTTAGAATTGTGAGAAGGAAGTCTTTCTTCCTTGCAAACTGCTGTAATTGCTAACAGAAGTAGCCCTCTTCTACTTTTGGTTATTTCTATCAAGGATATAGGGTATAGTTTTTAAATATCCTAACAAGCATTTTGAAACTATGCTCCTCACTGTAAGGTATAAGGACAACAGCCACAGAGTTCCCTGATGAATCTAACTAGAGCCATAGCTAGATACTAAATTACCTTCTATGCCAGTCCTCATCTCTGCTTTTTCTTCACTTCTGGTTTTGCTTGAGATTACTTGGAGACAGCTGAAAATAAATATAGAAAGGTTTCAGATAAACACAATGTATAATCATAGGCCTACCCTATGAGTGCCAATGGCTTCAAAAGAATAGTCAACCTTATTTATTTCGGGACTTGATTATACTATGGCTTTATTTAATTTCATTTTCTCTCTTCTGTCTTTCTGGGGGTTTTGGCCATTTTTCTGTTTCTTTCTGTGTTCATTTACCAATTGTTTCAGCAAATATATACTGGTTATCCAGCATTTGCCAGCATGGGTGGGCAATGGCTACAGAGCTAGAGGGTACAATCCCTGTGAGGAAAGTTCACATATGGAGAAGGATAAGAGGGCAGAATGGACCAACGCCAGATTTCCATATGACGTGACGAAGGGATGCAGTATGTACAAGGGGCTACAAAAGCAGATATGGTAGGCCCCTAACATCAGGTAGGGTGGGGGTAGAACTTCTGATTAGCATATTTATTGAGCACCTGTGATAGCCATCATGATGAGCATTTCTTATGTGCTCACTGCTGAGGAAAAGCTCATGGGTGACATTGACACCTGGTTCATTATTACCGAGCACAGGTAATATGGGAGTGAATAAACTAAACAAACTCAGAGGGCTTACATATGATTAGGGGAAAGAAAGACAGGAGACAAATGAGTAAATTTATAGTCTTTCAGTTAGTATAATTATATGAAAGAAAAATAAAGTAGGTTAAGGGCAAAAAGAAGGGCAATAGGTAAGGGGTGATTGCTGTTTCTTAGAGGGTGGTAGCAATCGGCTTTTCTAATAAGGTGAGGTTTTAGCAGGGACTGAAGGAAAGGAGGGACAACCAAGTGGTTATCTGCAGAGAGATTGCTCCAGGAGAAAGGAATAGCAAGTGGGAGCATGTTTGATATGCTTAAGGGATAATGGAAGGCAGTGACATTGGAACTAAATGAGAAATATGGAGAATAAGAAGATAAAGTCAGAGACTAGGAGAAAGACAGGTCAAGAAGAAATCTGGAGCCATAATAAGGGTGTCAGCATTCACTCTGAGTGGGGAATTTCTGAAGATTTGTGCCTTCTTTCTTTTTTCCTTTCTCACCCTCATCCTTTCACAATTGAGGCTTTGGATCAGAATAGGGTCTTATAGTTACAATAAATATTTGGAGGAGAAGAAAAATGCAGCTCTTAGAATTAGGGGGTTATTTGTGGATTTAAATTAACTATTTGCTTTCTGCAGCCAGTATCACAGACAGATAAAAATTGCCTGTAACATCAACAACAATGATGATGATAATGATAAGGTTAATACTTAGATTTTAGATAATAGCTTGATTTCCAGTGGTCCTTCAAGCACCACCATTGTTTTTACCTACTGGTTCAACATCTTCTTTTCTATAACTGTGATTAGTATCCATTAGACATGTAATTTCTATGAGGACCCTAAGGGTCCTTTAGAAAAACCACTTCTTTTTACTTTTATGACTATTAATATCTTGGTTTTGCATTGCACAATTTTACTACATTCATATGACATTTATTGGGTAGTGACTTGAGGCAAAATACTATTTTATGATGAGGAGGATATAAAACGAGCAAATGATCCCAACATCTTTAAACAATGTATTATAATTCAAAAATATATTGTTTCTACAAAAACTATCTTATATGGTGAAAAAAAAGACATGAAATGATATGATGAGTCAGTGACAAATCTGGGAGTAGAAGCCAACTGTTACTGTGTTCACAGGGCTGTGCTGCCTCTCAGTGCAGTGACTGAATGTAATGGGTCTAAACCTTGTGCATTTCCTGAAAGAGAAAGCCATTTCTGGGAGTATCTGATTAACCTTGATCCTCCAGAAGGCCTGAGCAATGAGATTTATGCTGTATGACTTAATTTCTTCTATATGATATAGCCTGTGATTCTTCCTGAGCATTTATTTATAGTATGGAAAATATATTATGTCTAGGTGGAGACCATTGGCGATGCCTATTGTGTAGCTGGGGGATTACACAAAGAGAGTGATACTCATGCTGTTCAGATAGCGCTGATGGCCCTGAAGATGATGGAGCTCTCTGATGAAGTTATGTCTCCCCATGGAGAACCTATCAAGGTAAGGCAGATGATATATTTTCTAGGAGATGTCACAAGAGCAAATGCATATTAGTTGATTATCAAAACCGTAGTGTATCAGTTGGGGTTTAGTTGAGAGAGAGAGAGAAAGCAAAATCTATAGAGAACACAATCTTCTCTAACTTGCTTACATTGGAAGAAATTTATTATAGGATATAGGCTTACAGAATCATTGAGAGGACAGAAGAACACATCTATAAGTTGGACTTTCAAAAAAATGTCTCCCATAGTATGGGGATTTTCCATTGTCAAAATAAAATAGCTCCTAAAGGCAAACTTCAGAACAACTCCATTTTCAAAAATCTGGAAGCTGATTCCAAAACTATCCCACCAAAGCCACAGTCAGGAAACTGCCATGTTCGGAAAGCTGCTGCCTCTCCAAAACCATATCTACTGTAATAATCAGCAAGATGGCAATCCTGCATCATGACTGTTACAAAGTGAGTGACGGGAAAATGGACTCTCTAGTAAGCATGCTATAGAAAACACGAAGGCTTCCACAATTGTGCTTGAGTTATAGTGGAGATGGTGCCCTGCCAAATCCCATGCAACTATGCATCTGATTTACCATGCCTAACTGCATTTAAAAGCTGCAAGTTAGTTTAGAAAATGTAGTTTTGGTTTTCCAACTCCTGGAGGAGAGGATATTACATTTGAATAGATATTGACTGCTAATCCACCAATATTTTCCAAGGCACATGACATTTCAAAATTTCTAGATGAGCCAGATTCCAGACTAATATCTCACCACACATGAGGAAATAAAGTTAACATGGTAGGCATTGGTTTAATAGATAGAATATAGGCAGATTACCTTTATTTGTCTCACAGTGAATCTGTCCCTTAATTTTTATAGGACAGGCCCCATTTGACTACCTTCAGAAATAAGCCTTTGAGGTATTGTAAAATCTTATCTAGTATGCTATAAAACATATAGAGAAGAAAGAAGAAATTTAAAAACAAAACTATGTATTTAGGGGTTTACCCTTAACTCTCTTTAACCTTAATAGGAGCCATATGTTTAAGCTTTCATAACTATTTTCTAAGTCTATTGTCATCCCATTTATATGTTTCTGTGCAACACACTTTTCTAAATGTAAGGGTATAAAATCACAATCTTTTATTATGCATGGATTCTGTGCATCAAAAATTTGGATAAGGCATACCAGGAATACCTCATCTGTGCTCTACAATCTATGGGACCTCAGCTGGGAATACTGAAATGGGTGAGGGTGCCTGGAAGAGCTGGGATTGCAACGATTGGAGCTGGAAGATTCATTCCAAGACTGCTGCTTCACTTACATGTCAGATTCCTTGGTGGGGATGGCTGAAAGGCTGGGTTCAGCTGGGATTGTTAGTGTTACATGTGGTGCGCTAATATGTATTTCTTATGAGGTGGTTCATTTCCCACTGAACAAGACTGGTGGAAGCTCCGTGACTTAGTCTTGGAAGACACACAGCGACACTTCCGCTGTATTCTATCGGTCAGAGCAATCATAAGTCTGCCCAGAAGAGAGAGGGCTTAAAGCCCATGAATCAATAGAAGGAGTGTAAAATAATTTGCAAGTATGTTTTAGAAGCATCACAATACCTGACTTTTTCAGATTTAGTTTCTATAATTGCATTTTTTTAGAGGAGGACTATATATTTCTTTCTCTTTCTAATCTGTTTGAGGGGGCTTGTAGCATCAAAGTAAATGTTAAAAATATATAGACTATTAACAACATTTTCAGTGATTTTCACACAAATGCATTTTATAATTAAGATGTGTATGTTTGGTGTGGAGGAATTTTATGGCATTTTTGTTATTTGTATAAATGTATTTTTAGATTTTTGCAAGTTGGAAGAATTATTTATAGTTAGTTTCAAAGATAGTTACCTGGGTAATGATAGGCTAGTTTAAAAGACCTATAAAGGGAGTCATTAATCATACCTTTTTATGTGTGCTAACCTGCAGTCCTGGGAAATATCTGACGTCCTTACGAGATACCTGTGAAACATCACAGAGGCAGAGTGGAGAGTATTTTTAGTAGGGAAACTTTAATGTGTATCAGAAAGGAGCATATTGTGACTTAAACATCGTCATTTAATCCTTATAATAACACTTTAAAGAGGAATCTACAATTCACCAGCAGACACGAGCAGTCAAGTCTCCTATGTGTCAGTATTTGGAGTCATGTCCATGTGGCTTCAAAGCCCAGGCTTTTTCTTTTTCTTTTTTTTTTTTTTTTTGAGACGGAGTCTTGCTCTGTCGCCCAGGCTGGAGTACAGTGGCCGGATCTCAGCTCACTGCAAGCTCTGCCTCCCGGGTTTATGCCATTCTCCCGCCTCAGCCTCCCGAGTAGCTGGGACTACAGGCGCCCGCCACCTCGCCCGGCTAGTTTTTTGTATTTTTTAGTAGAGACGGGGTTTCACCGTGTTAGCCAGGATGGTCTCCATCTCCTGACCTCGTGATCCGCCCGTCTCGGCCTCCCAAAGTGCTGGAATTACAGGCTTGAGCCACCGCGCCCGGCCAGCCCAGGCTTTTTCTGCTTTTTGCCCTGCTACCTCTTGGTATAGAATTGAAGTGAAAGAATAGAAAATAGGCCGGGCGCGGTGGCTCAAGCCTGTAATCCCAGCACTTTGGGAGGCCGAGACGGGCGGATCACGAGGTCAGGAGATCGAGACCATCCTGGCTAACACAGTGAAACCCCGTCTCTACTAAAAACACAAAAATTAGCCGGGCGAGGTGGCGGGCGCCTGTAGTCCCAGCTACTCGGGAGGCTGAGGCGGGAGAATGGCGCAAACCCGGGAGGCGGGGTTTGCAGTGAGCTGAGATCCGGCCACTGCACTCCAGTCCGGGCGACAGAGCGAGACTCCGCCTCAAAAAAAAAAAAAAATAGAAAATATTTTCTTTTTTTATTTTTCAAACTCTGTACTTTCCTCTAGCACGTCACATGTGCAAATCATCTATTCACTTATTCCTATTGTTTTCCTCACTAACATCCATCCAGTCAGGCTTAGAAAGCAGCAGGTGGGTTGGTGACAGAGACCAGTGGGCTGAGTGTAACAGTGAAAGTCGGTAGGTGACAAGTGAACATGGAAGCAAACTTCTAGTTCCTCTCCTTTCCTAAGCCTAGAAGCCTATGATGAGAAATGGGCTATGCCACAAGTAGTCCCAAATAAAAGATGTAGGTTCCCATTCAGACTTTTCCCGGGAGTCAGAATTCTGCCTTTGCCTTTCATTATTTGGCACGGAAGTCTGTTACCAGTGAAAAGAGATCTGCTCGGGGCACAATGTGTATCTTAAACACATTGTGTTTTAAATCTTGCTGATTAATTTGAAAAGCTCTCTAAGAAAATGCTGGGGTTGAGAGATTCAAAACTGGAGAAGGGGAAGAAGGCAGCATGGCATGGAAGGACTAGGAGGGACATTTGCCTTGTCTGCATGACTTTGGTTTTTACGAACAGAATATATTTACATTTTAATTATGAAATAAGATAAAAATGCTATGGTAAATTTAACATATAATAAGCTGGAGTAACTATAGGAAGAAAAACTGGTTTAACCAGAAGAATGCTCACAGAAAGCAATAATTCCTCAATCTAAATATGCTAAAGTCGTGGTTGATATTTATGGGCAAAAGAGTCTTTATTCTATCTATCTATCTGTCTATCTCTCTATCTATCACTTGCTATATGTGTAAATTCATATTTTCCTAAAAGAGACAAAGCCAGATATATAACAGACATCTAAGTTTTGCTTTTGTTAATGTAAAACTTTGATGAAGGAAGTTCTTTAAAAATAATCAAACCCTGCATTTTATAGGTGAAAACATGATCAGAGGGAAGTAAAGAGACTTAAGGAAGCCAGACTACCAGTTACTAGTAGAGTTTGTTAGAATACAAAGTTCCTGATTCACAATCTAGTGCTCTTGTTTGAAAATTTTGTAGAATTCATATGACATCTTAAAAGTAAATGAGTCTGGGAAGTTTCCAGCAGATATCTGAAATTACTTATTAAAACTAGACAGAACTGAATTCTTCTGATATCTAAATTATATCTAAGTTACTGAGTTCTTGGTCTTCATTCAAAATGCATGTATCTAATACAACTTTTTAAAATGTTTGAGTAAACATAGAGTTTGAAAATAATGAACATGGTATTATCATTGTCATTTAAAATATCCCCACTTTAGCTTGCTTTGTAGTAGCAGTACTTTCAGTATTTGTGAATTCTTTAAGATCATCAAGTAATCAGACCTTTGAAGATTCCATTGTTAAATATCCTGCTTTGGCTAGGCAAGGTGAATTATATTTGTAATCTTAACACTTTGGGAGGTTGAGGCAGGAAGATCACTTGAGCCCAAGAGTTTGAGAATCAACTGGGCAACACAGCAAGACCCTGTCTCTACAAACAATTTAAAACTTAACCAGGTGTGGTGATGCATGCCTGTAGTTCCAGCTATTCAGGAGGCTGAGATGGGAGGATCATTTGAGCCCAGGGTTTTGAGGTTACAGTGAACTGATGGTGCCACTGCACCACAGCCTGAGTGACAGAGCAAGACTGTATCTCTGAAAAATAAATAAAATAAAACATTCTGTCTCAGTGGTTTTCCAAATCATTGGAGACTTCCAGGATTCCTAAAATTTTGCCACAACGTATCCCAGACTGCCCCTTATATCTAGGAATGGCACAAATCTGATCTTTCATCAGTCTGGACTTTTAGTTTCATGTATATAGACATCGTCATCAGACTCAAGTAACTTCCACTTTCTGCTTCCTCTGTCATTTTCTGCTTAAATATTACAATTTCATTTCTTCAGTTGTAAGTCATTAGAGCAGTGGGATAGTGTTTGGTACAAAGCTATTTTAAGGTAAAATGTCTAAAAAATATATTTAATATCCTTAGAGCTAGCTTCATTTGCCCTTCTTTGTCAGTGTTTGGGAAAACAACTCCAGGAGTCCAGAAATTATATCTGTCTCACTTGATGGAGAGGTGGCAGGTTCACATAAACAGCTCATATCCCCCTTGCTATGTTGCTGTGGTAACTGTGATCCCTGTGCATGGAAACTTGTTTCAGAGGTTGAAGACAGACACAATTGAGATGGTTTGTGTAATAAATTTAAATGGAAAAGAGTTAAGAAATGTGACTATTGATTCTGCACTAGTCACTTTTAATTGCATATGAGGAGTAGAGGGAAGTTGGTTGGAGGTTTTGAGGAAAGGGGTGGTGTGCTGAGGGTGAATGGTAAAATAATTTAGACAGGGTATCCAAACGACACTGACAAGTAGGAAGTGTTTTACCAGTGACTGGGAACATCACGTTATTTTTTGCTTTCAGATGCGAATTGGACTGCATTCTGGATCAGTTTTTGCTGGCGTTGTTGGAGTCAAAATGCCCCGTTACTGTCTTTTTGGAAACAATGTCACTCTGGCTAACAAATTTGAGTCCTGCAGTGTACCACGAAAAATCAATGTCAGCCCAACAACTTACAGGTAGTAATTTTGTTAAACACCTAAAATGTCTTGTTTTTGTTTATATACAATTGTCATTTTCCCCATTGATTTGATTCATTGTTCATAACTTTTTTCTTCCTTAATCATAAAGAAAAAAGAAACGTGATAACTTTTATCATCCTCACTTTAACTTTTTTACACTGCTTATTAGCCTAAGAATGACTCTCCTGAGGTGTTTGTGGCCCAGCCATAAATCCAGGACAGATATTACCTATTCTTCCATCATTCTTCTTTTAGAAGCGTATATTAACACTCTCAGTACGTTGATAGGTGTTCTGACATCAGCTAGTACACTGCAGTGAAGTTCTGGCAGTAACCACCCAGACTGAGCACAGTCATAACCACAAGTTAAAGGGCACAGAACCCAACAAGCCTGCCCTTAATTCAGATGCTAGCCACCCTTCGCGACCTAAGTGTGCATTTAGACTGACTGAGCTACAATTTTGGCGGTTCCCATGAACCTCTCAAGTTAGATGATTAGCTAAAATGACTCAAAAATACTTAGGGAATTGCTATACTTACTATTACAGTTTTATTTTGGAGGATACAAATCAGAGCCAACCAAATGAGGAAACAGATTGGGTAAGGTTTGGGAGGGTCCCAGATGCAGAGCTTCCATAGAATCAGAACTTATCTCCCTCCGACCACATCAATGGGTTTACAAACCAGGAAGTTCTACCACACTGAGCTTTGAGTTTGATGTATGGAGTCATTGTTTTCATTATGTAAGCATGATTGGTTGAATCACTGCCGTGTGACTGAACTCAGACACCACCCCCACTCTCCTCCCCAGAGGTTAGGCTAGCACAAAACCCCAACCTTCTATCCACAAGACTGATTTTTCTGGGGTCCTGCCCCCATTCTGAGTCACCTCATTAATATAAACTCAAATGTGATCCAAGGGCCTCATGGAAAACAGATACTCCTATAACTCAAAAAATTCCAAGAGTTTTAGAAGCTCCCTTCCTGCAATCAAGGACAAAAGCCAGTCAAATGCCCTATCATACAGGGAAGAATTTACCAGAGGAAAACTAGCTGGTCATCAAGGATTTTTCAAAGATCGCAATTTTATGCACTGGCAGCAAGTGTTAACACAGTCAGAGGAGCCATGTGTCATCTAGCATCAGAAGAACCTCTATTTTCACTGTCTCCTTGACAATATGTAGTGTACAGCCTGCGTCAATAAAATCTGCCATTTTGGTATCACTTATCCCTTTAACCAGAAATTAAACCAATCTGTGGTAAGTAGAAATATATCTATCATGTACATTTTGTCTCACTATATTGGAAACTCTTAAGTAACAAAGAAGTTTTTCAGATCTATACAGTAGCTAAATTACACCAAGCAAGTTAACTTTCCTATTCTCAGAGGTAGCTCTTTAATAGTGTCTTCTCCCTTCTTGTGCATTTATTTATTCAGTTAGCTTTTGAGACCAAGTCTTGCTCTGTGGCCCAGTTTGGAGTACAATGGCACAGTCTTGCCTCACTGCAACCTCTGCTTCCCAGTTTCAAGTGATTCTCCTGCCTCATCCTCCCAAGTAACTGTGATTATAGGCGCCCACCTCCATGTCTGGCTAATTTTTGTATTTTTAGTAGATACTGGGTTTTGCTGTGCTGGCCAGGCTAGTCTCGAACTCCTGACCTCAAGTGATATGCCCGCCTTGGCCTCCCAAAGTGCTGGGATTACAGGAGTGAATCACTGCATCTGGCCTTCTCCCTTCTTAAAGCACCAGCATCCTTTCCTTTCCAGCCCAGACTCTCAGTTGATAATCTTGCCTCATATTTCACCACCAGAATAGAAGTCAGATAGGAACTTTGCCATCTTCATGCTGTAGGTTCTCTCAGCAGAGCTACCCCAGTACCCATTTCTTCCTTCTTTGTTCCCTTAACATGGGGCCAGCTCCCCTCCTGCCCCTGGTTGATACAGCTTTGCTGTGAGTGCTATTTCCTCTCACCTTCTCATTAACTTTTCTGCGGAAATTAACTCTTTCTCTCTATGATCAATTTCTCTCTGATGAAATGATTATTCCCAACAGAATACAACCATATCTATTAAAACTCTTGAAAAATAAAAACTTCCTTGTTTCCAAGTCCAGCTTCTGCTACAATTTTAAATTTCTGCTCTGTTTTATAGCAAAACTGAAAGAAGTTGTCTATACTCACTATCTGTATTTTTCCACCTCTTATTTTCTCTTCAACTCACTCCAATCAGTGTTGACTCCACTCAAACGGTTCTTATCAAGGTCATCAGTGTGCCCTGCTAAAATCATTGTCAGTTGGCCAGGTGCGGTGGCTCATGCCTGTAATCCCAGCACTTTGGGAGGCCGAGGGGGATGGATCACGAGGTCGGGAGATCAAGACCATCCTGGCCAACACGGTGAAACCCCATCTCTACTAAAAATACAAAAAGTTAGCCGGGCGTGGTGGCAGGCCCCTGTAGTCCCAGTTACTCAGGAGGCTGAGGCAGGAGAATGGCGGGAACCCGGGAGGAGGAGCTTGCAGTGAGGAGAGATTGTGCCACTGCACTCCAGCCTGGGCCACAGAGCAAGACTCCGTCTCAAAAAACTCTGTCAGTTTTCTCTCCTTATCATCTCAGAAGCATTTGAATAGGCTAAGAACTGCCTCATTTAAACATGTTCTTCTTCAAATTTTTGGCACCGCACTCACCTAGTTTTCTCACTACCCCATGTCTACTACACCTCAGTGACTCCTGTTGGAACTCCTTCCCTACCAAACCTTTATTGTAGTGCCCAGAGCCTCTGTTCCTGTTCTCTTCTGTGTCTCAACTTTTATGACTCTAACCATTTTTAAAAAAATCTTTAGCCCATCCTATGATTCTCCGCGGAGCTACAGACATATATATCCTATTACATATTTCCACTTGGATGACTAATTGACATATTAAAATGAACTGGACCGAATTAGAATGAGTGATTTCCCACACAGACTGATGAAATCCACTTCCTTCCCACCCAGGCAAACTTACCAATCACCTTAAAATGGTATCACCAACCACCTAGTTACTCAGACCATCGACCTTACAGTGATCATTTCTTCTCCTCTCTTTAAAGAGACACTCCTTAACTATCATAACTATAGCAACAACCTTCTCCTCACATACACTCTCATTATCCTATTTCATCTTCTCAGTTCACACCTGTATCTGAAATTGTCTTATGCAGTATTTATTTATGTGTTGAGTATCTGCCTCCCTTTGCAGAATGTTAGCTTCCTGTTGTACACATTCTAGATCCCCAGCTCCTAGATAAGCGCCTGGAACACAGAAGGAAAGCAAGAAGTATGTACTGGTTGACTGTTGACTCCTGGATATGAAAACAACTCAGTATAACCTGAGAATTGGAAAAATCCCTGGGTTTCATTGTAATGGTAATTGGCCTATGGTCCTACTGGGTATAATAGGTAGGGATAAGATTCCATACCCTGAGATAATATGATTCTACTCTCTCTGTAAGCGTTAAGAGGAATCATTCTATTAAGTAGGAGTCAGTTACCTGTCCTTTCACTGATATCTGTGTTTCTCTTTCAATGTGCAATGATGTGTTATGTGTGTATGTGCATGCTGAGAAATCCTACCTTACAACAAAACTTCTACACATAAAAAACATATTTTCCTTTTTCTTCTATATTGTTTTTAACAGTATAAAGCTAAACTCTTTAAAAATCTGGCATTTTGTATCTCAAAGTCTGGTGGTCTTGAGTCATGTTAGGAGGCACTGATGTTAACTACTCATTTTTCTTCAAAATATAATTCAGGATTTCATGTATTTCAGCAGAGGACCACAACATGTTGACATATACTTTTGGCAACAGGACAATGCTCATGACTTAAATCTTAGATTCACTATATTGGCAATGTTACTAGAAATGCACGTACAGGTTTGTATAGCATAGATGGTGTTATCTTTTAAATAAATTTTTTATTACTGTAGTAACACATGCCCATTTCAGAAAATTTACAAAATTAGTAAATTATAAAGTAAATAATAGGAATAAGTCATAATCTCACTACCCAGAGATAGTAACTATTAACATTTCTCTTTCTTTGTTTCAGTTATGTTTATATGCACATACATGGATGACATTGAAATTTTAATTTAATTTATATTGAACTTCAGCTCATTTGCTGAAGTCATTTCTACTTTTTATAGACAAATATGATATATCTTTTTTCCTTTTGTATTGATTTCAATACTAATTTACTTTCCTTTTATTCTCATATATGAGGTATTTATGTCTTGCCTAAGGGAAAGCAGTAGTTAATACTGTCTTATTTAGGCAAAATATAAATACTTAATGTGAAATACTTTTAACAGCTTTTTAAATTTCTTTCTTTGAGAGATACTTCACTTTTCTTCCATGTACTAGGAAAACTTAAAATAATATAAACAATTTAAATTTCAGTTAAACATCCAATGCTTTGGGAAATTTAGTCAACAGTAGCGGCATGATTTTAGTTTTACTCAAAGTACAGTACAAGAAGCAGATGCTAAAGAAGGTGTACAGATACAAAACACAGTTTTCTTTGGAGAGCTTTATTGATGATACATTAAATTCTGGAATGATATTTCTTTAATAATACAATAATCTGTTTAATATTGAATGTAGCTTCCATGATATATTTCTGAAATACAGGTAAATTTAGGACACAGAATACATACCTATACCCAAAAAAACCCCGTATCTTCAAATTTCCACTTCCAAATTCTAACCAGTGATTCAGAATGTAGCAGGGTAGTGACAATTATACATTACTGTCTTTTAAACATTGTCAGGAGTTTTACTTTAATTTTAGGCGATAATATTCTGCATTTTGTTTGCTTTTTTGAAGTAAGGAAAACTATTACAGACTAATAGAGACTACATCAGATCAGTGGGTCAGTGCATCCATGTCTACTACATTAGATCCAGGTCAGTGGGTCAATGTTAGAGGTTTATGTGGTGATCCAGGGATCATTAGAAACAAAAATGGCAAGTGGGGAGGATGCAGGGATGCTGTCCAGTGTGTGGAGTAAACAGGCCTAGGATCTCTTATTTGTAGGACAAGTCTGAGCACATTGTGCCAGAGAAGCAAGAATTGAATTCTGTAAGAAGAAAGAACGAAGTGAATAAAGGAATATAGGAAAGATAACAGAGAATTGGAGCATTGATGCAGTAATTTGGGGAAAATCCTGTCTGGTGAAAAAGGTCCACCCTATGAAGACATTTGGGCTGTTGCTGCCTTTTTTGGGTGTTGCTGTCCTCAAACTTTCATCTAAATGGTTTGTTTTTCTAAATGGTTGTTCTTGTCTATTCTGATTTTTAAAAAGGCAATATAATGAATATTTCTAACTCCATAACATTCTAATTATGTTTGTCTGCTAAGTGTCTTTAAAAAGCATAGAAGTTGTATTCAGAAGACATGCCTTAGAGTCCCACACACAGCACTTACCAGACGTGCGATCCAGAGCAAGGCCTTTAATAAATTCAAACGATGCACTTTAAAGCCACTTGTAAAGGCTGAATATTTTTATATAATACATATAAATATGATATTATAATTGTCATTACCATATTTAGTAGGGAATGTTGGGTTGCTGTAGATAGAAAAAACAGTAGATTTTTATCAATCACCTATAGTTTTATACATTTTTATTAGACTCATAGTTCTATACATTTTTATATTTAATTTTTAAACATAGAAAAAAGCAAAGAAGATGACACTCATGTAGCCAATACTAATATTTAAGCATCAACATATTGCTATATTTATTTCAGGTTTCTGTTTTATAAAAACAATAGAATGTAAATAGATATTAATATAATGAAATATAAATATCAACTATTACATGGTCCCTGTCACACGCTCTGACACAGTGGATCCTATGTGCTTTATAGCTTGTAGGAGCTGAGAATATGTACTCTGTGCAGACAGTCTCCCAAATACAGACGCATGTTCAGTAGCTTCTCCACAATTCATTAATAAGATGTCACTTCTGCTTTCCAGGAAGGAAAATGAGTAGAGAGAGGCAGGAATATCACTTTCATTTAGGTCCTGTCAGGTAGAAAAATAAAGCCAGAGGAAAACAGATTCCCAATCAACATGTCCATATCCTTTTATGACTTGCCTTGAATCCACTCAGTATTATGTTTCTGAGATAGTTTCCTTGATAAAATGTATACCTAGTCATAAATCTAGATCATTCATTTTAACTATTGCTAATGGAGTGGTTTGCTGGTAAACTAGCTTTACAGGATGAGGTAGAGAATCCATGATTCTAGCATTTGCCAATCTCCTTGGTGTTACTATGTCCACTCTGGCAGGTTTCAGGCTATGGATAGCTTAACTGTCTTACAAAGTTCCTGAATGTTTAACAACTGGTTCTCACAAGCCAGTATGAACCAGATCTAGCATGTTACTATATGTGCATGTGATATAATATGTATTCTAGAGTATGAATGAGCCAGACCCTATCTTCTACCCATGTTTAGTTAGAGTGTATCCAATTTTTCATTATTACAAAAAGTGATTCAATAGATATCTTAATATGTACGTCTTTAGATAATATAACTAAAAATGGTATTCCTAGACCATAGACTATACCCAGTTTCAACCTTACTAAGCATTAATTAGCTGTTCAGACTGATTTTACCAATCTACACTCCACCAACAGTGTAGGAAGGGTGCTATTCCCCAAGGCCTGATATTGTCAGACTTACTGTTACCAATATGATAGGTGTGGCATGATTTCTAATTGATGCTTAGTCAGTTTTTAAAAATTAATTTATTTAATTTTCACAACTGTGCTAAGGAATATGTACTATTATTATCCCCATTTTAAAGCCTGGACAATGGACATCTTTGCTGCTAGAGCTATCAGACTTTGAAGCTTATACTTTTAATACTGCGTAATTCTGTAACTTTTCATTATATATTTTCAGATAATAGTCACTCAAAAATATTTATACATTCATGACTAAGACATCATTTTCATTAGTTTTATTGTTTAGCAGATTACATATTTATTGATGTACTGATGAAAATTAAACTGTCTTTCTTGAGACAGATTTCTATTCAGTTGGTTTCTTCAGTACATAGATGTTGTCACAGTGCCAAAATCTAATTCAGCATCATCATTCTATTTAATTTAGACATGGCATTACCGACTGGTGAGTAGAAGACCATGGTCTGTTTGGGTAAATATAATAAATGCTTTTCTGTAGAAGTTGGTTGAGAGCCCACAACTATGCAACATTTTTTCATCCATGCTCTGAATATTAGGTTAGAGAGAAGTCTTACTAAGTTCTCATTTGACGGAAAGCTAGGGAAGCAAATGGGACGAGGTACCAATAGCTTAATCAGTAAGATTAGAATTTAAAATGGGTTTAGCATAATGAACAAGTAGTAAAGTAGCAAACAATATAATTTGGTAAACAGACGAATTTCAGGAGAAAAAATATTGCTAAAAATCATTAGTAAGTAGAGTGGCGATATGTACAATTAAATCTCACTTGAGTCCTGCTAATCTACAATTCATAAAAATTCTATTGAAAGATTCAAAAGTTGCTGTCACATCGTTTTTGTCATTGTAATTTCGATTCACAATTTCTTGCCCATGATTACTTTCTTTGCCCGTGATTACGGTAATATTTACAAAATTAATGAATTAATAAATGGACATCTTACGTCTTTCAACTCAGGAAATCTTAATACTGTCATGGGTATGTGTGGATACTTTGCTATTATTAAATCTTTGGATTATTTTTTCACTACTGCAAATTGCACTGTTGTGTGGATATTATTTTTGCAAAAATGTTTTATAATTTTTTCCAATGTAAGTGAAATACATTAGTTGACACAATTTTCTTATTGTGAAGTGATTCTTCACTGTCCTTCTGTATATTCTCAGTAACATTCAGTTAGTTATATTGCCTTCTTTTTAAGAGCGGATAAACATTTATGTCAGTATTATGTTTTAATATTTTTATTTTAATATTTTCAGATTACTCAAAGACTGTCCTGGTTTCGTGTTTACCCCTCGATCAAGGGAAGAACTTCCACCTAACTTCCCTAGTGAAATCCCTGGAATCTGCCATTTTCTGGATGCTTACCAACAAGGAACAAACTCAAAACCATGCTTCCAAAAGAAAGATGTGGAAGATAGCAATGCCAATTTTTTAGGCAAAGCATCAGGAATAGATTAGCAACCTATATACCTATTTATAAGTCTTTGGGGTTTGACTTATTGAAGATGTGTAGAGCCTCTGAAAGCACTTTAGGTTTGTAGATGGCTAATGAGCAGTATTAAAATTTCAGGAGCCAAGTCACAGTCTACTCTTTCTCCCATTTAACATGACAAAATGTACTCACTTCAGTACTTCAGTTCTTCTGGAGAAAACACACACACACACACACACACACACACACACACACACACACACACAGTTAAAAAGTTACTTTTGGGGGAGTATTTCTGTTATATAACCATCACTTACTACCTGTACTCAAAATTCAGCACCTTGTACATATATCAGATAATTGTAGTCAACTGTACAAACTGGCAGAATCACCTGCAATCTCATATCCTGGTGGAATACCATGGTTATGAAAGTGTGTTTGTGATAGTGTTGTCTTAAAAAAGGTTTCTAAATAGAAATTACATTCTTTGACACCCTCAGTTCTTTGAAACTTTCAACTCTGCATTGTATTGCATTTTCTCATTTAACTGGTAGTATATGTTTGAATATAGGCTGACATTTTTTTCTCTATTGCACTTTCCCCTTTTTTTCTTTTTAGAAAATAAGCAATTAGGGATTAGATGCAATACAATTATAAAATAGTTCTGTAAATATCAAATATTATTTTTAGTTCTTGAAGTTAAAAATACTCTCCATAGTAATGTGTGTTATAACAATAAATATTTCTTTTGTTTGACATGTTTAAAAATTCTACAATGGCAAAAGCTATTTTAATCCATATTAGCAATTTAATTCCTATTAATTCATTTTACTATCATAATAGCAAAGTATTCCAAATAAAATAGGTTTCTATCTTCTATTAAAATGCAGTAATACTATTCAAATCTAATTGAGCTGGAAGCAACATGGGAGTAAAGTAATCATACAGAGGACTCACCATAAAGGACATTGGTAAAACATTTACATATGTACACACACATGCAGGCACACTTGGGACAATATGAACCTACTTCAGCAGACATCTTCTATTGCCATGCTGAGACATTTAAAGTTTTAAGAAGAAAATCTAAGTACAGAAGTAGAAAATAAGACTTGTTCTTTCGGTGGATATCTCATTTTTCTTGAGTATTTGTGCTGAACATTTTGGTGCACGTCTATGAACTAAGAATCAAGTTTTTGTCTCACTAAATATACATATATGAAGTGTTTTTATTCTACTTGAAATATCCTGATTTAAAAAAAAAAAAGATTGTTAGTATTGATGAAGCAAATGAGGCAGTGACTACATTATGGAAATGTCTAAGTATTTTTTCCGGAGCTTCAACTTTTTTCTTTTTTTTTTTTTACATAAACCTTGAAGCAGTTAGGAACTTTTATTTTTAATTAGGTCAGTTGAAGTTCTCTGGTGAACTAAAAAAATCTACATTTTGGCTGGGGATAAGGATTTGATTTTAAAAAGAGCTCGAATTTAAAGCAAGAAAAAATGAACATTGTAGTTTTAAAATCAATATTAGCAGAGCCGTAGATAGGCAGAACTCTTATTTGGGGTTCTGAGAAATAACTCAGTTTAAAAGTTCTTTAACTGCCTCCATTAGTACCAGGCTAGCCCATGGTGACATCAGGAATATTCATTACTGATTGGCCTCTAGTATTCCAAGGGTACTACTATAGATATTACAATGATGCTGTTTACTAAGTGATAACCCAATGTCTTACAGGACTGACTTTGACTCAATAAACACTCACCCTATTATTGGAAGGTACCATAGGCCTTGAAGAAGTATAGTTACATCCTCACAAATACATGAAGCTAAGTCACTACTTACAAGGAAAACAAAAATGTAAATACATGTTTCTTTCTGGAACAGAACTCTTACTATGGGGAAATAATAGAAATAAAGAAAATATAAAAGCATGAAATGGAATGTAGTCTTGATCAAACATTTCAGCAGACCTCAGTTTGCACTCAAAAAGTTTATAATTCAATCAGAATTTAAAAAGTATTTTGTGTGTTTGTGATGTATTAGCGTATACACAAAACAAATGAGGGGAATGTATATACTCTTGGTGAAAAGTTGTATGGGAGTTTCTTGTACTATTCCTGCAACTTTTCTATGAATTTAGCATTTTATCTACATAAAAAATTCCCAAAAAATATATTTTCACAGAGAAGTTAAATCATCTGTGATAGGTTCACCACACCAGCCTACAAAGACCCATTAAACACAGAATAATTTGTGGATCTTAAAGAGGATGAACATACATTTCCATGACAGAGTCCATACGAAATTCACAATTCAGATGCTAAAAAATTTAAGGAATTTCTTTTTTTCCTCTGTCTTATCTGCTTTGAAGCATAGAGATTAGGGAGAAACTTTTCAGATCCAGACCACTGATGGTAGCCAGAGTAGAGACCCTGGAGAATAGATTCTTAAAATAAATAAGGGGCCCAAGTCAGAGCTTTGATGTATTGGGGATAGAAAAGTAGTGGACAAACAGCCTGTAATCAGGTTGGGGACTACTGATACTGAATTATGTTGCCATTTAATTATCCTAAAAAATAAGACTGGGTCTCAAGACTGCTTCCGTAACAGTTTCTCCTGAAAATCCAGGGGCTGAAAATCCTTCTGTTCTGGTTATATAGTTTCCATTCATGGCTTCTTGTCCTGTTATTTTTTGTGTTAAGTACACTATATAAATTAGCTCCTTACACATTTTTCTCAGGCAAGCATGGAGGTATACTCAAGTTTCCTAAAGATGCTTTGCATCAAGAAGCAAAGGGAAATACAGAATTAAAATGTTTCTTCCCATTTTGCTTTGTCTTTCTATATCTATCTAGACTTTGTAAGAAAATGCAAAGTGTATTTTTAAGAAAACACAAATAAGAATAGATTCATTTACTCATTTTTGTTTATTCATTCATCAAGAATTTATTGAATGCCTACTATGTGCCAGGAATATTACTATATTTTTGAAATTTAAAGATAAAGTATGGCCCAATCTATCAAGAACGGAAAGTGAGAGAAAAAGGTAAGACATAATTACAACATTCTGTGGGAGCACAAAGTAGGGGACTCAGTTCTTAGAAAAGTCCTTTGGTCTTAGAGTTCATCAAGCAGAGAACGGGAAGGACATCATCCAGGAAAATAAATTAGCAGACACAAAGAGATGGAGTATTGGGGGTGCATAGTACATTCTGGAGAGCCAGTTGCCTGGGATGAGTTGGGAGGGAGGAGAATAAGGACAAAAGACCATCTGGGCAAAAATCACCAAGGGGTATGTGTGTCATGTAAAGGTGTGCCATGATAGTTATTAATATTGCTATTATAATATTAATATATAGTAATTAATAACTACATATGACACAGCTTTACATGACCTTAGTTATCAACATTATCATAATAGTAATATGAATGTCTATAATAACAGTTATTATTATTCACTTGAGGCACTTGTTCAAAATAGATCTTACAAAAGAAAAAATAAAAGAAACAGCAACACGAGTAAAATTAGATCCATTGGCTTCTGTCTCCCTCTCCAACAGTTTTAAAGCTACTAGATAAGAGAGACATCAAGTCTTAAAGGAAGAGAATGGTATGATCAGATGTGTGTTTTCCAAAGACTATCAGAAACAGCATAGATAAGGATAGATAGGGTGGATATTTACTTGCACAGGTGACTGAATGAACATCTGTTTTTACCTCAAGGGAAAATGATTCATTTTATATCCTGGATATTTTACCATAAGTATAAGCATAAAGCTGGGATGTCTGGCATTGGAATTTTATATCACTCTCAAGGCTGTTAGTCTTTCAGATCCTTTGGTAGGGAGGAAAGAAGAGTTGCTTCAGCATTTTAACCTTTCTTCCAAATTTCTTCCCTGATATTTCCAGCCACACCAAGGCAAAGACTTCCCAGCCCTGTCCCAGGTTAGGTTAAAAGAAGGCATAGGATGGAAAAGGGTGGTCTGTGGTAGACCCAGCAAATCATAGAGATGAATAAACAAGAGTGTCTGGTCTAAGTAGTGCCTGAGGAATAGACATCAGTCCTCTGAGATTACCAGCTGGAAAACTGCCCAGATGGAGCTTTAATGCAAAACTCCAGTGAAGTCTAGTGCTATATAATGCTTTAAATCCACCATCAAGCCCTTGCTGATGCAAATGTTAGTAGCCCAAAACAGAATGAGTTAATGAATTACTGCAGTGGTTTTAGGTGCATGGGTTACACCCACATAAATCATTTTAATAAGTAAAATTGAATCCTTGATACATATTTGTTGAGGAGCTTGTTAGCTCACTACTTTTCACTGAACACTAAAACATGGATCATTTATTTCACCTCATTTTGCACTTCGATGCAATTTCACTCTTTAGGTGGTTGTACTTGAACAGTTAAATTAAGGCTGACTTTAAGGGTGAAGGGATGGAGAACACAGCATATGTGAGAAGCGGGAGGGCAAGATGCCTTGCAATTCCTGTGAGGAGGGACTTAACCATCTCCTCCAAAACAGAAATTCAGTGCTACTGAGACGGTAGCAAAGTGCAGCTCTCTTGTTAAAACACTGGCTAAAAGCAGGGACTGCTTAACTTACTAAGCAGAGAAAACCAAAATGTCATTTTCAACCAAAATTTAGTGTTAGAGTTTATGGTCTTTGTTATGATACTTTTCAAGACCTGGGAAATATTTGTATCCGTTAGTGAAAAGGGGAGGAATCAATTACTGAAAACCATAAGCTTACAGCAATGGAGACAATTAGTCCTTTGTCATCTTTGTTGAGTTGTTTTCTTCTGTTCTTAGCACGTCAGCTACTAGATCTTGGGTGAACTGTTGCTCCTCTTTAAATGATTCTTTTATTATATTGTTGATGTGCACTCATTCAGCATTCTCATTTTAAGTTGCAGTAATCACTGTACATTTTATTGCCATCTATATTTCCCTCAAAACAGCTTTGCTGGTAACAGCCACACCTGCATCTGTTTTGACTAGCCCGCAGAGCCCACACATTTTTCAACCAAAACTATCCCATTACCTTCTTATCTATATCCATTTGTTTTCATATATAGTGCCTGCCAAGATAGTAGCAAGAGCTTTATCAATGTATAGATTTCAATCAGAAAAACCTAAGCAAAAGGGAAAAAAAAAAGTGATATTCTAAAAGCCACACTTCTTTTATCACCAGTGCAGTTTTTTCCATCATCATAAACTTAGTTTTATGAAAATGTTAATATCTTGGATTTAAACATTGGAGTAGACATCAGGACAAAATTTAAATGGCATATCCAGGACTTAATCTCAGATGTTCTGGTAGAAGATATTTAGATAAGGTTGTGGCTGCCTGTCAAGTTTTTTAAATTTTTTAATTACATATTATCAGAAAATCAAATCGCAGATGAGTCTTCCAGATTGTGAGGAAAATTACTTGGCCAAAAATGACTTTGCATAATGCCCAAATCTTAAAGTATCTGCTCAGATGTTTGTTCCATCTGAAATCCTGCCAAATCCATCTGTACTGAGGAAAGAACTATGAGTTAGTTTCAGAGAAAGTGAAAACAAAACAAAGCAAAACAAAAAGGCTGTTACAGAAGTTGGACAGTCCAATGTGTTAAGTATGATACACCTGGAACAATAGCAGCAAAACTGAAGCTCTTTGGAAATTATGGCAACAGTGATCTAGGTATTTTGGGCCTTTAGAAATAGTGATTCCCAGTGATACAGGGATGTGCAGCATTGAGACACTGCTTAATCACAATGAGCTGCCATCTTCCCTGAATAAATTGTATCTTATAACATTGAAGTGAATGAAAATGTATTAGTATTTGAGAATTTACTATTCCTTCACCTCCTTGCACATGTAAATTAAAGATGTTTTGGAAAATATGAGAACTTGATATTCACTTCCCTAGAACACTATTCTCCAACCTTTTAGATTCCTGTGATCTATTGATAAAATATTGTAGCACAACAATTCTGTAGACTGATACATGCTACTCTCAATCCATATAGTACATATTAGTACAGCTTTTCTTTTCTAAATGAGCATAAATATAAATAGAAATTCTCATATTTTCTTCACCTAACTCAGTGAATCATCTTTATATTTTACTTGGGAAACTGCTACAGTTGGTCAGTGGGTCTTTACTTTTGTCACTTTGAGAACTGGATAAAAGACATAGACTATCACCCCTCCAAAAATGTGCATATGGCCCCATACAAGACACATATACTGCCAGAGCTTGGAGAACTCCCTAGAATCTACTCTTAGACCACCCTAGTGAAGTACCATAGACCATATTGTCTAGATGGGACAAAATAATGAATTTGGACTAAGAACTTACTGTTTAGAGAGAGAAAATAGTAAATAATGTTCAAAATGAGAAGACAATAAATAACTGACAAGTCTGTGACTTTTGGTTTAGATGAGACCACTTTTGATTTTTGAGGAATAAAAGAAGTTAGTTTTTTGGTCCTGATACATAAAATAATTCATGGGGTTTCACATACAGACAAGTAGTTTTCTTTTCAGCAAATATTTAACATATCTCTCAACATACTTTCACCAGTTTTTGGTAAATACACATTGCTGTAGGTATACCAAGTTTTTGTTATGTTAAGTAACTAATTTCATGTTTTCTGTATATATAAGTATAGCTATTGGACCCTGCATTGAAAACCTTCTTAGTACTAACAACATTCCTTTTATTATTACCTTCATAGTTGCTTTATATGACATATTTATTTTGAGTTCTACTTCTGGCAGAGTTGCAAAGTCTATGAGAATGTTACTTCCTGTCTCAGAAGCTTGTTAGATATTGCTGCCACCTAAATATTGTAACAAAAGTGTTTAAATAAAAATCTTCTTAAAATTTAAAATGAGTTATGTTTAAAAAGAAAAATGAACTTTGTATCAAAAAAAAAAAAACACCATTGTCTCAAGTTATACAAATATATTTGCTTTGATGTAGGTCTTGCTACTGAAGAGAGAGAGAAAACTTCCAACATAACAGTGTGGAAAACCAGATTAACAACTATTATATCAGGCATTTGCTCTGTACAGATCAATGTATTTAAATCCCTTTTCAAAAAGTTATTGTTAAATAGTGTACTAACATAATCAAAATGCATTTATTTCTAAAGCTCCTATTTCCAACAAAACTCATATCATACATAAAATCACAACTGTTTTAAAACCTAAATTTAAAAATAAAGATTGTTTTCTATTTATAAAAAACAAAATTTAAAAATCTCGGTTTTTCAAATCATATATAAAGTTAAAACTTTTTTAAAAAACACCAACTTTAGAAATAAAACTGTGCTTGGCTTATCCAAGTGTAGTGGTTTGTAGCAGAAACTGGGGGATAAATTTGTTTCCATTGCACCCTGCTGGGAGACAGTTTTCTATGTCTCTTGACTTTTATAGAGGGCGGGGTTACCTACTACCTTTGTTTTATATTATCTTCTCAAAGATGTTTGTATAGCAAGCAGCCTTAGAAGACAGAGATAATGTCTCTCCCAAGACCAAAGAGCCGGCAGGCTTACTGCCCATTATAAAAGATTTGTGTTCCTAAACTCAGGATTTATCTTCTGCCGTGCAACTCACTGTGTGCAAGTGTAGTTTATTTATTTTGACGTTGCTGTGTGTGACCCAGTGAACCAGTGCAAGATAATGCTGATACCCTTGGTCAGGTGCTATAGTTGTGTGAGTCTGTGAAGTTCTCTTTCTCTGACCCAGGAGTCTCACGTCTTCTGCCAGCATCCACGAAATTGTGGCAGCCTCGCTGGTTAACTTGCAGGTAGAGTAAAATCTCAGGCCCTTCACAATTATTCACAGTTTGGAAATGAGGATGGGATGCTGACAGAAACTTGGCTTCCTGGAAGAAAAAGAGTAAGGGTATTGTGAGCTGATTAATGGGATTGGAGTGAAAAGTTCATGGGAATCGATGGCAAATACGGTAACCAAATTACAAATCAGCAGAGTGAGAAATGGTCCCCAATTTTATCACCTGCTATTGAGAGTGAATTCAGAAAATATTGCATGTCAAGCATCAGAAAGTAGGTTCAAAAGCAGTGGCCTAAACAGTGGCTTGGTTGTTGTTAACTCTCCACTGGGCTGTCAGCCTCAGGTCTACTCCTCAAGCCTCAAGTCAACAAGATAAATTGGCGAGGTTAGACCTGTAGCCCTGGAAAACTCTCATAGGTCTTAACATATAACCATCCTGGGTTACGTCAGGTCTCTGAGCCCAAGCCAAGCCATTGCATCCCCTGTGACTTGCACGTATATACCCAGATGGCCTGAAGTAACTGAAGAATCACAAAAGAAGTGAAAATGCCCTGCCCTGCCTTAACTGATGACATTCCACCAAAAAAGATGTGAAAATTGCCGGTCCTTGCCTTAAGTGATGACATTTCACCACAAAAGAAGTGAAAATGGCCAGTCCTTGCCTTAAGTGATGATACTACCTTGTGAAAGTCCTTTTCCTGGCTCATCCTGGCTCAAAAACTCCCCCACTGAGCACCTTCTGACCCCCACTCCTGCCCGTCAGAGAACAAACCCCCTTTGACCATAATTTTCCTTTACCTACCCAAATCCTATAAAACGGCCCCACCCTTATCTCCCTTTGCTGACTCTCTTTTCTGACTCAGCCCGCCTGCACCCAGGTGATTAAAAAGCTTTATTGCTCACACAAAGCCTGTTTGGTGTTCTCTTCACACGGACGCGTATGACAAGTTAGAGGAAGGTTCTGACCTTCTTCAGACAAGAGTTACAGATATATTCATTTTATAAACAAAAATTAGCCAAGTAATTATTTCCAATAGACAAATAAAAATTGTACATATTTTTGATATACAACATGATCTGTTGATACATGTATACATTGTGGAAACCTAAGTCAAGCTAATTTACATCTCCATTACCTCACACACTTTTTTTTTTTTTGGAGAAAACATTTAAAATCTGCTCTTGTAGCAATTTTCCAATATGCAGTACATTTTTATTAACTATAGTCACCATATTGCACAAAAGGTCTCCCAAATTTATTTCTCCTAAGTGAAATTTTGTATCCTTCGAGCAACACTTTTACACATTTACACTGACCACAAAGTAGAAAACATATGGCCCCTATGAGCAGAAACCAAGTAAGTTATTAGAACTTGGCTAGTTCATTTGAGAGATGAGGGCAGTAGCTGCATAATGCTTGTTGACGAAGAATGGCAACAGCTGGGAAGTCTTAAGGCTGAGTCCTTCCTGCAGTCTTTCATGCCAACCTTGAATTCTTTCAGAGATGACAGTCAAAAGTCTCAGAGTGTTTTTCAGCAGGTCCTGGCTCCAGTGGGAGCTTCGTTCCTTTTGGAGAGATTTCGCTGGAGCTAACAAACTTCCACAGGAAAGCATACATAAGGCATTGTTATGTGTTAAACTGTGCCCCCACAGAAGTGATAGCCTCAAGTACCCTAGAGTGTGTCTTTATTTGGAATAGGGTCATGGCAAATATGATGAGGTAAGTTAAGACGAGGTCAAACTAGAGCAGGGTGGGCCACTAATGCAATATGCCTGGTATTCTTATACAAAGGAGAAATGTGAACGTAGAGATGCACAGGAAATCATGTGAAGATGAAGGCAGAGAGTCAGTGTTACATGGATATACCAAGAAACACTAAAGATGTTCAGCAAACCTTTAGATGCTAAGTGGGAGGCATGGAACACGTTCTTTCTCAACAGCTCCCAGAAGCAACCAGTGATGCGGACACCTTGATCTTGGACTTCCAACCTCCAGAACTAAGAAGCAATAATTTCTGTTGTTTAAGTCACCCAGGCATTATGGTTCTTTATCAAGGAAACCCTAAGAAACCAATACGGGTATTGACTAATCTTTGGGCTTTTAATGCCCCTGAATTGGGTTTGCAATGCTGATGAAAGTGACTCACTGGAGAATGAGAGATGGACATTGTAGATAAATTGTTGAGGTCAGATCTGTAGCCTTGGAAAACTCCTATAGCACTTGCATTTAAATTGGGCAAGAACTTAAGTATATTTGCTTGATAATGGGACACCAAATGTCTCAGATTAAGGTGCATCCCTTTTTAAAAATTTTCCCTGTGCCAGTCAATCCCATGACAGGTGATGGTACAAATCCACGCCCACACTCGGAATACAATGCTGCTATGGCTGCTTGGTCAAGTGACCCCCAAAGCTGAAACAGGTAGTGTCAGTTATGAGGACTCTGCCACCTATTAGGGTGTTGGGCAGGTCAAATACACTGCAAGTTCGTTTGGTTGAGCTGCCTCTGTGTGCTCATAACTAAAAGTAAGTGCTCCTCCCTTACTGGTGGAAAGCTACAAGCTACTCTCTATATCTTACACCTAACCCATCCCTCTCTCTCTTCTCTGATCTTAGCTATTTAAGGAGATAAATGATTAGAGGTGAAGTCAAGCTCTCCCTGCCTACAAGTGGAATCAAAGGCCACAAGCAACTGCTCAAGTATAGCCGCGGGCAGAGACTTTGGGGAGGGGCGGGAAGCATAATTTCATGCCTCTGTTGTATACTGACATGCAGGGTCCTTGTCAGAATGGGACATGCAAACCTTCCATTAATAGAGTTTGGGCAGGAATTAGAGTAAGGAAAGGAGGCAAGTGTGACCTTGTGTTTGTGGTCTTTTTGGCCAATACAGTGTATTATTTTTTGTCATATCTATGTCTGAATATACATTAGAAATTGATGTGCTCATACTGCCTTGTCCGGGAAGTGGTGGAAAATCCTCCTGATTAGTAACAGCAGTAAGTAGATAACTGCAAGTACCGAAGGGGCCCCACAACCCTCATGGCCTCTCTGAGCCACAAGTCTCCATGTCTGATAGTCTTGGTGATTGGAGCCTCTTATGATAAAGGGGGCCAGCCTTTACCCAGAAGTCTTTGTTGACGTCTGGACCCATCACCTCCTTGACACAGCTGTTAAATCACTTTGATTTAAAGCCTTTTTGGCTTGCTACTATGCTCCTTCAAAACTAAATACCTGACCCATGAAAGTCTTGTGGCTCTCCAGCCTGATATTTTCATTTAGGGTGGTTGACTCAGACTCAATGATTAATAAGATGGAGAGGGCCTGACAATCCCTACTTGGTAAGTGGAAATGGTATATTCAAGAAAGCAGCTATCCCACTGCCAGCAGCACCTTGTCTTAACATAACAAGTAGCAGCTATCACTCTGGGGAAACCTTTATTTGTCACTTTGCCATTTACAGCAAAGCTGCTGGCTCAATGGGACCTTCAAGTCACAGACTTTTCCTGTGTGTCTGTGCCTCTTTCCCTGATGGTTCAGCTAACCTGAAACCCAATTGTGTCCTATTTTTACCTATTCTTAGTTTGTTGCTAATGTCCTAGCTGTTTGGTCTGCTATTTGCAATACTACATATTGGCAGATTGAAGGCACCCATTTTGGGGATCATGAACGCTGGAAACAAATTGCAATCGATTACGTCTGTATTATTCATGTAAATTAACAACGGCAAGGACCTGTTCTGTAAGGACACTGGCTGGATCATGCTGCCCAAGTGGTAGTACAGCTTGAACAGCAGCCTGGTCCTGTTTCAGTGTCTTTTCTTGTTCTAGGCCCCACTCAAAACTAGAAGCTTTTTGGGTTGCTGGATAAATGGGCTAGAGCAACATACCCAAATATGTTGTCTCCAGAATCCAAATAGACCCACTGGGCCTTGTGCCTCTTTCTTGGTTGTAGAAGGGGCCAAATGCAATAATTTATCCTTCACCTTGGAAGGAATATCTTGACATGCTGCACTCTACTGGACCCCTAGAAAGCTTACTGAGATAGAAGCCCTCTGAATTTTAGTCCAATTTATTTCCCACACACTGATACACAAATGTCTTACCAATAAGTTGAGAGTAGTTGCTACTTTTTGCTCATTATGTTCAATCAATACAGTGTTATCAATGTAATGGACCAGTGTGACATTTTGTGGAAGGGAAAGGTGAACAAGATTTCTGGAAACTAAATTATGACACACAGCTGGAGAGCTGATATACCCCTGAGGTAGGACAGTGAAAGTGTATTGCTGTCCTTGCCAGCTGAAAACAAACTGCTTCTGGTGGGCCTTATACGCAGGTATGGAGAAAAAGGCATTTGTCAGATTAATAGCTGCATATCAGTTACCAGGAGATGTGTTAATTTGCTCAGGCAATCAAACCACATTTGGTACAGCAGTGGAATTGAAGTAACCACTTAATTAAGCTTAAGATAATCCACCGTCATTCTCCAAGAGCCATCTGTCTTCTGCACAGGCCAAATAGGAGAGTTGAATGGGTATGTGGTGAGAATCACCATCCACTGTATCTTTCTTCTTTATATTGGCACTAATTTTTCTACTCCCTCCAGGTATGCGGTATTACTTTTGGTTTAGTATTTTTCTAGGTAGAGGAAGTTCCAATGGCCTTTCTCACCAGGTCCTCATTCCACAGGTCAGGGAACCAATGTGGAGCTTCTTCCAGCTGTTCGTTATGTATATGCCAATTATGCATTCTGGAACTGGGGAAATAACCACAGGATGGGTTCAGTGACCAAATGGACCCATTGTGATTTAAGCCTGAGCTAAAACTTCATTGAACACCCGACCTCCATTAGGACATACTCTAAATAAAGGACCACAGTGACCTTTCGAGGCTCTCAAATCAATATCAATAACTGCTTCCCCAAAAGGTCTGATTATTTCCTTTTCCCCATTGCACAATTACCCTGGTAAAAGGCTGGAGGTTCCTTTGGGGAAGAATGAGAGAAACATTAACAGTATGTGTTTTTGATGGTATACTGAGTGCATCCTCAAATGGGCCAGGTTTTCCCTTCATTCAAGGGGCTCTACCTTTGTAAACTGACTCAAATCTGGGAATTGGTTGAGGGCCATGATTCTCTGTTTTTAAGATTCAAGTTAAACTTTTGTTTGCTTAATCTGAAAATTTTTGCTTACATATGTCAGGTAAGAATTTAGTAGGATTCCTATCTATTTCATTTATAAGAACATCATGATTAACTAGCCAATGTTATATATATCTACAGGAGTCACACTATTCTGATGGATGCTTTGACTCTGCTCTCTATCAAGGTTACCACATCCACTTTGCTCTTGGTGGTTGAGTACTGCCACTTGGCCCCTGCCACCCCGGATTTTATTACCCTTATTGTCTGTAGGTTTCTTAATTCAGTGACTGCAGATTCCAAAGTAAGGTCTGGCCTACAGAAAAGAAATTATAGAGCCTTCAAGGATGCCAGTGCTCCTCTCACAAATTTCTTTCTCACAGTATTAGCAAAAGGTATGTCTTCTGGACACTGCCAGTGTGAGTGAGTAAGTCTTACATGACAAATTCATTCTAACATTTCAGTCTCCTAAGTTTTTGAATCCCTTCTTCTACATTAATCCAAGGAATGTCTGACATTTCCAGTTCACTCTCTGTGGGCCATCTTGTGGTCCATGATTCAGTCAACCAACCGAAGAAACTTTTAGAGCCCTTTCTAACTCTCTAAGCTGTGACACTAAATGCAGAATCTCTGCATAGTGAGCCCATGTCAATAAATTCAGCCTGACCCAACTGTATACTGCTTCCACCATCATTCCACATGCTTTGTATCCATTCTCACCATATTCCCTGGATTTTTGTTTGCGTAAATTAGAAAACAAAAGTGGTTCTTTTAGAGTGTGATGCACCTCCTCTGGGTCATACACTGTACCTCACTTTCAGGGGCCTACTAAAACTAGAGTATACTTATAGGTCTAAAAGGAAAGAAGGATGGTCAGGGTGGACCCTGAGAAGAAACAGCATTGTCTTGCATAGCAATGCCTTGGAGAAACTATTACCATTTTGTCAGGTAATGCAGGGTTAACCCCTCAGATGAGGATGGAAAGCCCAATACAACTGGGGGTGGGGATGCCACTGTCATGAAGGGTTGGGAGGCCCCTTTGCCAGGGGTTGGGGAATTAGTTCCACTGGGGCTGGGGAGGCCACTTTCAGTGGGGGTTGGGAGACTTCTTCCACTGGCAAAGAAGACTCATTAGAATTTAGGGACTCAATGTCTCCAGCTTCATCAGGATCTTTGCATATGTCTTTATCTTTAATTTAAAAACCCATTCTTTCTCATTGATGTCCTCACTTTAGCGTAGAAATCCTGCAAAGGTGGAAAGTCAACTTTGTTGTAATTTAGCCAGTTGCAGAATGAGGTTTTGTGTTTAATTTTTAGCAGTTTCAGTCCTGTGGCTGCAGGAGATAAGGGTCTTTTTCAGGGTACACATAGAAGCTCTTTGATTATTTATATGGCTGGGAATTTGAACTTTTGCACTCATTCTTTTCTTGTGCAACTTTTCCAATGACATTAGGACCAACCAGTCTATGTTGTTATATGCATTAGTTTTCCAGAAATGTTCAAAAATATCATATACAAAGTCTCCCAACTCCTTACTTATTATTAGTGGCTCACTGGAAGTATACAGTGCAGGTATTTTGCATATCCCTATTGCCAGATCATGCCAGTGATTATCCCTGCATTCTTTACTACTAGAAATAGAGTCCTTTGTATATTTAAATCTAATCAGATTAGAGAGCCAATTCCATAAACCTTGGAATGAATTCAGAAAACTCATCCTTAATATGTTCCTTTAGAGCCAGTCTCAGTACCAAAATCTGTATTAGAGTTCTCCAAAAATACATATTATTATGAGAAACTGGCTCAGGTAATTATGGAAGCTGAAAAGTTCCACAATCTGCTGTCTGTCAGCAAGCCAGAGACCCAAAATAGCTGGTGGTATAGTTCAATCAAAAACTGAGGAACTGAGAATGAGGGGAGTTTATCTAAATCCCAGTTCAAGGGCAGGAAACAATGAGATGAGATGGTGACATGGTTTGGCTCTGTGTCCCTGCCAAAATCTCACCTTGAATTTTAATAATTCCCACATTTCAAGGGTAGGATCAGGAGGAGATAATTGAATCATGGGGGCTGATTACCTCATGCTGTTCTCATGACACTGAGTCAGTTCTCATGAGACCTGATGGTTTTATAAGGGGCTCTTCCCTCTTTACTGGACATTCATTCTCTCTACTGCTGCCCTGTGAAGAGGTGCCTTCCGCCACAATTATTAAGTTTCCCAAGGCCTCCCCGGTCCTGTGGAACTGTGAGTCAATTAAACCTCTTTTCTTCATCAATTACCCAGTCTCAGGTATTTCTTCATAGCAATGTGAGAACAGACTAGTACAGATGGTCGAGCTCAGCAACGAGGGAGAGAAAAAAAAAAAGACTGAATTCTTCTTTCCTCTACCTTTTGTTCTATTCAGGCTTTCAAATGGATCAGGTGATGCCTACCAACACTGTGGAGGGCAATCACTCCACTGAGTCCATCAATTTGATACTAATCTCATTCAGAAACACCCTCATAAACACACCCAGAAATAATGTTTAATCTGGGCACCCTGATGCCAGTCGACACATAAAATTAACCACCATAGGAAAGACAAGAGATCTTCAAATGTCTTCAAGGAAATTCCAGGAGTAGATCATGATACCTGCATGAGACCATGAGATGTTTCCAAAAAGAAGCCATCCTTAATTTGTAGGGAAGCTTTCTTGAGGAATGACTAATTATTTATGCACACAATGCAAGCAGTTATCACTGTGATGGGAGTCACACAGTTAAAATTTTCCTTTTTAGCTGAAGGGATTAAATATACCACCTTGTCCGCCAAAGGCATTCAACTAATACACAGCTTGCTGGCCAGGGTCCTTATGAATGATAATAAAACCACCCTAGACTTTCCCCTTGCAGGCCAAGGTGGAGTCTGTGTAATTGCAAATACACCCTGCAGTATCTGGAATAATGCTTTTGGCTAAGGGGAAAGATCACTAGAGAAACTTGGGGAAAAACATACCTGTTTTTCTATGGTAGACTTGGTGGTTTAGGGATTCGTTCAGCTGGTTGAGTATAGGACTGGATAAGGTGGTGAGGCAGGGCATGAAAGGTCAATTTTGCAGATTGGCTTCATTCTACCGCTAGGAGTCCTGTTGATAGAAACTGCAGTTAAATGCTATATAAGCCAGATTGAACAAATTTAGGCCCAGCTCTATCAGATTAATCAGAGTGCTGATGGAATGAGGTATCCATGGGAAAATTCTCCAGAAGACAAGATGGTGTAGACACTAGGGGAGAATATTGTTGGGAGGTGGTCTCTCATATTTATGCATGTCTTATGAGCAGAAGTTCTGAGTGTCTTTGCTCTGCACTAGCTTTGTACAGCAAATTGTACAGCAAATTGTCTTGGAAGATAGAGATAGTATTTCTCTCTGGAGCAAGGGGCAGGCATGCTTACTGTTCAATATAAAAGATTCATGTTCCCTACGTTCAGGGTTCCTCTCTTGTAATGTAGCCTACTGCGTGGACAGGTGTTACCTGGACCTCTTTTCATCACCCTGTAGAACTGGAACTCAAGAAACTGGTTACTCTGGCTGTCACTATTGCTGTGAGTAATACATTCTTTACTCACTGATCCAGAAATCTTATGGGTTTTGCCAGCATTTACAAAATGCAGCAGGCTACCTTATTAACTTTCAAGTAGGATCAGGTTAGGGTATCATGCTCACATTTTTAAATCAAGTGATTTCACAAAGAAATCGAGACCACTCATTGTATTTGGCATCACTGGACCCACAACGTCTCACCAATGAATCATTGTCCCTGAGTGGGAGCTGCCTCATTTGGGTGGGGTAAATATTCACGATTTACTGCATTCCCCAATGCTCACTTTTACCTCAAACCAACCCAACCTGCCTTATCACTTTATATTACTTGCTGAACCCCATGGTTTTTTGCATGCCTAGCTAGTATAGCAAACCTGCCCTATGAAAATCAATGATAAAACTAAGTGTGAATGTTCACTGCATAAAGTCTTTCCTGTATAGAATCCAACCTTCTACAATACAGTTCTATTAAATTACTTGCCTTGGTTCATATAAATGTGATTTGATGCATGGTCATAAGAACTGTATGTGGCAGTCAGCAATATAGTTTCTATAAAGTGAGGTTCACTTTAATACGGTTCTCCCACAATGCTGATATGAGATAGCTGTATGTATTTTGTGGATGACACAGTAGCGGTGGGTTTGCATCTGAGCTGGCCCAGTGACACTGACATTAATAGCCATGGGTTGTGTCCCCAGAGGGTCTTTAAGTCAACAGTTTGGTAATTGTGACTCCTTCTGTGCCCTCTTTCTGATGACTTTGAGAGCAGGTAGAGTCTCATCTCACACCTTTGCCTCCTGTTCACAGAAAGAGTAACAGCCTTGAATGGAACCTGGTTTCTTCACACAAGGGCAAGGCACAGCCCCTCACCTGTTTGGATGGATAGAGTGTGGGATAAATAATTTACTCAGCTTCTTGCCCTAAGAAGGATGTTCACGGTACAGGGAGCAGAGTTTTCATCACAGTAAGCAATCTTCAGGCTGCAAGGTCCTCAGCTGGTACTGTGTCTTTGAAAGTAGCCTAATCTTGCAATAAACAAACCCAAAATTTGAGCGACTCACAGGAGCAGTTCCTTTCTCACATATTGTCTGAGGATGGGGGTGATGAGGGCTGAAGTTTCGTCAGCCACTCATGATCTGGACCAACAGATTGCTCTCATCTTCAATTTCACCTTGAGTATAGATATCTACTGGGCAGTTGGAGAAGGAATCTCAGGGAGTATGTGTGGCAAATTGTTAAATTCAGTCCTGGAGGAGACACATATCCCTTCTGTTCACATTCTGTTTCCTTGAACAAGTGACATGGCCAACCTCACTGCAAGAAAGGCTAAAAGAAGACTGGAATGATTTGCATTATCA
Source organism: Rhinopithecus roxellana (assembly GCF_007565055.1). Classification (NCBI taxonomy): domain Eukaryota; kingdom Metazoa; phylum Chordata; class Mammalia; order Primates; family Cercopithecidae; genus Rhinopithecus; species Rhinopithecus roxellana. Next base: position 61,540,400 of record NC_044550.1, read on the forward strand.
GTACAATTCCTGCTACAAGTGATTTACTGAGGGCTAACTCAGTGTCAGGCAATGTTCTACACTTCATGGTATGCATTATTTGAGAGTTTCACGTAATAATGAGATTGAAAGTTTTTGTCTAGACCAGGCCCATCTTGAATCCTGGGAGCAATGTAATCCTGAGTATAAGTGACAACAGATGAAGAGTCAATGTGGCAAGCCATCTTATCCTGCATGAAGTGAGTCTGAGGTCCCCTCTTCCTGCTCTCAAATCAAGAAAACCCTGATAGTGCTCCACAGATTGTGCCCACCAATTACTGAGCCTGGTGAATCACAGCCAGAATCCTTTAGCTACAGGTAAAGATGAAATACACCTGAGTTGAGAGCAATACATGCCCTACCTATTATAAACCTGAGTGGCTTCAGATGGGAGAGGTAGGGCACCCCCCCCCCTGCCCCCCCCCTCTGAAAGGACATACCAAAATAAAGAGGACTTTTATCACCTGGCAAAGGCGGGGATGTGTCTCTTACTGACAGGTTAAAAAAAATGTGGATACAGAGCGCCACTTCTCTTTGGCTGCAGTGTGGGATGAGAAGAGACTTCAGAGTTCCCTCCTGTCTCCCATCTTTAGTTAAAGGGAGAAGAAACCGAGTTCTGGACTATCAGTTCTTACAGTCTGGTTGCCTCCCACACAGCCAATTCCATACCAAGGGTAGCTTCTTCCCAGGAGGAGTTTTGCACTAAGAGCAGGAGTTTGGCCATGCATTTGCTAAAAGAAGCTCATTACTGTCACAGCTGGAAATAATCTGTGGGTAATTTCCTTATATTTGATGCAACCTGCTTAGGAATCTCTTATAGTTTTTTACAGGGAGTTCCCTGCACATTGGGTGCCATTTACTTTTCAACTTTAAGATCAGGTGAGAGAAAATCAGAGTACTACGAATGAGACTTCACCTGGAAACCAGACAGTGGGCCTCTAAATGTGGCCCACCTGCTTGAGAGTCATTGGAGAGAGGGAGCGCTTGTTAAAATGCAGACTCCCAGAAACAACAACTTATTTACCAATTAAAACAGCAGGGTTGGGTTCCAGAGATCTGCATTTTAAAGAAATACCCCAAGAGATATTTATCAGCATTTTCAATTCCAGGAGCCTATTGCAGTCCTTCCCTAGGGGTTGGGGTAACTCTATTAGTATTTGCCCACCGGATGGCAAGCTCTACTAAGAGCTAACATTTCCATAACTCTGTGGATTGTTAGATAAGCATGTCAATCTATAGTTTCCCTACTTCCTGGACCATGGACATATTTAGGGAGACAAACACCAAGCTTCCTAGAACCCCTTCTATTTTGTTTGTTCCTGTCTTTCCTAGCCTCAATAGGTTACAGTGATGATATGCATGGTTCAGGACACCGAGGTAAGAACAGAAGAGATAGATATCCCCTAACATGCCAGACCATACACCGTAGGGTTATATCTGGGACCAAGGAGAAAGGATCTTTACTAAGAATCTGTGCCAGGAAATAGTAGCTAAGCCAGAAGATGAATACCAGAAGATGAATGATAGAATTGGGATCTAGAAAAGTCAATCAATTGGCTCATAGTGGTTTTACTGCATTTATACTCAAGTGTAAGTAGTATGTTCAGTATAATTTATGGTAAGTAACAGTATTGATTTTTATTCATGGGTTATAAATGAGGTGTGACTCATCTTCTCTGAATTGTTTTTCCCTGCCCCAGAGATGAACACTTCCATGTGCCCCTTCACTTCTCTTTCCCAGCCTTACAGCTTCACTGATGGCTCTTTCAATGCTCATTCTCACCTCTCAGGATGAACTGCTTCCATCTACACATGCTTGATGTTCAAATGACGAAAACATGGAAAGGTTAATTCATGTTGGGAAACAGATCAAGGACATTGATGGTAGTAGAAGGAGGTTCTCTAGCTGTGAGAACGAAGGTAGGAAAAAAACTTTAGACCCTATAATGTACCTACCAGCAAAAAAGCAAAGATACTTTTTTAACTCCCCAAATCAAAAACGATTAAATAATGCTATCTCCTTGTAAAAAGTCACCCCAAATCTTCATACTTATGTAACATATGAAGCACAACTAACCCAAATCAATGATGTTTTGCTTTCTCTTTTATGGAGGAAATGAGTAGAATTTATACATAGTTTATGTTTCTCTCACCATCTTTTCAGTTTTCCTTATGATATTGTGAGCTACCCAATATTTATATGTTTCTTTTCCTTAAGTTAGCTATAGTTGGTTTCTGTTGCTGGCGATGCACAACTTTGGTGGATGGAGAAACCAACAATTTCCCTAACAACTAATCCTCGGGAAACGTACCTTCTTTCAAAGAAAGCTGTGGCTTTCTGTGAGAGGGGAATCCTACCTTATATATAAACAGCACCAGTATTGCCATTTTCTCAGTGAAACACAGCAGGGCCAACAGGAGAAGATGAGACTGACACACACAGAACTAGGATATATGTAGAAGTAGAGTGGAGACTTTCTACTGTTATTGACATTTCTGAAAGCTTAATATAGAAAGGTAACTTCTAGGTCTGCTTTGTCAACTCAGACTGCTATAACAAAATACCATAGACTGGTTGGCTTAAACAACACAAATCAATTTCTTACACTTCTGGAAACTGAGAAGTCCAAGATCAAGATACAGGTAGATCTAGTTCTTGGTGAAGTCCCTCTTCCTGACTTGCAGACGGTTATCTTTTTGATGTATCCTCACATGGTAGAGAGGAAGCTCTGGTCTCTTTCTCTTCTTATAAGGATACTAATCCCATCTTGGAGGGCCCATCTCATGTCTTCATCTAAATAGAATTACCTCCTGAAGCCCTAAACATCATCACAGTGGAGGTTAGAGCTTCAACACATGAATTTTAGAAAGACACAAACATTCAGTTCATACCCAGGTCTCTGAGATATCTCAGAATTTGGGTCAGGAAAGATACTTGACATACTGTATTAGCATCCTACTGCTGCTGTGACAAATTGTTATAATCTTAGTGACTTAAAAAAAAAAAACAGAATTTTTTTAGCTTATAGATCTAGAGCTCGGAAGTCCAAATACCGAAGTGTCAGCAAGGTTGCTTTCCTTCTAGAAGTTCCAAGAGGTAATCTATTTCCTTTCCTTTTGCAGCATCCAGAGGTCCTCTGCCTTTCTTGGCTCATGGCCTCTTCCTGGCATCATTGTGACCTCAGCTTCCATCATCACACCTGCTTCTCTTACTTTGTCACTCCTGACTCTCCCTTATAAGAACTGTTGTGATTAAATTGGGCCCACTCAGAATCAGAATAATCTTTGTATATCAATGTCCTTGACTTAATCACATATGCAAAGTACCTTTGCTTTGTAAGGTGACATAGTCACAGGCTCTGAGTATTAGGATACGGGCATCTTGTCAGGGCAGGGATGTGGGGGTGGGAATTATTCTATCTACTACAGCATACCAAATGGTTACATGGGTAAGAAAATCCACATAAACCTCAGGACTCCCTAACTCAGTTTATTCTACCATTCCACTTTTTTTTTTTTTTTTTTTTAATGTGTAAAAACTTCTGGCTTCGCTAAAATCAGCTTTACCTAGGATCAGACTGAAGAAACCACAGATTTCCATTACAGGCCAAAAAAAGTAGGTCTAAATCACCTTAGAAATTATGAGCAACTTCTTTATTTGTCTCTTGGCAGGAATGAAAATGAAAGTAACAGATTGCAAAGAAGAAATAAGAGCAGTTCAATAAACAGAATGCACATTATTCTGGTAGACAGAATATAAAAACATACCTAAGGGCTGATTTTCATTCACTTCAGATAATAGAATAGAACACATCTGGGGCTGCTTTGTTCTGCTGACTTTGGTTCCTGTCTGTGGGACCGGAGTAATAAAAGAGGACGGGATCAGAAAACCATGGCTTAAATTCTCTATAATGACAGGATGGGATTTAAGCAAAGTTATTTTATCGCAAACACAGCATATGTGAAAATAGATTATTTACATTTTTATAAACAGGATGCTTAAATGAATGATAAAAGTCACATTTACATTTACGGTACGTATTCGTCCATTTTTACACTGCTGATAAAGACATACTCAAGACTGGGTAATTTATAAAGAGAGAGAAGGCTTAATGAACTCACAGTTCCACACGGCTGGGGGAGCCTCACAATCATGGCAAAAGGCAAAAGGCACATCTGACATGGCAGCAGACAAAAGACAAAGAAAGACAAAAGAAAGAATGAGAACCAAGCCAAAGGGGTTTCCCCTTATGAAACCATCAGCTCTTGTGAGAATTACTCACTACCATGAGATTAGTATGGGGGAAACTGATCCCGTGATTCAATTTTCTGCCACAAGGTCCCTCCCACAATACATGGGAATTACGGGAGCTACAATTCAAGATGAGATTTAGGTGGAGACACAGCCAAACCATATCACCATGTATCAATCACTGTAATATGTCCTTTATAGATATCATCACATTTAATCTCGGTAATTGCTTTATTTTCAGGAGAGAAAACTAACGTTTAGAGAGGTTCAGCAATTTGTCCACAACAAGGCCAAAGGCTAGAATACCATTATGAATACCACTCATGCTCTTATCTCCTTTGTGGTATTTTCTCATATTAAGAATGTTTAAAATTCATATAATTCAAATAGAGAAACTTATAATAAAAATTAAATGTGCATTATATATTACTATATATAAAATGTTTTCATATGTGTTAATTCCTTTGATCTTTACCAAAAACCCTACAAAACCCCTAATAAGTTGCTATTTGTATTACCTCATTTTCACAGACAAGAAAAGTTAAGTTTAGGGAAATGATGTGAATTCTCCCAATTTACGTATCTATAATGTTGCAGATATTTCTCTTCTAATTTCTTTCCACTCTACTAGGTGTTATAACAAAAAACACCTGATTCTCCTGACATGTAAAGGAAAAATGATATCTTCAGGAAAGAGTTATGGGTTTGGGTTAGGTGATCTGCAATGGGTCAATGAGGCAAGTGAAGACCCTGATTAATGTGTGAGCCCCTCACTGCTCTGGGCTGCAGGTCCTCATGTGCAAAAACAGCAAAACACTATCTACCTGATAGAAAACCATAGGTGATAACTCCTGTGAATGTACTTTGTAACCTGCAAAAGTTATTTAGAGGTAAGGTCTCCTGTTTTTTTATTTTTGTTTTAACTACAAAGCATTAGAATCATTCCACTGGAACAAGTATTGCTTTACTTTTACTTTCCAATTTTTTCAATAGGGTATTGATGCTTCTCAAGTGAAGCATCATTAATGGTTCCTTAAATGTGGCCAAACCAATTTAAGTCTTCTTGTTTCTGCATTTCAGGTTGATATTTTGATGTTCTTTATCACATGGGGGAACTATATGTGGAGACACTGTAAGTCATAAAGATCCTTCAAAATATATTCTAAATGGCATTTTATTACAGATATATGTTTTATAAGCATACCAGTAAATACACTCAATGCAATTATTTTTCTTCAAATGTCAATAAAGCTCAGTAAGATTTTAATACATTAGCACAAACTAATTTTAAGTTTTTATGTTGCTGATGAAGCACCCATTCAGGAAAAAAAAAAGTTCATGCTTTATATAAACATATTAATGGATAATTTACCTCCTTTTCATTAGTTTACTCATGCTATATTTGTTAGAAAACTGATAATATACTTGTATGTTACGAATCTAGTTAGATTTGGATTTTATTTTCAACAAAAACAACAACAACAAAAAAAAAACCAGTAATCTGAACATGAAAAGTCGATGTAGGCAAGAGATCTTCTTGCAGATTGTCAGTTGTCTGTCCATGTTTCATACGTGTCTTTGACTTATTGTTACTAACTCCAAATGATCAGTAACAGAGTTATGTAGTCCTTTAAATTTTATAAGAAGCTTTCAAAGATGTCTCATTTGATCCTCTTATTATCTTAGTTGAGCAAGGTAGGCCAGGCAATGCTCTCACCATTATAAAATGGGAAGTTCCAGGCTCAGACAGGTTGACTTGCCAAGCAAGTAACTGTCAAGGGTGATCTAGTTCTTTTAATTTGACATGTTTCAGCTCTTTTCACTATGCATTCACTGTCAGTGGACATATTACATTTATATAAGATGGACAAAAGGGGTTTAGTTTCATTAATCATTGACTTCAACACAGCAATAACAACCACCACCTCAAAAACAATATTAACTAACCGTTTGTGAGGAATGTTAAGTCCTTTGCCAATCATTGCTTTAAGCATCAAACTTGCAAACCTGTGGGGCAGGTAATATTTTTAACCTTCTCAGCACTGGAGTATATTGACCTGTTATTTTTCCTATTTTACAAGTGAGGAAACTATAGTTCAAATACATTAAGTAACTGGTCCAATGGTGAAAAACAGGCAGTTTGACTAAAGAATCTGTACAATTAACTCCTACACTAAACTGTCCCCATAGCTAATTTTTGTTTTTTAAATCAAATAAAATTACAAAGAGAAGCAACCAAATACTTGAATTAGTGGCTCTTATTCCATGCTATTTTCTATTTATATCTATAATAAGTGGTTTGAACATAGACTAGAGAAGAACAATATTTTAATATAGTATCTAGAGGCTTTTGAGAGTATGGACAGCTTTTGAAATCTAGATTCCAACTTCCACTGGGTGAGACTATGGGAAAGAAAGTATATTTAGCTCTAGTTCGATGGGCATCTTAATATCCTCCAAACTTTCTGAGGACATCAATTCATTACTTTACTAATTATACTTCTTGGCTAAGACTTTAAGTTTTCACTGTTCCCCAACAAGTTCATAAAGAGGTTTCCAGATATAGGAAAATAAAGTTTGACTAAATGACCTCCAAAATACCTTTCAGTGCTCAAAGTTGATCAATCTTTGACATAATTATGGTAGATCTATCCTTACTAAACTAAAAAAAAAGGCTAAGATAATCTCTCCCAGCCATGTACAAGCTTAGGCTATAAACAAGATAAGAACAAGTTAGTTTTTATTTTAATCAAGTTGACTTCAGAAGCATAACTTTAGAGCTCAATCTGGTATTCAAAAGCTTTTCTCGAAAATAAAATATTTTTATTTAATTTCATATACTCCCAGTATGATATAGTGATGTGTTTATTTAACTTAATTCTTTTAATTATTATGACATCGATACTAAGCATCATCTTTAATACTCTTTTAATTTTCATACATAATTACTTAAACCCTATAAAGAAATGGATATACATACATATATATATATATATGTGTGTATGCATGACTGTTTTTGTTTATAAGTTCTGATGGCAAGGTAAATATTAAAAGAATTTGATGTAGAAAAAAGTAATTTTGAAAACTACTTATTTTAATATTCAATACTACCTTTTTCATATAACAAAACTTACAGGTCCTTGGCAAGTGAACAATAAATCTGAATGTCACTTATTTAAGAATCTAAGTTCTTAGAGCTCTCTTTGTTCTATTGGTCTAGAATCACATCATAGAATGTGTCATTTAGAATGTGCTTTTCTCTTTGCTTGTAAATATTCTGAATTCCTTGCTTGAAGTATTGAGTGACTATATTAGCAAAAATCAGGACAACAGATGTGATTATTGTGTGACTAAGCAAGACCAGCAGCAGAAGCTTCACAAAGAATCAATATTGGACTCTTAGCCACAGAGATTAAAGAGGCACATGAGTATAAAGCAAATCACTGTATAAGAAATAGTTGAAATTAAATAACATGCTGCTCCATAAAATGATCCAAACATGGAAGCCATGGTTCCATGATAGAAAAAACTGTTAAAACACCAAAGTTTTGAGAAACACACGCACAGACCTGGGAACACCCCCAAATATGTGCTTCCTTTATCCTTAATCAATGGTTTCTAATTTTCACATTAACTGGCAAAACCTTGAAAACAATCATTATAATACTTAACTTACCAGAGTAATTTATTTTTATTAGCTGAAAATGTGAGTCACTTCAGCTGACATTTCTGAAAACCACATATTGCCTTTTTACGTATTGTCCTTTCATTAGACTGATCTTCATGTTGATTTTAGAGCTGGCTAAGCCATTCCCTAAGCTCTTTAACTGCTTCTCCTCAGCTTGGTGCATACATACAAGAAGGCAATGCAGTGTTCAGAGAATACAGCATAATTTACTACCTGATATGATTCCTATGCTACTTGGGCAGCAGTGGTGACAATAGGTAGGGAGCTTTTATAGAAGCTTGGCGACCTCCTTTTGAAATCCTCTATAGCTGGCAGGCATCCTTCTGTCCCTGAACATCACAGCCTGTGCAATATCTTGTGGGCCAAGCAAAAGTCAGCAAATGTTTAGTGTCTGGAACTTCTTTTAGATTCAGAATGAATATAAGACAATTGGAAATAAAACAGTATAAACATTTACAAATGCAAAAATGTGTTGGACAAAAATGACAATAAGTGCCAAAAGTCATTGGACAAAAGGAGAAGTGAAGGTAGAAGAACAGAAAGAGAGAGAAAGGGACATCGGCAGAAATGCTAATTATTCATTTCCTCTCATATCTTTCTCTAACTGAGCTTTCCTCATTTTTCATTCCCAGAGACTAATTCAATCTCCTTATCTTTTGCCTATGTAAAGTTTAAGGTGGAGGACACTACAACACACCCTAAACGAGAGAGTATGGGTTCATTGCTTGTTGCTCAAAGGTGAACAGATAAGAGACAGAGTTTTTTCTTTTTTTAATTTTTTTAACAAGTTAAAAATTATTTTATCTATATTATTAAAAAGTCAAATAACAACAGATTCTGGCAAGGTTATAGAGAAAAGGTAACTCTTATATAGTGCTGGTGAGAATGTAAATTAGTTCAGCCATTGTGGAAAGCAGTTTGGTGATTTCACAAAGAACTTAAAACAGAAATACCATTTGACCCCGCAATCTCATTACTGAGCATATACCCAAAGGAGTATAAATCATTGTACCATAAAGGCACATTCATGCATATACATTCATTGCAGCACTAGTCACATGGAATGAAATAAACAATTCACAAAGTGAATAGTTGTGAATATATGTAAATTCATATGTGAATTCACTATATGCAAAGACATGAACTCAACCCAGATGCCCATCAATGGTAGACTGGATAAATGTGGCATATGTATACACCATGGAATACTATGTAGACATTCAAAAGAGTGAGATCATGTCCTTTGCAGCAACATGGATGGAGCTGCAGACCATTATCCTATGTGAACTAACAGAAACAGAAAACCAACTACCACATGTTCTCACTTGCAAGTGGGAGCTAAACATGGAGTACACATGAACACAAAGAAGGGAACAACAGCCACTGGGGCCTACTTGAGGATGGAAGGTGGGAAGAGGGTGAGGATCAAAAAACTATTTATTGGGTACCATGCTTAGTGCTTGGGTGACAAAGTAATCTGCACACCAAACGGCCAAGACATGTAATTTACCTATGTAACAAACCTGAAACTAAAATAAAAGTTAAAAAAAATTCAGTTATGTAACACTAAACAAAATTAATCTATGTAGAAAAACAATCAAAAGGTACAGAAAGTTATAAAAAGTAAGAGTCATGGCCATTCCAGTCACTGGTTCTAATTACAGACGATAGCCATATCAACATTTCCTGTGTTTCCTCCCAGACAATTATTCTTACAGCAACATGTATGTGCCTGTGTTATTACACACATAGCACCTTACTGTGTACTGCCTCTAAAAAATGGAAAATTATTACATTCATGTGTTTTTTGGTAAACTGACAATACTTTTCTGCATCATCATGTTCTAGTCACCCTCCTGCTTTTTCATGGTTGTTTAATGTGTCATTTTAATGGTTCAAAATTAGTGGTTAATGGTTGTTAAATAATGGTTAATATTTTAATAGTTGTTTAAAACAAGGTGTTAGATTGTACAAAAGGCTATAATCTATTTACTCATTCCACCATTGCTGGAAATTTTTAAAGTAATTTGTTGTTTTGCTTTTTTGCTATATACCGCTATTTCTTCATCAGTTTCCTTCATCATAGCTCTCTGGGTTCTGATGTCAGCACAATCTTGTTCTGACGTTTTTCTCTAACCATATTGAGACTGTTCTCACAACAAACTATTCTCATCTTAGAATATCATCTGGCTTCTCAGGTCCACTTTAGACTGATGACCTCACTTCTGACCTTGCCCTAAAAGTCAGCTAGAGTCTATATACCTCACGTACAAATAGCTTTAATGAGCTGCAACTTCCTGTTCCTCTAATCTTCTCTCTATGGCAGGACTCAGAGCGTTAACTAACCTAAGGGCCTGGTAGAACGTAAACTGCAGGTAGAGTAGTTAAAGTCTGTGCATTTTGCATTGGTCCCTTTCCAGTTCCTCTGTTGCTGAGAAACAGCAACAGAGGCCCACTCTAGAGTGTTACAAACTCCCCGGAATTATGGCTCCCGGACATGGTGTAGGGAAAGGTGTCCCACTGGGATCAAGCCTAGAACATCGCTGGATCTTGTACAGTTTAGTAAAGGGCAGGACTGGATTTAACAAGATGCCCACCAAACTACACTACTGAAAATTTTTGGTGGTTCACTCAACTAGTCTCACTGACTAGAAGTAAAAATATGTTTTTCTCAATATTACTAGTTTTAAATTTGCTATAAACTGTTGTGGGACCAAGCCACAGAGGAAATGTTTATCCGCAAGACAAAGATAAGCATGAGGATGTCAACAACGGATGATACTCCTTTTAAGGTCTGTCCATTGCAAAGTACACGCATACACGCTCACACAACAAACACGCCCTGCCCCCTTTTGCTTGTGTTAACCAGAGGGCAGATCTCTGAATAATAATACATTTAGTGGGTCCACAAGAGCTGCATTTCCTCCGCTCCAGAATTCATGCAAGGAGCACTGCTGGGGCTTCTCCACTGTCATTGTTACGGCCTCAAACGAAGGCCTTGTCACCAGGCGGGGGCGGGAAGGCACTGTAGCGCAGCAGCATTGAGAGCATCCGAATTCCCTCCTCTGTCCCTTATTGGTTGAAGAACGGGGGGGCACCGACCAGCCCCCTGCGGCTCGACTCGCTATTGGCCGGGAAGAGGTGGCAATCAGGGCGGGCCGACGCGGCTGTGCTTGCTACAGCTCAATGCTGCCTCCCCGGCCCGGTTGCGCTGTAGCCGCTGCCGCCGCTGCCTGGGTCCCTCAGGCCGTGCCTCTGCTTGGGGGTTGCCTCCCCGGCTCCCGGTGCAGACACCATGGTAAGTGCTCTCAGCCGGGTGCGGCCGGAACCTCACCCCTCCTCGTCCGGCCTGGCAGCGAGGGAACTGGCCGCGCAGCCGGAGCTTGGCTCGGGGGCCCTGGGAGCTCACCGCTGGCAGCGGGAGCAGCCTCACTCCTTGCCCGCGCCCAGGCAGGGGAGGTGGGAACGCCGCGAGTCGTGGCGGGGGCGATCGGTGCCTTTGCTTCCCAGGCGGGTTCGCCGCTCCACACCGCAGCTTCCTGAGCTCGGGAAGGGGAGGTGCGACGGAGGCGTGGGGTCTTCCCGGCTCTGGCCGGCCCCACCACTGTGGGAGGCTGAGCGCCGGCGGCAGGGAAGGCTTGGGGTTCGCGTCCCCGCGCTGCCCCCGATGCCCAGCCTCTCCCGGAGCGGTGACAGGTGAGGAGGGTGGGAAGATAGCGTGGGGGTGGGGCGGATGGTGACGGGGAGAATCCACCAGGGACTGGGAGGTTGCGCCCCCACAATCCAACCCCTTCGGTACATAGTAGCCCGGAGGGAGAGGAGTCAGGAGCGGGGTGAAAGGTTAAGCCAGCGCCTTGGGAGCAGAGGCAGCCGCCTCGTCCCCAAGCCGCTTCTCAGCTACAGCGGGTCCCTGACGCTCAAGTCTCTCCCTGTCCCCGCAGTACGGATTTGTGAATCACGCCCTGGAGCTGCTGGTGATCCGCAATTACGGCCCCGAGGTGTGGGAAGATATCAAGTAAGTGGCCGGCTCCCCTGGCTGTGGCCCAGGTCGGCGCCCAGTGTGGGAGGCCCCACGCACTTCGCCTGGTCCTCAGCCGGCTGGTCGGGTCGCGGGCGCGCATCCTTGGAGGTGCCTCCCCGCGTCGCTCCCCGTTGCAGCTGCGCTCCCACGCTCTGGGACTGGAACCAGGAGGGGAGGGGCGGCTGGGGCGGGGCTGCGAGGGCGAGAACCGCGGAAAGGAGCCCCTAGGGGTCACCACGGCTTCCCAACCCGGCCAGAGCGTGGGAACGCGCTGCTGGCGCTCCCAGACTCAGCGGGCCGGGCAGCTCCCACGCGGATAGAGCCCCGAGGGACCACACGGGCCTGCGAGAGGTTCCTGCGTCCGGAGGCCTTAGAAACAAACGGAAGACTTCGACTTCTTTATGATTTTCACACCTAGCATAAGTTAGGCCTTTTTGGTATGCTGAAACACGCAGGAGATTATTTCTTGGGCAACAGTGAATTAAGCGCATTTATTCATTTTTAAATTAAGTGAAAATTGGAAGTTTTTCATTTTCCCCAAATCCCACTGCCCGCCCCCTCCCTACTCCCCCAACCCCCCCGCCCCGCCTTTTTTTTTTCTACTGTGTTGAAGACTTACAGTTCTAGGAGGCATTCTAATTTTAGTCCTGGAGCTTTGAGCCCAGTACTGGGGGTATGAATGGAAATACCACACCCACCTGAGAGTTTAAACCTGTTGGAATGACTCACGGGTCAGCATGTCTGCAGGCAGGTTGACTATTTCACTCTAATAAAGTTCTCCTTTTCCTTCTCACTCTCATAAAATTTGCATGTAACTTACGGAATAGCCGACCACCACCAACTAGCTACTCCAAAACCATATTTATGGGTTTTCATATTAGCACAACAGTCAGACTATCTTTGTAACAAAGTTAGAAGGAAGGGTTACCTGGGTGGGCAGATGGGAATACACTGTTATTATTGACTCTGATTTCCTGTACTTACTGATTTCATTTTGTTGTCTCAGGTAGGTGAGGCTTCCATGCTGTTTTTCCCTAAGCATATTACAGTTATTAGCAATCAATTCTAATAGGCCTTATTATGCAGTTACATGATGGTGATTTCTCATAACTATCTGTTTCCATAGAAATGACCAGGGTTATATATTAAGCACTAAAATGTAACTTTTCTTTCCCCAGGATCTGTATCACTGAGCACTTCTTTCATGTTTCAGAAACCATTTATATTATCCACAGGGCATATTATCTACATATTATAAACAGAAGCAGAGATTTGGCAATTATGTGGTCGAATCCAACGAGAACATAGGCACCAAAAGTTACTTTGGGATTTGAATTTTCTGGCCATCTTAATACCATTATAATTTTTATTTTGCTTAGTAGACAGATATTGAGAAGGCAGACATCCAAAAAAGATTGTTAACAGTATAACTTAACTACCGAATTATTTTTAAGCCACTTCCTTTGTAAATTTATAAATGCAATATATATATATATATCCTCCATATGATGCTTTTGCATCTGTAAGACAGAAATTCCCAAATGTGCTGGTAGATATGCTATGACAATGAATATGCTTAGAATTTTTAGAGCAGAATAAAAGATGGCTATTATGATTAAACAGTCATTATGTAATTTAACCAGATTTAGATTGGATATCCTAGCCATTATCAGTTTAGATCACTGTTAAATACAGAGATGAAAAATAATACTTTATAGGGAAATGTATCAGACATTTAAAAAAGTTTAAATTATCAAGAGATTTGTTTATATTGCTCATATTCTCCCAGAGAAATTCCAAATATGTAAAGATTCAATTGATGAGAATTTAGCTCTGCAAAATCAAGCTGAGAATATTGTTCCATTCTACTTAAAAAAATTATTTATTAACTTACTAATTTATCTTTAAGTAGCTTCCAACAGCATTCATAATTTGTCTAAATAATAAAAATTCCAATCATCCACAACATAATTTTTCTGGTAAGAATGAAGCAAGTTATATTGGTCTTTTCTTAAATAAAATTGCCTCAAGGTTATGCCCCTGCAGGGGAAAAAGTGTTAGTCACACTGGAGTTGGTAATCCAGGTGTTAGTGTTGATTCTTTATTCGTCTAAGCATCTTTGGGTGGACCCCAGCTGGTCTTGGATGTGGTTTAGTGTCTGGGCTAGAGAACATGGTTGAACTCTCTGCACTGAGGGGATTAAAGCTGCTCTTTGGTTTCCAATCCAATACCCTTGAGTAATTACTAAATGCTTCCTGGAAGAGCATTTGCTTTCCACAGAAAAGAATCTTGCTGCCTAGGGAGAGGGGAGGAGAACCTGGAGGAGTGTAATTGAAAAATTCTCCTTGGGTGATTCTGGTTCCTCCTCCCCTCCTTACCCTCTGCTTCAGGGAATATTACAACAGTCATTGGTCCAAGATGCTTTCAGTTTTAACTTTTTATAAGCAATTGAATATAGGAGGAAAAAAAAATGTTTTTTGTCTCAGTAAGTACCAAACTCTTATTTTTTCTTTTGGTCTTTGAGAAACTATCTAAAATGATGTTTATACAAATTTACATAATACTTTTTTGCTTCACTAGGAAATGGCCATCCATCCTTCATGAGAAAGGATGGAAAAAGATGCCAAACATTTAATGACAAATAAAACCCTAAGTAACAGATTCCAGACAGCAGACAGAAAATTCTAAGTGGATAAGGGCCAAAAATGCTTCATTGTAAACTCAGTATGCACTTACACTCTTACCAACAATATAACCATTTCACAAAAGTTTTAAATTCCTCTTAAGAAGAAGAAAAATTGTCTTGACCAAGGGCCAGCAAACTTTCTCTTAAAGGGCCAGATAGTAAATGTTTTAGGTGTTGCAGGCCAAGGTAAAATTGAGAGTATTATGTAGGACTCAATGTAACTATTAAAATGTAACCACTTAAAAATATTAAAACCATTGTTAGCTCTTGGAGCAGGAAAACGCAAACAAACAACCAAACCAGACAAAGTGGACTACATGTGATCCATGGGCTATAGTTTGCTGACCTCTGATTTAGACCATAAGAAATGTGAAAAAGCAAGAGACCTCTGAATCTATTTCAAAGTTTGTTTTGTTGATTTCCTTTCAATATTCAGATAGTCCTTTTAAGAGGCTATGGTTTCTAAGTAATGACAAAAATAAATTATCAGGGTAGAAAATAAAGTTAGGTGTGATATACCCTTGAAAAACACCTGAATACTTGATTTCCCATCTCTGTTATCCTTCCATCAGCCCTGACTAAACTCATCATTGTGTCAAATTACTGGGTTTAAGTTTAGATTTTTTTTCTTCTTTCTTTCCTTCTTTTTTTCTGGGTGGCAGCAGAGGAGAGCAGTTAGAGACAGGTCTTGCTGTGTGCCCAAGCTGGTCTCAAACTCCTGTCGTCAAGTGATCCTCTGGACTCGGCCTCCCAAAGTATTGCATTATATGCACCACCTCGCCCAGCCCAATTTTAGATTTTCTAACCTCACTGAAACATACAAATTATGAAGATAGATCCAAAACATTGAAA
This sequence comes from Rhinopithecus roxellana, assembly GCF_007565055.1. NCBI lineage: Eukaryota > Metazoa > Chordata > Mammalia > Primates > Cercopithecidae > Rhinopithecus > Rhinopithecus roxellana. The sequence goes on from NC_044550.1 coordinate 61,555,917, forward strand.
AATCCCAAATGATTAAAAGTCTGTAAAAAAAAGTACGCTGTCCTGGCTTAATCAGATGCAACGTTTATCTTTAATGAGCGTAGTGAGCATTTTAGGCACTGAGGATAGAAAAGCAATGGTGTAATCACCACCTTCAAAAAAAATTCTAGAGATTTCATGATATTTCAGTCTTATTATTTGTTTTTATTTTCCTGCCTGTAACTCAAATATAGGAACCTTTTGACTGTTGGATAGCATATACTTCCAGTTTTGAAATTAATGTGTCTTTTTAAATTTGCTAATCACAAATTAATCATTATGGTTCAAATAAGGAAACACTTTGCTATAAACTAGTTATGGGACTTTCCAAGTTGCCTAAACTTTCCAAGCCTCCACTGCATAAAGGAAAAAAAAAATACTTTATGGAGTTGATGTAATGCATTGAATAATGTCTGCAAAATGCTTAACATCGTTCTTGACAATAGCTTAATAAATGAGATTATTTTTTATTTTACTCTAGAATCAGAGTTTTTAAACTTTCCACTTCCCCAATTTACTTGAAAGATATTAAGCCCTCCTTTAAAAAATATTATTGCAGTCTATATTCTATCAGTCTAAATTTTTTTAGCACTCTAGGATAAGTAATCATCATCATCATCATCATTTTTCATTATTTTGTTTTGAAACGCAACATATGCTCTTAATATCCATTGTATCAAAGCAAATTAAAACAAACAAAAGAGCACATCACCATGTTTTGCCATGTTTATTCAGATTTTCGTATTTATGAAGGTGTGATATAAACTTCCATACCTTTCTGTAGATCTGCTTAAGTAGGAATAAGCCTATGTATGTTTTAAAGTAGTAAGCGTACTTTATATTATAAAGCAATTTCAAATTTCCAAAGTTTTGTTCTCTTTATAATTTTGATTGACTGCTACAACATCCATTTGAAAGAGGAAAGGACTTTACAGCTCAATTTTTTTTTAATGACAAAGTTGATTTTCCAAGAGGTTAATTCCCATATGTAATTACTAACTGTCCCAGAGAATTATATATAGGAAGCTGAAAAGTCAGAACTTCAGCCCTTGTTCTTCTGGTGCCAGGTTTAATGCTTCTTTTAAGATATAATTGTGAAATAGGAACTAAAGTAGTATACATACAAAAATGAAACCACGTTAATTTTCTTACCCGGAAACTTCCTCAGTACAAATAAACACATTAATATACAGACTAAGGAAATAAGTAAGCCAGATCATTGTTAGGATCAGGATCCTTTTCTGTAGAAAGATCTGCCAGTTGACCTGAAATACAGAGGAAAGCATTGCATTGTATTGTATGTTGGCTGACAAGCTCACTAATGTTTGAAGTTATCTTTTGTGGCTGGAACTGGATGCCCGTGTGTATACTCCATCACATACCTGCTAGTGAGCTCTTTGCATAGGACTCTTCCAGAACCTGGACCATGTCTGGGAGCAGCATGGCAGGCACCTAGGTGATAAGGCGGGTCATCACATGATCTCAGGGGGTTTGTGGGTGTTTCTTTTGAGTTTTATTTTGGTTCTGATGATCTGAGGTATTCCCCAGAAGTCAAACTGGGTCTTGGAGTCTTTATTTTCCTTGCATTCTGCAATTTTAGAGAATTAAAAAAAATCAGAGGAGCACATCATTTAATTTGGCGTGTCAGAAGGAACTTTGCACATTACAGTGAACATCAGAAATCAGAAAATCTGTATTCTCACTCTTAATATACCCAGATGTAGTTTTGGCAAACATTTACTAAGCATTGTTATGATTTGCAAGAACAATGTCCTTTCTACTTTCTTGCCTTTCTCCAGAATAAGGGCCTCTAGCAAATGTTTCTCTTTAATGTGTTGGAAAACTATAGTTATGGGTTGATACTGTGCAGACATCAACAGGAAAACACACTTAAGGAAATGAATGCTATAAAGAAATCTAACTGGCTAGATCCAAGGGTAACAGCTCAGCAGACGTGAGTACTTGCAGCTTTTTCATTCTCTCCTTTGCCTCCTTGTTCATTGAAGAGGAAATGATGGGAGAAAAAAAGGTCTTCATTGTTTGTGTCTAGCAAAATGAAGCATCTTTTTCTGTGTCAAACTGTATCAAAAAATAGTGAAGTTAAAGTTGTTTTTATTCCAGGTAAAAGTAGACATTCTGAAGTATTTATTGGACCTCCTTGTTACTGTGGCTTTGGTTCTGTTGCTTATTCTGGTCTACTTTCCCTTCATTGTTGAATCATGAATTATGAAATTGTTAACTTTATTGAAATTCTTTGTGGTCAATCTTCAGATAACCCAAACATGAAAACCTTTCACTCAACTTGTCCTACATACCCTTAGCATTCCAGCCCCATGGACCTGTTTTTAGTTTCTCAGCCATACTGAGCCTTAAATGTGTCCGTTTAACACCTGTCCTTGGTATGGTCTCCTTTTCTTCACCCTCCCCAACCCTCCTGTAAATGTAAACACCTCTCAGCTTTGAGATGTCAAAACAAATGTCACTTCTTAAGGGAACCTTCTGTCACATCCAAACTTTTCCCTTTCCTTCATAGTGATATAATCCAAGAGTTTGTACTTAAGTATTTGTACTGCTGATTAATGTCTATCTTCCATGACTCTAGCCTCCATAACTCTTTCTAGAGTGCTCTCTCTCTCCCTCTCTCTGTATATTCAATAAAATTTCAGGCTCTCTTTCTGTAATAAAAATATGGATGTTTATATGTGAATGATGTATCTTTCACATTTTTCATTTCCAAAGAATAGAGCACATACATATTTTCACCAAAGGTTTTTTTCTGCAACCAGAATTTGTGTCAGCATGGTGACATCTTCAACTACTATTTAAATAAAAGCTGTTTTCAAATAGACATTTCTTTTTCTCCCAGATTTATTGAGATATAATTGACAAATAAAAGTTGTATATATTTGAGGTACACTTCATGTTTTGATGTACATATACATTGTGAAATAATCACTGTAATCAAGCCAATTGCCATATTCATCACCTCACATAGTACCCTCTCTTTTTGTAGTGAGAGCACTTAAGGCCTACCCTCTTAACACATTTCAAGTATTCATTATAATATTGCTAACTGTAATTGTTCATTGTAATTGTTAATAGTGACATTGCTGTGCAAAATAAACATTTCTTATATCAGCAAGGGCAGAAGGTACAGTAATGTAGCAATACATAACAGCACTTCCTTTTGGAACCATCAGAGTTCTTTTGTTTTCTCATGTCATATGTGGATATATTGGAAGGACTAAGAACTCTGTTGTTAGAATGACGATTTCATACGTCAAAAAACAATTGCTAGATTGAATTCAGGACATGACTAAATCCTTTAGCAAGTGCCTAAAAGGCAGGGATGTGTGGTGCTGTTTAAAGTCAGTGTTATAGACCATAGCTCAATGTTTAGAATAATAAAATTAAATTTGAAAACCAGATGGGCTCTCACCACGTCATGCTATTTTGAATGTAATATGTCACGTATATTAAACACATACCATATGGTTCTGCAGCCACAGTCCTACATGCTTTATACTCATTATCTCAGTTAATCCTCATTACCATCACAGAAAATAGATTCCTTCGTTATCCTCATTTTGCAAATAAGAGAATAGAGGCTTAAAAAAAGCTTGCCTCAAACACTCAGCTATTAATCATTAGAGCTGGGAATTGAACACAGATAAAGTCATAATTATCATGTTATATGTTTTCTTCCAAAGAGAAAGACCTATAGACAACCAATTTAGCAAGGACATGGGCAATGTTTCTGTGTATTAGTACTACCTGCTGGTTTTTCTTTTTTCTTGGAATGTTCAAGCATGCGTACAGGTGATTTTTGACAATAATATTTTTAAAGGTGAATTGACATAAAGCATACACACAAGTGTCTAAGTAAATTCATTTGTCTGTTAAAGCTGCTGACAATGGCTCAGCAGCTCAAACGAAGGTTTGTAAGTTTTGTGGATATGTTTTCAAAATTGAAGAAATTACCATTAAGGGTCTCTTGTGTCAGGCTGGTCACAGAAAGAAACATGCAATTATGTATCAAGACTGTTGTTGCTTCCCCTAAAACTGAGGTATGGGTGTCACTCATGAGAGCATTTATTGTTACTGTTTACAGTGCTTGGATGAGTGAACACATTGACATGAAAGGACTGACCTTTACCAGCTAAAAGGGGGTTCAGGCAGGAAGTCTTTACTGGATTTAAAGGGCCTGTCTCTCCACTTGGCAGTTCCCTCAAACTAGAGTCTCTCCTTTGGGGTTCAGGCTTACTGAGAATCATTAGATTGGGCTATTGAAAACTCAGAGGCTATTCATGCTTCACAGCCACTTAGAAAAAAGGAATATAAAGTTTTACTTTTTTAGATGTTATGTATAGTTACTATCCACAGTTTATAGTGGGGGATTTTAGTTTTAATAATGGTTGGGGACAATGCAACATTGTGGTACCATTTTAGCTCACATCAATGGACCGTTCTAGGATTAATTATCAAGACGACATCTACATACTGCTTTTTAATACAGCATGTGTTCTGATAATGTTGTTTACAGGATCAATAGTGTCTTGGAGCTGTCATTGGTCGGTTTGATTGTTTGATCCTGATTGACCTTTTCTGCCCAAGAGCAGACCTTATGCTGAGATTATGTTTTCAACATGCCTGTGTTCAGGCTCTCCCCTTTCAAAATACTCCACGGAAAACTTCTTTAACTGAAATATAGCAGTCTTATCATATTCTTAACTTACTCTAAAAATATACAGTAGCAGAAGCTCAGGGCCAGAATATGAATTCAGTTTTTCTATGTTCACATATTGTAGTTAAGGAATATCTCCTTGTATGTGAAGTTATAAGAAATATTACCTGGACATTTTGGACAAATTGTATACCTAGTTTTAAAAAATAAATTATAAAAGATGCTTAATTTTGAAAGCAAATGATGGACTTTTGTCAGTAATGTTTGATTGCTTGTTTTTTTGTTTTGTTTTGTTTTTTTGTTTTTTTTTGTAGGGAGCTTAGAAACATATGGGGAAATCGATTTAATTCATTCATTCACTAATTTTTAAACATGTATACCTTTATTAAGCACATACGCAGTTCCAGGCACCTGGGTTAGGCACCAGTAATTACATTAAAAAAAAAAAAAAAATTCCCAACTTACCAAACACCCCCACTATAAAAATACCAACTACCTTTTTGTGGAAAGATAATTAGCATAAATAAAGGATCTGCTTAAATTCCAGCAAATAAGAGTAAGTAGGAAGTTGACTGCTATTGGGAAACTATTTCACTTATACACATTCAACTTCTAAACAGTTATTGTGGCTACAAATACAAAGAATGTGATTATTTCTGATTTTGCTCCCAGGTGAGAATTTGATCTTTATTTATTTATTTATTTATTTATTTATTTATTTATTTTTTTTTTTTTTTGAGGCGGAGTCTCGCTCTGTCGCCCGGACTGGAGTGCAGTGGCCAGATCTCAGCTCACTGCAAGCTCCGCCTCCCGGGTTTACGCCATTCTCCTGCCTCAGCCTCCCGAGTAGCTGGGACTACAGGCGCCCGCCACCTCGCCCGGCTAGTTTTTGTATTTTTAGTAGAGACGGGGTTTCACCGTGTTAGCCAGGATGGTCTCGATCTCCTGACCTCGTGATCCGCCCGTCTCGGCCTCCCAAAGTGCTGGGATTACAGGCTTGAGCCACCGCGCCCGGCCTGATCTTTATTTTTAAAGCTCTTACGGGAGACAGAGCTTGTTTGTTTCTTGGCTATTTTAGTTTGTAAATTCTATCAGTGAATCTGCATACTAAGTGCACATATTTAGTTTAATCATTTGATTCTGAATAAAAATGACTAAGATTTTGTTGTCATTCCTCCCTTCTCTTCTTCCACTTGCCATTTCCTCTTTCTTCTTTTTCCCTTCCTTCATCTTCTCCAACATACCAGTTAGAGGAAGTATCAGGCATTAAGTGTGTGAGAAGTACTATCCTGAGGTTTTTGCATGGATTAATTCCGCTAACCAACACAATGACCGGAGGTAACTGCTGCTGTTAGCCTGTTTTGCAGATGAGGAAATGAAACACCAAGAGGTGAATCTGCCCAAACTGCACATGGGATTGGCTTAGTTGTTTATTTTCCATACTGTGTGAGGAAAGACTATGACTTATGACATAGATGAAATCAAGGGAGTTTCTCTTTATGTAGGTTTGCTTGTTAGCCAATGAAAGTGCTTTTTAAACTTCAACCTATCTAAATATTTATTATTGTCTGCTGATCTCTTTCATTGAGTAATCCACTGAATAGAACATTTTAATGCTTAAACCAAGCAGAGTCATTGGGTATGTAAATACGGCAAGTCATAGTATTTGAAAATAGTGAAAGACTATGTTCACTTGGGATTCGGTAGGGCTTTTAAAAATAAAAATAATAATAGTAAGCAACAACAGAATGTAACACAAACTAGGACCCATGAGGATTGTAGTGCTGTTGGTTATTATTTGATAGATGAGCACTCTTGAAAATAGTTTAATCCAATTCACTTATAGTTTATATGATATTTTGTATCATCTAAGAAGCATTGAAAAAAATGACAGTGTGTCCAAAATTTTCAGGAAAATCCTAAACTGTGGTTCTCAGGGAAACCTGTGGGTTTTCTCACATGTAAAATAAGTGTAATTTAAATAATAAGGAAACTGCATAATTGACCTGTGATGTAATTACATAATTACACAATAATAATTAACAATGTACATATAATGCAACAATTTAAACAAAATTGGAGCTCAAAAAATAATTCTGAAAGAATGATTGAGTCTAGAAAATTTGGTTAATGTACTTGGCTGAATTTGGATAATTTAAGCCCATATAAATTCTACTTATCACAAAAATAAATTTTAAATTATTGGAAGTGTTATTCTTGCCTTTGCTTTTGAGGAAAGAACTTAAAAGTTATGGGATAGCAAAGTGGGGGATGGAGAATTATGAAGTAATATTACTTGAATTATGTAAATTGTTTATGTAATCTACATATTAGCTTACTTCCTGACTTTTCTTTCTTTTACTGGTTGCCCTCTGTGACTTCAGGTAGCAGATGAAAAAACAGCTCTAAAGCTAAGGAGAGAAAGAATTGTGCAATGTGGGAAGGGAAGCCAATAAACCTTTCCTCAAAGAACAGTGACAGCTATATTTTGTGGAGTTCTGGGAAATGGTTATTATCATATCTCTGTGCTTTCTGGAGGCTAAAACATTTGACAGCATGAAGTCTGATTATATATAAATTTACCTAAAAGTTAGAAGAAAAGTTGTGTTGAGAATCGAGAGACAACAGAGAAGGCTTTGTTGATTCAAAATTTCTACTAGCTTCAAAGGCCATATTGTCTGAAATTAATTCTCTTAGTTATTACTCCTTTTCCACGGTAAGTTCTCTATCTCAGTTTAGTGTATTAAATCACTTCAAACTAAAGAGTTTGTGATACCTCCAATTAACTCTTGCAATATTTCCAATTAACTTTTCCCCTGAAAGGAAAGAAAATGAAGAATAGGCTAGAGAAGGAAAGGAAGTGGCCCCAGAAAGGTTAGGTGTAAGGTGGTAAGGATGGAGATTTCGTGTTCAAGTCCTTGCTCAGACGTCGCTGTCCCCATGAAGCCTACCATGAGCATGTATGTATATTATCCTCATATATATATTGCATCCAGCCCCTTCCACTTACATTTCCACTTTCATGTCTTTATCCTGAGCTACCTCTTCCTATAGCATCTATTGCTTCATAACATATTATATCATTTTGTTATACATCATGGTTATTGCTTATTACTTGTATCTGCCAGCTAAAATATAAGCTTTATGAGGGCAGGGATCTTTATCTCTTTTGTTTGTTGATATATTAAAAGTACTTAGAAAAGTGCTGGGACATAATAGGCATCCAAATATTTGTGGTAAAGCTCTTCCACCGGAAAAAAAAAAAGAAAAAGGGTAGCCCCACATTCCCAAAGATGTAAATAGAGTCCTAAGTAGTTTGAATAATTCAAAGGAATTCAGAGTTAAATTTTTAAAAGAAGATTATTATTTCCTTCCGTGTACTACTGTTTAATTTCTATTTCAGTTCCCACCAGGGAGCATTGACACTGGTCATTTCAGGAAGTAAAGCTTTGACAATAAGGGAGCTTATTTTAATAAAGAGAGAGAAAGGAAAGGAGGAATGCATTGACCCATGGTTAGGCGATTTCTGAGGAAATGGCTGTTCCCCTATTTTACACAGAGGGGAATTCTGCTTGTACCTTGTTTATTTATGTTACTAGAGATTGGTGAGTTTTTCAAATAAACTGCATTTATTACAGAAATTTATGTGATTTGACTTATTCCAATTGGAAGAAACAGAATGGTGAAAACATGAATAAATCTCTACTTTATTGTATCTTTGATTAGAATGTTCTGTCAGAGTGTCCAAAATTTTAATCTATAGATCAGTGTTGTTTCATAATAAAATGTTAATAGCAAAATGACAAAACATAGGGTATCCATATCCTTTAAACCATTAATCCCGTTCCTAGGAATTTGTTCTATTTGTACGCAGAAGTATAATAAGCTACAAAGATACTCGTCACTTTTTTTATAATTTGGAAAAAATAAAAGTATCTAACTACCTACCAAGACTTCAATATGTCTACAATGCAATTTTATGCAGCCATGGTAGAAGTATAATTATGATATAAAAAGATATCCATCAAATATGCACTCAAATGAGGAGGTTTTGAAGCAGTATGTTCTATATATAAGTATATTAAAGCATGAACAACTTGACAATTATACTAGCAGTGATTATCTCAGGATAGTGGAGGCTTATTTTCTCTTTTTAGTTTTACCTTTCCTGTACTTTATATATATTTTTACAATTAGAAATTAGAATGCAGAAAATATATAGTAGCATTTATCAGAGGATAAGAAAATGTTTGTATATTACGTTTTCATATTTTTTGATATCTCACTGACTTTTGGTATTAAAAAGACTTGAGGTCTTTGAAGAGTTGTGTCGCTTTTGTTTAACAGCTGTTTATGTTTGGAAAAAGGGAGAAGAATTTCATATTTTATGTACAGTGCTGTAATTGTTTGAGTAGACATGGGGAGCACTATACTCACTGGGATAATGTATAGTGCTTTCACTGCTTAGAATATATTTTTGTACACTTTATCTCTTTACTGTTGTGAAAGGTGAATTATCTGTTGCTCCCACTTCAGAAAACAGAGGTTTTGTTTGTTTGTTTGTTTCCTGAGTCAGGATCTGGCTCTGTTGTCCAGGCTAAATGCAGTAGCAAGATCACGCCTCACTGAGGCCTCAACTCCCGAGGCTCAAGCAAGATTCTCCCACACCAACCTCCCAAGTTACTGGGACTACAGACTTGCACCACCATGCCTGCCTAATTTTTTTTTTTTAATTTCTAGAAGAGAAGAGGTCTTGGTATGTCACCCAGGCTGTTCTCAAATTCCTGAGCTCAATGGATCCTCCACCTGGGCTTTCCAAAGTGCTGGGATAGCAGGCGTGAGCCAACCTGCCTGGCCAGAAAAGAGAGATTTTAATGCTTACGTGCTTCATGTGATTTGCTCGGGTTCATTTAGCTGGTAAATCCTGGGCTCTGAAATGCAGATCTCTGTGCTTACTGAAAACATGTTTTAAAAAATATGAATAAATGCAGGCAAATAAATTATGTGCTCTGAAGAGCAGAGGATGTTTTTAAAACTATCTGCATACTAAGGTATGGATATAAGACATACCACCATGAGGAATTTTCCCCTTGAGCATACACAGATATAGTCATGAGTGGCAGCTGTGATAGCACAGCTTCTGAAAGAGAGAAAGTGACTAACGACTTCCTTGACAATATTTAAGGAGTTATTTGAGCTGTTGTGTTGCAAGCTCGCCTAATTAGAGTGGCTAGTTTCCTTTGTATTCTCCTGGCAACGTACAAGGATTCCGATGAATTGGATTGAGAGTAAGAGGTTGACATCCAAGCTCCGTGTATTTTTGTGAAGTTAACATTGGCAATGATATCTGGAACTTAGTTCTTTTCTACAGTTGACCATGTGGGTTTTTAAAATTTACATACATTTATGACGTACACGTGCAATTTTGTTACATGCATAGTAGGCGGCAGTGTTTTGAACAATGGATTTCACCTCTTCTTTGAATGCTTATTTGAGAAAAGTAATTCAAATCCTACCTAATAAATACATTTATATAATCATGACAACTATTAAAAACAATTATCATTTTCTTTCACTAGTACTGTGTATGTTTTGAGCTACTGTGTTTAATAAGCTAAGGATGTATTTGAAGATTTTATCAATCCACTTGGCATCTCAAACTTAGTATGTTGAAAACATAGCTCTTGACCTTGAACCCCTATCTGCCTCCAACAAGTCTTTCCCAATTCTGCTACTGGTGACAACATACTTTTAGTTGCTTAGACCAAAAACCTCAGTGTCCTCCTTGAGTCCTCTCCTTTCACACCTTGTGTCCAATCCATAGCAAATCATGCTGAATTTACCTTTAGAATATATATGAGTTTGAGGCACGTCTTACCAGCTCCACAGGTTCATGTCTTTCTCCTGTCTCAGCCTCCCGAGTAGCTGGGACTACAGGTGCCTGCCACCATGCCTGGCTAATGTTTTGTATTTTTAGTAAAGATGGGGTTTCACCATGTTAGTCAGGATGGTCTCGATCTCCTGACCTCGTGATCCACCTGCCTCGGCCTCCCAAAGTGCTGGGATTACAGGCGAGAGCCACCGCGCCCAGCCCACCAACACTTCTTACCTGAATATTGGCAGCAGACTCCTAAATGGTCTCTCTCCTCTGTCTTGTACTCCTTCAGTCTAGTTTCAATGCAGCAGCCAGGTGAACCCCTTTAACCTAGATCAGCTTATATCACCACTCATGTCATAAGTGCTCAAGCCCTTCACCTCTTTGAGGTAAATGGCAATTATCCCAATGTCCAACCAGGCCAAGCACTGTAGCCTCATGTTACCTCTCCCACTCATTCCCTGATAGCTACTTTTCCCCCTCCTCTGTTCCAGCCACATTGGCCTCTGCTGTCCTACGACACCCCAGGCATGCTCCTGCCTCACCCTTTGCACTTGTTTTTCCCTCTGCCCAGAACACAATCTCTCTAAATTGCCCGTGGCTCACTCTCGGAGCTCCTTCAGACTTTACTCAAATGCTGGCTTCTCAGTGAGGCCTTCCTGGCTGTTGTACTTGAGCTCTCCACTGCTCTGCTCTGCTTTATTTTTCTCCAAAGTGTAATACTTACCATTATATGTTATTTATTAATTTTATGTGGTGTTTGTCTTCCCTTAATATATGTATTGCAAGAAGTCAGAGATTTTTGTCTGTTTTACTAAATCTTGTACCCCTAGTACCCAGGACAATGTCTGGCACATAATAGGGACTCAACAAAAACTTGCTAAACATTTATTAACCCAAAAGTTATTTAATTGATTATATTTAATGGCAGGTATTGTACTGAGCAGTAGAGTACTATGTATTGTTAATCTTGCTAAAATATACTTAAATATATCATTTTAATTTAGGGAGGGGTATATGACATCATTTCTGCTCTCTCACTAGAATTTTAGGTACATGATGCTGTTTAAACAAATTTGCCCCCCAAAAAAAATTCTATTTCAGAGATAAAACCATTGTTTATACAATTATTATACCTATAGTAGCTTTTTTTTTAACTTCACCTTTTCTGTCTGTCTCTCTCTCTCTGTTTTTGTTTTCCAGAAAAGAGGCACAGTTAGATGAAGAAGGACAGTTTCTTGTCAGAATAATATATGATGACTCCAAAACTTATGATTTGGTTGCTGCTGCAAGCAAAGTCCTCAGTAAGTTGAATGCAACTTTCCTTCTTTGGCTAAGTTACACATAGAAGCTCAAAGAATGCATGGTTCAAGATCACAACGCAGGTTTATGCAAATGGTGCAGAGCATTTGTACAACCTGCACAGTTGTGTGGTGGAAATCCACATATCATGTTAGGCTCAGGCTATGCCAAGTCTTATTTTTCCTTTTACAAGTTCTTTAGAGAATAGAAAAGAGTAAATGTGTTCTTCTTGTTGTTTTTTTGAGACAGGGTCTGGGTCTGTCACCCAAGCTGCACTGCAGTAGTGGCCCAACTCCAGCTCACTGCATCCTCTGCCTGCCAGGCTCAAGTGATCCTCCTGTCTCAGCCTCCCGAGTAACTGGGACTACAGGCATGCACCACCATGCTCAGCTAATGTTTTGTATCTCTGGTAAAGACAAAGTTTCATCATGTTGCCCAGGCTGGTCTTGAACTCCTCAGCTCAAGTTATCCACCTGGCTCTGCCTCCCAAAGTGCTGGAATTGCAGGTGTGAGCCACCATGCCAGGCCCAGTCCTTTGCCTCCCCCAAAAGAAAGCCATGTATTCAGGAAGGAAAGAAAATTATTGATACTTAATGTAACAACATCAGTTGTGGTGTCAACAGTATGGTAGTTATTCAAGTATAGTATGTGTTTTCTCCAAATCTCTTTTGCAGTCACAAGTTAAATTAGCTATTGGTAAAAGAAACGTGAAACTGAGATCTACCACACACAAATACCTTCCTGAAGAAGGCAAAGTTTTAAAAATTTTATGGAGAAAAAGTTGTTCTCAAAGTGGTATCTATTATTCCCATAGTGCTTAATTTTTAACTGGGCTATAGTTTGGATACAATAGAATGAAGATTTTAGTTTTATTACATATAACTAGGAAACCAAATGCTATCTATAGTAGAATAAAAATTTTTTAAAAGATTGGTAAATATTTAATGTTAACAAGAAAAATATCTAGCCTCTAGCAATCAAAGTTGAAACAAACATGAAATAACTTTTTTCTTATCAATTTGGCAGTCTCAAAAATGGAAATATCTAGTGTAATGATGGAGTAGAGTTAATGGGAAATCATACTCATTTTTAATGTGATGATAATTAAGACAACTTTTTTGGAGAATAATTTTGCATCATGAAAGCCTTTTAAAAATATTAAAACTCTTCAGGAATTTTTCCTAAAGAAATTATTAGATCTGTTTTCATTAAGATGCATGTATGTGTTTTCATGTTGGAGTTCCACATATTGTCAAAAACTGAAAAAAGCTTACATTTTCAATAAGAAGGGATGGGTTAAATGAATTATTGCATTTATATGTTGAATAAGATAGCAATTAAAATTGATACACAGCTCTTTGGGAGGCTGAAGTGAGTGAATCACTTGAGGCCAAGAGTTCAAGATCATCCTGGTCAATGTGGTGAAAGCCCCTGTCTATTAAAAATACAAAAATTAGCCAGATGTGGTGGCGGGTGCCTGTAGTCCCAGCTACTCAGGAGGCTGAGGCAGGAGAATGGCCTGAACCCGGGAGGTGGAGTTTGCAGTGAGCCGAGATTGTACCAGTGCACTACAGCCTGGGCAACAAAGTGAGACTCTGTCTCAAAAAAAAAAAAAATTGATACAGAAAATTTAAGTTTTAGGAAATATTAATGATTGTTTATTAAGAAAAAAGCAGAACACCAGGGTACATATTATATGTAATCAAGTTATTAAATACACATATTTATATGAAGACTATTTTGTATCAAAATACTGTCATGTGCATTCTTGATGATTTTAAAAATTTGTGTTTTTTGGAAAAAAGAAGTAGTATATCAAATATATGCTTTAAAAAGGTCAAAATTAAGTACAGGGTGAGTATCACTTGTCTAAAACTCTTGGGACCAGAAACGTTTAGGCTTTCAGAATTTTTTTCTTTTTTTTTTTGGATTTTGGAATATTTGCATATCTTAAGAAGATATCTTGGGGATGGGATTCAAGTCAAAACATAAAATTCACTTATGTTTCATGTACACCTTATAGACGTACGCTGAAGGCAATTTTGTACAATATTTTAAATGATTTTCCGCAAGAAACAACGTTTTGACTGCAGTCCATCACATGAGTTCAGGTGTAGAATTTTCCACTTGTAGTGTCATGTTGGTGACCAAAAAGTTTCAGATTCTTGAGCATTTCGAATTTGAGATTTTCAGATTAGGTATGCTCCACTTGTAATTTGTAATAGAAGCTGAAAAACTGGTTGCTTTGCTTGTAAATGCAAATGTACACCATTGACATGTTTATACATTGTCTTCTCTGATTTCATTGTATTGTCCTGGAGGGATTTTTTTCATATGATCTACGTTTGCCATGCACAAAAATTGAAGACATTTTAAATTATTTTAATAAACACTTACCTTCATTCTTTCTATTAACAATATTTCACCTATTATATGCTTTTTTTTCCCCTCTTGAACTTGTAAAATAGATCTCAATGCTGGAGAAATCCTCCAAATGTTTGGGAAGATGTTTTTCGTCTTTTGCCAAGAATCTGGTTATGATACAATCTTGCGTGTCCTGGGCTCTAATGTCAGAGAATTTCTACAGGTAAGCAATTTGAGGTCCTATAGTTAAAAGTTCTGTGTTTGTAACTCTCAAATATAGACTCTAGAATCCTTTTGTTCACTCAGCTGGACGAGAGTGTCTTACTTCTGAAATGGAATCATAGTGACCTTTTTCTAATTCACATAAAATCATAGTTACTGGAGGGTCTTGAATACATTTTAGCATTATATTTTTTCTTTAACTTCTGGTTGCTGATACTGAATACGCAAGTTGTAAATTAATGTTCCCTGAAAAACTCCAGGTGGTCTTTTGTGATCTGTTCAACTGCCCTTTTTTGGGGGTAATGACTATATATCCTAGTGACTGTCGTTTTAGACATTTAATATGGCCTTATTTTCTATTTTCAAAACATTCCTAGTTTGTAGATATAATTAAGCAATGTATCAGTGTTTATGAAGTTCTACCTGGAGCTCAACGTTTAGGCAAAAGTAGCAGGGTTTTCACGTGTTCTGTCACCAAAACATACTTAAGATACATTATCATGAGTTACATATTAATTAATCTACTGTACAAGGGAAAATAGGAAACAGTTCAAAGTCAGTTTCAGGTGAAAAAGATAAATAATGCAATCAAAGGCCTTTGTCTTATATTGTTAAAATTACCTTAAAAGATTTTACTAGTAAATTACACATTAGATGAGAGACTATTTCTGGATTGACTATACTATTTTAAGCATTGGCATTTGTGAGACCCTCTTCTTGAAATGTGTTAACATTGAAAATTATGTGGTTGTTTGCAAAGGATATTTCTAAACTGGCTGCTGAAAGCTGCCAGATCTTGCTGGAAAATGATGTCAGTGCAATACTAGCTGAACCGAAGCCCAGTTTTGAGGGAATGTAAACACTTTCAATCCAGCTGCATTATTGATTTAACAGCCAAAATAAGAACTTTAGTGTTTAATCAAAATGTCTGTTGTTTACATAGTGACATTTTTCTTATAAACTTAAAACAGCATTAAATCAAGTTGGAAACTGGTTTGCAATCTCCTGCCATGGATTTACTAAACTACTGGTGTCAAAAAAAGCTGCCACTTCCAAATGAAGTAGCTGCCAAGAGATATTTAAATAAAATTGAACAGGCAGCATTTAATGGGATTATTTTAAATGGATTAAAGTTTTGGGGGATATGGGGTTTTTGAATACATATTTCACTTTTCAGTACTTTTGTTGACCACTATCAACTTATCAGCAAAGTTTCAACTTTCAGTTGTTCTGGCTTTTAACTCTCTCTCTCTCTCTCAATGGCCATGTTTACATGACAAAACAAAGATTCAAATGGTTTTATTAATTCCTTTTTTTTTTTTTTTCTAACCTGTGCTCATGGTGACCATCTGCTAAGCTTGTTACAGCACGGTAAGAGAGCAAGCAGCCTTTTAGGTGTGTTTCTCTGTGTTCCAGAGCTGCTTTATCCAATGGGACAGTCACTGGTTTCATGAGGCTACTCAGCATTTAAAATGAGATATACAAACTAGGGAGTGGCTCACGCCTGTAGTCCCACTTACTTGGAGGCTGAGGCAGGAGGATCACTTGAGCCTGGGAGATGGAGACTGCAGTGAGTGAGCTATGATCACACTGCTGCGCTCCAGCCTGGGTGACAAAGTGAGACCCTATCTTTACATACATGCATACATACAAAGCGCAATGTGCTACAAGTGTAAAATATACACCAGATGTCAAAGACAGTAGAAAAAGAATAGAAGATGGCTCATTCACAATTTTATATTGATTTCATGTTAAAATGATAACATCTTGGATATATTTGGTTGTATAAAATTTAGTTAACATAGCTTTAAATTATACACAATTTTATTTTATTTCTCTTTCAATGTGAGAGTGAAAAATGAAGAAACTAGAAAGTTAGAATACTGTAAAGTTTTCATCAATATTTTACATAATGATTCAGTTCTTTTATTTTATCCTGGTTTTGAAATTATACATTTTAAGGGCAAATTGAATGTGTTAAAGTACTGCTTTTCTAAAAAGTAGATATTTATGTTATCATTAGACTGATTACACAGAAATTAAGTGGACTTTTTCTGTGTGACTATAAAACAAAATCATTAACTTTCATACATTGTTTTAACATACCAGCACACATATAAAGATTGATATTTTTATTACATAAATTAATAAAATATTCTTTATGGTGACTTCAACTCTTCGCTAAAAATTTGAAGACTTTCTTTCTGTTTCAGCCCTGGTTTTAATCAGTCACCACATCTTTAGATTCTATTTCCCAAATACTGAGCTTTGGGAATTCTGCCACTTTTCTCTATTTCCCCCACACTTCTTTGGGAGAGTCTACTGTTATCTAGAGGTTGGATGGATTCCCTGCTTCTCTTCATGACTCCTCCAATCTCTTCTCCATCCTATAACTCTGGTGCTTTTTCTGTAATGCAAATGTATCTCAACATATCGTTTTCTTGGTTAAACTATGGAGTAATTTTTTATTACTCATTGGAAACTGTCAAAATATTTAAAACAATAGAAACCTTCATTCTTTCTCCATCTTCCCTCTCCCTCTCCCCCAGTCCAGCCAAACTTAACCGCTTTCAGAAACTTGTATTTATTATGTTCCCGCTATCCTCGCAGATTTTCTACTGCTCTTCTGTTTGCCTGGAATATGGTTCCAGCACTTTCCCCACAGATAAATGCTATTAATCCTGCAGGTAAAATTACTTTTCTGGGAAGGCGCCACTCCTCTCTCCAAACTCTGTCTTATCCTAGTCATGGTAACTAACCTCTCTCTTATTTTCATAGGACACTGCATTTCCCAAGCCACAGTAGTTTTCAGACTGCATTATCATTCCCATTTGATGGACTGGAATGTAGAAGCCAGAGATCATGTATAATCTCTTAATGTTTGTACCTTCACAGGTGCAATCTGTATATCTGAGAATAAATGAATGTATCTTTTTTAAAAAAATGAATATTTGTTGTTTGTGCAAAAGCAGAAAACACACAATAGGAAGCAAACACACCAATAGATCAAGCTGAATTATTTGACTCAGGGTAACCCATTTTGAGGGAGAGCCTGTAATTTTATTTACAGATGAATCATAGATTGAAATATGAAAGAAGAAACATACACTAGATCAATTTCCTTTTCAGGTGAACATACTAAATTACTGTCTATTATTTAATTTACAGGGTACATTGCATGTGTCTGTTGACACTTTTAAAATAGTCATTCTAATATTTCCATTTTAAGCTTTTAGGGAACACTAAAATAGCTACTGAAATCATAACACGGGAGACTATTTGATTATGCGTTAGCTGAGCAACTCTGACTCACTCATCATAGCAAGCAGAATTTCCTTGGAAGTAGTCTGTCCACAGCCTCTCAGTTGGATACATTATTAAGAATAGGTCTGTCTTATATATGTATATACATACCATACCATTGTTTTTCCTTTTTTTGAAACAGTTTAAAAACAAATTTCTAAGTACTAGACACAGCATATAATAGGCAATTAATGAAACAGTCTTTGAATAATAGAATTAATTAATTCTGAAATATATGTGTCTTTATAATTATTTGGTCCAGCCTGTTTTATCAGGATAATACTTCTTTTGCTTAAATTTTGTACTCAAGAACATGCTGTAGAGATAATATCTGTAGCTTAGCTCCAGAAACATATTTCTTTTTTCACATGGACGTTATCATATCCATTCATAGTTGACTTAACGAATACTAACATATCTACTCCCTTGAAAGGCTTTGGTGCCAATATCCAATTCATGACCCTGCTTATGCAGTCTCTCCTGTGCTTCCAAATTCAAGTTTAAAACATTTGCATTATGCTTATTTTAAGCCACCCTGAAACTTTAACAAAAAATAACTGGAAGGCATTTCACAGTTTAGAATTGATTTTTTCTTAAATCGCCAGTGAAACCATCAACTTGTGGACTGATGAAAAAAGTAATAATCTTTGGCATTTATTCTTTGGTTGATTTAATAATTGAAAATATAATTTATCAAAAAGAGAAAAAGAAATAAGACATTTTTTAAATTTGATTTTTGGATCTTAAGAATTTTCTCTAGTTTTTCCACTTTTTTATTTGTAAATTCAGAATAAAATATGTGGTTCTGTGCTATCGCTATAGTCAATTTCTTTTCTTTTTTTTTGCTTTTTTTAATGTTTTTATTATTATTATTATTATTATAAATTATTATTATTATTATTATTTGGAGACTGAGTCTTGCTCTGTCACTCAGGCTGGAGTGCAGAGATCCGATCTCACCTCACTGCAAGCTCCGCCTCCCGGGTTCATGCCATTCTCCTGCCTCAGCCTCCCTACTAGCTGCGACTACAGGCACCTGCCACCACGCTCAGCTAATTTTTTTTTTTTTTTAGCCAGGATAGTCTCAATCTCCTGACCTCGTGATCCGCCCGCCTCGGCCTCCCAAAGTGCTGGGATTACAGGCGGGAGCCACTGCGCCCAGCCGCTATAGTCAATTTCTAACGGAAGTTTCTAGTGTACTGATGAAAAGACTGCAAAGAATACATGGGATTTGCAAGCTTCATAAGAAAATAGCTGATAAAGAATGTTCAATTTAATGTTATTTCCACCTTAATCCATGCTCACCTCTACACTCTAATGTCCTATTGCATTATGGCAGATTATATTTTCCCTAAATCACTGCAACACTCTCCCATTTCACATGCATTTCTGTAGTATGATTTTGCCTCTTCTTTGCAGGAGGTAAAATTCTTTTTTCCTTGAATCTGGGTTGGCTTTAGTGACTATTTAACCAATCAAATGGGGCAGAAGTGAGATATTTAAATTTCCTAGGCTAAAGTACAAGAAGTCTTGGTTTCCTCCTGGGTGTCTTGGAACAGTTGCTGTTGGGATGGTACCTCTAGAAACCCAGACACGTGACATGAGAAGCACAAGCTACACGGAGAGGCCAAGTGTAGACTGGCAGATAGCAGTTCTAGCTGGGCTCCCAGCAAAGAGCTAGAAATAACTACCAACCATTTGATTGATCCATCTTGGAAAACCAGACTACTCCGGCATTCTGATAATTTCAGCCCAGTTTCCATCTGATTCCATCCCAAGGGTAGAACTTTCTAATTTAGCCGGACAAACTACAGAACCATGAAAGATAGCAAATAAATTATCAAAGATGTTTAACAAAGATGTTTATCAAAGATGGTCTAGCTATGGATAACTAGACCACTACTCTGTGCATTATTTTTCCCTTTATATTTTATGTCTGTGTTAATATGTGTGTATATGCTTGTACAACGAGTCAAGAGCTTTGAGAAAGCTGTGTTTGATAAGATAATCTATTATCCCTGGGAATAGGAGCCACGTCAGTCCCAAACAGGGCTACCAATTCAATTTCAACGGTATTACATTATTATTACATTATATTGTCTTTACCTCCCCCACAAATTTACAGAGTTATAATACAATGAAAATGAACAGCAAAGGCTGCCAGGTTGACTATGAAAATATACATGGGCAAATGCAATTTTAGAGAACAGTTAGGATTTAAATTATGACCTAAGTACGCATAGAACTCAGGTGAATGGTTAGATCAACGTTCTTTCATTATTTGCTGGAGACACTGGCTTCTTCAACTAACCTTGATATGGTGACAGTTTCAGTCGTTCACTCAACTCAGATATATTTGAGTTTATCAACCTGCGCCTTTGTTCAGCCTGCAGTGGGATTTTCTTCAATTCCTGTTGGCTCCAGGTTTTGGCTTATTAAATACAACATTGTGATTTGGCCACCAGGAACCATCTGAGATTGATGACTGATCTAATTCTTAAATGTTTGTGCAAAGAGTTATTTTAGGAAATATGAGGATTTTTCCTAAACAGCTGTAAAATTCTAATACTTCCCTAAATTATTTATATTTCTTAAGAAAAAAGTGCACCATTCACTTTATTTTTAACTTTGAAATTTCAAAAAGAACTGTTTTCTCAGCATCTACAACGCCAATTTCTATAATCCACAATTTAAAAATCGACGAGTAGGGATGTAGTTTTATTTTTAAAAAACTTGTGAAGGAAGATAAGAAATATTCTAGAATTGTAAGGCTTTTCAGTTTGAATAACTGGTATATATTTTCGTAATTTTTCAAAATATTGATTGTTACATGTAGTATTATATAGGCTGGATTTTTTTAACATGAGTTTAAAAGCAAGCAGTAGAATAAGTGAAATATTTTAACTTCTTTTCTTTAATTAAAATATTTCCCTGGAGAGGATGGAAATGATAAATTGATATAGCTTTAAAGCTATATCCATTTAAATAATTTTAGTGACTCTGGTACAGTTTCTTTTTAAATAGAGATTTTCAGTATTTCCTTTAGAAAAGAATCTCTATATCTTTTCAGTTGGAAAGCTATTTAATTCTCAAGGAGGAGCTCCAAGAAGAAAAGGCAGGAAAAGTATTATGAAAGCATTCACTTCTTACTCACTCTGATCTCATGCTATTTCCTTTGGTGTTTCTCATTATCTAGGGTTTGGTGTTCCATTTTACTTAGGTCTAGTTTGTTTAAATGTTTTATCTTCAAATTCCAAAATGACTTTTTTCTTATAAAACTTAACAAAATATTTTTTAAATTACATGACTCTCATTAAAGAATGTTGGTGTTGGTCCTATTTTTCAGAGGTGTGAGGGATAGAAAGGAAATCCTGTACCTCATCCTCCTTCATTGAAAAACAAAAAGAGGTTTGCAATGACTGATTTTAAAGATTTCTTGCAGATCTAAACTGCAATAATATTCTCAAAACAGACAACTCCCTTCTCCGCATTCACCAAAACAAGGATTCTTGGAGACTGAAAAATGTTTTTCTTTAAAACGTTCAAGGCAAGGTCTTACCCATTTCTGTGGATCCTTTAAAATTTTTAATTAGATGTCCTTGAAACAGGAAAATCAGGTAGTTGACTTCTGGGGACTTGGCCTCTGTAATTATGTAAGAACTTATTTTTGGCATGCATATTACAAAAAGAAAATATGCATTTATTTTGAAACATTCCAAGGTCTATAAAAATGTGACACTTTAAAGTATTACTCAAAGGAATGATAAATTGTCTTTTGTTTTCTAAATCTGTGAAGTGTACTATGGCTGAAACTCCAGTACAGTACCCCAGAATACCATAACTAATTTTTCTTCTACAAATGATAAATGCCAGATGATAAAATAAACCAGACTGACAGGGAGCAAAATCCCTGAGTAGAAAAACCACATTCATTTGCTTGTAGAAAAACAATAAAATGGTATTAGAACATTAAGAAATGAAATTATGAAATTGAAACCTTTAGGTATCTCAAGATATCAAAATAGATGAATGGTCCTGCTCTCTATATTTTTCCTGTTTTTTGATTTTATGAAGCCTAGAAGAATGAATCAAAGCATAGTTGAGGTTTACATCGTTGTTTCCTGGGAATCTACTTGTGCTGCAATATAAGAGTTTACATTTTTTCAGTGTCTTTTTTACTTTCGTACATATAGACATACTTATTTGCTATGGACCACACAGCTCTTTACTTTCTGTAAGTGCTTCTGTGGGTAGATTTAGAAATAACACAGAATATCAGTTTTGATATGAAACTCTTATTCTCCAGAATACATTGTTAGAGCAATGTGGATGAACTATCATCTTTGTTTAGATAGCATTATCAAATGTAGAAAGGGTTTTCTGTTGGCTCTTGTAAGAATCTTTTTGTAGCAAAAAAAAACTGTAACCTGTATGTGAGGATGACACATTTATTAGCAATATAAGTATACTTAAATGAAAATAACTTAACTTTTAATCATTAATCCCATTTCTTGTAATAGTCTGGCTGTGGTAATTACTTTAAATTTTGAAAGAGTAAAGCCAAGTAAGGAAGGTTGTAACTCAAGCAATCCCGAGAGTATTTTTTATATTAGATGCTATCTAAAGAAAATCAATATTACATTAAGTGGTGTTCAATCTTTTATGATTCAGGAAAGCACTTTACTTGTTCAATTAATTAATAGTAAATTCAATAACACAGTAAATCTCTGGAGAGTTGGTTATCGCGAAAAGACTGAAAAGGTGAACATTCTCATTTGGTGTTTTTGGTATCCTACGGTGAGCGTGCAGTGCCTATCTTTAGTGACTCAAGAAGTACTGACTTGGACGATTGTGTCCACTCTCTGACTTACCTTAGCATAAGTGGTGCCAGTAACATAAGTGGTACAAGTCATTATTGCCTTATGCCATCTGCTTGAGTGAATGTAGAAATGTTTTAATAATCCAATTAAAAAAGAGTATGAAAATGATATAAGCACATTGATACACTGATTTATGAAATATGTAAGCATTCTGTATAGAAAAAAATACTAAAATGCCTATTTCAAGTTATTGTTTGGTTCAATTTTTTTTTTGGGGGGGGGACAGAATCTCGCTGTGTCTCCCAGGCTGGAGTGCAGTGGTGAGATCTCGGCTCACTGCAATCTCCACCTCCTGGGTTCAAGCGATTCTCATGCTTCAGCCTCCCGAGTAGCTGGGACCACAGGCATACTCCACCACGCCTGGCTAATTTTTGTATTTTCTTTTTTTTTTTTTTTGAGATGGAGTCTCGCTCTGTTGCCCGGGCTGGAGTGCAGTGGTGAGATCTTGGCTCACTGCAAGCTCAACCTCCCTGGTTCATGCCATTCCCCTGCCTAAGCCTCCCGAGTAGCTGGGACTATAGGCGCCTGCCACCACACCCAGCTAATTTTCTTTTTTTGTTTTTATTTTTAGTAGAGACAGGCTTTCACCATGTTAGCCAGGATGGTCTCGATCTCCTGACCTCATGATCTGCCCTCCTCGGCCTCCCATAGTGCTGGGATTACAGGCATGAGCCACCACACCAGACCAATTTTTGTATTTTCAGTAGAGATGAGGTTTCACCATGGTGGCCAGGCTGGTCTCGATCTCCTGACCTCATGATCCACCCGCCTTGGCCTCCCAAAGTGCTGGGATTATAGGCGTGAGCCACCACGCCCGGCCAATTTTTGTATTTTCAGTAGAGATGGGGTTTCACCATGTTGACCAGGCTGGTCTCAAACTCCTGACCTCAAGTGATCCACCTCCCTTGTCCTCCCAAAGTGCTGGGATTACAAGTGTGAGACAGAGTGCCCGACCTCAATTCTTTTTTAAGTGAGCCACAACACAGTACCTGGGCCTGACTCTATTAGAAACGTTTTCTAAATGCAGCCACAAGCTTAATTTTGACTTTGTGAGAAATGCAGATAAAAATAAAACTCTCTTGGTGATTTTTTTTTCTCACCCAATTTTCTTTCACAAAATGTTTCACCACATAAGTACAAGTATAAGGAGTCTTGGAGGGCTATGAAGCAGTTCTCAGGTCGTCCCTTCTAAGGGAAGAGTTCTAATGAGAATGATTTGTCATTGGAAGAACCTCTCATACTACCAAGTAAAACAGTTTTAGGACTGAGGGGTTTGTAGGTTATATACAACTCTTCAATACTTAGTGTCTGCCATATTGGATTACTTTTACATGACAATAGCAGCCTCTAGAGGCAATCCGGATGAAGTGATGTTTTTGCTAAGAATTATTTTGACTTGGACAAGTATAATTGTGGGGAAGGAAACAGTAGATGCAGACAGTTCAAAAAGTCACCAGATTTATCAAGTTGAGGAGATCATTGAATCATTTATCTGGATTAGAGTGTCAAAATTCATGACCTAGCTCAAATCTCATCTTCATTTTGAAGGATTTTTAACTCCATTCTTTCAGTCTGAGTTGTTGGCTTCCTCATTTGCTCATCAAAATCCTCTTTACACATCTATTTGTGATATAAACCATGAGCTGCTTAATCCACATCATGCGGATCCGCATCCAAACATCTACCCTGCCCCCCCAGCCCACATGGCACAGTGTATGATATATAATGCACATACAATAACTTTATAGAGTGGGTGCATGATTGAGTGGATGTGTGGAAGGGACAGAAAATTAATGCTGTAGGTGCCCTGGTAGAGTATTGCTCAAATGTAGACACCCGTGGAATCATCTCATCCTCACTCTAGTTTTTTCCCAGTAATCTCACTGGATTTTTCTGTTTTTCTAAATTGACCTCTTTGAGATATTTGGAATGAGGGCCATAGTTTAATTTTGGCATACCTCCAGTACTTTCATTTTAGATATGTTCTTTTATGCCCATGACATTTTGAAACTGTTTTATTGTTGCTTTTTTTCTTCTCTTTAAAAATAATCACCAGTTGTGAATAGATTCCTACTTGCTTGGTGTATTTGTTTTTTATTGCTACCATAACAAATGACCACAAACTTAAGTGCTTAACACAACACAAATTTATTACCCTATGGTTTCGTAAGTTGGAAGTCCATTGCAGGTCTCACTGGACTATATTCAGCATGCTGTGCTGGCAGGACTGTGTTTTTTTATGTTGGCCTTTGAGGATAATCGTTTTTTTCTTCATCCAAGTATTGACAGAATTCAGTTCCATGCAGTTATAGGGCTGAGGACCCAGTTTCCTTGACTGTCAGCAGGCAGCTGCCCTAAAGTCCTGGAGACCTCTCTCCAGTCCTTCAACAGTCTCCTACATCTCAGAATCGCTAGCATGGTGTTGAATCCTTCTTATACTTCCATCTCTTCGACCTTCTGTCATTGCACCTCTCTCTCTCATGATGTAGCAGGGAAAGCTTCTTGACTTTTAGGTGCACAGTCACTCATGTGACTAGGTTGGGCTCACCTGGATAATCCAGGATAATCTTCCCAACTAAGGTCCGTAACCCTCATCACATCTGCAAAATCCCTTTCACCGTGCGATACAACACATTCGCAGGGATTAAGGCAAGGGAATCTTTCAGAGACAGTTGTTTTGCCAACTCATCTGAAATGTGCTAAGTGCTTTATATACATTTTTAAAGTTATCTCCATTTTGCCAGAAGAAATAAAGTCTCAGAAAAATTGGGTGAATTGGCTACCTTCCTACGAAGTGACAGTCATTATTTAAACCCATGTCTAAGTTTAATTGATCCTAAGTCATATTGCTTTTAATTCCTACACCATGCTGTGCTGTGTGTATATCCTACTATATATGTGCCGCACACACACACACACACACACACACACACACACACACCCCAACATGTTATGAACTGAGTGTTATTTGAAAAATCATCTTGAGCCAAATAAAATGTATAGCTTACACCATATCTTCTAGTACTCTTTACACCAATTAGTTTTGTATATTAGTAATCTGAGACTCAGGGAAATGTGGCATCTTCCAAATTAATGGCAAGGCTACAAGAACAGAAAATATTTATTGGCCAATTTATTAGTTTTCCAAGACTTCCATTTCAAAATGTAGTTATTTCACAGATTAGCTATGAAACTCCACCTTGATGATAGCATATTAAAGAACATGAAGAAATTACCTTGCTTTAGTTTCTGAAATAGATTTTTTAATTTCTAATATATTAGAATAGTTAAATAGAAATCACAAAAGAATACGCCTATGTTTTATATGCTTATAATTTGGGCATAGTTTGGTTTTCTGAGTTGAAAATTAAGTTTTAGAACTGCAGTATAAACAGAAGGGAAACGTGTGAGTCCTTTGGGCATTTCCTGTTGTTGATCACAACACCTCTAAACAACTGCCCCAAGCTCTTGTAAATATGAGTATCTTTGCCTTAGCCCTTAACTATGTTTTTTTCTGTTTCGGCCATTCTTTTCAATCCCAGTTCTTTATCTTTTCTTAAAATGTACTAACCATTCATAGCACAGATATTTTTCTTAATTCTACTATGTTAGTTACATTTTCTCTGTGGCACTTGCTTTACAGATACCTCGGTGGAGTGAAGGATGTGCTACATGTGCTGCTTTGCTGATCTGCCCACTAGACTCCGATTTGACTCATTTTCATAACTTGCTTTCCCAGAGTCTGCTGTCATTGCTGAAGCATTGTTTATTGGTCTCCCTTTCTTCTTTGCTGTAGAACCTTGATGCTCTGCACGACCACCTTGCTACTATCTACCCAGGAATGCGTGCACCTTCCTTTAGGTGCACTGATGCAGAAAAGGGCAAAGGACTCATTCTGCACTACTACTCAGAGAGAGAAGGACTTCAGGATATTGTCATTGGAATCATCAAAACAGTGGCTCAACAAATCCATGGCACTGAAATAGACATGAAGGTAACAAACAGCAGTGGAGACTTCTGAACACAGATGACAACTAAAAGTATTTTAAATGACACTCTTTAAATTTACCTGCAGTTATCACTGTTAGTGCTCTTCCCTGGAAGTATATATAAGCCAAAACAGTGGAAAGACCAGCAGTCTTCTATATTTGGCCCGGGAGTGCTTTATACAGGATATTTTTTCCTTCTGGCAGCAGATTTTTCTTTCTAATTATATATTGTTCAAGACTACAAGAAATTTACTTTGCATTCCCTGTGAACACACACCAGCTGGGAAGCTGAAGGATATGTGACTGACTGAGCTGTGGGTTTCAGCATGTAAAATATCCATAATATGGATAGTCAAATTCTAAGGCAATCTAAAACTAGTATTATTTTACAGAACATTATCTCCTTGTTGATTTTTGTCTGCCCTGAAATATAGTTGGAATGTCTGATTTTGTGAATGAAAGTGTTTGTTTTTGTTTTTGTTTTTGTTTTTAATCAAGTTACTTGGTGAAAGAAGCCAGGTCTGGTACTTTAAAAATTGTGCTGCTATTGATAATACACACTCTTAGTTTTAAGTGCTAATTTCAAGGTACTGATAGGGCAACCGTATCACAAAGAGAATCATTGTTTCTCTTTATCTCTGGCCCTTATAGTCTCTCCTAGTCAGGCTACTTTTTATGTGTTCAGCATATTCGTTCCCA
Source organism: Rhinopithecus roxellana (assembly GCF_007565055.1). NCBI lineage: Eukaryota > Metazoa > Chordata > Mammalia > Primates > Cercopithecidae > Rhinopithecus > Rhinopithecus roxellana. Next base: position 61,583,253 of record NC_044550.1, read on the forward strand.
AGAATCAATTCTCAGTAGCCTTAAACTTGAGACCAAAGTGGGGAGATAGATACCTTTTTCCAACCTTTCTTTATTTATAGAAAACCTAATAGACAGTTCTTTCTTATAGATCATAGATATGTTGTAACACACTTGGGAAGTCTAAAACCCTTAAGTGGAGTACTATGCAAAATTAAAATAGTAACATTTAATTAAATTAGAAATATATTCCACATATTTAATCTAGTAAGGTTATATTAGAGTTCATGGTTTTCTTTCTTTCAGAAGTTGATGTTAGTTCTTATATGGCACTTGTTGGTGATTCCCAAGTGCATCATTAATTTTTCTACAACCATTAGTAATGGTAAAAACCACAATTACTTTTGCAGCAACCTAATAGAAAGTAGGACTGCATATAACATGGCATTATCAAATGCAGACATTTAAAAATTAAAACCTTGGGTAAAGTATCACAATTCATCCATGATTGGGAATCTCACTGGTATTCAATCAAAAAAGTATATACCTCACATTTCCAATCTTTTGTTCTTGACATTAAACTGACACAGTATCGCCCGGGTGCAGTGGCTCATGCCTATAATCCCAGCATTTTAGGAGGCCAAGGCAGGGGGATCACGAGGTCAGGAGATTGAGACCATCCTGTCTAACATGGTGAAACCCTGTCTCTACTAAAAATACAAAAAAAAAAAAAAAAAAAAAATAGCCAGGCATGGTGGTGGGCACCTGTAATCCCAGCTACTTGGAGGCCAAGGCAGAAGAATCGCTTGAACCCGGGAGATGGAGGTTGCAGTGAACCGAGATCCCACTACTGCACTCCAGCCTGGATGACACAGCGAGACTCCATTCTCAAAATAATACAAACAAAACAAAACAAAACAAAAAAAACGCACCATCTATACTGAGAGAACCTATATGCATATTGTATGCACTGTTGGTTTTGTTTTTACTTAACCAGACTGAGAAAGAGGTTGGTTCATAGAAACTTCAGAGATAAACACATATTAGGACACACTTGGAAACTACTATTACTGTGGTATTAGAATCTTTGGCATGGGAGATTGATGGCTTTAGCAAACTGTATGAAACTCAAATGTTTACTTAATTATATGGTTCACTTTATAAAATATTTAAATTCTCTTCTGACCATTTATTCAAGTGCTTCAATGTGAACTTCTGAAATATTTGCATTTTATAAGTATATTTTGTGTATTTAATTTTTTCAAAGGCACTGTTTTGACTTCTTGAGGCATTCCCACATTAAGTTTATCAGGTCCAGAGATACCAGACAATTTGAACCACATAACTAATACTAGATCATGTCATAAAGTGATATACCAATGAGAAGTTAAAAATATGACTAGAGAAGCTATTTGTTTTGCCAGTTTGATCGAAGCAAAAAATTAGAATTGAATAATTAATTCATAAGTTTGGGATACATAAAATTCAGTTTCTCTAGTTAAATAGAAACAGAGTAGAACATCAAAATTAGGCCTGACGTTTAAGGTTGACTCTCTTGCTTTGTCTATGAGTCAGGGAAATCAACCTTAATGTGGTAAATTCTATACTTTAATAATGTATTTGCCTGTGAATAATACTTTAGAAATGTAGGATTTTTTTACATTATAGATATTAGTTCACAATTACGATTACTTCCTTAGAATGAATTTCTAGATTTGCAATTAAATCAAAGAATCCACAAAATTTTAAGGAATTTTTATGCCTATTGTCAATTTATCCTTCAGAAAGATTAATCAAAATACCCTCTCATCAGTGGTATTTGAGATGCCTCTTTTTCAGTACCTTACCTAATTTGGTATTGTAACTTTTTTTTTCTTTTTTTGAGACGGAGTCTCGCTCTATTGCCCAGGCTGGAGTGCAATGGCATGATCTCAGCTCACTACAATCTCTGCCTCCCAGGTTCAAGCAATTCTACTGCCTCAGCCTCCTGCGTAGCTGGGATTATAGGCGCCCACCACAGCGCCTGGCTAATTTATGGGGTTTTGCCATGTTAGCCAGGCTGGTTTCAAACTCCTGACCTCAGGTGACCTGCCCGCCTCACCCTCACAAAGTGCTGGGATTACAGGCATGAACCACTGCACCTAGCCTGGTATTGTAACTTTATATATTTGCCAATTGATAGTTAAATGACATTGCATTTATTTTTGAATATGAATCTCTATCATTTTATTTCCCATTGTTTTAAAACAGCGTTGTAATCTTTTTTGATAGTGCCAGCTTCTATGGCTTTCAGGTTGTTCACTATACAAGTGTGCTTGGCTGAGAAGGTAGAGTCCACCAGTGCTTTTTTCCCCCTAATTCTACCAAAGAGACCATATAGGATACTGGGGAACTGACACCAGATTTGTAATTTTACAATGATTATTCAATCTTCAAATTTTATAGATCAAAGTCCAGAAATATTTTCCTAGTTTAGACATATGTAGTATTTGCATACATGTATTGAATTTTTGTAATTAATCTTCTAACTGCAGTATTCATAACTCATTTTTTATATTTAGGTATTTTAATTAAACTGAAATGAAGACAATTCATGCCATTTCCCCCTTTGATATCCAGGTTATTCAGCAAAGAAATGAAGAATGTGATCATACTCAATTTTTAATTGAAGAAAAAGAGTCAAAAGAAGAGGATTTTTATGAAGATCTTGACAGATTTGAAGAAAATGGTACCCAGGAATCACGCATCAGCCCATATACATTCTGCAAAGCTTTTCCTTTTCATATAATATTTGACCGGGACCTAGTGGTCACTCAGTGTGGCAATGCTATATACAGAGTTCTCCCCCAGGTAAAACAACAGCACACTTCCTTGGGGGCCTGAGCCTAAAGCCCATAGAAATACTATTGTTACAGGCAGCCATCCTTTCATTTAACCCTCTGACTATGTATTCGGTAATATGCAGTTTATTGTAAGTTACACAAATTGTTTAATTGTGAACTAAGTGTATTTGAGCATAGCACAACTTTCCCTAGGACAACTTTTTTTTAATAATAATCACATACAGAAACAGTAGGAATGTTATATAAGAACAGTATACTTGTTTCAATGAAAAAAAATGGGTAACTTTTTAGTAACAGTCACCTTTCATATGTTTGTTTATTCACTGAATAAATATTCATTGGATATCTACCATCTGTAAATAGCTTTAAAAATCAGCTATTGATAGTGTTAAGGGAAAAGGAGGGATTTTAAAAGGCACCAAAACACAAAATAGAGATGATCATGGATTGAGTAGAAAAAGTATCAAAGGAAGCAGTTGGGATGATGATGAGAACCTACTGTTAACTTCTATGACAGATCCACTGGTAAAATCCTTTATGCTTACTCTTTCTTTCTTATATACTAACTTTTGGAGTTGTATATGGCATGTGTTTCGAGATACTTTTTGCTTGTAATTAAAGAGACTTGAAAATTCAGGATTAGCCCAATTGGATCAGGTGAAAATGGAAGCAGAGTAGTGTGCTGCCCTGGCTCTAGTATTGACTCCACCTATCCCTCACTGTATGACCTTGAACTTGGTACTTCACCTCTCTCAGCCTGTTTCTCTTTGTTCTGGCATGAGGATAGAAAGCATATGAAAAACACTTAGTTTATTGCAAGCAATCAATCAGTGTTACCTATTGTTTTTGCTTTTAGTCCTCTAGATAAATATTAAGAGAGTGTTTGCTCGTGTTTTTGGTATTTTAATTTCATTTCAAACCATATGCATTTAGCATATCACTGTACATTTTAAAAGATAAATTTTCATGTTTTCTTCTGAAAATGCATTGTAAATTTGTGCTAGCTTACATTTGAATATTAGTCATCTGAATCCATATCAGATTTCATGTTCTTGCCACTATTTAATGCCCATGTAGTCACCGAGTTGTAGAGATTGAGATTTGAGTTCATAGTTCAGCTAAGTTTCTCGTGAATTACAATAATTATAATTTTCTATTTTTAAATATAACTGAGCTGATTTAATCAAGTGACTAACATAAAAGTATAAAAACTATTTTAACTGATTAGATATTCTTTGCTGTCTGTCTACATTTTAGCTCCAGCCTGGGAATTGCAGCCTTCTCTCTGTCTTCTCGCTGGTTCGTCCTCATATTGATATTAGTTTCCATGGGATCCTTTCGCACATCAATACGGTTTTTGTATTGAGAAGCAAGGTAATCAAGATATTATTTCATTAAATGTGAGAAAGGTATGTTACAAATTAGAAGTATTCAGGGGGGAAAATTATTACATTCTCTGAGAAGATATAGAGAGATAAAACGCAGACCTCAAAGGAAGTTCTATTTAAAAGGCAATGCTATTGGTTTTTGGTTTGCTTAAGAAGCCGTGGAACTCTATCAGCTGATTAAAATTAACAGAGGTAAATTTTAGAAACTGTCTTTCTGAGATTGCCCTTGTTTCACATCATAAAACCAGCATCTTTTACTCCTTGTACAGGTACAATGCCTTATTTCAGAAATTAGAACTAAAAAGTTTTTTTTGTTTGTTTTTGGAATTTCACTCAAAACCACTTATTTATTCTTTCTTAAATTGTCTGTTGTTCTTAGTAGCATTTTTGTGGGTGAATAAAAGTGATAAAATATTCACACAGTTGGTAATTTAGATAGTGCTGGGATCTCATAGTTTCTGTTCTTGGGATAGATACAGCAAAGGTCAGTTTCCTAGACTACCCATTTAATCCTTTCTGTATTCAGAACTGACTGTTTCCAGCTGCTCTATGAATACAGGGTGGAGGAATGGGGAGGCTTGGCTTATTGTTTGGTAGTGTCTGGTAATGTATGCTGTAACCATACCAGAAAATCAGAGGGATAAAAAAGATTCACAAAAGCTTGAAATAATTATGTGAAAAGTAGCACAGTTACTATCCTATTCAAAGGAGATAGTCACTTTTCTGCAGTGTGGCAAGGTAGCCACTAGGCTTATTACAGGCAGAACTCTGACGAAAGACCCTCTCCTGTTCTAATGACGTACATATTCTGCTTTGTGGTTTGGTGGGAAATGAGATATGTGTGTCCTTGTTGCTGAATTCTTAGGTAGGGAGAAAGGCATTCGTTAATGGTTATATCTTGCTTTTTCAAGGAAGGATTGTTGGATGTGGAGAAATTAGAGTGTGAGGATGAACTGACTGGGACTGAGATCAGCTGCTTACGTCTCAAGGGTCAAATGATCTACTTACCTGAAGCAGATAGCATACTTTTTCTGTGTTCACCAAGGTAATAACTTTTAGATTAATTATAATGACTATCAGTACCTATCTTTAGCTAACAAAGGAATGCCACAATATTTTATTCTGTGACATTTACATATTCTCTGAGGTGTAATTGGATTTTACAACCCTTGTTATGTATTACTTTGTAACAATGATAATCTTATTTAATATTTGCTAATAAACTCAGAAGAAATCACATACTCTATGTTATTTGCCACGTCTTAATACATTTGTGGAGTGTTTATGCTATTACACCAATGAACAAATAATCTGCAGTAAACTCATTCTATACTTTTGGACCTTCAAAATAGACATTATGTAGAAAAGCGATTTTTTAAAGCAGCTAATAGGATGGCGTAATAAATACATTGGTATATTTGACACCAAAAAATTATTTTTTCTATAGTATGTTAGCAAAAAATCTGAAGGGTCTCTTTCTGGGTTTGAACTATTTTAAATTAAAAATATTTACCTATTCTAATCCAAATACACTGTTCCAAGTATATTAAAATTTATGTAAAATGTGATTTTAAATAAACATCAGAGAAAAATAAAACTATAGATTGTTGTTTTCCAATTTGGGAAAGCATTTTCCTAGGAGATACATGGGAATTCAGAATATAAAAATTGTGTCTAAATTTGCTTCAGAACAATAGAAAAGATCATTGTGGCGATTATCATAAGATGATATTCTGTGTATTCATAATTTTGTATAAACAAAGTGTATGTGCATTATTTAATAACACAGTCAAGAAAGCATGTTTTGGTGAGCTATTGGTTAAAAATTTAATTTGAATTCCATCACTTTTCACTTAAAAATGTGGTCTTAAATTTTCTGAAAGATGTAATAAACTTTGTAACAACCTCCTTTTATATTATTACTATTGTATTGCACATTACATAACAATAATATATAAGTCCAAATAAGAATAATATATCGTTGGCGTAGTGGCTCACGTCTGTAATCCCAGCACTTTGGAAGGCCGAGGCGGGTGGATCACAAGGTCAGGAGTTTGAGATCAGCCTGGCAAACACGGTGAAATCCCGTCTCTACTAAAAACACAAAAATTAGCCAAGTGTGGTGGTGGGCGCCTGTAATTCCAGCTGAGACTGAGGCAGGAGAGTCGCTTGAACCCGGGAGGCAGAGGTTGCAGTGAGCCAAGATCATGCCACTGCACTCCTGGGCAACAGAGCAAGACTCTGTCTCAAAAAAAAGAAAAGAAAAGAAAACAGAATAATATATAGTTAATTGACAAATATATTTAAGATTAATTAAATATTGTTTAACTATAACATATAAGAATAATGTATCAGATAATATAAGGATATGGATGTCTTTCCCTGAGAAATAAATATCATGCAAATAAAAGAAACAAAACTAAGAAACATAAACCCTTTTTAAAAAAAAATAATAAGCTACATTGATCTAAAGATTTCCCATCTGCTATCAGTAAGTGTTTTCTTCTTCTGCCTCTTTGCAGGTTGAGCTTAGGAAAATGTCAATTTCTCATTAGGGGTAATTTCTATTTATGGAAAGAAAGGTTTCTTCAGAAATAAAAGCAGAAAATTTGGAGTTTATTTGTTAATTCCCATATGCAGACATCACCCAGTGAGAAAACTGCAGATTGTCCTATGAGATATGCTCAGGTGTGTAGGAAGATTTGTACTCACATTACATAAACAAAAGATCAATTAAAAGTAGTTTTACTTGTAAAATAATTCTAAGATGATTCATTTAAATTTAGAAAACCTTAATGGTTCATTAAAATAATGATATAGGACATTTTGAAAACCATGAGACCTTTATGATGTAAGTTTTGTATCTCAGTATGAGCGTTCTTAACCATTCATTTTTGAACTTACAGTCATGTTTTTTCTCTGCTCCTAGGCAGGTCTCGTATACCTTTGGCCGATGATCTGGCCTCTTTCTAGATGTGTCTTTTTCTGCAAGTGGACTTACATATCCATTTTAACAAAATTAAAAGATATCATGTATTTCATTAGTAAAATCTTTGATTCTTTTATTTTCTTTATAGGTATGCTAATTTTGGCTTTGTTTTTTGAACATTGCTGCTGAGAATGTATTACATTAATCCAAAATTCTGCAAAGTCACCCCTTTTGAAGAATTTTGGATAGGATTAATTCAAAATTCTTCAAATTATTAATCCCAGATTCTCCAAAGTCGTAACTAAATTTTTTCATTTTAGAGTAATTATTATTCTCAGTGGCCAGAAGTAATGCCGTTGCATTAAAAAACTTCAAGCCAAAGATATAACCTTATGCCATTTTAACCAATTAGTTTTGTTGTTGTTGTTGTCGCTGTTGTTATTGTTGTTGTTGTTTTTTGAGATGGAGTCTCGCTGTGTCGCCCAGGCTAGAATGCAGTGGCGTGATCTCGGCTCACTGCAGCCTCCTGCTCCTGGGTTCAAGCAATTCTCCAGCCTCAGCCTCCCAAGTAGCTGGGACTACAGGCACGAGCCACCACAGCCAGCTCATTTTTGTACTTTTGGTAGAGACGTGTTTCATCATGCTAGCCAGGCTGATCTTGAACTTCTGGCCTCAAGTGATCTGCCCAACTCAACCTCCCAAAGTCCTGGGATTACAGGTGTGAGCCACTGTGCCCAGCCTCAAAGAGTACATTTTTAAAAAGCAGTTAACTTTTTATTTGTCAGATTATCACTGAAATAGTAAACATTATTATATTGTTGGAAAAATGACACAAGTTACAATGATGATGCATAAAATTCAGCAAGATTCAATAATATTTCAAATAAATGAGAAAAAATTGTCAAAGGAAAAGAAGTCATGAGAGCCAGAAGTAAGAACGACATATAGTCTTAGATACATAAATTACATGCTGAGGATGGGTCATAAACGTGGTTGGGAATTTTTACTCATTGTTTCCAGAAGGAAAAAATAACCAGTTACAAGATTCATAGAATACAGAAAGCAAAATGAAATACTTAATCAAAAGAAGCACTATTATTCTTGAGAAAGTGAATAAAGATAGATTTTTTCCTCTCCTTATCATGAGAAAAAATTTGAGAATAATAAATTACACACTGTATTAAATACCTCAACATGTATCATAGAGATGTTTTCTCCAGGATCGTTTCAATTTAGACTGATGGCACCAAAAAGTGCAACCTGACAAAAATGCATCTCAAGTTCACTGCTTTTTGGTAGATGTTTAAATATCTAAGAGAATAAACTCACAATCTTCGTTCAATTCTCCATAATTTGATTGTCTTCAGCCTGATGTTTTGAATGATAGGAGGTGGCAGGATCAGATTCCTTGACAGAAATTCAGGGTTGCATTTTCATGTGTATATGTTGAGACTGATCTTGCCTCATTTCTTCCTGTGACAGTGTCATGAACCTGGACGATTTGACAAGGAGAGGGCTGTATCTAAGTGACATCCCTCTGCATGATGCCACGCGCGATCTCGTTCTTTTGGGAGAACAATTTAGAGAGGAATACAAACTCACCCAAGAACTGGAAATCCTCACTGACAGGCTACAGCTCACGTTAAGAGCCCTGGAAGATGAAAAGAAAAAGACAGACACGTAAGAATGTAACACTTAGGGCACTACTGTTATTCATAACATATTGTGACTCTACCATATTTAGGATTGGGAACCAGACTGAAAAGCCATGTGACCTGTAATAGCTCTGGTGTAGTGAATAAAATCTTTCACATTTGCTTTTAAAAAGAAATTATGCTTAAGGAAATAAACCAGTCTTAATGGTAGTGGAAATATGTCTTCTATTTTTAGAAGCCAAGTTGGAATAATATATGCCAAAATATCTTTTGGAAAATGATGAGAATAACTCAAATTCAAATTTAGTTCAAAAATTAAAGTTTATCATTTATTCACGCATTCTTTCATACAAGAGTTATATATTGACCATCTTCAGTATGCTGGGGGCTGCTGCATACAGAGAGCTGCTCTGCACAATGAACTTATCATTGGCCATGTTAATTTTTTAAAATTAACTTTAGGCCGGGCGCGGTGGCTCAAGCCTGTAATCTCAGCACTTTGGGAGGCCGAGACGGGTGGATCACGAGGTCAGGAGATCGAGACCATCCTGGCTAACACGGTGAAACCCCGTCTCTACTAAAAATACAAAAACTAGCCGGGCGAGGTGGCGGGCGCCTGTAGTCCCAGCTACTGGGGAGGCTGAGGCAGGAGAATGGCATAAACCCGGGAGGCGGAGCTTGCCGTGAGCTGAGATTCGGCCACTGCACTCCAGTCCGAGCGACAGAGTGAGACTCCGCCTCAAAAATAAATAAATAAATAAATAAATAAATAAATAAATAAATAAATAAATAAAATAAAATTATCTTTAAAATTAATTTAAGAATTTTTTTTAATTAATTTAAAAATGATTAAAATTTTAAATTTTTAAAAATTTCTTTTCTGGGACCTTGAATTTAGGGTTAGAAAGAAATGAATCTGACAAATTGTAATATCATATGTAATGACAATAATTGCATGTATAGTGACACACATTCGCAAAAATATCAAAGTATAAAACATTTCTATGAGTGGCGGATTGAATTGTGAAATATTGGGCAAGGACATGAAAAATAATACTTCCTTTTCAAGAAATGTATTTAAGTAAGTACATAGCATGCATACTACTTGGCCTTGCTTTCATACGCTAATTAAACTGGCATTTATAAGCTATTTTACCCAAGTTCTTATGTGTTCATTTTTTAATGTTTATATAAACATTTTGTAGCACTTCTAAGACCTTAGGATGAATGTTCAAAGTTTCATTGGTTTGTAGGTTTGAGTTACTCAGTATTGTCTTTTGGCTGTTTGTATTAGAAAATCATCTAGGTTTCATTTTTTTGTATTGTGACCCAATTTGCTAATATCTACATTCATGATAAATAGATAATAACCAGCACTATAAAGATTATAAACCTATATATAGATTATATATATAGATTATATATATAACTATATATAAAGATTATAAAAAGATAAATATGTAAATATATCTTTTAAATTATGACATATCCAAGATATTCTGTACTGAAAAAACTGTTAATTCACTTTTTTTCCTAAACTGTCAGCTTAAGCAGAGTATTAGCTTCTCTTCCCAGACCAGGAGTCGAAACCTGGGAGTTGCTGGGAGTTAAACAGTGGCCTTGTCTTTAATAAGAGTAGCTGATAAGTACTTATCACAGAATTACTTCTTTGTTTGGATTCCCCAAGGTGGGTTTCACATTCAGGAACTATTTGCACCATTTCAAGTGATTGTGCTTCAAAAATCCTTATATTATTTTTTAGATTATTAGATTTAGAATTTGATTTTTGTAGATACTTGAGTTTCAAGGTGATGTCATTAGAAACCATTTACTATTAATTTTCTTTAAAGCTAAGTAGTTCTACTGTTCTTACTTACTATTCAAATATAGCTTTAATATTTTATAAAACATTCAATGTTTAAAAATTGAAAATGAAAGACTAGAGAAATTTTACTATGACTAGGAAAAATATTGAGAGCTCAGCTCCATTTTGCATATTTAAACTTCCCACATATGCCCTTTTGCTCTAGAGCAAAAGGCAGGAAGAAAAAGGCAGGAAGGCCTCATTTGTTCCTCTCAAGTCTTCCAATCCAGAGCCCACAGGTCTAGTTTCTGCTTCTTTTCCTCTAAATTCATCAGCTGTCATCCTCCTCCTGTGTGCTAACATTTGTCCCTTAGCATAGTAGTAGCAGTATACTATGCTACCATAGTAGTCTCAGTTGTGCCTAAAGAAATAAAATATTTTATATTCTAGACCAACTTCTGCTGATTTTATCGGTTTCTTCTATGGAGGAGTGAGGCATGAATGAGACTGGAGAGAAATTCTGCTTCTTTTAATATTACTTACCAAAAATAGAGATATATTTCTTATTCTAAGAGGCAATCCTGTTTCTATTACTGTGCTATTCATACCATGTTTTAGGTGCTGGTAATGACAATCTTCATACTGTGACTACCATAAGAGCAGGGTCAGAATACAGGACTACAAATGAAAACTTTGATTTTCTATTACCAGTCTTTTTGTTTTGTCTGTTTGCTTGGCTTATTTTGATTTGGTTTGAACTAGTTTGGGCTTGCGGATGTTTTATGTGATTAGAATAAACAAATAATTTGTATTTTCTGTAAGTCCTTGCTTATAAATACGGCTAATATTTGATGCTAATTTTAGAGGATGTCCTGCTAGAATCCAGGCCTTTAAAGTACAAATGACACTGATGCTATGTGAAAGGGATAGCAGAAGCACTAAGGGCTTTCCCAGCATTTCTTACAGTGGCTTTCTCCTAATTTCACTGAACAGATTGCTGTATTCTGTCCTTCCTCCATCTGTTGCCAATGAGCTGCGGCACAAGCGTCCAGTGCCTGCCAAAAGATATGACAATGTGACCATCCTTTTCAGTGGTATTGTGGGCTTCAATGCTTTCTGTAGCAAGCATGCATCTGGAGAAGGGGCCATGAAGATCGTAAACCTTCTCAACGACCTCTACACCAGATTTGACACACTGACTGATTCCCGGAAAAACCCATTTGTTTATAAGGCAAGTCTTCATTATCGCTGACTGCAGAGCTATCCGGATGCTGGCATTCTGAGCCTCCCCTCCAGAGGCCATGCCATCACAGTTCTCTGACTCCAGCACTGCAGCCTTGAGTACAGTGAGCCTCTGTGTATTCACTCTACCATTTTCTTAAATAATTGCCTTTTGTTATAAAACTGTCTCTTCCTTGTAACCACAATGAATGTTTCATGGAGTGGGTGATTGCCTGGTTAAAATGAAATGTTCACCATCTTACTTGCACTTAGGCTAACAAATCTGGACAGGCTGTTTATCGCATTTAGTATAAACAGCATTCAATTCAGTGCTCTGCAAGAGACATTTTTACTGAGATATATAAGTCATGGAGCATGAGAAGGACTTAGATTTGCGTTTAGATAACATCAACTTGAAGAAGATAAACATTTATAAGGCGTTTTTGCCCTTTGTTTCATTTAGAAATAAATATAATATTGGAAAAAAGAAGTCAGTGGAATATTGCTGCCTAAAGGCAAGAATGTTAAGTAAACCATCCCTAGGTATCTGGGGTAATATAACTACACAAAGACTATTTATTTTATAGTCATTTTCTGAGGTACACTGTAGCATGTGGTGAGCACATCATAAAAATAAATGATTAATGACCATGATAAATCACTGAACTTCAAATGGTGGCTCTCCATGCCATCAAGCCATCGCTGTTTTAGGGAGAAATGTAAAAAATTATTCTTCTGAATTATAAGGTGATCAGAGGTGAGAAATTAATTGCTTACTAAAGCAAAAATAATTCTATGTCTGTACCTGCCCATCATCAAAGACCCCAAGTGTCTGTCATGTGTGTAAATTATAAGCAATTCAAGATTTCATTTTGCTAGAGTTGAATGTATTAGAAATTTTAAGAGAATTAAAGGGGGAGGGCCTTGAAAAAATATGGTTTTTATTGGGGTAACACATGAAAGTCTTTTTTATGCTAACGAGTAAACATCTAAATATATGTACTGTTAGGTGGAGACTGTTGGTGACAAGTATATGACAGTGAGTGGTTTACCAGAGCCATGCATTCACCATGCACGATCCATCTGCCACCTGGCCTTGGACATGATGGAAATTGCTGGCCAGGTTCAAGTAGATGGGGAATCTGTTCAGGTTAGTAAATGAAGTAGATATTGTAATAATGGTGTATAAACCTTTTTGGACAATTGATTCATATTGTTGACCAGAAAATCATTAATGTGTATAAAGAAGGGTGTCTTGACAACAGAAGCTGTATTTCATCCAGCCCACTGTACTACATTATTTCACAGACATAGAGATTTGTCTACCAGTTTGAAATTGTCTAGTCTGTTTCATGTACTGAAAATCATGAGGATGAGAAAAAAACCTCTTGTACCTTCTAGTTTGTTTTTTAAAATCTCTTTCATGTCTCATGTGACTTACTAGGTTTGCATCTTTGAAATTTTCAGACTTCAAATGTTTCTCTTGAGACAGGATATTTCTCTGGGGAGACAGATTTCGTGGAGGGCTTTTGAAGTTGTCGGTAATATGCTTGAAATTCTCATAGAGATCTCTTATGATGTTATATGATGACTCTACATTATTCTGTAATATAAAGTAAGCAAAACTTCATGTGTTACAGGAACAGAAAACCAAACACCGCATGTTCTTACTCATAAGTTGGAGCTGAACAATGAGAACACATGGACACAGGGAGGGGAACATCACACACTAGGGCCTGTTGGGGGGTTGGGGGCAAGGGGAGGGAGAGCATTAGGACAAATACCTAATGCATGCGGGGCTTAAAACCTAGATAATGGGTTGATAGGCACAACAAACCACCATGACACATATATACCTGTGTAACAAACCTGCACGTTCTGCACATGTATGCCAGAACTTAAAGTAAAATTAAAAAAAAAAATTCATCTGTTAGTGATCAAAGTGATTGAAGCAAAGCTTGCTTTTTTGCAGATAACAATAGGGATACACACTGGAGAGGTAGTTACAGGTGTCATAGGACAGCGGATGCCTCGATACTGTCTTTTTGGAAATACTGTCAACCTCACAAGCCGAACAGAAACCACAGGAGAAAAGGGAAAAATAAATGTGTCTGAATATACATACAGGTGAGAGAAAATGTCTTGGTATTTACTGATTTGCAAAGAAAATGTGTCTTTGTATGTGGTTTAATTCTCTAAGAGATTTTATTGCTTTAACAGAGTTATCACCACCACTCTTCCCTACCGCTTGTAGAATTGTTTATTTTTTATTTGAGAAGATTGTGCATTATTTCCATTTTATATGATTTCACATCATCGTAGGAAATCCTGATATGATCATTGTTTCTAAAACTTCGAGTTACCTTTCAGTACAACTTCAGCATTTGTTCTTGCCGTCTCGGTTTATAACATGGTACATGTCACCTTCTCCATAAAACTTTTGTATGCTTCTCTCTCTACTCCCCTTCCCTCGTCTTTTAGATGTCTTATGTCTCCAGAAAATTCAGATCCACAATTCCATTTGGAGCACCGAGGCCCAGTGTCCATGAAGGGCAAAAAAGAACCAATGCAAGTTTGGTTTCTATCCAGAAAAAATACAGGAACAGAGGTATGAATAATCAAAGTGTAATTTGTGTACTTAAGACACAGTATAAGTATGGAAAACTAAAGCATAATCGCTGAAAATGTATTTCATTTGAAAAGAATTCTTGCTAACAGAAATTAACTTTTAAGTAAAGCAGGAGAAATAACTGAACATTAATGAGCCAGTTACAATGGTAAGTACTTTTTAGGGGATACTTTAGTGACTTTTGTCCTCTAATGAAATGAACCCAACGGACTGGATTGAGAAGGCCGCTTTTTTCTGGCTGTTGTGGTTGTTTTGCTTTCTGTGTATTCTGGCTCAAAGGTAAGTGGGCTGTGAGGGGCTCCCCTGACCCTTTTCCTCAGCTCTCTAAGTTGGCTCTGAGATCACCAGCATCGTTAAATAAGGGCTGCAGTTCATGGGAGGTTTGCTAACCATGAAGCTTAAGATCCTTTTAAGGGCCAGGCTATCTTTCCATGGAGTGATTGGGGAATTTTGGAAATCTTAGTCCCTCATGTGTGTTTCTCCTAGATAGATGAGTGATTTTTAACTTGCTAGAATCCGATTACTTCCTTATGGAAGATTTAAGTTCTTTCTAGTACTGTGGTTATACTCCAGGCAGAACCCATGTGCTGGAATGAACTTCAGAACAGTGGCACATCCAAAGTGGAATCACACCTCTCATAGAGGCCTTGCACACACTGAGATCATGGCTAGCCTCTTCCTAGCCTTTTGTAAAGTGTGGCATCAGAAGGAGGTTTGATACTTTGTTACCCTGTTGATGTGTTGCTTCTTCATGGGGGATAAGACTACATGCTCCTATTTCTCTTTTGGTGTGTATACATTCTCTGAAAATGCTTTTATAGCATAGCAGCTTCTAAAGGGAATAGAATGCCAGGGTTGGAAATATTTATCTTCTTTCACCTGGTTTAACATTAAATCATTTTCCTATGAGGTGGAAATGCTTATTGATGTTCTTCTGATAAACTAAACCATAACTACCTCAAACATTGGTCATCGTAGTCGTGTGGCCCTGTTTTCCCCAGAATTATGGTGGGAATGATTTACAGAAACTGTAGATGTGAACGTGGATCACACTCTCATAAAGAGAAAAATATATTTAATTGATTTTATAAACTTCATCATCACTGTAAATCAATCCCTCTTTTCTTCTGCCTTATCACTGTAAATCAATCCCTCTTTTCTTCTGCCTTTTTAAGGAAACAAAGCAGGATGACGACTGAATCTTGGATTATGGGGTGAAGAGGAGCGCAGACTAGGTTCCAGTTTTCTCCTAACACATGCCAAGCCCAGGAGCAGTCCTTCCCTATGGATACAGATTTTCTTTCATCCTTGTCAATTGCCCCAAGCCTTTCTTCTAGGTATATCTCTCACTATCCAGTATTCAACTTTAGCTCTGCTTTTTATTATTTTTTTTAGGCTTTAATATATTATCTAAAGTTTGACTTTTGATGTGGATGATGTGAGCTTCATGTGTCTTAAAATCTACTACAAGCATTACCTAGCATGGTGATCTGCAAGTAGTGGGCACCCAATGAATATTTGTTGAATTTAGTTAAATGAAACTGAACAGTATTTGACCATGTGTATATTTATATCATGGTGTACCAAATCTGTTTAGTGCTCCATATATGTGTATATGTATATTTTAATGACTATAATATGTAATAAAGTTTATATCATGTTGGTGTATATCATTATAGAAATCATTTTCTAAAGGAGTGAATTCTAAGTTTTAGGGGAAAAATGCAATTTATTTTCAGACTCCCAAAGTAAGAATTAATATATCATGCTAAGAAAATAGTGACTATTTTGAGGTATGCTACTTTCCTTTTGGAAATATAGAATACCCGTTTCTGTTATTAAAGTATTTGGTTACTAATTCAAATCACGTGGCAATTATAATTCTTCTAAAATGCTATCATTTGTAACTATATCCCCTGTACTAAATCTCATTAACCACAGGCGGCTGTTACAGAAAGCTGCATTGTTTCACATTGAGCTGTTACATTAGTTCAGGCTAAATGTTGGGAGCTCCAACCACATACAAGAATAAATCTGGAAACACACTGCTGGGATACTGCTGTTAGAGCCCTTCTTGGTTTTGTATTCCCAGAAATGAGTTCCCTTTCCTTAGCTTAGAAGAATGTGATTATATACAGGACATCATGTTCAGAAAATTTTAGTTTAATTTCAGCATAGAATGCATTACTATTGGAATAATTGGCCTCTAGTTCTTAAATGTCTCTGATAACTTATTAATATCTATCTTTATAAAATAGAGTGCAACTACTTTTGTGTAAAAATGTTTGCCTTTAAATTTAGTATTTCATATCAGCACCTCGATATATGTATAAATGTTCCATGTTAATGTGTAAAAGAATCTGTAATAAATTATTTTTTTCACTTGTCTCTATACACTTTTTATTTCAATAAAAATGATATTACCATTGTTTTTCATTTTATTAATGCCACTATTTTGTAAATACATTTTACAATTTTGCCTATTTGCTACCATTATAAATTTTCACTGACTCCTCATAGACAGCATATTCTTAAATGCTATATTTCTTTTTAATACCAACAAAGTGACAGGAAATAAAGACTGGACATGGAAGGGGAAACAGTTAAATATGGAATGTCATCAGCTTACTTAAAGAGCTCTGAATCATTTAGGGATGATAGACATGTATACAAGTAATGAAAATATGTGATATTCATAATGAAGAAATATATTCAAATAGAGAAATAATACTTAGAGAAAGAGTAACTTGAGAGAAAAGGGGTGAAGTGGGGATAGTTATTATGCCTGTTTTGGGGGGAGATTTAGGAATACTCAGAAACTACAATGACACTGACATCTTCCCAGAATCCTACATATATTTATTTAGCATCTACTTTTGGTCAGCACTGCTCAAGATGTTTGAGATGTGTCATTGAACAAAACATCTCTGTGTTTGAATACCTCATATTCCAATTTTTACATCTTGCATTTTTTAAGTCTTGACTTTATGCTGCCAACACTCTCCTAAGTCCAGACACTCATCATGTGTAACCTGAACAATTGCAAGATCTTCCCTATAAATCTGGCTACTTCCTATCTTTGCCACCTCCATTCCACACTCAAATTGCTGGCAGAGTGGTCTTTTACAAATCCAAATTGCTGTCCTGCCTACCATCACTTAAATGCTACTCATTGTCTGTACACCTTAGCAAAGCATGCAAACGTTGTCACCTTAACCAGCCTTATCTGCTAATTGTTACCTTTGTAATTCTATGCTTTGCTCTGTCTGAATACCCTCTACCCACACCCTGCTGCAAACTCATTTCTTGCTAAGACTCAGCTCAGTATCCTCTTATTGGAAATGTCCCTGTTAGGCAAGTTTAGCTTCCCCTATTGTCCCAGGATCTTTACAATGGTTCACACATAATCTGTTTATATATAAGATTCCTTATTAGGCTTTAAGTTTCTTATGGCTAAAATAGTTCCTCTTTCCCCAGATATTCCTTGAACCTTCCACAAAATAGTCACTTGACAAATATTTGTTGAACAAAGGAATGGAGGCAGCAGCCTCTTCGAGCAGTGGGGCTAGAAGCCAGATGTGAAGGGAATGAGGAATAATAAATGAGACTGTAGAAAAGAGGAGGCACAAAAATGGCACTGCTAAATTTGTGCTTCGAGAAAATCATGCTGACATTGGTGCAGGGGTTGATTTAGAGGGAAAGAGCCTGGTTTAAGGGTGGCGTTAGGGGGCTACTGTACTTCATTCATAGGCTTGTTTTAAAGTGATGGCAGGACAGGAGGCTAATTGAAGAGCAGTCAAGATTCACATTAAAAGTGCATAATAATGCACAGGCCAAAGGGGATGAGAAGAAGGTTAGGGCCAAGTAGAAAGCTTCTGGCTTGCTTAGTGGGTAGTTTATGATTCCATTACATGTGGTGGAGGATATAGAAAGGTAACTGAGCTTATAGGAAAGGCGTCTAATATTAGGCATGGCTTTGAAGCTCTGACAAACACATTTTTAAAAAACAATTATTTTCAAGTAGCATTAATGTGTGGAGAGAATAGAAGTTCGTTTTTTCAAGTTGGGCCAAACTGCTTTGAATTTCCAAACAACCTGTTACTAGCTCTATGATATTGGTAAAGTCATTTAACCTTTGTGTAACCTGGTTAGGTCATTGTAAAAGCAGAGATTATAATAACCACTCACTAGAGTTGTTGGCAGATCTAATTGAAATACGAAGAAATCAGAGGAGGTGGAACTTTGGCTTGCCATTTCAGGAAGACTAAAAGGTAATCTAAGAAATGCAAATTTACAAATCATTGGAAACAGATATTGTTATAGTTGAATCATGGACAGCACATATCATGAAAAAACAGGAGGGTCAACAAGAAAAATCAATGAACACATTTATCTTTGCCAATTATTGAAACAAACCCAATGAAAACCACAAAAAAATTAGAACCAAATGTTGTGAAATGATAACAGTTTATCAGTCTGAACTGAATTGTTTTAAACTTTAACAATTAAATACCAATTTAAACATATATATTTTTAATTATATAAGTTATATAGTATATATTTATGTATTTATTATACAGTATATATTATTTATATTGTAGATTATATATATTATATGTATTTCAGTACTAATTCACTATTTCATTTGGTTTAAATCTGTGTTTGATTCACCAAATGATATGTTCTATTTCCTTTGTCATTGAAGGGAAAAATAATTTGCTTACCTCCCTCGTAGGTTTCTTTCTTTCCTTCCTTCCTTCCTTCCTTCCTTCCTTCCTTCCTTCCTTCCTTCCTTCCTTCCTTTTCTCTTTCTTTCTTTTCTTTCTTTTTTTTTGTACCACCCTCACTAATGGTTTATAGAACCTCTAGAGGGCAGCAGAGAATGCTGTTTGTAATTGAAATCTGAAAAAGAACTGAAAGGACACAGATTCTCTCACCGGAGAGAGTTCATCGTGTCTCCCAACTGTCACTTCCTGTGTGCAACCTTGAATTCACTCCTTCTACTCTTTGTCAAGTTCAAAGGAATATAATAAAAATAATTATTTCTACTCATTATGACCATTCGTATAGCATGAAATCTATCCACACGTATCTTGTTCTGAAATGTCATCCAAGTATTTCCTGCTAATTCTGCAGGAAGGTAAAACATTTGCTAAAACAAGCAATTTATAATAGGAACAATAGTTTTGTACAATATTTTTATGAGCAAACTAAGTTGCTTGTAGTTCATGTTAAAAGTTATTAAATACAAATAGCATACTATTTACTTATAAGGATCAAATTGGAAAAACAATTATTTTACATTGATAAAAAATGCTTTTGTGATTCTTCCTTGCTACTTATGCCATATCAGAGAGGAGAAATATAGTGCAAATTAATAAAACAAAATTTAACAAAAAACAAAACACTGTACAGAGAATCAAGAGCCCAAGTCCAATTCTGGTAAGGAAATATTGTGGCCTTTACAAGTCACTTAACTTTACAACTCAGTTACCTCATCTGAAAAAAAGGAGCTGGTTAAGGTGATATCCAAAGCAAATTATTGCTCCAAAATTCTATCATTTTGTTGGTAAGAATTCCAGGGTTTCTGTGTCAGAATCTTTCTAACCAAAGTGACTCCATCTTTACAGAGGGTGGGTAAAATGAGGCTGAGACCTGCTGGGCTGCATTCCCAGGACGTTGGGCATTCTTAGTCACAGAATGTCTACAGCGAAGGCAATAGGTTAATAATGTTTACCGAACAGACCCAGGACTTAACAGACCCAGGACTTAACAGACCCAGGACTTAACAGACCCAGGACTTAACAGACCCAGGACTTAACAGACCCAGGACTTAACAGACCCAGGAAATGTCCAGGTGTCCCAATATCTTAGGAACAAATGTATTCTTAATCTAAGAATATATTTTACTTTAAAGATAATAATGCAGATTCTTGTAGAACAGTAGTTAAGCAAATACTTAGCTGATAAAACACCACACAGTAAAGAAGCAGGGCGAAACTCACCAAAACCAAGATGGCAGTGAAAGCCACCTCTGGTCATCTTCACTGCTCATTATATGCCAATTATAATAAATTAGCAGCTTAAAAGACGCTCCCATTAGCCCCATGGCAGTTTACAAATGCCATGGCATCATCAGAAGTTACTCTATCTTGTCTGAAATAGGGAGTAACTCTCAGTCCTTGGAATTCTCCACTCCTTTCCTGGAAAGCTCATGACTATTCCACCCCTTGTTTAGCATTTAATCAAGAAATAACCATATGTTTACTCAGTGCAGCAGTCATGCCACTGCTGTGTAGTAGCCATTCTTTTACTCCTTTACTTTCTTAATAAACTTGTTTTCAATGTACTCTGTGGACTCACCTCAGATTCTTTCTTGGACAGTATCCAAGAACTCTCTCTTATCGTCTGGTTCACTACCCTTTTCCAGTAACTCTTGGGCTAGGAGTTTGGCCTGAACCTTTTGGGAATACAATCTAAAGTTTTGACAATCCAGTAGTGTTGAGTAGATCAACTGAAAGACTGGAAGGCTAACTTCCAAGAAATAAACAAATCTGAGGTAAACAGCTGGTGAGGACTTTTGAATCCAAGCTAAAATCAAAATGACTAAGGTCCTGATTAGTGTATGAGAGTATTAATGTATGTATTTCTACTAAAAGTGTGCCCTATAATATTTAATTACATTAGCTAAATTTAAGTGTTTAATAAATAAACATTCACATTTTTGATGACCTGAAAACAAGGAGAGAATATATGTCTCTATTTCAATTATATGTCTTCACACAATTGCTGTAGTACAGTCTATCCCAAATAGGACTTAAATATAGGAGCCGGGTATGGTGGCTCACGTCTGTAAACCAGCACTTTAGGAGGCCAAAGCAGATGAATCACTTGAGGTCGGGAGTTTGAGATCAGCCTAGCCAACATGGTGAAAACCTGTCTCTGCTGAAAATACAAAATTAGCTGGGTGTTGTGGTGGGCACCTGTAATCCCAGATACTCGGGAGGCTGAGGCAGGAGAATCAATTGAGCCTGGGAGGCAGAGGTGCAGTGAGCCGAGATCACCACTGCACCCCAGCCTGGGTGTCAGAGCAAGAATCTGTCTCCAAAAAAAAATACAGATAGGAAGTGTCAGTGAGTATTACATATAGGTTGGGGTTTTTAAAATGTTATTGTTATGAAATATATTTCTCAATTATGTAAAGTAGTGACCACAGTTGCCTACTAAACAGTTTTAGATCATTAGGGGAAAAGGAGTCACATAAAAATAAAGTATTAACTTGAAAAAGACTTTTAAACTGTTGTAAATACTGCCCTTTTTGTGGTTTTCTGCATCACATGAATAAATTCCAATATATTAATAATTTTTATCTACCCATGAATATAATACCATGAGTTCTATATGAGGTATTTCTCAAATAACATTTACAGAAAAGAAAGCGTACTATTTTATAAGTTGTACTATTTTATAAGTTGCTAACATTAGCAACTTCACGATTTGAGATGATTAAGGATCTTACATTTTCACCTTGACAATTCTTTTGCAGTCTTTTAATAAGAAGCAATTATAAAGCACTAAGAAGTACCTATTATCTTTTGACAAAGTTAAGGCTCTTTATAAAGATCTAGTTCATCAGTCAGTTACCACCCACATCATATTTCTTTTTTTTAATTTTTCATTTGTATTCCTGTTAAAGGTTGTTCTTTCCCTGTCAACCCAACTTACTCTTTTTGCACTTGACAGTAATATTACCAAAGTATTAACTGAAAGAGAATTATGCAAAAGATGACTACCAAAAGGTTTGTACCCTTGAATACACATGAACAATTTTTACTTGATTCGTGCTCAGTGAAGTGTATCGGAACGTTCAGGACCCTTCAGACCTCAGGAGGAACAAATGTTCCTGTCACACTGACCATATGTCCTTTTGTGAATTTACCAAAAGTTCTTCCTGATTCATGAACGTTTGAAATTCAAAACTCATTGTATACAGCTTGTTGAATTTCTTGAAATGTAAAGCACTTTCAAAAAGAGTTCTTTTAAAGATAGTGTTAATACTATAATAAAAGTTTTAAATTTTGTTTTTTAAAAGTATATTTCTTTAAATATTGTGCTGTATTACAACTGACCATCAAACAACAGACATGAGAGTTCAGTGATGAACAGATCCCTGCTGCCCCTCAGGCTCACAACTACCAGCATGGCAATCAGGGAGCAATCCCACAGTCACTACAAGTTCAATGGTGATTCGAACATTTTACCTGTTTAATCCTTGTAGCAGTTTATTAAGTATATACTCTCATTATCGACTCCATTTTACTCATGAGGAAACTGGAGCACATAAAGTTTGGGGAACTGCCCAAATGTTAAACAGTGAGTGGGTAAAGCCAGTATCCATACCCAGACAAATGGATTCCAGAACCCAAGCTTCCAACCAGGATGCTTTGATGCATCTCACAATACAATAAGCAAGCGGCTGGCAAGTGGTGTACATCTGGTGGGAGTTTTAACACCAGGTGAGTGTGTGCCAGGTAACAAAGTTCTAGTCAGGTAAGCAGGCAAGGAGTGTGAAGAAGATATGGCAGGTGGTATTGGCCTTAAACTTTATGACTAACTCTGAAGAACAGGAGGTGGAAGGCTGGGGCACAAGCAGTGGGGGCTGAAGCAGGAAGGGCGAACATGTTCCACTAAAGATGGATCACAAGACAGCAATGATAAAGGCTAGACCAGGAGAATCCATATGCTGTGCAGGAGGAAAGTCATCTTGATACTTATTTGCCCCTCTATGTATAAAATGTTTACATTCTTCTGCCTGAAACCCAGATTGGTTCTAGAGTTTTCAGATGTGGGGACTGAGGAACTCCAACAGCAAACCCTGATGAGCTGTACAAGTAGGGAAAGAATGTCCTTGACTGTATCCTTCCATTAAGGCATCTGCTAAGAGAGCAGGCTTGCTGGATGTGGAGGGAATCCTCCATGAAAGTAGACAGACTTAGTCTTCCTCACTCTGCCACCATGACTAGCATTTTAATCTTATTTGTATGGGCTTCTGACAAGGGAAATTTGGGGCAGGGAGGGGGCTCTTTCTAACATAGAAGACATTTTTCAGCTTTCCCAATCTAAGTTAGGTCCATGCTTCCATAGTATCTGAGTAGAAGACCATTGCTATTCTTCTCTCTTACAATTTTAATGATTTACTACTGTCTTCTTGTCAAATAGACTGTGGGAGAAATCAGGTCAGAGACTGCACATCCCCTCATTAGCCCCAGTAGCCAGTTCCAGAGCCTTGTCACACAGTAGGGATTCAGAATTGTCAGGAGTCCTTCCTCCAAATACTGGAGAACAGCTGGTGAGGAAGAATGGCATTTGTACAATTTGTAAAGTATCTGTGTTTTCCGCTTGATGGTCTGTTTTTTACATTGGCTCTAGATTTATTTACTGGAATGGTCTTCCCATCACATATATGTACACACCCATGGCTGATATCATGTTGTAGTTTTTAACAAAGCATTGTTGAACATTTGAAGGGTAATATCAGAAGGGAATAGTTGCTCAGAATATAAAGCACTCAAGATTAAAAATTCTTCTGCCTGTAATCCCAGCACTTTGGGAGGCCGAGGTGGGCAAATCACAAGGTCAAGAAATGGAGGCCATCCTGGCCAACATGGTGAAACCCCATCTCTACTAAAAATGCAAGAATTAGCTGGGCATGGTGGCTGGTGCCTGCAGTCCCAGCTACTTGAGAAGTTGAGGCAGGAGAATCACTTGAACCCGGGAGGCAGAGGTTGTAGTGAGCTGAGATCGTGCCACTGCATTCCAGCCTGGGAACAGAGCACAGTCTCAAAAAAAAAAAAAAAAAAAATTATTCTTCCTTCTCAATTTTCTAAATTCCCCTGGCTATATTCAATCACATGGCATCCCAGTGCCATCCAAAGGACGCCTCAGTGAGGAATCTTTTCTATCTTCACTCTTCACCAAGTCCCAGTGCCTCTAAATCTCTCTTGGCCTACCTAGAGGTATCGTCAGTTTTCTTGCATTATTGATGTCTAGAACTTATCACAACTTATTATGAAGTTAAGGGAATAATTTTTAAATTGTTAGCAATTATCATTACTATCACATAATGAAACATTGTTGATATATGTGAAGACATCCCAGGATTCAAGCATAATGTATGCACTTTCTTCTAAATGGTGCCATAAAAAAGAACGTGATTTGCAGATATTTACCAAAAGCAACAACCACTCTAAGTGGAAAGAAAAAGTACTTTGCCCCTCTGGTTTTCACTTAGTAATTTAGGAATTACACATTATTTATATGGGATTGTATATGTTTATCCACATTTTAATGACTAGATTTAAATTGATTTTAAATTACTATGAATTTATTATGTTAATCATTAAAACTTCATTACATCATTAAAAAATCATTTAGAAAGTTTTGCTCCTTTTAAAACTAAAGCATGAATTAAGCTGAGTAACAACAAAAAAGTATCAATATTTTACCATCACTAACACCACTGAATAATACTGTTTTCATGACCAAAAATTACCATTTTTCCAAGCATAAGTTATTTATGCTGCCAAATTATACTAAAAACAAATATCAAATGTCACCAAAATATAAAATCTTCATCCATTATTCTGTATCAGATGGCGAGAGAAGAAAGAACCTGATTTACTCAGTGATTCATATGAATCTGATTTGAGCAGTAAAATTAATAATGACAGTGTTGGATTATAGCCCATATAATTAAGAATACTTCCTGAACTCATAATTATGTAAGTAAATGGCTGAAATAATAAATACATGAGGGGAAAAGGTCAACTCTTCATTACAGAATGATTTCAATAAAAATAATGATGAACAGAGCAGTACTTGGGGTGAGGGAAGGAGAGAATTTGGAGAGTTGGAGTAATGGATCTAACATGGAGTGAAATTAATCAACAGGTACCTAGAATGAAACTATTGTATATCTTTGTGAGATTCCCTTTACCATAAAAAGTGGTTTGTGTACTTAAAATGATTCTCTGTTATACCAACCTTAATATAATAGAAAAGTTTTGTTTTATTTTTTTCAATGTATTCTTAGGGAATAACCCCATGCTTATAGTTACAGTATTTTCCCTAGTTTATATATTTTTTGTAAAAGATTACACAGTATTGAGTCTTTTTTCACTCAATATCATAGTTAAGCATTTTTCCACATCTTAAGAGTTTTCATAGAGTGAGTATATAATGTTCACATAAAATTTCATCCTGTAGCTGGACCATGATTTTCTCAACCATTTTAGAATAGCCAGACATTGACACTCAGAAGCTGAGGATGGATTGGGTAGTGAGGCACAGCCCAGTTTTCTTGTGCATTTCAGTCGCCTACATGGTACAGCCCTAATACACTGAGGCAAGACCTACCAGTTCATTTAGCACATATTAATTGAGCTCCCACAATGTGCTAGACTCTGGTCTAAGAGCATGGGTTAGACTGATGGTAAACAAAACTCCTCGCCCTTAGAGGGCTTACCTTCTAGCAGAGGGGGAAGAAAATACACCATAAATGTATTAGGTTGGGTCAAAAGTAATTGTGTTTTTGACATTAAAAGTAAGTTGCACCAACCTAATAATATAACAGTAAATTAAATGATAGAGGATGATGTATTCTATGGGGAAAAATTTAAGCACAGAGGAAGGGAGATCAGGAGTGCAAGGATGCGGTGAGGCTACTTGCAATTTGGAAATTAGGAGTTGGGAATGGCCTCAATGAAGGGTGAAGGTGATGAGTGAGCAAACACTGGAATGCTGTGAGGTAGGTATTTGACAGAAAAGAAGCTCAGGGAGAGACTGCCAGTATTTGAGCTCACAACAGGTTCAAGTTGCTTGTGTTCCAGAAACCAAAAGGAGAGTGTACCAGGAGCAACCAAGTCTTTTAGTACCTATGAATTTAATTATAAGAAAGAAAATATATGTCCCAGGGAAGCTGAGACAGTTCATAATTATCCCTCAATCCAATGTAATAGGGAGATATTTGAAATATCCTGCATGCATTGCTATTCTCACTCATGAAACCTTTTTATGCCTTTTGCAGTTGTCTGCTTCCTGCTTCCTGGTAATGGTTTTTGATGACTATGTATTATTTCATCATATAGCTTATCCACAATTTTTTCATAACTCTTCTTTTGTTGGATATTTGGATTAATTCCAATTTTCAATTATTATGAGCAATGCTACAGTGATATCCTTGCTTATATAAATTATTTTTAAAGAATATAAAAATAATAACTGGCCAGATGTGATGACTCATGCCTGTAATCCTAGCAATTTGGAAGGCTGGGGCAGAGGGTCGCTTGAGCCCACAAGTTCAAGGCTGCAGTGAGCTAGTGAGCTATGATCACACCACTGCACTCCAGCCTGACTGACAGAAAGAGACTCTGTCTCTAAATAAAACCAAAAACTCTCTTTGCGGCTGACAAGTTGACAATACAGGAAAATGGACATACTCCTAAACTACTAATTTGTCTTTAACTGTGTGAAGAGTAATTTGGAAATACATAAAAAACAGGTTAAACATTATCAAGAAATCCTTGAAATTTGTTCTCTGAAAATAATATGAAATGGGCAAAACATTTTGTGATTTAGAATATTCATTGAAGTATGATTTGTAATGATTAAAAACGAAAACAAATTTAACTTATAAAGACTATTAAATTAATGATATATCTATATGTTGAATAATGTGGAAAAAACTCATAGGTAGTACATTGTATATACAATATTATAAACATTGTATATTATTATTTTTATGGCATATTTGTATTTTTTGGTGTCTGGTGGTGGGATGTTTGTTTTTATAAACACTATGAAACACACTTTTAATAGAGATATAAGTATCCTGTTAATATACACAGTATTTTTTTATTCCTTTATTTCCATTTCTTTTGTAATGTTTCTTGTGGTTGAGCATTTACTAATGAAACGGTGTCCTGAGGGGATTTTTCTTCTTTGTCTTGTAGACTTTTTGACCACCTCTGACCAAATAGATTCATCTATTCTTTGTATTAGAGGTATTTGTGCATGTAATGCTTTGTCCCCAGCATGCCCAGATCACCAAGCTTGATTTTTTTTCTACATTTGTCTATATCACACCTATAAGACCATGCATCATGCAACTGTGTGTCTTTCCCTTCTCTAAATCATGTTAATAATGAGTGCTTACAGACGCCTTTAAAAGAATCATTCATGAGACAACAATCATGTAATTTCCAGTGTAGTGGCAGCTACTTGGTTTTCTTCCTTCTTCTTTCTCTCTCTTGTATCTCTCTCTTTGTCTTGTTTTTTCTTTTTTTTTAATAGTTGTTGCTATCTTTCCCTTGTTTGCTATATATTTTCATATCTCCATGTTATTTTAATACAAATTTTGTGGCTTAAAATAGCATATTCATCTGAGTGCTGCTTCTGTTCCATATAGCCTTGGCTAGAGTCACTCATTCAGCTATATTTAGCTGGGAACTGTCCAAGGAGACTTTAGCCATTTGTTACATATCTCAATACTCCTCCATAGGACCTTTTTAACTGTATGTGACCTAAACATGGCAGCTGGGACAAGTTTCAAAGGGACAAGTCCCTAAAGGCAAGCTCTTAATGATCCTCTATGTTACATTTGACCCATTTGGTCAAAATGAATCACAATGCCAAGCCCAATGTAGAAGAAGATTACCAAAGGGTATGAATACTGAGAGGTATGGGTGTCATCAATGTAACAGTCTACAAAGTAATATTTTTTACTAATGGATCCCAGAATGTGCCCAACTCCCAATCTTGGGATGTATGTGTCTCTTCATGTTTTTATGTGATAATTCCTGCTAGAGAGATGTTATATACATACATACATACATGGTACACACACACACATACACACACATGCACACCCATACCCACACGCACACATTCTCTGAGAGTAAAATTGCTGGGTCCTAATTATGTTTATATTTAATTTGCCTTAAGTACTGTCACAGTGATCTCCAGATTTGCTGTACCTGTGGACATTACCATCACCAGTGCATGAGAATTCTCATATTCCTATATTCCTTGCCAACATTTGGCACTGTACTGCCTATTTTCCTTTCTGGTCCTAACCACAATCTGACCACCTCATTCAGGAAACTGCAGTAGCTCTTTCTAAATTTGTGGTAGGGTGAAGATCTTGGATAAGAATTCAAAATCCCCATCTATTCATATTTAGAATACTCTTTCCCCAGTAACTATGACATTTACTGCAATTATCTTTTCACACCACAACAAAACAAACAACCTAAGAAGCTGGTCAATATCTGTATTAGATAGATTGGCCAATACCTACCTGAAAGTCATGCAATACACCCTCCATCATGTTACAGGGGCTAAAATTTAAGTGTGACTGTTCATTCACCCTGTTGACTCTTTTGATGTCACAGTTTCTGTAGGAGGTTTGCTATCTTCTGAATCCAGTCAAAATTACACAGATACCTAGTCATCTTTCAGCTGCAGCTTCTTCCTACTTGTCCATAATTTCTTGTTCTCTAGGACATCTCAAATTCCATCTGCCCTTCAATGCCTACTGAGCTCTTATAGCAAAAAATCAATGCTCACAAATTAGTTTGGAGAAATCTTTATCACAAGATAATGGTGGATTTCTGAATTTTTATGTGCTACTGTTGGTTGTATAAATCGGTACAGTTATGTCAGGGAGCAAGTTGACAACATGTAGTCAAGGTAAAGATGCATATACCAAAAAGTTTTATCAATTTCACTTCCAGGTACATACCAAAAGGAAATGTATACAGAATTTCATTGCAGTATCTTTGTTATAAGTGGAAATTTGGAACTATGTAAATATGCATTCATAGGGGAAAATAAATCAATCAACCATAACATATGTATGGATGTAATTTTGTGCAATAGTTTAATAAATCAGATCTTTACTTGTTAACATGAACATACTTTAAACAGGTAAAATTGAAAAGTATGTTTCAGGCTAATGTACATAGCATGATTTCATACACATAAAATAGGATGGAAATATGCCAAAATATAATGTTGGTTAAATCTGAATAGTGCTAACTATGTCCAAAAATTTCACAGGTTTTTTCTGGTAATTCTTTACCACTTAAACTACATACTTCCTTCCTTTATCCATTATTTGCCTGCCTTTGAGTAGGTTTTGCTAGGGATATTTAACTGCAGATACAGCTTTTCCAAACTTAAATTTATTTTTTCCTTGGCATTCAATCTCCATGGATATGACATCAACACGATTTTCAGGTATTTCCTTCCACAAACACATCTCCATTCTAGGATTATTGTCTACTCCTTTCATTTATATTTAGGTCTATAAGTGAAACCATAAATCTTTTATTATAACATATAACTTCAGTGGAGAGATTAAATTTTTGCTTTATATACCACACCTCAGTTGATGTTATCATGTTATTTCCCAAACCTTCTGGCACAGATTTTCTATATAAGATGCATTTCCTGCTACTATGGTAGTTACCAGAGGCTCATGAAACTTCAGATTCCATCTGCAATAAGGGGAGCTTAACCATAACTCAGCCTTCAAGAATCAAATTTTTTCAACAACATAAGATTCCAGGTGTATTAGTCCATTTTCACGCTGCTGATAAAGACATAGCCAAGACTGGGAAGAAAAAAAGATTTAATTGGACTTACAGTTTCACGTGGCTGCAGAGGGCTCAGAATCATGGCAGGAGGCAAAAGACACTTCTTACATGCTGTCGGCAAGAGAAAAAATGAGGGAGATGCAAAAGCAAAAAGCCCTGATAAAACCATCACATCTCGTGAGACTTATTCACTACCACGAGAACAGTATGGGGAAAATGGCCCCCATGATTCAAATTATCTCCCACTGGACCCCTCCCACAACACATGGGAATTATTGGAGTACAATTCAAGATGAGATATGAGTGGGGACACAGAGTCAAATCATATTACCAGGTATCATTATGAAGGACTGACCATCTACCTCCCAACCAATTAAATGTACAATGGGAAAATTCCTTGTTCATTTGCAGCACTCTGGCCAGGAAATAGTAATGTTACATGAGTGTTCTTACCAGAGAATTATTGACATTGGCTTAGTCTGTACATAATATTCCTACAAATGTACTCCTGTAGCCTCAATCTTTATCATCTTGAGCCACTGCCTCCCCACTTTTAAATACACTTTTTTTTTTTTAATGGAGTCTCACTCTATTGCCCAGGCTGGAAGGCAGCGGTGCAATCTTAGCTCACAGCAACCTCCACCTCCCAGGTTCAAGCAATTCTCCTGCTTCAGCCTACCAAGTAGCTGGGATTACAGGCGCCCACCACCACACCCGACTAATTTTTTCTATTTTTAGTAGAGATGGGGTTTCACAATGTTGGTGAGGCTGGTCTAGAACTCCTGACCTCAGGTGATCCACCCACCTTGGCCTCCCAAACTGCTGGGATTACAGGCATGAGCCACTGCTCCCAGCCTAAATACACTTTTAAAAGCAGTTTTAGGTTTATACACACACACACACACACACACACAAACTGAGTGAAAAATACAGAGCTCCCATATACCCCCTCAACCCACCACCCCCAGTTTCCCCTATTATTAACATCTTGTATGATTGTGGTACTTTTGTTTCAATCGATGAGCCAATATTGATGCCTTATTACTAACTGAAGTCCATAGTTTACGTTGGGATTCACTCTTTGTGTTGTACATTCTGTGGATTTTGACAAATGCATAATGACACATATCTAACATTACAGTATCATACAGACTAGTTTCACTGCCCTAAAAATCCTGTGTGCTCCATCTATTCACTTTTCCCTCCTTCCCTCAAGCTCCTGTCAATCACTGGTATTTCAAAAATTCTTCATGGTTTCCTTAGTTTTATCTTCCCCGGCATGTTGTATCAGTGGGATCCTATGGTATGTAGCCTTTTCAGATTGGTATCTTTCACTTAGCAATATGCCTTTAATGTTCTTTCATGTCTTTTCATGGATTGATAGCTCATTTATTTTTATGTTGCTGCCCTATTATTGCAATCAAGATCTTATCAAATCCTTCCTGACTAAGGATATGTGCTCTTTCCCAGGATGTTTGGGAAGTGGATGCTCCATTAGCGTAGAAATATCTATTGTCCCTTGTATCTCTACATTATCTTTTCAGGCAGCTTCCAGTAATGCCAGCTCCCCTACGTGCTTTATGGATATTCTGTGAGTGAATCACCAGTGATAAATGAATATACAGAAGTATGAACATGATCAACATAACTTGAGGAAAGAAAATCCCAAATTATGATTCCAACTTGCTCTTCTTTTAGGCAGGTCATCAAGGGATACTGATTGATATACTTTTTCAAATAACTCAAACAGAGTTGTTGGGTAAACATCAGAGTTTGCCTTCAGGTCACTTCTCCACTTCCGGGGAAAAGCAAATCCGGGGGTTGTCTCAGCATGGATCCTGACCCATACCCCACCTTGAGAGAACTAAGAGTCTTAATTATCTTGCTCTGAGTCTCTCTGTCAGGAAAAGAATAATAGCATCCTTTCCCATTTGTCATTGACGTGCTCTCTTCCCATCTCTCACAGTTTCTCCCTTTCCATTTTCACCTGTCTCATCTCAGACTTGTCCTCTTCAGGTGAGATTTTTCTCATTCAGTCATTCTACCATCTACAGACAAGTAGCAGAAACTGCCTTCCTTGAACATCCCCTTTTGTCCATTTTCAAGAAGAAGCGCTGCTAGAAAGGTAAGGATTATAGGACTATCCCTACCAGAGGCAGTGGGTCAGCATTTCCAGTCAGCCCTCCATTAGTCACATGATGTGGAGTCCTCACTCGGTCTATCTGTTCCCTTAGGAATATTTATACTTTCTGAAGAATCAGCATAAAGTTTGCATGGTCATTCTTCCCAGGATGCAGGGCACACAAGTGTAATCCCAGATCTGGTACAACTCGATGCAGTAAAATAAGAAAAATGTTTTTGAGGTGAGAAAGTCAGAGAATATCCTTGAACCTTCATCCTCATCCCCATATCCCAGAAACCATTTCAAAGGTGTTCCTCCTCCACTATCCCTCATATTCAGATAACGTAGGAGTCAGCTCAGCTCTTCATGTCTCTAGCACATCCTTCCCACATTTTAGTAAGGTGTTTTGATTCCAGTTTGAGGGTGGTAGGGGATATAATAAGATACAATGTTAAGCTTCTTACCTCATGTAGGTACATACTAATAGCAGTGGCATGTCACCTTGTAAATAAAATGTAGTTGGTAGAAACCAACTGATCAACAATCTGTTTTTCCAAACCTTTAAGGAGGCTTAAATTTTAATAATCTTCGTTCTCAGCTAGTTAGCTCTTCCATGACATCAACCCCATTTTATCTCTTTCAAGCAAAATACAGTTGCCCCTTGAACAACGTGGGTTTGAACTCCACTGGTCCACTTATACATGGATTTTCTTCCACCTCTGCCACCCCTGAGATGACAAGACCAACCCTTGTCCTGTCTCCTCCTCCTCAGCCTACTCAACATGAAGAAGACAGGATGGAGAGCTTCATCATGATCCACTTCCACTTAATGAATAGTAAATGTGTTTTCTCTTCTTCATGATTTTCTTAATAACATTTTCTTTTTTCTAGTTCACTTTATTTTAAGAATACAGTGTATAGGCTGGGTGCAGTGGCTCACGCTTATAATCCCAGCACTTTGGGAGGCCGAGGCTGGAGGATCACCAGGTCAGGAGATTGAGACCATCCTGGCTAACACGGTGAAATCCTGTCTGTACTAAATTAGCCGGATGTTGTGGCGGGCGCCTGTAATCCCAACTACTCGGAAGGCCGAGGCAGGAGAATGGAGTGAACTTGGGAAGCGGAGCTTGCAGTGAGCCAAGATCCCACCACTGCACTCCAGCCTGGGTGACAGAGCGAGACACTGTCTCAAAAAAAAAAAAAAAAAAAAAAAAGAATACAGTGTATAATACATATAGCAAATGAAATATGTATTAATTGGCTGTTGGTGTTATTGGTAAGGCTTCCAGTCAACAGGAGGCTATTAGTAGTTAACTTTTGGATGAGTCCATAATGATATGTGGACTTTTCACTGCACAGGGACTTGGTGCTCCCAACCCTTGTATTGTTCAAGGGTCAACTGCATATGTATTTGTCGTTTTCTTACCACATAGACTTCCTCAAGTTCAAAAAATAGGAGCATTTTCTCAATTGTATTCTGCTACTTGACCCATTTTATGTTAGACACAACAAAATTTGTGGAGTCCTTCTATGAATCACTCAAAATACAAATTGTTTCAATATTTTTCAATATATTGAAAAAAAGGGGAAAGAATAGTCTCTTCTAGCTTAATTTATTAAGAGGTCTCCAACCTCTTGGCTTCCCTGGGCATCACTATGTTCAAGAAAATAGAATTTTCTTGGGCCACACATAAAATACACTAACACTAATAATAGCTGATGAGCCGGAAAAAAAAGATCCATGCATAATTTTCATGATATCCACCACTACAGATAAAGCAAAAAAGTTATTGCATTCAAAGAGTTGCACATGGCTATAATTGAAATCAATATTTGGATAAGTAGGCTGGGTCTGGAGGTTCATGCCTATAATCCCAACATGTTGGGAGGCTGAGATGGGTGAATCACTTGAGGTCAGGAGTTCAGGAACAGCCTAGCCAACATGGTGAAACCCCATCTCTACTAAAAATACAAAAATTAACCAGGTATGGTGGCAGGTACCTGTAATCCCAGCTACTTGGGAGGCTGAGGTAGGAGAATCGCTTGAACCCTGGAGGCAGAGGTTGCAGCGTAGGTTGCAGTGGCTGGGATCACACCACTACACTCTACCCCGGGTGAAAGAGCAAGACTCCATCTCAAAAAAAACAGCGGGTAAGTAGGAGAATTGCAATAAAGTCAGAAGCTGCATGCCACATCGCTGGGAGAATTTCTCCAGAGTATTTACCCAAGATTGGGATTTCTGAGTTATGAGATATTCATATTCCTAATGTTAGTACCATCAAATTGCACTGGCCTCATTCTCACGGAACTAGTGCTTGCTTATCATTAAGCTGGAAAACAATATCAAGACTTTCAGGAGTTATTCTCTTACATCTGGAAGAAATTGCAATACCACCGAGAATAAATTAGGGGATAGATTCTTTGACTTGATTATTATTTCTTAAATATGTTTGAGAATTCATCTAAAAGTCACCTTTAATTGAATATTCTGAGAGACTGAAAGTAGATCTATACCCGAGGGGGAGAGAGAACACTGAAACTCCTGAATTTCCTCTCTGGACTAAATATGTAAATAGAAGTACTTGGGAAAAAAATGAGAAAATGCCGTGTACTTTCAAGATAGTATACATATAACTTTAGTTTCAATTAGATTGATGTTAAGTACCACCTGTATGGGAAACATAGATTTCTGTCCCTCCAAAAGTCACTTACAGTAGAACACTTCACATAAAATGGAAAAAAAAAAGTATGTTGAATCTTAATGAAAATAAAAATTCTTTAAAACTTTATAAAGCATAAATTATACATACCATTTCTTGAATAAAGAAATATTTGTTTCCTCATGTATAGTTTATTGGGTCTAGTTTGCATATTTAGTCATAAAGAATGTCTTTTTTTTCACTACACCAATATTCTTTCATTGAAAAACATTTATGAGATGTCTTTTACATAATCTTTACTGTTCTAGGTGCAGGGAACACAAAGGTGAAAAAGATAGTTCCTATTTCTTTATGTCATATATATATACACACATATATATACACACACACACACATATATGCAAAGACAAATAGAAATATTTATGAAGAGATATATATCTTTAATGGCTTTTATTGAACTCTCGAAACTATAGCAAAGTGACATAACAATGAATTAGTCATGATAAATCTGAAGGTATCATGAAGAGAAAAGCAAATTATTTTATTCTAAATGACCATTAACACTCCTCTATCCTATTTTTATTTCCCAGATGATTCTGAGGTGGAGGAGTCCACTGGGTCATTTCAGGTATCTTCAGCAAAAAGAAAATGCATATCCAGTAGAAATTGGTGAATAGATATTCAATAATTTCTATGATCGTGATCAGACTGGCCCCACAAAATAGACCCAACTGACCACCAAGATCTGCTGTAATAAAACCAGTAAAGATTGAATGTCATTATTTTTCATAAAAAAACAAATATTATCAGAAGTTAAATTAGTTGAAGCAAAATATCATCATAACTGAGACGAAGATTGGTTAATTTTATTTTAACATTTGATATGAATAAGGTAATAGAAATTGGTAATATCGAAGCAATATTCATACAAATCATCATAAAAAGCAGAGAAGAAAAGCAAACATAAAATCTGATTCCAAACATATAACTCTAAGACTTTGGAGGATATAAAATCTAGGTAAATTCATTACAGATTCTAGATAATTACAAACTCATTTTTAGGTGCTAAATGAAGAGCGGAAAAGTGCCATCCAGATGGCACTACTGGATGATGATGTTTTCCAGAAAATTAATTTCCAAGCTAGTTGTGACATCAAGTGTCAAAACTGTATTTCTTTTTATGCATTCATAATATTGGCTTTAAACAAAATATATTAACACAACATTGCCTTTTTTGATATTTTTAAATTGATACTTATATTTACTGTTTGTGCTTTTTTATTGTGGTGAAATATATATAACATTAAAACTACCATGCTAACCACAGTATACAGTACTGTGGCATTAAGTACGTTCACATTGTTATGCAGCCATTCCATTATCTTTATCTATTTCCAGGATGTTTTCATCTTCCCTAACTGAAACTCTGTATGCATTAAACTTTAACTCCTCATTGCTCCTCTTCTCGGCCCACGACAACCACTCTTTTCCTTTTCTGTCTCTGAATCTGACTACTCCAGCACCGCTTTCATAAATAGATTACATTATCAACCATTATCTCATTGCCCTAAGCCATTCTTAGGACCATTCTGTTTTTGTAAAGTGCGATAATGAAGTATAGGCTTCTCCAAGAGCTTTGGCGAATTGACATATTTCCTCCATATTCAGGGTCTCAGCTGCAATGTCTGACTGCTGTCACTTTTGCCTGAGTCTAAGCCCTTCTTCTGTCTCCGACACGGCTTCCTCTAAGATGCAGTGAGATCTAGGAAATCAGCCACTATGTTTATTAGGGACTGTGTGGAGAAGGCAAGTGAGCAGGCAGTGATTGTAAAGAAAATGCCTAATTTTGCTTTCTCAGGTTCTTCTTTTTAAGCCACTCTGGGATAGAGCCCTATGTGGAGGTATGCGGTGGCTGACATTTACCTAGGTGTAGGATAGATGAAACATTCTACAAGAGTCACTTGATGAGGGATCTAACGGTAAAGTTTGATGTGAGTGTGAGTGGAGATGAAACACCACCAGCCTTTTCTTTATAAAAGTCCATGTGAGGTTGTACAGTGTTTTCTAGGGAGCGGAAATATGACAGATTTAAATAGCAGCTGAATGACAAGTTTAATTGAATTCTTGTCCTCCATTGATAAGCTAAACCTTAAATATGAAAGAAAAAAACTGATAAAAATTTTTTAAAAATAAGGAGCAATTAGGTCAGGCGTGGTGGCTCACGCTTGTAATCGCAGCACTTTGGGAAGCCGAGGTGGGTGGACCACGAGGTGGGC
This sequence comes from Rhinopithecus roxellana, assembly GCF_007565055.1. Lineage (NCBI taxonomy): Eukaryota > Metazoa > Chordata > Mammalia > Primates > Cercopithecidae > Rhinopithecus > Rhinopithecus roxellana. Next base: position 61,620,394 of record NC_044550.1, read on the forward strand.
AGATCACGAGGTCAGGAGATCGAGACCATCCTGGCTAACATGGTGACACCCCGTCTCCACTAAAAATACAAAAAATTAGCTGGTCGTGGTGGCAGGCGCCTGTAGCCCCAGCTACTCGGGAGGCTGAGGCAGGAGAATGGCGTGAACCCGGGAGGCGGAGCTTGCAGTGAGCCGAGATCGCACCACTACACTCCAGCCTGGGCGACAGAGCGAGACTCCGTATCAATAAATAATAATAATAATGATAAGGAGCAATTAAATAACACTTACCAAGTAACTCAGGCACACTCACTGCCTTTTGCTGCTGGGTTATCTTATAGTTTAGGTCACTATAGTTAATTTCAATTTTTACAAGATTCTCTCTAGGGATAAAAAATAGAGTTAATATAGCTTAAGATTGTCAGCATTACTTTTAATTCCCATCTAATAAAAGTAATATTCATTTTTGTTTTATATGTTATTTAATGTTAAACTGGACACAAGATTGTTTTTATATTAATCACCATTAGCAGGATGTAGAAGGCATTTTGTCATGTTGGTTTTTAAGAAAAAATAATTTTCCCCAATAATTTTTCTGTACCTCATTCCTGAGAAACTAGAAAAAGACATTATATGTAAATATCTACTGAATAAAGTATTTACAAACATTTAAATGTGTGTTTGATTTTCATTCAAATCTTGGTTCTGTCTTTTATTACTTGCATGACCTTCAAGAAATCACATTGTATTTTTTGAGTCATGGTTTCCTCATGAGTAGTCAGGATTTTAGAGTTGCGCTCACAGAGTTGTAGTGAGGTGAAATTAAATTATGTATATGCAAAATTGACATAGAGCCTGACGTATATTGAGTGTTCGATGAATACTAATTATTAACTATTTGTCATTAGTATACTTAGGCAAAGACTCTGTTTTCTTTTATTTATTTATTTATTTTTTTTTTGAAGTGTTTGAGTTTCATTCACACAAAACACGGACGTCATCTGTGACGCTCTGTCCCAGAGAGACAGGGCCTTCCCTCATGCCTGTTACTGGGATGTGGATAAACAAAAGAACAAATCAAACAAACTGCAAATTACTCTGTGTCTTTTCCTAATCAACACAGTAACAGTCCTCAGTGGTACTGCACCACTCTGGAAAAAATGCCTTCAGGTTCCTTCCCATCCCCCAAGGCAGCAGCAAATCCTTCGTGTCGCCTTCTATTGGCCAAGGCAGCCAAAGATTTAGAAGTCTTTGGTTCGTAGATGGCCAGATCCGCTAGGACTTTCCTGTTGAGCTCCACCTGGCACTTAACTAAATTGCCAATGAACGCTGGATACTTCAGGCCGTGTTCCTGGCTAGCAGCTGTAATTCGATTAATCCAGAGGGTCCTCATGTTCTTTTTCTTCAGGTATCGGGCTTTGGTGCATTTCACAAAGGCTCGAATCACGGCTCTGACCGCCAACCTGTAGCAGCGATTTTTCCTCCCCCGGAAGTGCCTGGCGTGCTTCAGCACCTCCTGGATCCAAAAGTAGCGGTCCGTGACGCGATTCCGCAGCCAGAGCTGCGCTGTGAGAAAGACCATGGTGCCTGCAGGCCGGCGTCCTGGATACTCAACAACTCACGCGCCGCACCGCCGCCATCTTGTCCGGGTCGGAAGGACTCTGTTTTCTTAATGCCTGTTTGAAATCTTTACACGTGACCAGAGTGGCTAAACATCTTTTAAAATGATACTTACAGCTCGTTACATGGTCTTGGAAGCCCTCACTTTCTCTCTCCAGCCCAGACCCCTATCTTGAACTTCAATAATATATTCAGTTCACTCTTATATTGCTACTTGGATGTCCAATAGATGTTCCAACTTTAGCATGTTCCAAGTCAAATCCTTCACATTTCCCTTATTTATGGTGTAAATTTTCACACTCCATAGCCAGTTCATCAGGAAATCCCATTTTTTGTGTTACCTTCAAAATATATCTGGACTCCTACGACCTCTCACCCCATTCAAAGCTACCACCTTTGCCCAAGCCTTCATGACCTCTCACCTGGATTTTTGCAATAGCTTGCTAACTGGTCTTTCTGTTTCCAATTTTAATGCACCCCCACTTCAACAGGAAGGAAAGTCCTTCCTGACAATAATCCACAGAACTGAGAACAACCCTCCCTGACCCTGGCTTCCCCAGACTGCTTTTCTGCTGCCACTCCCTCACACTGCTTTATGCCACCTGACAAGACTATATACAGTGATCACCTATTTCCATCCCAGTGGACAGAAGCGCAGCAAGGCAGGATTTTTGTCTTTTGTACACTGAGGTATCCCTAATGCCTAGACTACTCCTGAATCTTAACAAATAATAGGTTGTTCCTTACCGATATGTAAAATGGACAAATAAGGGAGCAAATTAAAGATGAAAATCAATAAATGAATGGATCAATATTACCCTCTCAGTGTTATAAGCTGAATCTGAAACCAAGCACCTTCTGATTTTAAAATGGCAATAACAATAATAGTATCCATTAAGAATGGATATTATTAGCAGAGTTTCCTAAATTATGTGGTGATCTTTAACACACCTAAGGAACATGGCTGTAAATCACTCTCCTTAATGTTTACAATTTTTGAAATCAATAATTACAAATACACTTAATTCAAAATATATCATTAATATGTTTACTTAATTTCCATTGGTTTAGCCCTGAGTAACAGGAGAATGTACTATGTTTAAGTAGATAATCAGGGACTGCAGTAATATTTACAAATGATAAACCAGTTCCCAAAGTAATGGAAATAATAAAGTTGTCATGGAAGTCCAGAAATTTTAGTAATATTCTAATCTCTTTGGCCTCCATTGTGCTCCTAATTTGCATGTGCACTGATAATGTTGTTTAATTTCCAAAGCACAACATTCATAATCATTTCCAAGCATTATCCACCTGCGATTTTGAGAGAAGATAAATTATTCCCCTGCAAAAATATTGTGATATTTGCTCAACTTCTCTCAGGCAGTTGTTTTGTCCAATCATTTGTGTCTCACTGAATCTGTGCCTCATGGCAATAGTGAAATTGTTCAGGATTTAGCAGGATTTAAGTCCAAAAATATTTATTTGTGTCAGGAGAGGCACAATTATAAAATAAAAACTAAATTTTTTGTTCTATCACAAGATAGTTTTTAAAGAGCTTCCAGATGCTTGAGCAGGAGTGCTGCATTAGAGGAATTAATTAATTTGGCACAAAGGAAATAATTTTGTACAATTTTTATTTCAAAATTTGTTAAGTTAAAAAAGATCAATTTTAAAAATTCACTTGTTTTACTGATGAGGTTGGCCTAACTTCAGACACAATTTACCCTTATTTTCAAGGGTAAACTCCACACTGCCTGCTACGGTCAAGCTAAGCCTCTCAACACGTTGAGGTCCAGCAGCAGCCTCATGAGGCCCTGGATTGACCATGAAGTAGCATTTATTTCTGTCCCAGGAAGACACACATGCAACTTCATGATTAAGTTAGGGGCTGCTTCTTTTAAAATGACTGCTGTTAACATTTCACATTTGCCGTCCTGACAAACTGCATTTCTGTTTTCTGATTTACCATTCTCTGATTTCCAGTACCTTTGCACCAACCAGTTATTTAATTATATGTGTGACTTCTAACTGTCTCTGTGTAGGAGCTGAACAATCCCTGAATCCAGCCACCTTTGTTCAGCTGCTCACCTTAGTCTTCCTGGTAATGACCTCCACTATTTAAAACCATGTAAGGTCCCTACATGTACATTATGTGATAAGATTAATTGGAGAACTATTCGTAATTATATGGACAGGAAACAGAAAAATATTGGGTAGAAGAGGGCGGTTCCCTAGCAAAGGCCCACCCTCAGGCCTGGATACCATAGCTCTAAATGAGAACAGGCATTTCTGGTTTTGCACCCAAAAAGTTGCCTTTTGGCCTACTACACCCCTTATCCTGCCTCCATATGAAACCCAAACCCCAAGCTCCAGAAGATACCAGCAGACCAGAAGATCAACCAACCAGTGATGGCAAAATGATGCAGGCAGAGAAAGAGAGAAGAGGAGGCACATCTGAACACCAAGGGGAGTTCAGCCCGGGGTGTTCAGAGAAGAGTCTAACCATAGGCTGCCCGCTTCCACGCGAAGATCGCAATCCCACTCCATCACTCCTTCTGGCTCCCGATCCATGTCAATGAGAGCCACCTCCACCACACAATTAAATCTCGCACTCATCCTTCGAGCCCGTGTGTAATCCGATTCTTCTGGGTCACTGGGCAAGAGCTTGGGATACAGAAGCTGTCACACTGGCCCTCTGCCCTTGCGATAAGGCAGAGGGTCCATTGAGCTGATTAACCCTCCAGCCATCTATAGACAGCAAAGCTGAAAGAGCTTTGCAACCCTAGGGTTGCAGACACCCACCCCTAGACACTACCATGGGGCAGGAGCCCAAAGTGCTCCCCCGGCCTCTGCACCTGCCCCTCTGCATGCTCTCCATAGGAGTTTGAGCTGCTGGGACACCGAACAGGCAAGCCACACCCCTTTTGCACATTCTGCAAGGGGAAATCAGAGAACTCTCCCGTTTCAAGAATAACCTGAGTTTTGCGAGAAAAAAAAGAAAAAAACAGCATTCCCTAAGATCCTTTTGTTTCATACATGGCTTTCTTTTCTGATTCACCAGTATGTCTCCAAAATCATGCCTACTTTCTCTGCTTATTAAATAATTATGAAACTCAGGAGATTTCTATCAACCAAAAGACACAGGAAATGCTCTTCTAAGTCATATTTAAATATATCAGGAACAATATTAAAAGCAAATCAGTTTCCCACATTAAAACAAAATATATAAATAGATGTCTGTGCTGGAGTTGGAAGTGTAAACAAATATAATTGTACATTTTACAGCTGTTTATCATTTTATCTGCTGTTTGGAATCACTCCATTAGCCCTGTTTTGATGAAAATACTTTTTCTTTCTGATCTGTAAAGACCCCTTTATTATCTCGGTGTTTACATGGGAATATCTTTTTTTATTTTATTAAAGTAAGTACAGGGCTAACATTGGAATCAAAGCATGCTTTCCAAATTATGTACGCATCTGTGAAAATGTACATCAACCTTAAGTTAGTTAACATATTTTTATTTTAATAGATATAACTACAAACACCAGTATACTATATATATTACTGCTTCATGCCCTAGTACTAAAAATACAAAGAAACACAGAGAAATGCTAAAGTTGTTTCCCTGTTAAAAAATAGTTATTTATAAAGCTTGATTTGTAATTTTTAAGAGGCAGTATGGTATAGCAGAAAGAGGACTAATTTAATTTTCAGTTAATCAGGAAACATGGAATCATGTATCTGGGTTGCAAAGATATGGGGACCAGCGTCAAAGTTCTTGGGCATAACTTCTTTCTGGGCCCCTGACTACCTTCACAGAACCATTTCTTAAAATACGATGGCCTTCAGTTTCCTCTTCCATAAAAATAGAATATTAATTTCTGTTTCATCTACCTTATACAGTTATTAGAAGACTCAAAGTGTATAATGTACAGGTAGGAAATTTTCATATTTTAAGGCGTCCGTTGTTATCAGTCAACATTATTATTTTCCCCAGTTTGGGCAATAAAGGTTTGATCATGAGAAAATTACTCACACAAGCATCATTTTCCTCTTCACACAATTAAAGTAAGGAGTTGAACGATATGATCTTATCTACTTTTAAAATTCTATGGTTTCATTGTTAGTTCAGTGAAAAAAGCTATTGCCTCCCTTGATTGATCAGAATTTCACTTCCTAAGTCTTTGAGGGTTTTCAATAAAGAAAAAAAAAATCTATGTTAATTATCAGTAGTTTAAAAAGCTAGTAAGATTACCTGATGTATTTCCGGCTTTGATTCAACTTCTTGGAAAGATATTTCAAAGCTTTTTGACTTGGAAAAGAGGAATAAGAAATAGTGGCAGGGTATTCTGTTTCTTCACAAGAAACAGGGCAGCTAGAGTTATGTGTGCCCACTGTACATAACTCCTTAAGTTCAATGTGGTCTGAAATGAAAATCAGGACAGGGAATTCAGAGAAGAGAAATATTTCATCACGGGTAGGATAGTTTTATAAAGTTTATCATTTCACTTTCAATGTTAAAAAAAAGTGGTTACCAACAACAAATGGTGTTTATATGTTACTCTGAATGTAGCAGAGGAGATACAATATAAGGCCTGGAAGTTTTTATCTTTGAATTCATTGAGTCACTGGATTGGGATCTTTATTGGATTTAAGAAGTTATTTTCAGGAAGTATCTGGGTCTATTTCTGTAAAATATCAGATATTTGGACAGAAGAAAGATGGAAAGTGTGTGATTTCATGTCACTTTGAGAGGGACAGTCAAACAATCCTGCAAACCAATGTCTCAGGTTTACACTAAACATCTTCAGATTTCTCTCAACATACAGTGGTATGAAATGTGCTCCTGGGTATTTGCAGTCTCTTATTTCTGTTGGCCCGGTCACTTCCAAATCAACCCCTGAAGTTCTCTGTTCAATGTTCCCTCTTGGCTCCTACAGAGCAACCAGGCTATCCATGCAAATGCATACTGGAAAAAAGTCTCTGCAGCAGGCAGTGTTTGTCTCCAGCTTCCCTTTGGACCACCTCCCAGTGCCCATTCTCACTGCTCCTCACCCATGCTAGATACTCAGGTTCTTGTTTTTCCTTTGGTTTTGATACCGAAACCCTTTGTTCTCATGAAACAGTTGTTTACCAAGACCTCCTGGTTACCAACAAACTTTGGGTTTGTTTTTCAGACTCTAACTTTGACTTCTCTGGGAGATAACTTTTGCATGCATCTGCTAGTTCTTTAGCACTGCTGGTAAAGACCACCACTCTTCCTCTACACTCATATGCACTCACACACTCCCATATACACATAAGCTCACACACACACACACAGTTACATACATATACTCTCATGTACATAATACTCTCTCACACACACAAACACACACACTCTTCTGACCCCCTTATCCCACAACAGTCCCTGCTGAACTGCATCCATGGTTTTTTTCTCCAAGCTCTCCCTCCAGCCTCCAACAGGGATAAGGAATCAGAGAAATATGGCAACATCATTTCAAGTCTATCGGTTAGTAATATGACTTTCGCATGTTCAGTCTGTGATCTACATAAAAAAAAGATTCCTTCTACCTATAGCCAAACCTTGAAATATTTTATAACCATTGAAAAGAACCTTTTCAATCTATTCCTGCTATCCTGGAGATATTTCCACAATGGGTTAGAAAAGCAAGTTGTATAGAAGAGTATATACTGGGATTCTGTTTTAATAAAACAACCAATGACTTCAAGTGATAAATATGGAGATGTGTATGTGGAGAAAGTGATGGTAGGATATACTAAAGTGTTAGCGATTGTTCCAGGTTAAGGTAAAAGGTGTGAAAGCAAAAAAAAAGAGTGGGCTCTTTAATAACAACTTGTCCCCAATAAATATGGCATGTACAGTTATAATTACATTTATGAAAAAATTTTATATGCCATGTACATACAATGAAATGAATGAATGAAAGATTACTCCCAAATAGTGAGAGGAATTCTCAGTAATAAAACTTCCACTTATTTTTACATGATTTCCTTTCTATTCTGTAGTATTTTAACTATTCACAATAAACATGTTTTATTTGTGGAACAGTAAAAAAACAACTAGGATATTTTGATTATAAAAAAGAACAAAATTTGAAAATTCAGATGTGGCTTAGTATCAGAGGGTTTTTGTTTGTTTGTGTGTACTGCCTGTGTTTGTTAGCTACTATTTAAGAACACTTACAAAAAGATCTTCTCGTATATACTGTATTCTGTTTAATTTCTGGGCTATCCATAGTTTGACTTAATGTCTTGTATTACTTTGAGCAACTTTAATATAAATCCTGAAAATAAAAGTAAATTAGGCACTTACCAAGTATAGGAGAAACACAGCTGAGGTACTTTTGTAGGTCACATTCTATCCCATTTCCTTAAAAATAATAAGTGTAACATATAGAGACTTTACATTTTGTAAAATAAGTGATCTAATGACAAAAATACCTTTCTTACCTACATCTGTCCATCCATTCATCCACCCACCCATTCATCTATATGAGCATTACAATATATCTTTCTAGATATGCTGTGGGAGGGGGATGTAAAAGACCTGAATAAAAATATCTGACATTTATATAGACTGTATTCTGTGCCAGGCACTATTTGAACCACTTACATACCCCTTTCATTCTTACAGCAACCCTATAAGATGGAATTATTATCCTCTCCTCCATTTGACAGCAGAGTAGAGAGGCTAGGTCACTTGTTCAAGATCACCTAGGGGAGACATTGTGGAGCTGGCATGAGCGGCCTGGTTGAGATCTGGCTCTTATTCACCCTGCTCGATTGCTTCCTTGAATGTTTGGTTCTCACCCATGGTTCGGGAAAAGTTGCAAATTGTATGAAAAGGAGGCCCCGGAAGGTAAGTTTACAGTCACAAAGAAAACAACTTTGCAACAGTGAAATCTTCAGGCTTGGTAAGACATATATCCATGATCTAATTTTTCTTTCAAAATTAAGAAAAACTTGGTGTGCTGTTTTAGACATTTGAGACCATCAAATTTTAGCCTTTGGGAGTAAGTATTGGGGCCCCACCCTGATAACACAATTTTCTTTTCCAGAAATCTCTGCTATGATTTTATAATGTAAAACTTGTCAGTCGAAGTTGTACTTGGCAAGTGGATAATTTTCCAGTGTAGAATTTCATAAGAGTGGAAAACAATTTAGTGACACGTTGATTTGCTATGTTTCAAATTAAGTAAATATAAACATAAAATTCAAAGAAATTTAGGACTGAACTTCTGGTGACTTTGTCATTAGTTGTCATTTTAGGCTGCAAAGAGAAGGAACAGGTTTAAGAATATAATAATTTTCTGTGAATGGGTTAGCAGCGTCTGTAATTAATAATACTTAATATTTCATTTGTATTTCAATACTCTATTCCTCCCAGACCTTTTGTAATCCTGTAAGAAACACTTAACTGTCTAGTTAAGTAAGGGGGCATTTAGTCTTTACTTACCAGGAAGAAGAAAAGGCACACATCCACATTGCTTTTTTATTTGCTGGGCTTTGCATTCCTTCAAGCAACCGGAAGTGCTGTAGTTGCTAAAATTCTGCAGCTTGATGTTAGGATTGCATTCTCCCCAAGGGTATTCTTGATGAACTGTCTTAAGATAAGATAAATACTTGGTTCAGGAGATTTATTTACATCAATTTTTCATCAAGAAGCTGATACACATTTTTATTTTACTCTCAGAGCTCTTTGATTTCCTAAACCAAAATTGGTTACATTTGTCTATTTTGCCTACTCTATTGACCTGAAATTCCCTGAAGCTAAGTATAACAGTGATCCTTAAACATATATTCCAAATGTGAATGAATAAAGTCAGACACACTGAGTATTCTAAAAATCAACTCATATAAGGAAAAAATGATCACTTACATAAATGTTATATTAGTGTAGTAATCAGCTCACCTACAAAACAGCAACCAAAATCACATTTTAAAAAGATCCTTTAACAAGCATCTATTATGTGCCCGGCAACATGGTGTTGCAGAACTTTCTCCTTAGTTCAGCTAAAACTGAGCTGTCACATGACCAGGAAAGATGAGGCTCGTGGACACATAGAAGGGTAAGGAAATGGAATTTATTGAGTAAAAAGGAAAAAAAAATGACTCTCAGCTAAGTGAGAGAGAGTCTTGCTGGTAGGTTTCCCACCTCACAGATTGAATCTCAGGCCACCACACAGATACGGGAGAGGCCAGGCTCCTCCCCACTGCAAACAGTGTAAACTTTCCAAGGCTCCACCCCTTCTTCCCAATGTGCAGGTGGGCATTTTTCAGAAAGAATCAGGTGGGAAAGGGCACACTTCATCTGAGACAAGCAGTCTAGTTTTTCAGCCTTCAGGCTGTTTTAGACTTGAAGGTGGAGTTTCACCAGGGGCTGTTGGCTGTCTCTTGTGTCTATCAATGGTAAGTGCTTTCTTTGTAGTACTTCACTTAAACTTCCTTACCATGAAAGGAAAATATTACCCCTGTCCCATTTGTGCAGAGAGGAGATGCAAATTCAGGAAGCTAATTACAGAAAGTTACTGAGCAAGTAAGTAGCTGGCAAACAGAAACCTACCAGACAAGCCTGACTCCAAGGTTCCTGCTTTTCCCACTAATTTTCTCCTTCCCGGATAGTCTCATTGAAGAATCATGGCTCAGCAACTTAGGTACCTTTTTATACTTAATGACCCTTTCCATTTCTAATGAAAGGTAAAGTTACTTTGGATTTGATAAGCTTCCCAGCTTTCACTTATATAGTTTCTGTTTCCACTAATCATGTACCTTCAGATAAAGGAAAAGAATCTGAAATGAAATTTTGGAATTTCTAATGGTGTTTTATAGGCATGGGAGAAAGGAATTTCTAGTGAAAAGCATTACTTATGTGTTTGATGCATTCACTACCCCACCTAATTTCCTCAGACTCGACTTCTCTGCAGTATTTACCTTCACTTGGCGGATGGTTACCCTTGCGTGCATTCCCACAGGTGACAACAAGCCTAATCCATCAAACTGTGGCACCATCTTTGGTGAATGGATAGCAAAGATGATCCCAGCATCAACGAAACCAAGGGCTGGGTTATCAGTGAATGCCTCCTGAAATAAAAATATGTTTTTGCCTAAATTGCAAATTGACTATATCAGTTCTATACAAGTTTAGGATTTCGTTTTATCATCTCATGATAGCATTTGACTAATCCTAAATATTTTATGTCATATTTCAATCTCTTTTTGCCTAAAGTGTGTGAAAATTAAACATCTAAGATATACTTTAGTGGTTGAATCTGTGAAAGGAAAATATCTTGGGTCCCTTCAAGCCGGGGTCTACTCAGGGCAGTCCTGAAATAATTGAGGCTTGTCTCATTATTTTTCTTGATTGACGTCTGGTAACCACAAAAGGATCCTGAGTGAAGGCGACCTGGCCTGCAGCAGCTAGCCTATTGGTGCTTGGTACCAGCTTGGGCACCTTATAGCCCAAACCAATAAGATGATTGCTGAAGTCCAGGAATTCTTTCCTCCAGGGATCCCTGATCAACCACTGTTTTTCATTTGGGGGTCTGAGGCTCATTTGCTGTTCAAAAAAAAAAAAAAAATTCCTTTTGTTGTGGAAGTTTCCACTCGCTTCCATCAAGGAAGGTGAACCTGCCTGCTTCTGCATTGGCAGAGAGCAGTTTTCAGCTTGGTCCCCATCACTAGGTGAGAAAACTGGTTTGGGATTCTTTCTTACAAATTCTTTTTAAAGAACTAAAGTTAGCATTAACAACCAGCTGGTATTAATTTCTGCTTAAACTTAGAGCTCTCAGAAATCATATAATTTGTGTGATCATTGTTAGTTTTGCTTAACTGTTTTGTTGTTTGTTTCTGTCTTGTTGGGTTTGTGTGTGTGTTTTGGCTCTTTCTCTCATTGAATTTGACCAACTCAGAATCCTCTAGCTCATGAGTATGGAATTTTACACTCCAAAGAAATAGAGCACCTTGCTCCCCTAAGCTTTTTGGGGCATTCTGAGGTGACTGAGAATCACATGGGGGTGTCTGGGAGGAATGCTCCCTAAAATGTGTAGTGGCTCTAAATAAGTATCCCCCTTAGAAGAATATACTTAGGGTTTAATCTCAGCTGGCAGGTGCTTAGTAGGAGCCGACCCCTCTTGCATCTTGAGCCCCTGACACACTGTGCCAGGGAGCTGCAACACAAGAGGACCAATCTGGTTCAGGGAGTAACAACCCTGAAAAGCTAGGTCTGTTAGCAGCACATTTTGGTCAAACACACGTCCAAACTTGGTTAAATCCAAAGGGGAACTCTAAATTATGGGGAACAAAGCCTCTGAAGTGGAAAGAAAATAGCAATCAAAAGGGAAAAAAAAAGGAAAGATTTTTTATTTTGACTACTAAAGGGGCTTTATTTACATAACAAAACCACCTTTTTATCAGCCAGACCAAACTGAAAGAGCAATGGCTGTACTTGTGAAATAGCAGAATTTTGTCCTAGCTGAAATATGGTAATGAGATCTAAAAAGAATTTTTTTAAAGGAGCTCAATGGTTCAAAGTCAACTTAATTAAAAGGTTAACATCCAAGATGTGTGTGCGTGTGTGTGTGTGTGTGTGTGTGTGTGTGTGCGCGCGCATGGGTGCATGTTTGTATTTAAAAGGCCTTCAGGTTTTTGGGTTTTTTTGTTTTTCTCTCCTAAGACTTGTCTTTTTTTCTGAGCAAAAGTTTTTTTTTTTTTTTTTCCTTCAGTTGACTGAATTCTGTTTTCATCTGACCTTTTGACTAAAATAGTTATTGCAACAGAGGCTACTCTTGGGTTTTTAAGGAAGAGTGTAATTTAGACACTCAGAAATGTCTTTGTTAAAAAAAAATAAGTGCACTGTAAAAGCATCACATGGTCTAACCTCAAAATAATTCTACTTTTTTTTGGAGACCCAGGATTCAATGTGAGCTCTGCTCAGAGCTTAGAGATCCAGTTAAAATATAGGTAGTCTCTATCTAAATAAAACTGGTCTCCTTATATAATACTGTGGTAGAGTTCTATAATTTTAGGTTAGATTTGGCTTAAAGAAAATTAAAAGTATCTCCCTCTAGCACCAACAGACTTTTTCTCTCTGTACCTTATGATATAAAGTTTTCTATTTTATTTTCACCTGAGTTGTTTCATTTAATAAGCAAATTTAAGGCTATTTAGCTAACAACTGCCTAGGGTTGCAAAACAGGTTATCAAGAATCTGAAAGTCTAAGATAGGAAAAAAGATAATAAAAGGGTCTTTATGAATCTGTAAAATGTACCTTTATTGGCATACCTAACATGTCTATGTATTTATATGTCATGTACACGGTGTTTCACTACAGAAAATATATAAAAGAGCTCTAATTAATTGGCTTAAAGAAAAATAAAAGTGTTTAAATCAAATATTTTATCAGGAAAAAAGAAAAGACTAGTCAAATTCTTTTTCAAGTTTATGTAACTTAAGTAAAATCTTTAATAAAAAAAAAAACCTAGCTTTAAAATTACTGGTAAAGTAATATCAGAAATGTCTTAAGAATTGCCAGCATACTTTTTTTGTTTATATTTATTAATCAGGCAATTTCAACTTATCCCTGCCAAACACTATAAAATGTCAAAATTTGGCAGAGAGGTTACAAAACTATAAACCTAGCCCCAAACAGAATGATTGTTGCTTATGCAGTTTTTAATAAATAAGATATTGATATTGGTTTAATGAAAATAGCTGCAGCTTAAATTTTCTAAGATTACCATAACTTCCAATCTTGTGACATTAGGCAGCCTATTCCACAGGCAGGAAGGAAGTTTGTTTTGGAAAGGACTGCTATTGTCTTTGTTCAAAGCTAAACAATAAATTAAGCAAGATGGAGTCAGTTAGGTCATATCCTTTTTACTGCCTCAGTTATATTTTCGCAATGGCAGTTTCATAACTTTAAATCATGAGCATTGCAGTTTTCATAACTAATCTAGGTGAACAATTAAAATAGTTAGGTAAGGGATAAATACTTGTATAAAAGTTATCATAATTTAGAATAGAAAGTTATGTTAATTTAATAATAGATATTTCATTATGTGGGTATTTTCCAATAAATATATATTAGAGAAAAACAGTCTTGCTAAAAAAAAGTGTGTCCTTTTTAAATAAAGATAAACAAATCTTGTCTAATTCAAAGCTTATCTAAAGGTTATGTATAACACAATTTAAAAAGAACAAGGAAACAAAAAAAGGATGTAAAGAAAGTTATAAAAATAAAGAGGTTTTTTTTGTGGTAAGACAGCTTAAAGAGAAATAATATGGTAAATTTCGTCCTAAAATAAAATGACTGGTTGTTTAAGAAAGGAGAGGTGTTCAGGACAAGCCAGAAAGTCCAAGCATGTCATTAATAGTCAGTGGAAGTCACAATAAAGATTTAATTTTTAAAAACCAAAAACTTTAATATGATCAAGTTGTCACATTATTATTAAGTTTTGGTTTGCTTAGGAAAAACACTGAGAGAAATTTTTTAAAATAAAGTCATTATATCCATGGATCTTCCTGTATGTGCTTTTAGAGTCCTTGTGACGTTAAATTACAGGGCTTTGACTCCAGGGTCTAAAAAGGACACCAAGTCCTACTAAATCGTAAACACTAACAGCAATTAAAGCCTCATCTTCAGGCCCCACAGCAGACTCCAATCAAAATGAAATGCATTCCTGGCCAGCACAGGAACTCACACCTGTAATCCTAGTACCTTGGGAGGCTGAGCAGGTGGTTCACCTGAAGTCAGGAGTTCCAGACCAGCCTGACCAACATGGTGAAGCCCCATCTCTACTAAAAATACAAAAAATTAGCTGGGCATGGTGGCACATGCCTGTAGTCCCAGCTACTTGGGAGGCTGAGGCATGAGAATCACTTGAACCCATTCAGCAGAAGCTGCAGTGAGCCAAGATCATGTCACTGCACTCCAGCACCCCAGTTTGGGTGACAGAGTGAAACTCTGTCTCAATAAAAAATAAATAAATAAATAAATAAATAAAATGCATTTTTGAGACATAGGGCCAGAAATTAAAGTCATTCAACTCCTCAAGGCCACGTGACTATTGAGGAAGAGGTGGGCATGTGAGATTGCAAGTGACATTAAGAGACAAAATAAGTTCAGTTTCTCTATAAATTAATCATGAACATCAAAGGCACAATGATTCAAGACCAGCATATGGACTCCTGTGTCAGATTAACAAGGTTTTCTTGAAGCATTAACTAACTCCTTAATAAAGATCATAAAGGTTATAAAAGGCTTATGGAAGTTATATTTTATGGTCAAGATTAAATTTTATAGATTGTTTACAAAATTTTGAAAACAAATTTAATTGGCTTCATGCTGTTTTTATTAAGGCTTCTTATTTGGAAAATTAAGTCTCCTCTCTTAAAGAATGAAACATTTTTCTTTTTTTAAAAAAAATTCTTGAGTTATCACTTTGGTTAAATGAATGCTTTTACAATGACCTGTAATCCTATTTCATAATATCAGATGTTTTAAACTTTTGATATTTGATGATCTTTCTAAAATCAAATAATAAATTATGTCTTTTTCTGACCTAATTAATCCTTTAAGATATTAGTTTCCCTAAAGTCCAAAAATGACATAATTTGGCTTACTTGGTATAAAAATTATACAGGAAGCATTGTCAAATATGAAATTGTGTTTAGTTTTCATTGGGCTGTATATAAATGTTATTGGTATGTGTTCCAGAATTAATGGAAAGGCCTGTAATTCTGATATGACTTAGTGTACATTATAAATAATAATCATAATCGTTATGTTAAAATGATTGTGTACCATCAAGGTAACAAATTTCCTTGTCAATTGTGTCTTTGACTATGTCTGCTCTAGAAACTTTTTTCATCCAAGGACAATTGTTCTCATGTATTGGTCCTTGTTAGAAGGTGTTTTTATAATCAGCTATAAAACTCTAACAGGTGCCCTTAAATGCAGGTTTCTGATAACTTTGGAGATTGTAACATCAGAAAAGAGGAAAAACTTTCAGGACTCATGGAGAGCTAAAATGTTCACGAGTATTAAGCAGAACAAGAATTAACTGCATGGACTCAAATAATCTTTTTGACTTTTTACTTAAAATGTTTGCTGATCCTTTGTTTTGTTTTTCAGAGTCTTAAAAGTTTTATTTTGAGCTACTGACAGCTTTTAACAATTTAGTATACTCCTATGAACAAAATGTGGAGCTTACTCAATTCTCTCTGCCTGATTTCTTCAGAATTTGGAAACTATTTGTGAGTATTCTTAACTTGTGGTGATACAGTTATTTGCATAAGTGCAATAATAATCTGTTTTCATTTGTAACAGGACACAATTGGAGAAACTGGTTATTTTACCAAGGCTTTTACTGGAATGGTGTGCTTTCCTTTAAGGACTCAAACTTGGCTTATGAAACCAATAATGTCCTTGGAAAAACTGACCTCATATTTTGTGTACAGAGTCTCTGTAAAGGGTTTCTGACCTGTGGTAAGTAAAGAATGTCACTTTCTGACAGGCCCAGAAGCTCCAGGTTTACCTTGGAACCTCAAGTGGAGAGGAAATTCACCCAACTCATAGATACTTGATGGCACAAATCCATGGCTGGACTCGGCTTTTAAAAAGTCTTATCTGAGATTCCTTCTATGGAACAAAGTTCCACCAAAGGCAATTTAAAAGCCTATGTAAAAAATAACTATTCTTGCTGCACTGTATACAAATAATTTGACAAAATAAAATAAACTAGTCCTAATATGTTTTGTCTTTAGCAAAAATGTGAAGTTTTATGTCCTAATTAATCCTATAATTAGGATTAGAGAAGTGAGAAAAATTATGTTTCCAAAACTATAGTACACCTGTTGTTAGATTCTAGTCTTGTCCAGTGTTTTTCAGTTTTTATTGTTTTCTACAGTTTGGACCAAATTCTGATTTTTCTTGGCTACAAGCCTTCAAAATAGTGTTTTCAATTTTTTCTTTTTTTTCCCCATTTTTCCTAATTTGGAGTCCCTGAAAACTAAGCTGTGCTTTCTCAAAGTCCTGCAAACTGAAGCCTGTCAACTTAAACTTTAGAAGAAAGTAACAGTAACCTATTTGCATACATAGCCACTTTTCATACCTATCTGCTGATGTACAGACTTCAAAGTAATGTGGACAATATGAATTTTTGCCAGGATTATTCTTTTGTTTGTTGTTGTTTTTCTCCCTTCCTCCCCCTATTTTCTCTTCATAGAACATGAGACTTTGCAATCTTCTAAAAATAAACTTTTGGGACTTACCCATCTAGTAACCATGAGAAAATCAGATGAAAACTGAGACCAGAGACTCATGTTCTCCTAAAATGCTTTCTCCTAAAGACTTTTTTAAAAGGGAGTGGGGGAATGGGAAAGGAGATTATCTCCGGCCCCTTAAAACTGGGAGCTGCCTCCCGTTCTATTCAAAGTTATTCCTTTGCTCACTGAGACAGATGCTTATTCTGCTTGCCTCCTTTGGAAAAGCCAATCAGAAATTCAAAAAAAATGCAACCATTTGTCTCTCACCTACCTATGATCTTGAAGCCTCTTCCCTGCTTCGAGTTATCCCCACCTTTCTGGATGGAACCAATGTACATCTTAGGTATAATTGATGTCTCATGTCTTCCTAAAATGTATAAAATCAAGCTGTGCCTTCACTACCTTGGACTACCTCAGGACTTCCTGAGGCTATGTCACTGGTGCCTGTTCTTAGCTTTGGCAAATAAACCTCCTAAAATGGTTGAGACTTGTCTCATCATTTTTCTCGATTGACAATCATTGCTCAAGACCTCTATAGGTTTCCATGGATCACATTTCATTTTAGATAGGTGCAGGTAAGTATTTACAATTACTGTTAATGATCTTGTTTCCTCTGGCCTTAGCTTCACCTAGATGCCTTTTAGTTGCTTCCTTCTTAGCTGCTTTCTTTGACTCATTTGCTTAAAAAATCATTTGGCCCTCTTCATTTTGCAATTAAAATCCCTGCCTTTATGTAAAATTCAAATTCATTTTCCCATAAGAGTGAAGATTTACACTATTTCTTTAACACTAATGTTCTTTTTAATAAATCTTAGGTCAGATGAAGAAATTTAAGACTAAACTTCTGGTGACTTTGTCATTAGTTGTAATTTTAGGCTATAAGGAGAAGGAACAGGCTTAAGAGTATAAAGAATATAGTCTATGAATGAGTCAACTGCATATGTAATTACATATAATAAACATACTAAATATTCTATTTGTAATTCAAAACTCTATTTCTCCTGGCCCTTTTGTAACCCTCTAAGAAACACTTAACTATCTAGTCTGGAGAAATATCTCAATGTTATTTACTTATGGAACATTGCATTGAATTTGTAGATTTTCATTGCATTCTAAAAATATTTGGAAAATTCTAGTTTGTAAAAATTGATAATATAATGTTCGAACTGACCTTATGGCTAATATTTGAATGACTCAAAAGTATTAATCAAATACATTACAAGTATAGGTAGGTACATGCATTAAGGTTTGCAGTGTTATGTTTGGACATAAAGAAAAATATTTTGAATGGGATACAAAAGGAAGTTATGAAGAGAATATTACTGGAAATTCTTTAAAAGTAGCCAATGGCATGATTCACTTGGATTGGGAGGTGAATGCAGGAACACCAAGTTTGTTTTTCATCTTGGTCATTAATTGTATAATTTTTGGATACTTAATCTATCAGCATTTTAGAATCCTCTTTTATAAAACCATAATAATGAAGTACAATGCCTTTAAATGTGTAATACTAGAAGTGGTTATGTAAGACAAAAGGTCAGAATTAACTAATCTTGGGTGGGAGCTATACCCCGAAACCTTGAAGAAAACACCACTGCATTTCTTAGGTGTTTGAACATCTGCCTCCCAGAGCTAAACACTTAGAACTTATTAGGTCAATTACAACTTTCCAAAAGCTGGGCTTGTACAAAATCTATTCACATAATATTCCTTATATAACCAGGATGTTTTCCATCACTTTTCCAGATGTACATTCTATAGTTTGTTAAATGTGTATGTAGAGTTTCTTTCTAAAACATGTTGTCATATTTACAATAACATATTTCTAAAATTATTGTTAAATGCAAAGAGTTCTCTTAAAATAGCTACATACATTGCAACTTAGAATCTCTGGGTTTCATTATTTTGTGGCATGAACATTCCCTGGAGTCAATAATTTAAGTCAATAAAAATCTCCAGTTTATGCCTCAAAATTTTGCCTGTTTAATTTCTAAGCCAATAGTTATATAAAATCCATAGGAGTCTAGATTAAATTAACAAAAACTGAAATAATATCCAATGTGTGGGAGCTCTGATATGGACCAATAGTCTGATCAAATTTTTGGAACCCCCACCCATTCTTGTTTGTCTTGAACCTGGAGAAAATTCAGTACCTGATTCACACTGAAGAGCAAGCTCAAGCCTCTTCCAGAGACACTCACTTTTCTCTTTGCTTGGATAGTTTCACCATGATTAAAAGTAAAACAATTTCCATATTCAGTGAAGACATGTCCAAAATCCTCCAATATGTAAATGAACCAAAAAAAAAAACTCATCAATTTGATATTTTTGTCACTTCTGAAGTTTGCTATAACTTTTTTTTAAAAAAAGCACAAATATCTAACAAGACTGCAGAAGTATCAGAGAGAATAGTCTGATTTATATGTGTTTTCAATGATAGTTTTTTTTTGGCAATATACATTTATCAACTTGCATGTGATTATTTAAAGGACACATTTTTATATAAAATTAAGCATGTGTTTAAAACGTTTTTAAAAATTACTTTTTTTATATTTTCCTGAAGATGTATGGAAATGTGTTTTTACCTGTGGAGCACTACTACAGCATCCTTTCTTGGAGGAGCTACGCCTTCTGTAACCTGTATGGTCACAGTGTGGCAGTCAATCACATGACCCTGCTCCTTTGGCCCTCTTTTTCCAGCCACTACAGAGTTGTGCATGGGACACAAGCTGGGCCAAGCTTAAACCTCACCTTCTTGCCTCAGTGATTGGTTCAAGAATTGATATGTGGGCCGGGCGCGGTGGCTCAAGCCTGTAATCCTAGCACTTTGGGAGGCCGAGACGGTCGGATCACGAGGTCAGGAGATCAAGACCATCCTGGCTAACACGGTGAAACCCCGTCTCTACTAAAAAAAAAATACAAAAATCTAGCTGGGCGAGGTCGCGGGTGCCTGTAGTCCCAGCTACTCGGGAGGCTGAGGCAGGAGAATGGCGTAAACGCGGGAGGAGGAGCTTGCAGTGAGCTGAGATCCGGCCACTGCACTCCAGCCTGGGCGACAGAGCGAGACTCCATCTCAAAAAAAAAAAAAAAAAAAAGAATTTATATGTGTCCCAAGTAGAGCTAATCAGAGTGTTCGGTGAGATTAAGTGGATACTGGAGTGCTAAACTCTGATAATGAAAGTCTAGGGGCAGTCAGCAGCCATTTTGGTGAGAGGGGAGAACTCATACAGAAAGAAGCCAATCAGAATTATGAGAAGGAAACAAAGGCAGAATCTTAAAGACAGTCTTGGAGACCATTGGTTCAGCATTTTTCTGAAGCCAGACCTACTGTTGGAGTTCCCTCTTAGTTAAGCCAACTCATTACTTTTAGTCTTCAATCTACTAGAATAGAAATGGGTTTCTGTAATATGCAACTGAAAAATTTCTCTAACACGAAATTTCTTGGTGGCGAGTTAAACATGTTGGTGAATAAAAACAGCATAAGAGAGCTTACTTTCCAAGTTAAGAGTTTAGGTCAGAAACTCATCTCTGTGAAATGTCTCTCAGGCATTTTTTCTGCTTACTGTGTGCTAAGGTGGCCTACCAAAAACATAAGAAATTGTATCCAAGAACCAAGAATTTGTGTTTACTTAGACTCCCCTAACAACACAGGCTACGGAATACTGATACAGGAAATATGGCATCAAATTTCCTATGTAGTTGTTTATTAATAGATTGTAGATATATCTAGTACTTTATCTAAAATGTAGATTAACTTTATAAACAATAACAGGATTTTGTATTTGTTATGTATTTGTTTTCTATTTGTTATGAGTGTATATTATATAATATACAATATATGATAGTTATTGTTATATATAATATATAATAATAATGCATAAATTTTTTATAGTTAAACTCTGGGATCCTCTTATTTTCTATAGTCTCTAATGCAATACCATAAGCATATAAGCAGAGTGATGGATATTTGGTGATTATAAAAATGCTATGTTGGAATAGGTTGTTTGCTGGTGAACGGAAAAAATTAAAATATCCTCTTGTGTTAAATTGTTTTTCTTTTGGAAGGACTATACTACAAGAAAGACAATCAAGTTTTCTCTTTTCTATCTTTCCTTATCTAACTGCTTGAAAGAGGAAATTTGTCTCATGTGTATTCCATACCCCCGATATCATAAGGCTGAGCTAATGAAATAGAATCTGTAAGGAAATTTGGATTGATTCACCATGGGAGTAAATGCCGTGGAAGCTCAATGTGAAACAGTGCAGTAAAGGAACTTATCACTTTGATTATATTTAAAGAATAGAAAATCGTTACCTTTGGGCTACATGGCTTTCCAAAAAAATCACAGTCCAACAAAGTGCTGTTGTCGAGATAAAAACCTTTGTTCCTGATAAATTCTGCAATGCTGAAGTTTTGGTGACTTGCAGCAAAATCAGTAGCCTCTGCAGAACCAGTGGAATTGGCAGTAATTTCTCGAAGATGGAGGACTTTGGATACAATGTGCCATAAGAAAAAAATAACACCAAATTTGGCTACAGCATCAGTTTGGAACCTATTAGCAGGAATGAAGGCCATAGTTAGAATAATGAAAACGTATAATTATCTAGAAGAGAGATACCAAAATCTGGATTCTATTAGTTTCTTCTTACCTCCTACACTCTCCCTTATTTGCAAAACATTTAAGCAAAATTTGATTCCTAAGAAGTCTTTGACCCATTGTGCAATTAATCTTTTATTTGCACATGTAGTTTCGTTTACCTAGAATATACCCCAGACCTTGATCTGGATTACACCTAATGGATCTTTAAGATTCAATTTAAAGGAAGAGGTGGGAATGTATAGTTGTTAAAAATGCATTTAGGAGCCAGATTTCCTGTGTGTGGCCTTGTCCTGTGTCAGCTTAGCTAAATTAGAACTGCATTTCCCAGCATTCCCATCCTTGTATATATACGAATTTCACTGTCGTGCAGGAGCTGTGGTAGCTCACCCACACTGCAATCCATCTGCTGACTCAACTTGCTGGTGTTGGGCAGCAGCCGGGACCACAGCTCCTCCAGCTCCTTTGTGACCTCTTCCTTCAGCTTCTTCAAATACTGGGTTAGGTAAGAGTGCAACCTGGTAAAGATGACAGCTATCCTGCAGGTCATTCACACCATCAAGATTGAAGGTAGTGAAAAAGAGACCTACATTTTGAGCTTGTATTTGTTTCCCCAACTTCATATCCATTTTCCCTTCCTGCTGGCCCTGCTTACTTCAGCCCCAGCACTAGTTACAGGCGAAAGACTGTACAAAGACTGCTTAACCAGCTCCTGCAACGAAGTGGGACTTAATCCCTAGAAGAAAGCCCTTTATTCTGTCATTCATGGTGATCTTGTTTCTCCAGTTAGGTTCTAATTGTTACAGTCGTTTAATGGTATGACTTAGCTAATTTTTTTCATTTCCCTGTGACTTAAGTTTACTCTCTTGTAAAATCTGTATATATTAATATAATCTACCTCAAAGTGTTGTTTTAATGATTACATTAATTGTTCTTAAAATTTTTAGATAGCTGCCTGGAATATAGTGAGTGTTAGGTATGCACTTATTAAATAAATGATTCATTCTGGCCACCAAAGCAGAAGTAATCTATTTAACTTAACAACTGTATCACTTTCCAATTCTCTTATCTTGTGGGGCAATTTTGTTTTGCATTCCATATGGTTCTTTATTTGCATGCCTTCCATTCCTTTACACACATGATCAGGACTTTCATATTTTGGATATTATAAATTTTGAAACTGAACAAATGTTCTCTCTTTAAATTGACTGCTAAAAGCATAGAACAGAATGTATATTCCACTCTTGGTAAGTATATGGGGTATGTGGTTTGTATGTTATACCTGAACCTCTCTTGTATCCCAGATTTTATTTCTATTTTCCTTTATATTATATATCTTATTTAATATATAAATATATATATGTGTGTATATAAGTACATATAAAGAGAGAAGAAAATAAAAATATTTACTCTAAAATATATTTTTTGACATATTTTGAAATGGCTGCTACAGGGTCAGCTAACGGAAGTGACCTTGCAAAGCTGTCTTTTATGTGGAAAGTTTGCATCTGTAGAAAACGTCCATTAATGCAGCCAGGCCTCCTCTTGCTAGGCATTTGCTAGGTATAGGAGATATTGAGATTCTGACACCTTTAAAAGTCTAAAAAGAAACATTTGCCATCTTGTCTCTCTGAAGAAGTCATCATCTATACAACAAGGTCACCTTTGCTAGGCAAGCCTCTTCCTTTCTCCCTACTATAACCTGTATAACCTGTCTTGCTGTTAAAACCCGCTTTCAGTAATGTTCTGAGCCCACATCCTTTCTGTAATGTCATGATGATAAATAAGCCTCTGTATCTGGTTGGGATGTTGGGCTTTATTCTGAAGGCTCATGTGTATACACATTAAATATCATTGTAAGCCTTTTCTTCTGTTAATCAATCTGCCTCATGTCACTGATTTTTCAGCATATCTTTAGGGGACCAACACCCATGACCCCCACAATATATACATATAATTTTTCTTTCAAATTCAGGCTATATTGAATCCTTTCTCAGTCAAGGTAGGGCATACACAAAACACAAAAATGGAGAAACAACCTCAAGCCAACATTACATACTCTTTAAGTGATGAAAAACTGTTTCCATAGTCAATATCTAATATTGTAGCTTACTAAACTGGCTCTGATCCTTGCAAAGCTACCCCAGGTCCTAAAACTCTGTAAATATCCTCCTCAGACTTCCTGATTCCAAGGTCGTCTGTCATGGTGGTGGTCTGTCTAACTACAGTACATCTAATAACCTTGCTTTTCTTGGTCAAAAGTATTTCTTGGATCATTAAGGAATTAAGAGTTTACATCAGCAACAGATTTTGGCAGAAGGATGGTGTAAACCCTGTATTGAGAGATAGACCTCCAAGCTACTACATGTTTCCAACTCCCAGTGATGGACAGGTTCCCAGCAATCTGCTCCAAAGCCCTACAACTGTGAAATCCTGCACAGTCAGAGCCAGCACTCCCTGCCACATATTCATTGGATTATATTCAAAATCATTATGCAGAGAAGTAAAGAAATTACTATACGTATAGGAGGAATGAATACAATCAACCAAAAGGTTAAATAGGAGGACATCTTAAAATATTTTTAAGGTTTTTTATTATACTAATATTTGAGACCATGAGAGTAATTTATATAGATTAATTAAATTTAATAAATAAAGCCTAACCATATTAAGCCAAGGAAGAAAATTTTTTTGTGAGAAATATTGTTTTGCATAAAACAAAAATGTTTTGCACTGAGTTTATTTTCAATTTTGTTTTATTTCTTGAGACAAGGTCTCAATTTGTTGCCCAGGCTGTAGTGCAGAGGCATGAACATGGTTCATTGTAGCCTCGACCTTCTGGGCTCAAACAATCCTCCCACTTCAGCCCCCCATGTAGTTGGGACTACAGGTGTGCACCACCATGCCCAGCTAATTTTTGTATTTTTTTTTTAGAGACAGAGTTTTATCATGTTGCCCAGTCTGGTCTCAAACTCCTGAGCTCAAGCAATCCGCCTACCTTGGCCTCCCAAAGTGCTGGGATTATAGGCATTAGTCACTGCATCTGGCTTATTTTCAATTTTAATTTGAACTTTAAAACTCTTCCAAGCTTTCCTTTCAAAAACCTTGCTTAGCTAGAATTTGCTTTACTCTTTAGTTTAACACAACTGGTAAAGAGCCTAGTAGAAGAAAATAACACTAAAAGTATCTTAATTTGTTTGAACAATTTAACATCTGGTAACCAGTTATTAAATCTGTCCTTCTCATGTATATCAATGGTTCTAAATGTACTTCCCCAAATTATGTGACCCAAATGATTAAGTTTCATCTAAAATCCAAGTTGATGCCTGACTCAGGTCTTATTTGAGTCCTGCCAAAACAGACCCATTTCTGTACATTTTACAGTTAATTTTATGGAGAAGGAAAATGAGGAACAATGTCTGCCTTTTGTATTCTTCTTTGAGCAAATTTTAACATCTTACCTTTCTCTGATTAACTAATGAAACCTTTGATATATCTTTATATTTGTATGAGAAGCAATGATTTTACTTTTGGTTAAAAATCCTTGAGCAATTTTTTCACAAAGAATCACAGTGATTATAAACATGAAGACCCAGTACATGAGTTCTCATAAACAATGGATCAAATAGCATCAGTAGTCACTACATCCAATTATTATTTCTGATTTTAGTGGAAGAAAATAAAATTCTGAAGTTTTTACCAAAGGAATAGAAATTTTTGATGAATTTTGTGATAAACATATTTTAGTGAAAATTTCAGACACAAAGACATTTGAAAAGCACTAGAACTGATACCAAAGAACCAAGTCACAAATATTATTAAAATTTCTGGAATTTTTTGTGAAATGTGACTTTTTATTAATTTCTGCCAATTTTGTTCTTAGGAGTTTGCCTTTCTGTATAACCATTGCTTCGTGTGAAAGAAACTTTTCAAAATTAAAATTAATAAGTATTCTTTAATCAACTACAAGTAAAACTAGATTAATATGGCTGTGCTATGGAACATGAATACATGGATAAAATTAATTTTGATGAAATCATTGACAAATATTTATAAAGAAAGGCTAAAAAATGGAAATGCAATGCTATTATTCATTTCTGTGTAAAACTAAAGAAAATATCTGAGGGGAGCCCCAATCATTTTAGAGGTTTATTTTGCCAAGTTTGAGGATGAGCCTGGGGAAAAGAAAAAATCACAGAAATATCTGTGATCCATGATTTTTCCAAACAGGATTTGGGGACACAATATTTAAAGTGGAAAGAGTGGGCAGTAGGGGAAAAAGGTAAGAACAAAAAGGGGAAAGTAGATAATGGAGGCAAGCAGTTGCATTCTTTTGAAGCTTTGATCAATTTCACTGAATTTACATTTTACCTGTGAAAGGAGTGGGTAGTGGAATAGTCAACTATATATTTGTCTGGTGCTCAGTGAATCTTCATTTTTATATAGGATAAAATAAACATAGAGTAGAGGAAGAAGTCAAATATGCATTTGCCTCAGGTGAGTAGAGGGATGACTTCTAGTTCTATCTTTGTCTTGTACCTGTGAAGATAAGCTGTTGATTTATATTCTCAGGGTGAAATTCAGTACAATTTCATTTTATGATAAGGATCTTGGGACCCACAGGATATTTCCTGTGAGAAAATTGTAATAGAGGGCCCCTGAGAAGGTATGGGCCTTCTATCTTTGTGGTTATCTGTTTAGGAATAAAATGGAAAGCGGTTGTGTGTGACGCAGTTCCCAAGCTTAACTTTTCCCTTTGACATAGTGAGTTGGGGGTCCTGAGATTTTATTTTACTTTCATAACTGGAACAGATTTTAAAACCTATTTTTTAAAATATATATATATATATGTCAGTGTCCAAAAAGTATTAATGCATTACTTTTTCTTATTTTTGTATTATTGTATTTTTTAACATTTTTATTGACTTGAATATACATAGGTCACTTTCATTATTTGTTTGATTTCATGACTATTACCAAAAATGATTTTGTCACATAGAGGAGGGAAGTGTATTATAAAGTGATCTCTGACACACACTTGGTACAGGCTCCTGGTACCCATTGTGAAAAGTAAATCCTTTCTGATAATCCAAAGTCATTTGTCAATTTCCTCATCTCAGGTGTCCATTTTCTACTCACAAGGTGGTTTAACAAAAAAAGCATAGAAATTGGGCTCTATCAGCAGACTTTTCCAGTTTCTAACTTGGTAAACTCTAAGTAAATTGCAGT
Organism: Rhinopithecus roxellana; assembly: GCF_007565055.1. Classification (NCBI taxonomy): domain Eukaryota; kingdom Metazoa; phylum Chordata; class Mammalia; order Primates; family Cercopithecidae; genus Rhinopithecus; species Rhinopithecus roxellana. The sequence continues at coordinate 61,647,110 of NC_044550.1, forward strand.
GTTAAGCTTTACTTTTTTTTCAATAGAATTAGAGACTATGCAACTTAGAACAATGGCCTTCAAACTAGAATGTGCATATGTCTGAGTGTTCTCCTGCACAGAGAATTTTAAGGAAATAAAAGTTCCCATCCTCTTTTTACAGTGGTTCTTCTCCCATGTATAAAATGTGTTAACCTGTCACTCATCAGAAATCTTAACATAGAATGCGCATACTGGTGTGTAACAATCTCAGGGTTCCTAATGTGGACATACAAATTGTATTTTTGCTTCAGGGAAAGACTCCTTTAAGAATTAATCGAAGCTCCTAAAATCTGGTCTTGGCCTGTCATACACATATTTGCAGCCAGGGTGAAGCTCTGCATTAGACACAGGGTATTTGACCCTTGCTTAAGACTAAATTGACAGAGTCTTAAGTAGAATAATGAAAGTTGTTATTTTTAATGTAACTAGACTATTTGTTAAGACTTCCAGATTTGGGGTTATTTTAATATAATCCACAGATAAAAATTGTAAATAATTTCTACTGGTGTATTTTAGTCAATAAAGTAGTTAAAATCTTATGAAAATACATGAAATGTTTATTCCTATTACAGTAAATCCTTATCCTATTTTATCTCATAAATATAATGATATATAATACTTATATTTCTGATAATATAATTTGATACAAAATACAATATTTTTCATCTCCTAAAAATAATGAATAAATTATTTAGGGTTATGGCTAAAAATGTAGACATATGCAAGTGCATATGCAAGTTAAATACACAGTTTTTCAAATTTTTTAATATAGCACATTAACTAAAATGTTTGAAGACCATTGCCTCTGAGAACTGAAATTATAGATTTCAGCATTGCTGAGCAATGCTGAGTATAATGTTTAAAGTGGGAATCTGAATTATCTTTCTGTAAAATTGTACTTTGGGAGTTGGAGATATCTTTAATGCCTGTAAACTGATGTTGTTTTAGTTTTTTGTTCCCTAAGGAAGAATAATTTTCCTATAATTAAGAATTTTCCTGTTCTATCATTATAACCTCTAAAATATTAGATCTTTTTTTGTTGGTCTGGATACTTATATCTAACTGAGCTAGGAACAATAATTTTTTCCATTGTCGTCTAACACAAAAGCTATAATCATTGATTTGAGATTTGAGCTATGCAAAATGGATTAGGTTTTCATACTAAAAATTATGAAAGTACTTAGATCATAGGCTATTAAATATTTTTAGACATCTTTTTATTTTAATTTAGCTGTTTTCAGTTACAACTTTCCCTATAAGCACTGTTTTAGCTGCATCCCATTAGTTTGGTATGTTGTGTCTTCATTTTCATTCATCTCAAAGTATTTTCTAATTTTCTTTGTGATTTCTTCTTTGATTTCTTTGTTATTTAGGTGTGTATTCTTTAATATTTACATATTTGTGAATATCCCAAATTTATTTTGATTCTTGACCTCTAATTGTATTATATTGTGATTGATAAACATATTTGAATACTTTAAAATCTTTTCAACCTATTTTACCCTGTACATGGCCTTGTATATGGTCTGGTCTATTCTAAGAGAATGTGCCACGTGCACATGGGAAGAATGCATATTTTGCTATTGTTGAGTAAATTGTTCTAAGGATGTTTGCAAAGTCTAGTAGATTTATAAGGATGTTCAAGTCTTCTATGTCTTCTGTTTCCTTGTTTATTCTCTGTCAAATTGTTCTATTGATTACTAAAAGTGGGGTATTGAAAAATCTAACTATATAGGTTAACTTATGTCTCCTGATAGATTGATCATGTATTCAACATAAAATGACAATTTTTTATATCAAGTAACATATATTACTTTAAAGTCTATTTTGTCTGAGATAAGGATATCTACTCTAGCTTTCTCATGGTTGACATACTTTTTCCATTATTATACTTTTAACCCATTTTCATCTTCAAATCTGAATTGTCTCTCCTGTACACAGCATATAGCGGGATCTTTCTAAAAAAAGTCCATTCTGATAACCTCTGCCTTTCTGTTGGATTGTCTAATCCATTCTAATTTAATTTCATTAGTAATATAGTTAGATTTGCATCTGCCATTTTACTTTTTGTTTTCTCTGTCTTATGCCTTTTTTCCTAAATATACCTTGACTTGTGGCAAAACTATATCAATCTCTGCTTCTATTTCACATGACTTTTCCCTGCTGTATCTCTGTGTGTTCTCTCCTCTGCCTGTAAGAACTTCAGTCATTGGATTTAGAGCTCACCCTAATGCGGTATAACCTCAACTTATCTAATCATATTTGTAATGACCCAATTTTTAAATATGATTATTCTGAGGTTCCAGTAGACTTGAATTTGAGGAGATACTATTGAAATGTTTCTTTTTTAAAAGAAAAGTTTGCCTTTTAAGATAAATATTTTTTCACCAGTTGTGGTTGGTTTTGTAGGGCATAGAATTTATGGACTTCCTTACTTTGTCATTCTGGAAGTAATATCTACATTTTCATTCAGTCAAGAATAACAGCAACCAATCTTTGTTTTTTTTTAGAACACATGCTACTTAAAATAGTATGAGGCAATAGTATTGAAAATCATTTTTGGGGGGAAGAGATTGATTTGTTTTGACTTGTTAGGACCTGGACATGTATCTTGAGTTCTTGAAACATTGACAATCATACAAACAAGCTGTAACATCTACTGTATATTGAGCACCAGTTCTAGAAGTCCCCAGGAATGAAACACAATGGAGTACTTATTGCCTTATCTAATGTAACAACAAATATGTGAAGTAGATGATATTATCTTGTTTTATAAATATAAAAATTGACACTAAGAAGGCTGAGTGACTTCCCTAATAACTAAGTGGTGGGTCTTAAGAAGCCCTCCTTTCTCAGGCAAAAATCCTATGTGTGATATTTCAGGCTTCACCACAGGCAATTACAAAGCATTGCCTGGAAGCCTAGTGGTGGAAAGTTGCCCTCCTCTCAGCAGATTTGGTGTACAGTCAATAGACTGCAGTTTTCTGGAATAGGTTGCAGTCAAGGACTCAAGACAGTGACAGTAGAGCATTGAATCAAGTGTAACCCTCTTCTAAGCTCAGGGCTCTTTGCAGCTGCACTGATCACAGACCCATGGAGTTGGCCTTGCTTCTACTACATTAAATAGCTCATCATATGTACATCAGAACATCTTATATCTTTATGTGTTTGCAAAGTAGTTCCCTCTTCCAGTTCTTCTTCATCTCCACTTAGAAAGCTCTAGTCACCTTTTAAAACCCAGATTTCCATAACACCCACGATGGAGACTATTAATCTGTTCTGTGGGATTTCAGAGCCCTTGCACATTGTTTTATTTTATTGCGCAGTTACCATATTGCACTGTGATTGTTGATATTTCTCTTTTCTGCCAATGAATTAACTTCTAACATGCAGAGATCAAGACTTTTACATTGGGCTGGACGCAGTGGCTCACATCTATAAGTTCAGCACTTTGGGAGGCTGAGGCAGGTGGATCACTTCAGCCTAGGAGTTTGAGAATAGTCTGGGCAATATAGTGAAACTCCCATCTCTTTTACATCTATTTAATGATAGGATTTGGGATGTTACCTAGAATATGATTGTGGAGGGAAGGAAGAAAATAAGGAAAATAAGTGAAAGAAGAAATTAGTGAATTCTTTGCTCCCTTGAATTTGTGCTTTTAAGTGCAATTTAAGAACTTCAGTGGTTTTACATATGATAATTTCCACATGAGAAAACTCTTTGTCAGTCATCCAAGAAAGATTACACTAGCAAGTTTATAGGAACTAATTATTTTTTAAAAACTAAGTTTACCTGTTCAAATTACAAAATGTCACAGCTGGGAACTCCATCTTTTCCACATACTGAACCTCAATGGACGTTGTGGTTGGCCATGTGAAGTAGTTGAGCAAGCGACTGTAGATCTGCCATGTCACGAGTGAGACTGAGCCCAGAACCACCACCAACCAGAGCACCTTGCGAATTTTGCTCTGGTTCTGAACAATATTGTGTATCCCATGAAAGGAAGTGGAGATGGCAAAGTCATGGTGAAACTTCTTTCGTTCAGTGGGAGATAGCAGTGGTTTCTTTGAAAGGCAAAGCTTTATCTTTTCTAAGAGTCCTTAAGGTTTTGCCCATAAAATGATTAAACAAAAAAAAAAGTAATTAGTTAGGAAACCTTAATGCTATCTGTAAAAAAAACACAACTCACATAAATTAAAGAGGTGACTCTTTTATGTGTAATTCATAGAAACTAAAAATTCATCTTTTGTCGTATGATTTATTCAGGAATCAAGAAGTATAAGTGTTGACTACATGAGTTTATTGAGAAGATGCTAATGCTATTCATAGAATGGCTATTATTAATGCAAATGTATTAGTGGTATGGTATTAATAGGTGACTTCTAGCTTTAAAACCAATCCATCTTCAAGGGGTTGGTTACAACAACTCATAAACTTTAAATATTAATTCTTATTTTTTAAATGTTCTTTCTCTTTGAAAGTCCTTTGGAAGTCATGAACAAAATCAGGCTTATTCCTCTGAGAGTCATAAGTATGGCTAAAAGTAGTCTGTTCTTAACTAATGTTTGTCCTATGATGGTATAATTTATGGTAAATGTAGCTTTCATTCTTGTATTCTTTAATGTACAACTATTTTATTTTTTGTTGGTTGTTTAGTCAGAATGTTCAGTGTTCAGTTGTAGTGTTAGTTTAGTAATCTATTTTCTACCTCTTCAGGGAATGAATTCATCCTTTCAAGTCTATCAGGAATCAATCAATAATATTTATTGATATTCATTGGTAAGAACCAGGGAAGGTAACACTACATTTTTTTGGCAATATATGATATGTTGAAAATTTTCTTTTGGTTAAATTTCTTTCCATTTTTTCATAGGAGAAGAGGCAAAGAATCCCTCTGTTGAGGGAAAGGTGCAATACAGGTAAGAGCATGAGATGGGCTTCGCAGTGGAAGATCAGGCTTCCAGCCCATTCCTCGCCTCTTATAACCTGCACAACTTTGGCCAAGTTTCTTAGTCTTATACCTTTTCTGTCAAATGGCAGCAATGGTATCTGCCTTATGAGTTTGTTGTATTAAATATGATAATACCTGGAGAGAGCTAAGCACATTATCTAGATCATAATAAGTACTCAAGGGTATTAGCTATTTTTATCATTCTGCTAATTTAGTGGTGATGTAGTAAATAGCAAAATATTCAAGTATTTTAAAAAACTTTAAAAGTGTCTTAAAAAATTAGTTCTTAATGGCTTTATATATGTTCATAGTTAGGTGAATTAACTTTTATATGCTTTGCCCAAAATAATACTTTTGGAATATAGGTATTCAACCATCCAGCATTAATTTACTTACAAGAAGTTTAAAGCTCCATTTATTATTAAATCATTATTTAATACAACATAAATAACCAATCAAGTAGCTAAACTTTTTATTCAGTTATAGGACATATGCTATAAAAAGGTGTCTATTAACATTTTCTAAGGGAGCTCATTTCATTCACTTACAAATTATATCATTATTTTACAAATTATGATTATTAGTCACTAAGCAGGAGAGCTTGTATTAATATAATTAGCTTGAAGTTGGACTAAAATCTTAGAATAGCACCCTCATTAATGTTGTTTTTAGTATAAAATTAATGAACATGTATCAACTAGCCGGCATAATCCCAGAGAAAAATCAGAAACAAGAAAAAAGTTATTGTTACTAATTAGCAAAATATATTTAAATATGCTCTTTTGTGTATTCTTTAGTCATGACTTGCAAACATATGTGAAGTATTTACTCTGATAAAAGAACAACAGTCTCTGGATAACTTGTACCCTTCCTACAATAGGGATCAAAGCTACTAGAAGGGGAAGACTAATCTAGTAACTAGCTACTGACAAAGTATGACTAGTTGCAAGCATTACTCAAAAACATTTAACTTTCAAGTCCTATCAAAAATCAGCCCATTTAATATAGATCTAATCCTTGACAATTGGTTTGGCCTTTCTAGAGAAATACCAGCTATTTTCTAGTGTTTTAATAGAGTTTTATTATTAGTATTGTTTTAGGTGAATGTATGACTGTCAGGAAGATTAAAATTGGTTTAATAAATGGTCCACTAGTTTGCAAAGCAGAAACTTCTTACTTTCCTGACTGAAGTATATACAGTGTAATTATGACAAGTAGAGCTTGCATTGAGTGCTGATCAACATAGGAGCATTCTGAGGAATATCAAATAAGTTTTGTTACATTTTAAAAATAAAACCTGCAGGCCCACGATAAATAGAAACCAAAAGAAACAAAACAAAACAAATAAAATCAGATTCTAGCATATAGTAATATTTTAAAACTATTTTTGAGTCCCTCATACAAATAACTTTTTTTCTAAGTAACAAACTATTCATTTTTTTTATTTATATTAGTTGTATTGTGTTCAAGTAACATTGGAAATAAAATTTCCCAATGGAGAAAAAAAATCCCTCTTTTCTTACTTCTGGCCTCTGGAAATGAAAATTATTACTGCTCTGAGGAGTTCACTCCTTACTCACCGTTCTCAGCATACACTTTTGATTTTTCTGTCTGCTCCATTTGTGATTTCAGTTAAGCAAGAGTCCTCAGGGTAACCCAATTTTCATCAATAGCAGTATTCATTTTGTGGCCTTTATATAAAATACAGCAGTTGAGGTTGTAAAACATGGAAGCAATTTAAATGTTTGTGTTGCTATGTTTGGCCTCATAAAGCACATAATATGAACCAAAAATGTTGACAGAACCAGGTATGGGCATTTACGAACTGATGAGAAGCTAACCCAGAGTAAAAGGCAAAAAGTATCATTAGGAAACCATTTTCTCACAGTTAAAGGGACAATTCCTATCAAATATCTGTAGTTTAACAGTGGCCCCTGACCAGACTAGTTGAAACTCCAATGCCTCACCTGGGAACGTCTTCTTAGCTTTTCTTTTTACCTTTGTCTATATTCAACTTCAAATCAAAATACAGCTGGAACAAATTTTTTTATGGGAAAGATGTCTTCTCTTGTTGATGTTTCTTTCTTAGTATCAGAGGCTCTTTCTAACAGGAATAATAGCCAATAAATATGACAAAATAAAACACCAAAAAATACCTCTCAGGAAGCAATGATGACTGAAAACAACAACTTACTAAAACATAAAGGCTAATTATTTTTTATATGAGCACTTCTGGAAAATTGTTAGAATTTATTATATTGAATAATAAACTGAAAAATGTGCCTTATTGTGCATAAATGACACCATCTCTTGACAGAAGTCAGTGATTGCATGTATCTCTACCTAATAGAGCTTGTTAGAGTCACCATTTTATAAGCATGTCACAATTAATCATTAATATGGTTATGTATATTTTGCATATATTTGAAAACTTGTAAACTCAGCACTATCAGTTCAAACTAGTCTTATATGGAGGCCAACTAATTCCAAGTGATGTAAGTAAGGAATCTGGCTAGAGGTCCTCAGTCATCACAGTAAAGATTTCAGGAATAGGATCAATTTCACGATATATGAATTTCTCCATTAAAGAACTCTTCTTTGGGGTTAAATTATGTATTAGTCTGTTCTCACACTGCTGATAAAGACATACTCAAAACTGGGTAATTTAGAAAGAGGTTTAATTGACTCACAGTTTCACATAGCCGGGAAGACTGCACAGTCATGGTGGAAGGTGAAAGAGGAGCCAAGTTAGGTCTAACATGGTGGCAGGCAAGAGAGCTTGTGTAGGGGAACCTCCCCTCATAAAACTATCAGATCTCGTGAGACTTTTTCACTATCATGAGAACAGCATGGGAAAGATCTGCCCCCATGATTCAATTAACATCCACAGGGTCCCTCCCACAGAACATGGGCATTATGGAAGCTATAACTAAAGATGGAATTTGGGTGGGGACACAACCAAAACATTTCATTCTGCCCCTAGCCCCTGCCAAAACTCATGTCCTCACATTGTTCAAAACAAATCATGCCTTCCCAAAAGTGCCCTGTCTTAACTCATTTCAGCATTAACTCAAAATTTCACAGTCCAAAGGCTTACCTGAGACAAGGCAAGTCCCTTCTGTCTATGAGTGGGTAAAATCAAAAGCAAGTTAGTTACTTCCTAGATACAAGGGGGTACACGTATTAGGTAAATACACCCATTTCCAAATGAGAGAAATTAGCAAAAACAAAGGGCTACAAAGCCCATTCAAGTCCAAAATCCAATAGGGCAGTCATTAAACCTTAAAGTTGCAAAATGATCTCTTTTGACTCCATGTCTCATATCCAGGTCATGCTGATGCAAGAGGTGGACTCCCATGGCCTTGGGCAGCTCCACCCCTGTGGTTTTACAGGGTACAGTCCCCTCTTGGCTGCTTTCATGGGCTGACATTGAGTGTCTGCTGCTTTTCCCGGTGCATGGTGCAAGGTGTTAATGGAGCTAACATTCTGGGGTCTAGAGAACAGTGGCCCACTTCTCACAGCTCCACTAGTGAGTGCCCCCATGGCAACTCTATGTGGGGGCTCCAACCCCACATTTCCCTCCTGCACTGTCCTAGCAGAGGTTCTCCATGAGGGCCCTGCCCCTGCAGCAAACTTCTGCCTGAACATCTAGATGTTTCCATGTATCATCTGAAATCTAGATGAAGGATCCCAAATCTCAATTCTTGACTTCTGTGCACCTACAGGCTCAACACCACATGGAAGCTGCCAAGGCTTTGGGCTTACACCCCCTGAAGCCAGGTTCTGAGTTGTACCTTGGCCCCTTTTAGCCATGGCTGGAACAACTGGGAAACAGGGCACCAAGATCCTAGGCTGCACATAGAAGGGGGACCCTGGTCCTGGTCCAGAAAACCATTTTTTTCTCCTAGGCCTCTGGGCCTGTGATGAGAGGGGCTGCCATAAAGGTCTCTGACATGTCCTAAAGACATTTTCCCCACTGTCTTGGTGATTAACAAATAATAAAAGGAAAGAAAGCTTCTTCTTAAACTTATTTGCTCAAATTTATTCCTCTCTTCTATGATATTTAAAAACAATAAATGTATCTGCTCTTTTTCACACAAATCTGGTAACTCCTCATCTCTCCTTTACTTTAAAATGAGCTTCTAAACACTTTTCTCCTTCTCTATTTAGCTTTGAAAGTACTTTATTCTCACTTCTACCTTATTACTGATTTTGGTAAATTTAAATTCCATCTTCTCTGTTGAGTTAGGAAATCTCCTTCCATTTTCCCTCATTTCCCTTATTTGAAATCAAGCCCAGTGTCCTCTTCAGAGTTATGCCTTGCTTCTCCTTTGTGACCTCAAGTTTCTTAACTTTCTAAGATATTTCATTGAAAACAAATATGGAAGTGCCCACTTTCCTTCCTTCTATTTCATCTGCTCACTAAAGTTGTTTTGAATAGCAAATGTGTTTGACAGATGTAGATTTTCATTGAGAGGGACTTGTAAAAAAGTAATAAGAAAAAAAATTTGAAAAGAGAGATTTCAAATTTTCTTCCTCTCTCCCATACCGCCCAAATACTTACACACATAAAGGTAGGTAATTAAATGAAAAAAACAAACCAAGTGAAAATCTAGAGAGTTCTGAAAAACTGTTTTCCAGTACCTCTGAACAGGTAGCATCAACAACAACAACAACAACAAAACTACCTATTAGTGTTAATAAATGCAAAGGATGAACGTAAAAAGCATGCATAGAAAAACAATGCAACCAACCTTTTATCTGACCTTGCAATTGAAATTAGAGCCTATGCAACATTAAAAACAATATGCAGTGTCTAGAGAAGTATATTCTTTCTGACCCGTTACCAGTTATATAGATACATAAATGTGTGTTAGTCAAATATTTCCTGTTAATTCTATTTTAAAAAAATTCTTATGCATTTTAATATAAATTTTGATTCTGTTAAACTGGCATATATCTAAAGGTATAAATAAAACTTTGACTACTATTTTTAAATTTAGCTTTAAATTAAAATTTTATATTTTATTTTCTGTTGGGGGTGATACATGACCATTAATAATGCTACAATTAATCTTAGATTTAGACAAACAAGATACAGCCTACAAGGCCTGTAAACAAAGATAATTTAAGGAATGCTTTTTTAAACATCTGAAATACATATTTTATTCTTAATCTCAGAAGGAAAAACAAAAGCAACCTCACAGCTTAGAATGTTTTTAAAGTAATAAATGGTTCAGTGGTGTCCTGCTTTGGGTCTATAATAATACAAAAGACAGAACTAATAGGGTCATTTTCTGTTATGACTATGCATAAGTGTTGTTGGTTAGCATTTATATTACAATATTTTTATAGAGCTATAGGTGGAAGAAATTAGCCAAGGTATATATATTCAAAGCAAACAAATTCATGCATCTGAAATAATTCCATGTAGTGAAGAGAGAGACTACAAAATATCAAATCCAATGCTTCTTACCATTCCCCACCCTCATCCATTTAACAAAGGAAGCTCATAAATAAGGAGAAAGAATGTAAGTTCTACAGAGGAAGGGCTTTTTGCCTGTTTTGTTTGTTTATCTATCCAACTGCAAAGAAATATGCTGCTCATTGAATGAGTAAGTTCGTCCCTGGACTGGGTGTGGTAACTCACACTTGTAATCCGAGCACTTTGGGAGGCCAAAGTGGGCAGATAACATGAGGTCAGGAGTTTGAGACCAGCCTGGCCAACATGGGGAAACCCTGTCTCTACCAAAAATACAAAAATTAGCTGGGCCTTGTGGTGCACACCTGTAATCCCAGCTATTCGGGAGGCTGAGGCATGAGAATCACTTGAACCCAGGAGGCAGAGGTTATAGTGAGCTGGAATCAGACCACTGCACTCCAGTCTAAGTGACAGAGCAAGATCTTGCCTCAAAAAAAAAAAAAAAAAAAAAAAAATTCAAAAAAAGAAGTTTGCCCTTTTTTATTACGCATTATGATGAAAATTATTGTAATTTTAAAAACATTTTATTTTAAAAAGTGCAAACTTAGCCTGGCTCAGTGGCTCATGCCTGTAATCCCAGCACTTTGGGAGACTGAGGTGGTTGGATCACAAGGTCAGGAGTTCCAGACCAGCCTGACCAACATGGTGAAACCCCATCTCTACTAAAAATACAAAAATTAGCCAGGCGTGGTGATGCATACCTGTAATCCCAGCTACTCGGGAGGCTGAGGCAGGAGAATTGCTTGAACCCAGGAGGCGGAGGTTGCAGTGAGCCAAGATTGTGCCACTGCACTCCATCCTGGGTGACAGAGCAAAACTCCGTCTCAAAAAAAAAAAAAAAAAAAAAAAAAGTGCAAACTTATGGCAAAGTTACAAAAACTATACAAGGAATACCCACATATACTTTACTTTAATTCAATGATTTTTAACATTTTCCCACACTTGCTGTATCTTCATTATTAAACGTATGAACCTCCTATCTCTTAAGCAGGATATCCTACTGCATAAATACAATACAGTGATCTCACTTAGAAAATTTAACTTTTTTTTTTTTTCCTGCCACAATATTTTTAATTATGTACAAAGGTCTGACATGGCACCCAGGGACCCATTTCACCCACTGCTCTGTTTGGCCGCCAGTCTTTTGTCTCTCTCTTCAACAATGGTGAGGCGGATACCCTTTCCTCGGGGAAGAGAAATCCATGGTTTGTTGCCCCTGCCAATAACAAAAATGTTGGAAAGTCGAGTGGCAAAGCTGTTGCCATTGGCATCTTTCACGTGAACCACGTCAACCAAGAACCAGGATGCCTCTCTCTGTTGGTGATCACACCAATTCTTCCCAGGTTAGCACCTCCAGTCACCATACACAGGTTACCAGTGTCGAACTTGATGAAATCAGTAATCTTGCCAGTCTCCAAATCAATCTGATTGGTATCATTCACCTTGATGAGGGGATCAGGGTAGCGGATGGTGCGGGCATCATGAGTCACCAGATGAGGGATTCCTTTTGTGCCCACAAAGATCTTTCTCACTTTGCATAACTTGCACTTGGCCTCCTCAGGTGTAATACGATGTACAGCAAAGCGACCCTTGGTGTCATAGATCAGACGGAAACTCTCTCCTGTCTTGTCAATGCTGATGACATCCATGAATCCAGCAGGGTAGGTTATATCAGTTCGGACCTTGCCATTGATCTTAATGAACCACTGCATGCAAATCTTCTTTACTTCATCTCCCGTCAGGGCATACTTAAGTCTGTTCCTTAGGAAAATGATGAGGTGGAGACACTCTCTCAACTTGTGGGGACCGGTGGATGGACAAGGAGCAAACACACCGGTCAATTTATCCAGCATCCAACGCTTTGGAGCTGCTACCCGCTTCAGATGCTTCTTAGGACCACGAGCCATGGCTGCGTTAGGCAAGGAAAGAGGACCTCCATTTTCTGGTGCGTGTAGAAATTGCGAAAATTTAACTTTTATACAGCATTTTATTTAATGTGCAGCTCATATTCAAATTTTCCAAATTCCTCCTCAAATTAAATTTATGATGTTTAATTTTCCTAATCCAGAACCCAATCAAGAATCATAGCTGACATTTAGTTTACATGTCTATTTAGGCTCCTTTAATCCAGAAAAGTTCCCTAGACATTAATTAATTTTTTTATTTTTTTGTCTTGTCATTACATTGCTATTTTCAAAGAATCCATCTCAGAGGCTTTGCAAAATGCCTGAGATAAGAGTTGTTTTCTTCTTCATGATTAAGTTCAGGTCAAATGTTTCCAGTAGGAGTAATACATAGGCGATATTGTATCCTTCACAGTGCACATACATATCAGGAAGCATGTGATCTCAGGTTCTCCTATATTTGGTGACAGTAACTTTGATCTCTTGATTAGGGAGGTGTCTGCAAAATTTCTACTTTGTAAATGAAACTTTTCCTTTTTGTAACTAACAAGTAATCTACAGAGGCAATTATTTCAGGTTAGAGTATTTTGTTCCCAATCTTTCACACATGTTATTAGAGTAAATCAATGAATCCTGTCTGAAATAATTACTTTTATGGCATTTCAAAATGATGATTTTTCAAATTCTAGCATTCTATATTTATTTGTTGGCACTCATCTGTACAAAAGAACTTCATCTTCTGATGTTCCTAATTTTTAAACGTTTTCAAATGTATTTGTGGACTCATGGATTATTTCAATATTTTATGCATTATAACCAATTTTGTGGTTACTCATTTAAGAAATTCTTCAAATTGGCACCTTTTTTAGAAGGACTAATTAAAATAAGTTTACTCATTGTATTAGTCTGTTCTCACACTGCTAATACAGACATACCTGAGACTAGGTAATTTAAGAGGTTTAATTGACACACAGTTCCACATGCCTAGGGAGGCCTCATAATCATGGCAGAAGGTGAATGAGGAGCAAAGTACCATCTTACATGACAGCAGGCAAGAAGACATGTGCAGGGGAACTCTCCTTTATAAAATCATCAGGTCTTGTGAGACGTATTCACTATCATGAGAACAGCATGGGAAAGACTCACTCCCATGATTCAATTACCTCCCATCAGGTTCCACCCACTGTTTTAGAAAACAAAAAGTAAAAAACAAAAACGCGTTCTTGTCACAGGACCAGAAAAAGTTAAGCACACAGACACTGTGAATAGTGAGGGGGAATGGAATTTCTTGGATGAAAAGGAAAAATAAATCTCACCAAAGCAGGATAGAGTCCTGTTAGCAGGTTTCCCACCTCACAGATTGAATCCCAACTCCCCACCCAGGAACAGGAGAAGCCAGTCTCCTCTCCCCTGCAAACAGCATGCACTTCCAAGACTCCATCCCATCCTCCCAGTGCACAGGTGGACATCATTTAGAAATAATCAGTCAGGAAAGGATAGGCTTCATCCGTGAACAGCAGTATGGTTCTTCAGCCTTCAGGCTATCTTAGGCTTGAAGGTAGAGTTTTCACCGGAGGATCCTTGGCTGCCTCCTGTCTCTATCATTTCCCCCTCTAAAGAAGTATACCTAACTGCCATTGGAATAAGGATAAGGACAAAGACTCATCTTAACTGCTTTCTGCTGACAGGGGGCGCTGTTTGGGGAAAACAGCAGTCAGAGCTCCCTCAGAAGCCTATCAAAGGGTCCCTGGCACCTGGACTGATTATTTGCATAAAGTGCAGAAGGAATAACTATTTCTATGTAGGCCTTTTACATTGTCTTTGATGGAAATCTGTTCCACAGGGAATCTCAGATAAGACTTTTTAAAGCCAAGCCCAGCCATCAGTTTGCATGCTCAAATACCTGTGAGTTGGGTAATTCTCTCCTCTTAAGGTCCCAAGATAAACTTGGAGCTTCTGAGTCTGTAAGAAAGTGACATTCTTTACTAACCACAGGTCAGAAACCCTGTAGAGGGACTGTGTAGACAAGGGTATGAGGCCAGTTTTTTCAAGAAGCTCTTATTGGCTCTGCAAGATAAGCTTGACTCCTTAAAAGGAAGCATACCCTTCCAGTCAATGCCTTAGTGAAACAACCAGTTTATCTAATTGCACCCTCTTTCAAAAGAGAATGGATTCCTATGCAAACATCTATATTGCCACAAGTTAAGAATATTGACAACTAGTTTCCAAATTCTGGAGAAGCCAGCCAGCCAGACAAACATGCTCTGTATTTTTTCACAGGAGTATACCTTACTCAGTTATTATTAAAGGTCATAAATAGTTCAAAACAAGTTTTCTTGACTCTGAAAAAAAAACAAGGATTAGCAGTATTCCAAGCATAAGTCAAAAAAATTGCCTCAGTTTTTATGGATTCATGAATACTTTTATTCTTCATGAGTTCTGTATGTTTTGTCTTTATTCCAAAGTTACCAGAAACCTGTATTTGAGAGCACTTGTCAGAGTTCTACAGCTTATTATAAGCCATCTTTTGAAAAGGATTAAAACAAGAAAATTGTCTGTGAATAACAAAATGTCCAGGTTAGTTACAGTTAGAAACACAGTTGACAAAGAAGCATGGTTATCTCTGTCATTTATAATTATTTAACATAAAAACCTTAATTATGATAGCATATACTGAGACAATAGAATTGTTAAAATCCCATACAAATTTGAAACATATGTTAGTATTATTTACCAAAATATAACCTAAAGAATATTGAACACCATTTTGGCAATCTCATATACGTAAATATGTCAACTACTCCTGTTTTCCTCTCTTTTGGATACTCCAGGGGCTCTCTGAAGCATCCAAAAGCCAGGCATCAGGAAAGACAATTTTGAAACTGAAGTTTGATTTTGAGAAGCCTGTTAAATGTGTTAGAGGTTTAAAACACTTGATATTATCAAATAGAACTCCAGATTACCTTGTTATTTATTTTGCCAAAATGATGAATCAGAAATTTATAAAACATAAAACCTTTTATAACCCCTCACAAATTTTGCTTAAGAGCAGATTAGTGCCTTAAAAGAACCTTGTTTTGCTTTTATTTTAATGCTCAATTCACAAGAAAACCATATAATATCCTTTTGAATTTAGTCAATATGTTCAAATATTGAATTTTTGCAAGATTAATTTGTACAATCCCTTTACAACTTTTTGGACTTTTAGCTTTATCTTATCAAATTCAAAACAATCTTTTAAACCTAAGGAAGAACTTACATTTCCATTCTTTCTTATACTCTTTTACTAAAAACACATCCTACTGTTCTTATACAGCTTGCATGTAAATCTATTTCCAGTAGTTTCAATTACATGTTATGATGGTTACTCCTAGCAATTTTTAACTGTAAAACTTGGTAAGTTGTTTTGATTTTGTGCTAGGTGTAAACAAGATTTGACTCCTTCCAGCATAATTAAGGGCATGGTTAGTTCTATATGTCCCCAGGCCTTACCAATTGTGGAGCAGGCAAGACAAATAGTTCTCAAAACCCAAAAAGCAACACTTGACCTGCATAATTTAGTCCACCTATTTATATTTTGATGACATCTGCACTTTACCAATAATCTTTTAGGCTGTTTAAATTTTTTGAAGATTAAAGTCATGTGAACTGAAAGGTACCACAGCTTTTATTTCCCCTTTTTAAAAATATTTGATCCAAGCACTTATCTTCTTTTAGGCCAATTAATTAGACCTTTTTTAAAAATAGACATTACACACACAACACATATATAACTACACAGACAGGAAGAAGAAAATCCAGTAGCCATACAATGTTTCATTTGCCAACCTCCTATTTGGATTATTGGTCCCTTTAAGAGGCAGGGCTAGGAAAACATGCAGCTTTTAGAGCCTAATAGGCAGGCATTACTGGGAGGCAAAAAGAGATTTTGAGAGGGATCTATCCACTTTTAATTCCTGGGGTTCCATGAGGAAGACAGAGGTCTCTCCCCTCTCATGTGTGCATTAAAATTGGTAAAGCAAAATGGAGAAAAATAATACAGCTGACTGAGAAAAAGCCATTTTCCAGCTCAGAAGAGAGAAAAAAAAAAAAACATAAAGGCTTTTTAAATATACCTATAACTTAGATATTCATCTTTAATTAAGCTAAACACTCCTTAAGAAAATCCTTTTAAATCCCCTATTACTCGACTTTAGCCATAACAAGAAGCCAATATTTCCGCCTTTCAAACTTTACCAAAGCCTCAGAGAAAGAAAAATCCAAGGCAGTTCATGGAGGAGAAGAGAATCAACAAATAGCAAAGTTACGCAGATATCAAACCTGAAAGGACTCAGTTGCTAAGCTAGGATTGAACTCAGGTTCTGCGAAGGCTAAATAAAGCATTGCTGTGGGGTTACAGGTCATGCCCCCAAGTCCATAAACCAAGATGGAGGCCTGCAGCAAAGTTCACTGCTGAACATACAGAAAGTCATGCAAAGGCCTGGAGTGGTGACTCACACCTATAATCCCAGCACTTTGTGAGGCCCAGGCTGGTGGACCACCTGAGATAAGGAGTTAGCAACCAGCCTGGCCAACGTGGTGAAATCTCATCTCTACTAAAAATACAAAAATTAGCTGGCTGTGGTGGTGCATGCGTGCCTGTAATCACAGCTATTTGAGAGGCTAAGGCAGGATGATCACCTGAGACAGGGAGGTGGAAGTTGCAGTGAGCCGAGATTGTGCCACTGTACTCCAACCTGGGTGACAGAGTGAGACTCCATCTTTAAAAAAAAAAAAAAAAAAAAAAAGGAAGTCATGCAAAGCATGCCAGATTGGCTACAGCTTAAAGCCAACCTCATAAAGAATTTGTCACAATTAAAACTCTGCAGAAAATATAAACAATGATCCTGTCACTCCTGGCCTAGCAAAACATCTTCCAAAAGGAAAAAAAAAAAACTTGCTTAAGTCAGCTCCTGACCCAGTGGAGAAAAGGAAAAGACTGTTTAAATGCAGGGCTGTGTTAACTGCTGACAGGGTCGAGAAAAGAAAAGATGCCTGTGGAAGAACCTCTTATTCTTACGCAAATAGTTTCCTCCACAAGGGAGATAAACTTAATTGCAGTCAATCAGAGTCCAATTCCTTGGCCAGGGGAGGGAAAGGCTCCATGGTTGCATGGCAGGGAACACTGACCAGCCTGCTGTTGGGCACCCTTGAGCCATGCAGCCCAGCCCTGGCAGGCAGGAGAGCGAGGAACCCACCATTTATTTGCCCATCCTGTGCATGCCTGTAGTCATCGGGGTGGGGTGGTGCACAGCTTCCTCTCCCCTCAGAAGAGGTCCAAGGAGAAAAAGGCTTAGAAGCAAAAAGAAAAAAAGATTTGTTGGTTTGCAGGGTACTCACCCTCCTTCCTCAAGCCCAATGTTGGCCACCAAAAATGTTGTAGAATAAACTGGGTTCTTGTCACACAACCAGGAAAAGTTGGGCACACAGACACTTTAAAAGGGGAAGGTGAACAAAATTTATTTTATTAAGCAAAAAGGAAAACTAACTCTAAGCAAAGCAGTTAAGAGTCCTGTGAGCAGGTTTCCCACCTGACAAATTGAATCCCAGGTCCCCACCCAGAAACAGGAGAAGCCAGGCTCCGCCCCCCCACAAATGACATGCAGTTCCTGAGACTATACCCCATCCTCCCAGTGCACAGCTGGGCATTATTCAGAGTCAGTTGGGAAAGGGTGTGCTTCGCTCAGATTGGCAGTCTGGTTTTTCAACCTTCAGGCTGTTTTAGGCTTGAAGGTGGGGTTTCACAGGGGCGGAGGGGTTAGAGGTGGGTGGGTTGCGAAGGGTAATGGGACCCTTGGCTGCCTCCTGTCTCTATCACCATGACATTTGGGAGCTACAATTCAAGATGACATTTGGGTGGAGACACAGCCAAACCATATTAATCTGCCCCTCACCCCTCCTAAATCTCATGTCCTCATATTTCAAAATAAATCACACTTTCCCAACAGTCCCACAAAGTCTTAACTCATTTCAGGATTAACTCAAAAATCCACAGTCCAAAGTCTCAGTCTGAGACAAGGCAAGTCCCTTTCACCTATGAGCCTGTAAGATCAAAAGCAAACTAGTTACTTCCTAGATACAATGGGGGCACAGGCATTAGGTTAATACAACTATTCCAAATGGGAGAAATCAGTCAAAATGAAGGGGCTACAGGCCCCATGCAAGTCCAAAATCCAGCAGGGCAGTCAAATTGTAAAGCTCCAAAATACTGTCCTTTGACTCATGTCTCACAGTCAGGTTGTACTGATGCAAGAGGTTGGTTACCATGGTCTTGGGGCACTTCTGCCCCTGTGACTTGGCAGGGTACATTCCCCTTCCTGGCTGCTTTCACAGGCTAGCATTGAGTGTCTGCAGCTTTTTCAGGTACACAGTGCAAGCTGTCAGTGGATCTAGCATTCAGGGGTCTGGAGAATGTTGGCCCTCTTCTCATAGCTCCAATAGGCAATGCTCCAGCGGGGACTCTGTGGGAGCTGGAACCCCTCATTTCTCTTCTGCACTGCCCTAACAGAGGTTCTCCATGAGGGCTCTGCCCCTGCAGCACACCTCTGCCTGGATATCCAGGCATTTCCATACATCCTCTGAAATCTAGGGAGACATTCCCAAATCTCAATTCCTGATTTCTCTGCACCCACTGACTTGACACAATGTGTAAGCTGGCAAGGCTTGGGAATTGCACACTGAGAAGCAACAGCCTGAGCTCCCAGTTATCCCCTTTTAGCCACAGTTGGGATGCAGGGCACCAAGTCCCAAGACAGCACAAAGCAGCAAGGCCCTGGGCCTGGCCCATGAAATGATTTATTCCTCCTAGGCCTCCCTGCTTGTGATGGGAGGGGCTGCCATGAAGATCTGTGACATGCCATGGAGACGTTTTTCCCATTGTCTTGGCAATTAAAATTTGACTCCTCATTACTTATGCAAATTTCTACAGCCCACTTGAATTTCTCCTCAGAAAATGAGTTTTCCTTCTCTATGGCATCATCAGGCTGCAAATTTTCTGAACTTTTATGCTCTGCTTCCCTTTCAAAGTTCCAATTCCAAACCATATAGTTGTGAATACATAAAACTCAATACTTTTAACAGTACCCAAGTCATCTCTTGAACACTTTGCTCCTTAGAAATATTTCTTCCACCAGACGCCCTAATTCAACTCTCTCAGGTTCAAAGTTCCACAGATCTCTAGGGCAGGGGCAAAATGCCACCAGTCTCTACTAAAACGTAACAAGAGTCACCTTTGCTCTAGTTTCCCACAAGATTCTTACACCCATCTGAGACCACCTCAGCTTGGACTTTATTGTTCATATCACTATCAGCATTTTATTCAACAATTCTCTAGAATGTTCCAAACTTTCCCACATCTCCCTGTCTTCTTCTGAGCCTTCCAAACTGTTCCAAGCTCTGCCTGTTACCTAGTTCCAAAGTCACTTCCACATTTTTGGGTATCTTTACCGCAGCACCCCACTCTACCAGTACCAATTTACTGTATTAGTCTGTTCCCATGCTGCTAATAATGGCATACCTGAGACTAGGTCATTTATAAAGGACAGAGATTTAATGGACTCAGTTCCACATGGCTGGGGAGGTCTTACAATCATGGCAAAAGGCAAATGAGGAACAAAGTCCCATCTTACATGGCAGCAGGCAAGAGGACATGTGCAAGGGAACTCCCCTTTATAAAACCATCAGATCTCGTGATATTTATTCACTATCATGAGAACAGCATGGGAAAGACCTGCTCCCATGATTCAGTTACCTGGTACCAGGTCCCTCCCACAACATGTGGAAATCACAGGAGCTACAGTTCAAGATGAGATTTGGGTAGGAACTAAGCAAACCATATCACTCATTTTCCACAATTATCTATTAAAAGTAAGTAATGTAAAATATGTTTTGGAAGAAAAAACATTGATAATTTAATAATTCAAACTTGTAGTGCTTTAGAATTGGGTTTCCCAATTTAAAGCACCAACATATTTAGCTAAAGGAGATAGAGTTCCTGATCATTATAGCTCTCAATAATTTGAGTGGTTATGAAGAGAAACTTAAGGCAACATATAGAAATACTAACTTCTGGATGGTCTTTTTAAATAACAATTTACTTATATTATATTTATTTTATAATTTTCTATCATATATACTACAAATCAAAACCCTAAACTTCTTGAGTCAAAACAGAAGTGAATCACATACTTCCTATTTCATTATTCCATTTTTTGTACATGACTGTAGCTAGCAAGATGTTGAACTTGTCCAATTCTTCTGATTTTTACTTTCATGTACTGATTGCACCAAATGTTCTTCCTTAGATCTTTAAATGTAGGAAGCAACTGTTTTTAAAAATAATATGCACAGGAGTAATATACATAGGAAAATATTACATGCCTATGATATCATTATCAACAAACATTTACTAAATGTGTCATGGATATATCCTAATCATTTGTACCTTTTTTTTTTTTTGAAATGGAATCTCACTCTGTTGCCCAGGCTGGAGTGCAGTAGCACCATCTCAGCTCACTGCAACCTCTGCCTCCCGGGTTCAAGCCATTCTCCTGTCTCAGCCTCCTAAGTTGCTGGGATTATAGGTGTGTGCCACCATGCCCAAGCTAATTTTTGTATTTTTAGTAGACATGGGGTTTCACCATGTTGGTCAGGCTGATCTCGAACTCTTGACCTCATGATCCACCTGCCTTAGCCTCCAAAAGTGCTAGGATTACAGGTATGAGCCACTGCGCTCCACCTCATTTGTACTTTTTTAAAAGCCCATACCTAGCTGGTGTGTTCAGTCTTTTGAAAACGAAAGGCTTTTGAGAACTTGTTGATGAATTTCTTATTCCAGTTCTCCAGTTTCTTCGTCAGTTATTGGTTCAGTTTGTGGGAGATTTCTGTTTGTCACTCAGCTGCAGCCACACCATGAGTGGGACAGCTTCAATTTAAAACAACTCCATGGTTTGCCATAAATATTGAAAGTATTCCTATTATTGGTAAAGAGAGGGGAAAGGACTCCATTAATGCTTAACTTGTAGGCCCATTAGCTTGCCAAATTATGTGTCCACACAGTACATGATATCATGGGTCAAGGTGACTTAGACCATGTTTCTCCAAGTATTCTCCCTGCAGTTTTATGTTTCTGTTTTCTCAACTCTGATCTCTTATCTCTGTGTACTAGAACATCAGGGAGACATTTACCTGATTGTCAATCATTTAGAACAAAAATATTGATTTGTCATCATTTCCATAACTTTGGGCACTATTCTAGTAGAGGGTTTTTAGTTGTGTGGTAAATGCCTTTTCTAAAAAACAGAGCAAAATAAAAAAAAAATAATTCAAAGATCACAAAATAAACAATAGAGCATTGAAAAGGCATAGTTCCTGGGTGATAATATAACATAAATGGTTGACAATTTTTTCTCATGTAGATTTTACACACTATAGTAAAATAGTATTTCCCAAGATTCATGTCCATCCAGAACTTTAAATTATGAACTTATCTGGAAATAGGATCTTTATAGTTACAATTATTTAAGGATATTCAGGTCCTGCAAAGAGTAAAATAGTATTTCCCAAAATCCATGTCCATCTGGAATCTTAGAATGTGACTTTATTTGGAAATAATTTTTTGTTTGTTTGTTTTGTTTTGTTTTGAGACAGAGTCTCACTCTACTGCCAGGCTGGAGTGCAGCGGCACGATCTTGGCTCACTGCAACCTCCACCTCCTGGGTTCAAGCAATTCTCCTACCTCAGCCTCCTGAGTGCACGCCACCACACCCAGCTAATTTTTTGCATTTTTAGGAGAGACGGGGTTTCACCATGTTGGCCAGGACGGTCTTGATCTCTTGACCTCGTGATCCGCCCACCTCGGCCTCCCAAAGTGCTGGGATTCAAGCGTGAGCCACTGTGCCCGGCCAAGATTTTTATAAATATAAGTATTTAAGGATCTCAAGACCCTGGACTTAAGGTGGTTCCTAAATCCAAATAACTGGTGTCTCCATAAAAGACCAAAAAAGAGAAGAAGATTTGGACACAGAAACGTACAGAAAGGAAAGCTGTGTGAAGATGGAGGTGAAGCAGAGGTGAAGTTAATGCTGCCGCATGCTTAGGAAGGCTAAAAGCTACCAAAAGCTGCAAAGGGCAATGAATATATTGATCAGCTGTGTCAAATGCTGCTGAGGTGTCAAGCACAATGAGGCCTGAATATTGACCATTGATTTCAGCAATGTGGCAGTATGAAATGTTCATTAGATCTTTAAATGTAGGAAGCAACTGTTTTTAAAAATAATATGCACAGGAGTAATATACATAGGAAAATATTACATGCCTGTGACATCATTATCAACAAACATTTATTAAATGTGTCATGGATATATCTTAATCATTTGTACTTTTTTTTGTTTTGTTTTTGAGATGGAGTCTCACTCTGTTGCCCAGGCTGGAGTGCAGTGGCACCATCTCAGCTCACTGGTTCAAGCCATTCTCCTGTCTCAGCCTCCTAAGTAGCTGGGATTATAGGCATGTGCCACCACACCCCGCTAATTTTTGTATTTTTAGTAGACATGGGGTTTCACCATGTTGGTCAGGCTGGTCTTGAACTCCTGACCTCGTGATCCACCTGCCTCGGCCTCCCAAAGTGCTAGGATTATAGGCGTGAACCACTGCGCTCCGCCTTAGAAAAGTGGTAGAAGCAAATAACAGATGACTGTCTTGAGGAGTTTTACTACTAAGCAAAACAATAAAATGGTGCTAACATGGAAAATGTAACCAATAAAAGTTTTTTCATGAATTAGAGACATAATACCATACTTATAAATTTATAAATTCATAAGTATAAATGCCCTAAAAAGTAAATATGTGGGAGGAAGACGGCCTATTTATCAGAGCACAATTCTTGAGGAGTTTGATGAATCATGATTTAATGCCCAAATAGAGAGTTTGGCATAGATAGTTCACTTGTGATATGAACATAGGAATTCACATTATTTGGGAATACATACTAGGAGGCTATTGATATCAAAATGATAATATTCCTCTTATTATTTGAAATTTCTTAGTGAAAAAGATATCAAAGTAATCAACTGAAAGTAGAAATAGAGGTTTGAGAGAGAGGTTAGGGTGTGAAAATTGATAAAATCAATGATCTGGTAGGTCAGGCACAGCAGTTCATGCCTGTAATCCCAACAGTTTGGGAGACCAAGGCAGGCGGATCACTTGAGGCCAGGAGTTTCAGATTAGTCTGGCCAACATGGCAAAACCCCACCTCTAATAAAAATGCACATGTGGTGGCGTGCACCTGTAGTTCCAGCTACTCAGGATGCTGAGGCACAAAAATCGCTTGAACTTGGGAAGCAGAGATTAGAGTGACCTGTGATTGTGCCACTGTAGTCCAGACTGTGTGACAGAGAGAGACGTGATGCTGTCTCAAAACACAAAAACAAAAATAAAAGAATGGTCTCGAAATGTAACACGTGATGTCCTAGCAATGTGAAGAGTCCACTTGACATTCATGGTTATGATTTTAAAGTGAACCTAGTAAGTTTGGTTTTGAGTTTTTGTTCATTTGTTTTTTCTCCAGCCACATTCAGTTGCCAGAGAGCAGACACTGAGTCACTGGAGAATACAATTTAGCCAGGATAGAATTTTGGCTCTAGAAGTGTGACCAAGTGAGACAGAACAAGGGAGCTGAGAGTAAATGGCAAGAAGTGACTGAAATCACTAATCATTAATCACCAAGTGCAACAAGGTGAGAGTGGGGCAAGCACACTCAAGGGGTGAAGGACAGAGAAACGGTAGTTAGTTCAGTGCATCAGAGATCCCAGAAAGATTGCTGAGGTCAGGATGGTAAAACAAATAAGCTGTAAACAGAAAGGTGGTGGGCAGAAAATGGTATGCATGAAGTTAAAATTACGAAGCGTGACAGTTATTTGTTGTAGAAAACTCCAGGCTAGAGCCATCCAATAGAAATATAGTTCGAGGCACATATAAAATTTTGGATTTTCCTGTAGATGTAAAAATGTAGAAAGAAATAAGTAAAATTTAATTTTTTTTTGAGACAGAGTCTTACTCTGTAGCCAAGGCTGGGGTACAGTGGTGCGATCTCGGCTCACTGCAACCTCCACCTCTCGGGTTCAAGAGATTCTCTTGCCTCAGCCTCCCCAGTAGCTGGGACTACAGATGTGCACTACCATGCCCGGCTAATTTTTGTATTTTTAGTAAAGATGGGGTGTCACCATGTTGGCCAGGTTGATCTCACAATCCTGACTTCAGGTGATCCACCTGCCTCTGCCTCCGGAAGTGCTAGGATTACAGGCATGAGCCTGGCGACAGAGCGAGGCTCTGTCTCAAAAAAAGAAAATATAAATAAATAAAAATAAATAAAGAAATAAAGAATGGCTACTCCATAGGCAGAGCAGTGGCATGGGCTGCTCAACTGAGTATTCTTATAGTTATTTATTGATTATATGCTAAACAAGGAGTGGATTATTCATGTATTTTCTGGCAAAAGGGTGAACAATTCCCAGCGTTAAGGGTTCCTCTCCTTTTTAGACCATTTAGGGTAACTTCCTGATGTTGCCACAGCATTTGTAAACTGTCATGGTGCTGGTGGGAGTGTCTTTTAGCATGCTAATGCATCACAGTTAGCGTACAGTGAGCAGTGAGGACCACCAGAAGTTGCTTTTGATGCCATCTTGGATTTGGAGGGTTTGGGCCGGTTCCTTTACTGCAACCAGTTTTATCAATGAGGTCTTTATAACCTGTATCTTGTGCCTCCTATCTCATCCTGTTACTAAGAATGCCTAACCTATTGACAATGCAGCCCAGCAGATCTCAGCCTTATTTTACCTAGCCCCTGTTCAAGATGAGGTCACTGTGGTTCAAACACCTCTGACATTTCCAGTGAAAACTCTCGCCCCACTTTTTCCTTCTGCCTCCTGGACGAAAATTACGATACCCAACCACCAGTTACTATCTGTTGCATATCATCATGCTTCTTCTTGTATTTTCTTTTATTTTACCAAGTTTGCACAGTAAAGGTAATTTCCAGATGAGACATCAAGATTCTAATGTGAGTTAGGCAGTGTTTCAGATATCTAGCAGAGGACTTCTCAGATTGTGTTCTATATAATACCAGTTCAATGATAAATTTCTTTGATTTTTTAAACGTCACCTAAATTTGAGATTCACCATGCATTTGGGCAACTTTAAAGGTTTTAAGAAGGTTTGAAAGATCTAAATTGGCTTGTGTACAGCCAGCCTTTGATTACAGAAACTTTCCTTTATTACCCCTAATAAATCAATGGCAGAAATTCTGTTTTAGAACGCTTCCTAAAGTGCTGAGTTAAAACTGAAGCATATTAACAAAACTTCATAGGCAATTTAGGCGCATCATAATTCTCAATCTATTGATGAGAATAGATATTAAGGCACAATCTATTGATGGAGAATTTTGATGTGCCTAAATATCAATTGAGATTAGTGCTCAACTCACTGACATTCTAGGTAGTCTTATATTAGAATGAAGGGATTTTCTCTTTTCCAGGGCTGCTTGTGATATTCCTGAAAACTAGTTTATTTTTATTTTAGTGGGACTGTAGATTATGTACTTATGTAATTTCCTTCTTTGTGTTGGCTGCTAGAAAACTTGGGGCCAAATTTTGACCCATGTCTAACAACTCTCTTGATTCTTACAGATCATGTTGTAATAATCTCATTCCTGGCTTAATAATATTTTACTACATGTATTTTTCTTTTGCCCTATTCTCCCTATCTTCCTGTTTCTAGCTGCATTTTCTCATGTCCATCGAAGGTATATTTGAAATTTTTTAAGTATTTTTTTCTTTTGGAACAGGAAGGTTATAAACAAATAATAATATTTTAACAAACTATCTTGTATGCATTTTGTTTAATGAGCCCACTCTTCTTTTAAAGCAGTTTTGAAACATAAGGGAATGATCGTTGCATTTTTGGAGCCATGAGACTTTTAAATGGCTTTGTCCCAATTTCACCTCTAATTAGCTGATGCACTTAGGCAATATTTTGAAATTCTCTGGACTTCCGTTTCCCATCTGTGAAGTGAGTCAGTTAGAAATAGACAGCCTTGGTTAAAGATTACAGACCAAGTCGTTTTGGCAGGAGACATAAAGCAACTTCTGCCAGCTATAGAAAGAGTAGAAAAAGATGGGGCTAGCTTCAGTCAGACATAAGGAAGAAACAGGGCTGGGCTAAGATATGTGGGCAATTAGAGTTAGCTAACAATTTGGCTGTCATTTAAATATATATTATCTTATAGATTGTTTGGCAGAAGAAGAAAAAAATTTTATTTAATCAGAATTGTTTTTAAAAACAGACTCATTCCCAATATCTGAAGTGAAATGGATAGAAAAAATTCAAAAATGGCATCTATATTATTCTTCTGTTTTAAACATTTTTTTCTGAAACTAGCATAAAAAAGGGTTGAAAAATTACATGTTGAAAATAATTTGTTCCCATTAAATGGAAATATTTTGCAGGTTTCGTTTCAGAATTTTAGCCAACTGCATTGCACATGCTTATGACCAGAATGTTCTACTGCAGTAGGTCAGAGCTAATGAGGAGTTTTCCTCCCTCCTCCCAGCCTTGAGAGTGCTTCCATGTTGGCAAAAGAAAGCTCCATTACATTTCACCAGTTATACAAGAAGATATGCATTTGTTTATATGCCTGTCATCACCCAGTACTTCTCTTAACTTCTGTTCTAGGCAAATGAGAAAAGAACACAGGTGAGTTTCATAGGTATATGACTGTTCACACCAAGCAAATGCTGGATGTTATCACTGTGTTCTATTGGAACAGATGTTTTAGGATTGTATGAATAAACAAAAGAGTTCAAGAAATTGAGGCATCACACGGCTCCGTCATTGTAGACCAGCAAGACTCAGAAAACCTGTGTTAAAACAGTTGTAAATAGTCACACTGTGGCTGATACTTCAGTTTCAATAGAACATTAAATTAGATTTGTAAATTTAAGCATATTGAACATATTATTTTATTTGTATGTTTTTATAAATTTGCTTTGGAATTAAAATTCTATAAAAGGTACAAAGCATCTTTATATTTGATCTTATATTCACCCAGATCTGTGCCTGGCTAATTCCTCACCATTTGGATTCCACTGGTGTCTCCCTCTCAGAGGAGCTTTCCCTTCACCTTCCTTCTCCACTATTCCCTGTTCCATAATCCTGCTTTTTTTTTCGTAGCCCTAATTGTGATCTAAAAATCATCTTATTTTCTAATTTTGTTCAAATATATTTTTTAAAATTATTATACTTTATGTTCTGGGATACATGTGCAGAACGTGCACGTTTGTTACATAAGTGTGTGCATGCTATGGTGGTTTGCTGCACCCATTCAACCCATCATCTACATTAGGTATTTCTCCTAATGCTATCCCTCCTCTAGTCCCCAACCCACTGACAAGCCCCAATGTGTGATGTTTCCCTCCCTGTGTCCATGTGTTCTCATTGTTCAACTCCCATTTATGAGTGGGAACATGCGGTGTTTGGTTTTCTGTTCCTGTGTTAGTTTGCTGAGAATGATGTTTTCCAGCTTCATCTATGTTCCAGCAAAGGACATGAATTCATCTCTTTCTATGATTGCATAGTATTCTGTGATGTATATGTGCCACATTTTCTTTATCCAGTCTATCATTGATAGACATTTGGGTTGGTTCTAAGTCTTTGCTATTGTGAACATTACTGCAATAAACAAAGGTGTGCATGTGTTTATAGTAGAATGATTTATAATCCTTTGGGTATATATCCAGTAATGGGATTGCTGGGTCAAATGGTATTTCTGGTTCTAGGTCCTTGAGGAGTAAATAATATGTAGGAAACACTAAGCCCTTCCTTGTTATTATATGAGTCTTCAGTTGTCCTATTGATTTTATCCTATTAACTTTAGGTGCATTTCTTCCAATTTGGCTGCTTAAGCCCCAGGCATAAAGCAAATCTGGAGCTAGCAAGACTCATTCTTTTACAAATACCTTACTTCCTATAGACACTAATAAAATTGTCATATGGGTCAGATTCTGAATATTGCAATTTTGTCTGTGTAACAAGATAAAATTTGAAATCAAAGTCAAATTAACACGTAATTTCTGTAAAAATTTAATTTCCTTATTATGCAAGGGATAATTAAAAGTATTTCTAGAGTTACAGCAGTGTAAAACATAGGGTTTTATCTTTGATAAAGAAGATAATCAGGAAAGATATGTTGTCTAACAGTTGGGAATGATAAGGTAGCCTGTGTAGGAGAAAGAGTAAAGACTTCGGAGTGAAAGAGTTCTTAGCTTGTACCCTCACTCTGTCAATTACCAGCCTTTCTCAGAAAGGCTAAATGCATGACCATGTGCAACACCCTAGCAAAATGTCTGACACGTGGTAGGCATTTTGAAAACATAGTTCGTTCTTCTTCTTCTTCTTCTTCTTCTTCTTCTTCTTCTTCTTCTTCTTCTTCTTCTTCTTCTTCTTCTTTTCTCCTCCTCCTCCTCCTCCTCTTCCTCCTCCTCCTCTTCCTCCTCCTCCTTCTCCTCCTCCTCCTCCTCCTCCTCCTCCTTCTTCTTCTTCTTCTTCTTCTTCTTCTTCTTCTTCTTCTTCTTCTTCTTCTTCTTCTTCTTCTTCTTCTTCCTCTTCTTCTTCTTCTTCTTTCTTCTTCTTCCTCTTCCTCTTCTTCTTCTTCTTCCTTTTTCTGAGATAGAGTCTCGCTCTGTCATCCAGGCTGGAGTGGAGCAACCTTGGCTCACTGCAAGTTCTGCCTCCCTAGTTCAAGCTATTCTCCTGCCTCAGCCTCCTGAGTAGCTGAAACTACAGGCACAAGCCACCACGCCCAGCTAATTTTTGTATTTTTAGTAGGGATGGGGTTTCACCATGTTGGCCAGGCTAGTCTTGTACTCCTGACCTCAAGATTTGCCCACCTCAGTCTTCCAAAGTGCTGGGATTACAAGAATGAGCCACTGTGCCTGGCCCTTTATTCTTCTTTATTATTTTTTTCATTTGGGCAAGTAATTTCATAAATACTGGTCAATTGTTTGGGAGTGGTCAATTTAATCTTGGATTCATGAAAATTCTAAATGTGTCAGACAAAATTTACTGCACTTGAACGTTTTTTGAGAGTGCTTAACAAAAATTCTTGATTTACTGACATGCATGTGTGCAAATATTTGGATATAAATATAGTACAATTCATGACATTTGATGATTCATGACTTTGAAACAAAACTCATTGACTTTCTTCATTGGCTATCCATATTTATTCTTTCCCATATTTCAAAATACCATTAATATGCTACTTCTCTGCTAGATACCTAAGCATTTAGATTCATCTTTTTTTTTTTTTTTTTTTTTTTTTTTTTTTTTGAGAAGGAGTTTCACTCTTGTTGCCCAGGCTAGAGTGCAATGGTGAGATCTTGGCTCATCACAACCTCTGTCTCCCAGATTCAAGCAATTCTCCTGTCTCAACCTCCCCTAGTAGCTAGGATTACAGGCATGTGCCACCACACCTGGCTAATTTTGTATTTTTAGTAGAGACAGGGTTTCTCCATATCATCAGGTTGGTCTCGAACTCCCGACCTCAGGTGATCCACCCGCCTCAGCCTCCCAAAGTGCTGGGATGACAGGCGTGAGCCACTGTGCCCTGCATGGATTCATCTTTGACTCTGGTTGTACAATGGGCATTGGAAAGATTAAATTTAATTTTGTTGAGAAATGTTTATCATTTTCTTATTTACCTTATCTATGTTGGGTGCAGAAGATTTAAAGAGAAGAAACACTCGGCATTACCCATAAGAAATTATAGCTGTTGTGCCCGAAGTCGCGAGACCCCAGTAAGTGACCACCAGAGTCCAGAGTCAAAGCCAAATAGCCGGGGTCGCTTTATTAAGAGTTCGAACCCGGACCTCTCCGCTTTATACAATGGCAGGTAAAGAGAGAGGCCCCAGCTGCTGTTTTAGGGTTTCTTTTATAGCGAGGTACAAACAAGTCACAGAGAAACAGTAGTTACAAGCTTATTATTGGTTAACATTTAAAGTTGAACATTCGGCAGTTTCTGGCTGGTTCCCGCCTTTTTCGCAACCTCAAACGGCTGGGGATTCTCCAGATAAGTTGTTTGTGTAAGCCTGGGGGGTGGTCACATGCATGTATGTTGCAACCTCAAACGTCTAGGGGTTTTCTAGGTAAGTTGTTTGTGTAAGCCCGGGGGGTGGTCACATGCATGTATGTTTAGAATTTTTCCCTTAGGGGCTTTCTATCTCATTACCCCCTTTTAGTTGTGTCTTCAAGAGCCAATCTTGGGTCTTATATGTCTGTTTCAATTGTTTTATTGATGATGGGTTGATATTGTGTTCTAAGGACCATTAACTGGACAGTGTTGATTCTATCTTTGACAAAGTTTATTATTCTGTTTAGTATGCATGGCCCTATGGTGAGGAGGAGGAGTAGTAGGCTTAGCAATGGTCCTGCTAGGGGCATTAAGAGGGAGTACATGGAGGAGCTCCACCAACTATCAGCTGCGGAATGGAATTTTTGTTTTTGTAGTTCTAGGCTGAGTTTGTGTAGCTGTTGGACCCGCGTCTCTACTAACCCAGATTCATTTATGTAAAAACAGTAGTCTTCTTTGAGAAAAAGGCAAGTTCCCCCTTTTTCGGCAGTAAGCAGGTCTAGGGCACGCCGATTTTGCAAAGTAACTTGGGCGAGGGAGATCAGTTGCCTTTGTAATGAGGCTAGGGATTCGGCTGAAGCTTCCATTGCTATGGAGAATTGTTGGGAGAGCTTAGCGGTAGTAACGAGAGCATGGCCTAGGGCTCCTCCTGCTAACCCTGCCGCTATTACGGATGTGGTGAGTGAGACACCGGCTGCTAAGGGAAGAAATACAGCCCTTTTTGTCCTGAAGGAAGGCACGTAGTCTCCTTCTAGATATTCAGCAGGGGTTCGCAGGGTTAGTTGGGGAACTATTGTAACAGGGAGACATAGGAGGCTCTTAGTGGCCTGAACAGTGAGATTTTTACATAGAGTTCCATTACACCAGAAGAATGAGCCATGAGGGGGGTACAGAGTGGAGTTGGGAGGAGAGGTTATGTTGCAAAGGGAGGTGCTAGCGTTTGAATAGCAAAATAAAACCTGTGTTTGTTCGGGGTTTAAGAACAAAGGAACATCTGAGATGGGGGAGGATCCTTGGCTGGAAGTTGTTAGGGAATTATTGAAGGGGGCTGGGAGCGGGACGGCCGTCAGGGGTGGCTGTCCTAGGGTGGCGCAAAAGAAACATGCAGAGAGGTTTCCCAGACCGGTGGTGTTCGCGAGAAGTAACCCCTCCCTCAGCAGAGATAACCAGGAGAAAGGGTGGGAGGAGGTTAAAGTGGAGAGTTGTTTGTTTAGTTCTGTTTCCTGTTTCTGAATGTTAGCGTGGAGGGTGGTTTGGATCTGAACAAGTGAGCACCATAGATAGAGGCGGCTGCTAGGCCACTTTGTCCCAGATGTCATGTACATGGCCCCCTTCTGTTGGGAGGTCCAACGGGAGTCCCAGGGATCCCAGATAACCCATGTGTAGCCTGTGGCAGTTTTTAAAAAAATTATGGGAATTCCACACTTGGCTCGAGAGGGTTTCTGAGGCCGTGAGAGTCTTGACAGTGTGGATTTTACATGAGCTATAGGGGCAACCGACGCTTTGTTCAACCCATGTGTTTTTACAATAGGGGATTTGTTGGTCAAAGAGAAAGCAAATAGCTGGGGTGACTTTTCCCGGTTGTGCCTGGAAATCAGTAAAATTAACATAGATAGGAGAGCTACAACCTTGAGAGGGGCATTCAGCTGTGGCCGGAAGATGGCCTTGTACCTGTGTCTGAGCGTAGTTGGTCCAATTCTCTGTCAGGAAAAAACGCCAGGCAAACGGGGATGAAACCTGCTGTGCTTGGATTTTCCAGCTGAAGGCCCGCAAAAGCAAGAGCGTCACAAAGGAGACGGACACCATAATTACGGTTGTTGATGGCGCAGGGTGAGTTTTAAAGGATTGTCTTTAGTCGGGTCAATTGTCCAGGCTGCGGTTTTCTCTGTGGAGGGCCCGACGAAGTCTGAGAGGGGGTCCACTGGCTTGGCGTGGGTGTAGTGGATCCAGGCAGCAATTCCTCCTACCTTGAGTGCTGTTGGCGTGGTTAGGATCACCTGGAACGGCCCTTTCCACCTTGGTTCTAAGGTTTCTTGTCGGTGTCGCTTGACGAGAACCCAGTCTCCTGGCCGGATCTGGTGTGGAACGGGTGGAGATCCTGTTTTGTACAGTTCTCTTAGTCTAGGCCAGATTTCTTCATGAATTTTCTGTAAGGCTTGTAGGGAAAATAAGAGTTCAACACCATCATCTACATCAGATTTGATGAGATTGTCTTTTAGGTTAGGGACAATAGGGGGAGGTCTGCCATACATTATTTCATAAGGGGTGAGACCTAATCTGTAAGGGGAGTTTCTTGCCCTGAACAGGGAGTAGGGGAGAAGGACTACCCAGTTAGCGCCAGTCTCCATGGTCAATTTAGTTAGGGTCTCCTTTAATGTTCTGTTCATTCTTTCTACCTGTCCTGAGCTTTGGGGGCGATATGCACAATGTAATTTCCAATTTGCCCCGAGAATGGAAGCCAGACCCTGACTTACCTTGGCGATGAAGGCCGGCCCATTGTCCGACCCTGTCATAGCTGGGAAGCCATACCTGGGCAAGATTTCTTCTAGGATTTTCTTGGCTATGACTTGGGCAGTTTCCTTTTTGGTTGGGAAGGCTTCTGTCCATCCTGAAAAAGTATCTACAAAAACTAGTAGGTATTTGTATCCATATTTTCCTGGTTTTATTTCAGTGAAGTCAATTTCCCAATAAGCTCCAGGTCTATTTCCTCTTTGTCTTTTTCCAGTGGTTTGGGGTTGGTTTCCTGCATTATTGAGTTGGCACACTACACAATTTTTAGTCACTTGTTCAACTTTTTTAGAAGCATCTCTGATTTTTAGTTTTGAGTGTCTTATTAAGTCCAATATTCGCCTTGAGCCTAAATGGGTACTATGATGGATTCGTTCTAGTACCCGTTGTCCTAATTTGTCTGGGAGAATAATGTTGTTTTTACAGTCTTTCCACCACTTGTCGTGGATCTGAGCCATAGGGAGCTCGTTTATCCACTGGAGGTCGCTCTCTGAGTACTCTGGGTTAGAGGGTAGCTCTGGGGGCCCCGGGTCAGGCAGCTGAAGGGCTAGGAGCTGTGAAGGGGTTTGAGCCCCATTTTTAGCAGTCTGATCAGCCAGGTTATTTCCCCGGGAGACCATGTCAGTTTTTCTTTGGTGTCCTGGACAGTGGACAATCGCCAGTTTTCTGGGTTCCCAGAGGGCAGCTAATAAGGCCGGGATTTCGTTTTTGTTTGTAATGTCTTTTGTTTATGCCGTGAGGAGCCCCCTTTCCCTATATATTGCTCCATGTATGTGAGCGGTAGCAAAGGCATATCGGCTGTCAGTATATACTGTTAGTTTTTGGTCTTTCCCCAATTTTAAGGCCTGAGTCAATGCCACCAGTTCAGCCTTTTGGGCCGACGTTCCCGGGGGCAAGGGTTCTGCCCAAATGACTTTGGTTTCTGAGGTTACCGCCGCTCCCGCGTACCTTTGTCCTTGGTGGACGAAACTGCTTCCATCGGTGAAGCAGCTCCACGACTGCTCCGAGATATTGGCCCAGGTACACGGAGTCAGAGAAGACCTACAGGACCGGCCACTGCCAGACGCTGACCTCGTCTGGTTCACCGATGGACTGTCCAGTTTCTTCGACAAATATGCAACCGGTCTCCGCCAAGGACCTAAATATTGAGTCAATACTGCTTTGGCTACACCCCGGCTTTCGTCCACGTATAGGTGGAATGGCTTGGAGACATCAGGGAGTCCCAAAGCAGGGGCTGATAGCAGAGCAGTTTTGATTTGTTGGAAAGCCAGCTCAGCCTCTTCTGTCCAATTAAAGGGCTGCTGCTCTTTTGTTGCCTGGTATAGTGGTTTAGCCAATTCAGCAAAGCCCGGTATCCAGAGTCTACAGAACCCTGTCGACCCCAAGAACTCTCTTACTTGTCGTGTTGATTGGGGTCTAGGGATACGTAGAACAGTCTCTTTTCGGGCATCCCTCAACCAGCGTTGCCCCCCTTTTAACAGGTATCCTAGGTAGGTTACCTCTGATTTGCAGATCTGAGCCTTCTTTGCCGAGGCTCGGTAGCCTAGATCTCCCAAAGCCTTTAGGAGGCTTTCGGTTCCTTGTAGGCAGGCCTCTGGGGATTCAGCTGCTATTAAAAGATCATCAACATACTGTAAAAGAGTGATCTCAGGGTGTTGTCGCCAGTACTCACCCAGATCTTCGTGGAAGGCCTCGTCGAACAGAGTTGGGGAGTTTTTGAATCCCTGTGGTAGCCTGGTCCACGTTAGCTGGCCATTTATGCCCCTCTCGGGATCTGTCCATTCGAATGTAAAAAGTTCCTGACTCTTAGGGGCTAAAGGCAGGCTGAAAAAGGCATCTTTTAAATCCAGGACGGTGTACCACTGTTTTTCAGGGCTTAAGGTGCTTAAGAGGGTGTATGGGTTTGGCACAGTGGGGTGAATGTCCATGACTCTTTTGTTGACTTCTCTTAGGTCTTGTACTGGCCTATAATCTTTACTGTTAGGTTTGTGTACCGGCAGCAACGGGCTGTTCCATGCTGAGTGGCAGGCGCGTAGAACTCCCTGATCTAGGAGCCGGCAGATGTGTGGTGTAATACCTTCTCTGGCTTCTAGGGGCATCGGGTACTGCCGTACCCGAACAGGATCCGTCCCAGGTTTAACTTCAACAAATATGGCAGGACGGTGTTTTGCCAGTCCCAAACCTCCTGTTTCTGCCCAGGCCTCTGGGAAGCGCTGTAGCCAGGGGCCGATATTCTGGTCAGGAGGTGCCGGTTCCTGATGGAGTCTATACTCATTTTCTAGGGCAATTGTGAGGACAGATATTGGCTTGTCTTGAGAATCGGTTACTTTGGGGCCCCCCGGTTGGAAATGGATTTGGGCTCCCATTTTTGTCAGCAGATCTCTCCCTAATAGAGGACAAGGGCTCTTGGGAATAACCAGGAAGGAGTGGGTTACCCCTCCCATTCCCAGATTTACAGTTCTTTGAGTTGTCCAAGGGTATCTTTTAACTCTGTGGCCCCTTGTACCCAGGATAAGTTATTAGATAATTTCCCGTAAGGCTTGACCAAGACTGAATGCTGTGCCCCGGTATCGACCAGAAACTGAACCGGGGACCCCTCCACTTGTAGAGTTACCCTAGGTTCGGGGAGGGGGTCCAAACCCAGTCTTCCCTAGTCATCTTGGGTTACTAATATTGATGAGGCCTTTGGCTGCCATTGTTCTTGCCCCAGTTGGCGCTGTTTTTCTTGGGGCAATCTTTTACCCAGTGACCCGTTTCC
Organism: Rhinopithecus roxellana; assembly: GCF_007565055.1. NCBI lineage: Eukaryota > Metazoa > Chordata > Mammalia > Primates > Cercopithecidae > Rhinopithecus > Rhinopithecus roxellana. Next base: position 61,682,954 of record NC_044550.1, read on the forward strand.
TTGCAGTATGCACATTGATCTTTCTTTAAGTTGTGTCTAGGAGCACGCTTGGGTTGGGCACCCTCTGACTGTAACTGTTCTTTCTGAACTACTGTGGCTAAGACTTTGGTCATTTTTTCAGTGGCCCTAATCTGTCTCTCTTCTGGGAGATCTCTATTATTGTATACTTTTTGGGCGATTCGGAGGAGGTCCTGGACTTGTTTTCCCTCTAGATCTTCTAATTTTTGGAGTTTCTTTTTAATGTCTGGAGCTGCCTGATTTACAAAAGACATGACAACAGCTGCCTGGTTTTTGGGTGCCTCCAGGTCTAAAGGCTTCCATCAATCTTTCTAGATAGGTAGCTGGGCTTTCTGTTTTTCCCTGTAACATGGAATATACCTTGGCCAAATTGGTGGGCTTGCGAGCGGCAGCCCAGAGACCTGCCATTAGAGTCTGGCGATAAATGAGTAGCCTTCCCCTACCTTCTGCCGTGTTGTAGTCCCATGCAGGTCTGGTCAAGGGAAAGGCAGCATTAATGAGGTCAGAGTTGGCGGTAGGTTGGCCGTCATCTCCCGGAACCAGTTTTCTGGCCTCTACCTGTATTCTTTCTCGTTCCTCTGTTGTGAACAAAATTCTAAGGAGTTGTTTACAATCATCCCAGGTTGGTTGATGGGTAAACATAACACTGTCTAAAAGAGCTGTTAAATCTTTAGGGTTATCAGAAAACCGAGCATTCTGGGTTTTCCAGTTGTACAGGTCACTAGTGGAGAATGGCCAGTACTGGAGTCTAGGGTTGCCCGTGTCATCGGGGGGTCCTATTTCCCTCAGGTGGAGAGCCACAGTGGAATCAGGGGGGCGCAAGCTTATTTCCCGTTGAGCGCGTCTGCGCGTCCGCCCCACCGGCCCCCCAGAGTTACTTTCACTTTTGACAGCCCGGGCTGCAGCAGCAGCTGCTGCTTCCTGCTCTTCGAGGTCCCCTGGGGGGGCTGAGGGCCAGGAGGGGGATCATAAGGCGGGAGTTCTAAAAGCAGGGGATCCTGACTGTCTTCTAACACAGGGGGTGGGGGAGCGGATGGTGTTTTTGGCCTATGGGGGTGTTCTGTCGACTGTACGACCAGAGCCCTACATGGCTCTGGCGTCAGCACAAAAGGAGTTAGCCAAGGGGGTGGGTTTTCCACAAGGTCTTGCCACACCAGGATGTAAGGGATCTGAACAGGATGTCCTGACCGCCCCAGCAGGAAAATTTTTGATTTTACCTTAATGATAATGGGGAGACAGAAGGTCCCCTCAGCTGGCCACCCTACACCGAAGGTGGGCCATTCTGAGTGGCAGAAAGTTACCAATTTCCCTTTTCTGAGTTCTATGCTAAGGTCATGGCCCCTTACCTTAACATCTTTAAAGTTATTTATAAGAATGGAGAGTGGAGTACTCTGGCTATTACCCATGGTAGTAGAATCCTAGAGATAGAGAAAAGAGAGATAGAGAAAAGAGTAAAACCAGAAGTATTGTACTCTTTTTTTTTTTTCCTTGCCAAGTAGGTCCTGAAAAATGAAAGTAAGTTAAATAATTAGCATAACAATAGTCACCAGCACGTCTCGGGTTTAGCTCCCGATCAGAACCAGATGGGCTAATAAATACAGAGCCCCAGATGGGTGCTGGGGGACGTCTCCCACCGGCACCTGGTTGCTGTCTTATAGCGCGTCCGCCAAGACTATGCCGACCACCGATACAGACCCCGCGGGATTTTTCCAGACCACACAGAGACTACAGACAACACAGAGACTCAAGCCGGCCGACTTACTGAATCTGCTCACAGCGACGACCCATTGACCTGGGGTCTGGTGGGCTTAGGGGAATCCCGGGCGAGCCCCCAAATGTTGTGCCTGAAGTCACGAGATCCCAGTAAGTGACCACCAGAGTCCAGAGTCAAAGCCAAATAGCCGGGGTTGCTTTATTACGAGTTCGAACCCGGACCTCTCCGCTTTATACAATGGCAGGTAAAGAGAGAAGCCCCAGCTGCTGTTTTAGGGTTTCTTTTATAGCGAGGTACAAACAAGTCACAGAGAAACAGTAGTTACAAGTTTATTATTGGTTAACATTTAAAGTTGAACATTCGGCAGTTTCTGGCTGGTTCCCGCCTTTTTGGCAATCTCAAACGGCTGGGGATTCTCCAGATAAGTTGTTTGTGTAAGCCCGGGGGGTGGTCACATGCATGTATGTTGCAACCTCAAACGTCTAGGGGTTTTCTAGGTAAGTTGTTTGTGTAAGCCTGGGGGGTGGTCACATGCATGTATGTTTAGAATTTTTCCCTTAGGGGCTTTCTATCTCAATAGCCTAGTAAGCATGTCATGCACAAAACCAAAGGAGGACAGTGAAATGTATTAAGTGCTAAGAATTTTAAACAAGAACAAAGTCTTGTTGAACCACTGCGGAGGAAGAAATTTCTCTTTTTGATATCATGGAAAGCATCCCAGAGGAAGTACTATTTGAAGTGTTTCTTAAAGAATGAGTGAGAGTTCTGGAGGTGGAGAGGTGGGGAGGTCACTCTAAGCATGGAAAATGTAAAGAAGGTTCCAGGACTTAGTTCCTATGCTCTAGATTTATCACTAGGTGTTTGTGTGGGAAGTCATGGGAAATGAGATCTGGAAATTATACAATCTGCTGTGTGTGAGCTCTTGAGTTTTCTGTTAATAAATTTGGATAGTATGCAGATTTTGTTGAACATTTAAAGAAATCAATGTAACATGCTAGCATCAGAATTTGCTTCCCCCTTCCCTTTTAAAGAACAGACATTTCTATTTGAGTATTTTGTAATTTTTTCTGACTTGTGAACTACCTTTAATAGTATTTTTAGTATTTAGTATTTACTTTTATAGTAATACTTTGAATTCTATAAAATTATTGCTATTTAACTATTCCAGCCTACAAAAGCATCAATCTCATATGGTTCAAACTGTGTGTTATCACAGTAATATCTAAACTTTTTAAATCATTTTAATGTTTTTTATGTAGTTGATAATAAAATATGCTACTTAGTACTTTTTAAAAATTATATAATACATTATGATTGTATTATAAAGTTTACTTAATATAATTTATACTATTAAAATAATTGGTACCCCTTCTTATTTATAAATATAACACTTGTTTTTAAAAATACTATTAAATTATATAATGAAAAGCATTTCTTTTCAAATTTTCAATGATAATATATCATGTTGACCTAGGGAAAAATGAATGTTAACATGTTTATATATCATCAATAGTGGACAAAAAACAGTTTTCATTACCTTGTGTCTGAAATTGCTGGAACTTATTTAGAATCTCAATGGAATTATTTTTATTAAAAACGTTCATGTTTTTTAATAAATAAAGAAATAAAATTTATCTGTAGGCATTTCTCCAAAGCCCAGAATGAGAAAGGGTCTCCTGGTTCCTGGTTTCTTTGTGATGTGTTCCATGTGTGAGGCAGGCCAGTTTCCTTAACTACAAGAGTGTTTATTGTAACCTTATTTACATACATCTTCCAAGAGTGTCATTTATTTTTCCCTTGAAAACTAGTCATCCTAAATCCACACAGATAATGAAATAGTCCCTTCATTGGTCCGTAATTTCTTCCCTTGAAATTGGTGCCCTAAGTTTGTTTTCTGCTTTTTCTCAAGTCTGCCATAATTACAACTGAGCAAAGGTTAGTTGTTGATGGCTGTTTCTGAGTTTTATCAAAGAGACTTTGAAAACCTCCTACGTGTGTGACTAAATTTAAATCCTAGCTAAGGAGTTTTAACTCTGTTCAGACTCCTGTCTATAGGAATCAAAGAAAACGTTAAAACAACAAAACAAGGACAAAAAAAGCTACTTCACGGAACAAATGGCAATTTATCCTGTCAACTAAAGTTCATTGAATGGCTGCTACGTTTACAGATGCTTCTTGGCTTAGAAAGGAAAAATCTGTTAAAAAAAAAAAGTAATTATTCAATTCCTAAATATATTTTAGCTCCTGATGAACAAGAGCTCTATGTATTAGATTGGCTTCCATATGAGAAAGCCTGAGTCTGAGGTAAGGATTTGGGGGAAAGAGATTTATTTGGGAGATGTTCCCAGAAAGTAGTGAGGGACTAAGGAAGTTGAGACAGGAAAAGAGCCATAAATAAATTATCAAGGTCAATGCCAGGAGCAACTGGGGATTGCTCTGGGCTATTTGAAGAAAGGTGCAGAATTCTTTCAGAATTCCCCTTCTGAGTCAGGGTTTCTGTGTCTGCCACAATCTACCACTGTTGAGTAAGAAAAAGAATGGAAAATTGCATTGGTGGACAGGAAGATGTTGCAGTAATTTTAACCTGTGAAGGGTAGATGGGGAAAAAAAGGGTAACATCTTATGGAAGAGCACATGTGGTGCTTTGTAGAAATAAATATTGTGATGGCTGAAGGGATGATCTTTATAAACTGCTATTCAAGTTCAGAGTTTAGTTCAATGCAAGTTCCCGCTAATTCTCATTGCTCTACCCTCACAGGCTCACTCTTTTCTGCACCCTAACCTTAGAAATCATGAGGAAAGACCTAGAGACAAAGATTTTTGTTATAATGGTTTATATCTGGTGTTCATATTGTTTTACTACATGTCTGAAAAACAAAGTTGTTATATCTCTTAGATTTCCAGTATTTTTATTTCTGGATACAGATTAGATGGTTTCTAGGGTCCCTTTTAGGCCCAGAATTAGCTAAGATTTGCATCTTCTTAAACATGCTCACCAACCAGTGTTGCCTCCAGCATCTTCCTTCTCTAAGCCATGTGTGCAGAGTTATGTGCATATGGAAATAAATTGGGTTTAGAAGGTTACTTCAGATCATTGCCTGTACCTGTAGAATCTCTTTTCTTGATCTGTTAAATGTCTGAGGTTCTATTACATTCTATTATTTGAGTTAAAGTATATTTCCAGAAGGTCTGTGTAAAAATTCAGTATAAAAATAAATTGGGAGCTGTGGATATTATAGTCATAAAAATTTTAAATCTGTGCCTAGGAGCAGTGGCTCACACCTGTAATCCCAGAACTTTGGGAGGCTGAGATGGGAGGATTGCTTGAGGCCAGAAGTTCAAGACCAGCCTGGTCAACATAGTAAAACCCCATCTCTAAAAATAAAAATAAAAATAAGAAATAAATTCTAAATATGATTATAAAGAAATGTTTCCTAATTAGATTATCATCAGATGGACAAACTGGGTTCCAAGTGGCAAAATTTAAGTATTGACAAGATGATGACTAGAATATAACTAGTAATACATTTGATAATGCTTTCTATTGCAAAAATTAATAAGAATGTGTGTGTATGGTGGCCTTCCACTGTAGTTACTTTCCTGGATGAAGAAAATAAGTTATTTTTAGATTAGTTTGCAATTTCTCTGATGTCCCAAACTCAAGTCTTTCAATTATCAGTTCTTGTGACATAAAAGCAAATATTGAATTGATACTACTACTTAGGAGTGAAATGTTATTTCTTTAAAAAACACTTTTTGTTTGTAAAATATCTATTTTTTCCAATTCATAGGAAAATTTGTTTCCTTGTTTGTTTTACTAGTATGTTGACCAATAAGTGAAGAAAACTTCTCAGCTTAAAAGGTTTAAAGAGAGTGGAATAAATTATTTAGCATTGTTCTATGTAAACACATACCCAATTAAACAACTATGTAGAGAAAGAGGGGCTGTTAACCATTCTCTGCTTCCAAACACTCTAAGCCAGGACACCAGGAAAAGCAGCAGTGACTCCACCCCTCTCTCAGATAAGGTCCCTACCCAGTGTGGAGGCAATTTCCAGGATCATTCATAAAAACTCAAGGGAAATGTGACAGGTATAGCATATAGTTTTGATGATTTTCTAGTTCAATTATAACATGGCATTTGCATGTTGTCTATCTTTCTGTATTAGGTATGTAATTTATTATTCAGTAATAAAATCAAGATTTTTAACCTGTGTCAAGATCTTGAAGACTACAATCAACTTAAACACTTTTTATTTTGGTGAGGAAATTGATATGTACAGAAATTAAGTCAGTTTTTCTCATATTGCAAACATAGTCATAGAGCCAAGACTAGAAATGAGGTTTCTGACTTCTAATGACTTTGGCTAATTAGACAAAATTCCATCATGGTAGATGATTAAATAAAGGCTAAGTGCTGTTTCTGCATATAGTTCTTAGTGAGTAGCAGTGGCATGCTAAGGATAAGACCATGAAGCTTCTATCCTGGCTTAATAGTCCTCGGGGCAATTGTTTAGAGCTTAGATTAATAAATGATGTTTCAAGGAAGAATATGCTTATCACTGACATTGTATGGAATTATGGACACATGGCTATTATTGGTTTTTGTTGTTGCTTTGTTTTTGTTTCTGGGTTTTTTTTTGTTTTTGTTTTTTTTGAGATGAAGTCTCACTCTGTTGCTCAAGTTGGAGTGCAATGGCACAATCTTGGCTCACAGCAACCACCACCTCCTGGGTTCAAGTGAGTCTCCTGCCTCGGCCTCCCCAGTAGCTGGGACTACAGGCACATGCCACCATGCCCTGCTAATTTTTTTGTATTTTTAGTAGAGATGGGGTTTCACTGTGTTGGCCAGGCTGGTCTTGAACTATTGTTTTAAAATTCTATATAGGCAATGTATGCTAATGTGGATGACTCCTAGCTACCCTGTCATTGGTATGCCACAGATGAACAGTAAACTGATAATGTTCGTTTAAATTCCAATACAGTGTGTTGAGAGCTTAACTGCTGCTGATTATTAGATGATATTTAGGTCAGAAGAACTCTGATGATTGAATGGAAGTGGGCTTTGAGCAGGTACCCAGACTTTATTATACAATTAATTTCCCTAGAGGTGTTAAATTTCAGTTTTTGGTCTACAAGCTATAAGAATATTTAAATGTGAGAGAATACATATTTGTTTTTTACAAGCTTATCGTCTTATGTATCCTAATACTATGCCAAATGTTTTCTTGGGATTGAATAAATGTAATTTTTTTAACTTGGCCTCTGTTGATTCATTGGATGTTGTTACTTTGAATATAAAAGCAGAACTTGGCAAGTCATACGACTCAATTTGGCAGATCACTCACTCTTAGCAAATGAACTGTGCCCAACATAAATCCACTCTAAAGTTTACAGAGGTTCTGTTCTGTACCAGTGGAAATGAGAGTTAGCTAAGAGTACAAGAAGCATGCTGATTGGATGGTGCAGGGTAAGCAGGATACATAAAAGGCAGCTGTAGAACATCTGGGAAGGTCAATGATAGCATCTGCCTAGAGTCAAATCTCCGTGCTTCTCAGACAGTGCCTTTTCACCATGAGTGGGTGCCCATTTTTAGGAAACAACTTTGGGTGAGTATTTGCCTTTATTCTAAGTGGGTTTAGGCTTTTAGAAGTATCAAGTGTGAGCCTTTTGATTCCTGAATTTAAGGAGCATTGAAAACTGTCACCTTTATTCCTTTGTCTCACAATCTACTCTAAAGAAAATTTGCAATTACAATTTTAATCACCCATATCATTAGTTAACTGTGTTTTCTAACACACTATTTTTCTCTCTTGATTTATTAAATTTGCAGATATGCTTTTAAAAAACTCCCTGTAGAAGGCAGTGAAGAAGACAAATCACAAACTGGTGTGAATAGAGCCAGCAAAGAAGGTCTTATCTATGGAAACTACCTGCATGTAAGTGGCAGGGTCCTTACAGGGTTTGGTGTCCATTGCTAGGGACTCAATTCTGCAAAGTGACTTTTTTTGATTTTGTTTCTTGGAATTTTTTTTTTCTCAGTCACCATTTGTTTTCTGGACCTAAGGATATTTTTACATTTTCAACTTTTGTTAGAATAATTCAAGAGACTTATAGCAGAAAATTCATCTCTCCAGTGGAAGTAAAAGCAGAGAGTCCAGAATCTAGGCAGAGGTGTATACATGATAAGATACACTGTGGATAATTCACAGGCATTGTGCAACTTGTATAAATAAGACATGGTTAATAAATGTCAGCCTAGATAACCGCAAATGCATCTTAAAAAAATTATCCCTTAAATCTCTTATCATAAAGTAGGAATATTAAAGGCACACGGAGAATTTTCTTGAAATCATTAACACCTAAAGACGGATGTTAACGAATGAGGTATTGGGAGATTATTCTGGGCCAAGTTTCAGCCTGTTTGTCTTCTATTTTTTTTCCTTTTCTTTTTTTTTTAAGAGGCAAAACGATTAGAGTCCTTGATGTCTTCATCGGTGAGTTTCTAAGGATGAACTGGTAAAGGACATTAAAATATTCTTAGAATAGGCTCTTTAGGGGAATAAAAGAATGCCAAATGCATAGTCAGCTCAGCAAGTTTTCAAGCTTTCATCATATTCATTTCATGAAAAGGGATATGACGTCTCAAAGAGCTTAATAGGATTTATTGTGATAAAATCTTACCAAATAGAAATTTTCTGAGAAGAATAAAAATCACAAATTCAATTCACTCTTTATAAGGAGATTCATCCATTGTTTAAAAGCAAATAGATTGGTTTCTGAGAATTTTGGGTTTCGAGGAGCATTTTTCATTATCATATTCTACTTCTTACTAAAGTTGATAAAAACCAACTTCCGCAATTTCAGACTGGCTTTTTATTTTTCATTTCAAGTTGGAAAAAGTTTTGAATGCACAAGAACTGCAAAGTGAAATAAAAGGAAATAAAATCCATGATGAACATCTTTTTATCATAACTCATCAAGGTAAGTTGCACAAAGGTTTTGGACAATAACTATTCCACAGGCATTTCTCATTGATAACAAGCAAAGTACAATTTTTATTTTATTTTATTTTTTTTTATTTTATTTTATTTTTTTTTTATTTTTTTTTTATTATACTTTAAGTTCTAGGGTACATGTGCATAACGTGCAGGTTTGTTACATATGCTTGCATTGGGGAGTTATACAAGATATAAATGATGAATTGATGGGTGCTGACGAGTTGATGGGTGCAGCACACCAACATGGCATAAGTAAGCAAAGTACAATTTTTAAACTACAAAATGATGAAAGATCATGGAATCACCTCTGTTAGAAATGTTTGAGAATATTTTGCTGCCAGATAAATTCTCATAGGACTTATATAAGGATTTAAATAGTCTTCTTTATGTTACTCCACTGCTAATAGGCAAAGTAGGACTTCAGCTTTGTTCTGAACTCCAAGGAGACTTTCTGCCTCTTGGAATTTCACAAAGAATTCGCAAGTGAAGGTGTTACTGCTTCTCACTTCGGAACACTAAGAAACTATTTTCAAGGTCATTGAAATTTATGCTGGATTGACATAATCTTATACAAATCTGGTAATAAACAAAAATGTAAATTTTGTCCAAAAATGTATGTTTATCTTTTCCAGTTTTCTATAATAACTTCTGGGTAGTGGGTTTTTTTTTTAGCTTATGTTTTCATGACTTCAGAAGTTTAGAAGGTTCCTGAGCTCTGAAATTATGTGCAAATTTTCATGAATATTATCTTAAAGAGGTCTGTGACCCCAAAATATTAGTAACATTTACTCTAAGCTTTGCAGAGCCACTACACTGACCTCTGAATGACTGGAACCCAATCACTGTTGCCTGCCAGTGCCCCACATCTAGACATGTTTCCTTGCCTCACCAGTTCTTTGTGTCCTTTCTGCAAATGGGTGCTTTCCAAAGTGATTGACTAAATTAACAAAGTCTTTCTAGTAAATAAGTTAAAAGTTAAAAAATTGGCTTAATGTGTCAGTTCTCCTGTTTTTATGTTTATACTTTTATTGGTGGCTTGTACCAAGGCAATATCAATAGACGAATAATCATATAGGAGCATAAATTAGGAATTAAAAATTGTTTAGAACCTCAATTCTATTGTTATAAATTGTGTGACTCTGGTCAGTTGCTTAGATCTCAGGACCTCCATTTTACCATCTGTAAAATGGAGAGAATTGCTGATGCTCTAACTTACAGAGTTCCTATGAAGATGAATGAGATAATGTGCATTAAGCACTTAGCCCGAGGTATAGCACATAATAAACATGCAACAAATGGTAGCTATCATTATTTTATAAAAACACTTTTCTTCTATTCTTTAGTTATAATGTTTAGGCAGTGGTTACCTAGGGTTAAAAAAGATACACATAAACTGATCAATAAATATTTGATTGTTCTTTGCTCAAATATAAAATTTAGTTCCTCCAAAGTATCCTTAAACATAACTTAGACTTATAATCGAATTCTCTTGATTAGTATGGAAACATTGCCTTTATCCATACGATAGAACCAAATAGGAGGCACTGCAGATCTCTAAGATTGTTGACTTCCTATGCTTATCTAATTATTACATTGTCTATTTAATTTAGTCATAAAACAATCACCAAATATTTACTTTGTGTCTGACACTGTGCTAGGTACTGAAGAAAAATGGATGAATATGAGTGAGTCCTTAGTTTCCAGTGGCATAGAATATTATGGGAAGGATAAGCCAATGGGGAGAACCATTTATATTTGCTATGAATCATCTAGTAACACAAAGGAGTCAAAATGTCTATCCATGTCTATCTATCACACTGCTATAAGTCTTAGGGTTTTGAATCATAGGTTTCCAATTGTAGGTGGGTAACTGATTATTTTACAAATGAGTCAACTGAAGTTAAAGAAAATGGTTTTGCCCCAATTGACACAACCAGTAACTTCAGATAGATTGATTCCAACTATGCTTCTTCCAGAATGTCATTACTATATCACTTTTACTTTTTTTTTTCTTTTTTTGAGATGGAGTCTCGCTCTGTTGCCCAGGCTGGAGTGCAGTGGCCGGATCTCAGCTCACTGCAAGCTCTGCCTCCCGGGTTCACGCCATTCTCCTGCCTCAACCTCCGGAGTAGCTGGGACTACAGGGGCCCGCCACCACTCCCCGCTAATTTTTTCTATTTTTAGTGGAGACGCGGTTTCACCATGTTAGCCAGGATAGTCTCCATCTCCTGACCTCGTGATCCGCTCGCCTCGGACTCCCAAAGTGCTGGGATTACAGGCTTGAGTCACCGCACCTGGCCTACTATATCACTTTTCTTTAACGCCAGTGTTAATTGTTTGACAACCCCAAACTTAATCCTTCAACAGAAAAGCTTTGGCAGAATTCAGGTTTAAACAAACAAACCTTGGACTCACGGAAATTCTGAAAGATGATCTACCGGATAATGTGGACTCAACTGCAACAAGGTTGCCCCTGGGAATTAGCTGTCACAGTAATAGGAAGCTTTGTCATTTTCCTTTCACCGCAAACGTCCGACTGCTTTCCCATATGTGCTAAGTCTATGAGTTGCTAGGATTTTCACAAATAAAACAAACAGACAAAATGCTGCATTTTAAGTAACTTAGCTTTGTATTTTCAAGTTCTTAAAATCCTACAGTCTTTTATTTAGGTTAGGAAATATTAATTTCTCAGTTTGTGGTTGAAGTTGATTATTACTTCTGCTTCCTCATATACTTCCAGCTTCCACAGAGGAAGCTAGAATTAGGTTAGGTGCTATATCCTCAAAGACCTAAAAACACATTTATTGAGAGGAATTAGTGTAATAATAGTAATAATAATGAACATGAAGCATTAGGTAACATGCCTAGCATATTAAAACATTTAATAAAAGGAGGTTATTACAACTTTAACATTTATTTCTGGCGTACAATGGGACTATATTTACATTTATTGATTTTAAGGCAATGTTTTAATTTCTCTTTCAATATGTTAAACATATCTTTCATGTAATAATGACCAAAAAGACTTCCATAACTTTCCAATTGACAATGATTTCCTTATTACAGCTTACGAACTCTGGTTTAAGCAAATCCTCTGGGAATTGGATTCTGTTCGAGAGATCTTTCAGAATGGCCATGTAAGTTCTTATGTCACAATATTGGTTTCATATATATTTTTGGAAGATATGGAAAGTATTATTAATGAGAGAAAAACATTAACACCAAATGGTGGTCTTAATGTTTAATGATAAAACAAACAGACATTTTCTGAATGAATAAGGAGTTCAGTCATATTTTCCCATTGCCACTGCGAAATTACATGTGACGTTAAGGTTCCTTTCAAATTTCAGTTTCAAGTCCCTCGTTTAGAACTCATTTCCACACACAAAGATGTTATAAATGGTGGATTACCAAACTAATGGGGATCCTTTAATTAACAGGTATTAGAGTTGTATTTCTACTAAATATTAGCTGCAGGAAGATGGGAGCAATAATAAAAAAGTGATAAAGGAAGAGAAGGAAGCAGTAGAGAAAGAGTGGTGGGAGGAAGAAAAAGAGGAAGAAAAGGGGGAAAAAGGAATGGTGGAATGTGGAAGAAAAGGACAGGAGGACAAAGAGTGAGAGGAGAGGAGGGAAAGCTTCCAGTGATGGCAGGAGTTTGAGCTGCACTTCTCCATCTCCCACCCTGCTTCCTCTTGCCATGGCTCTGAGGATCCTTCCTTGGGTCCTCTACCTCTGAGCCCCTGCTCCAGGAAGGGCTAGGAGAAAGAGCACATACATACAGATGGGACTCTTCCTGCCTGTGTGAATCCACTTCCCATTTATGTCAGTGGCAACTTTGGCCCTCAGTAAAGAGTAGATTGATCTACATGTTGTTTAATCCTCACCCAGAGGTTCCTGTGTTATCTTGACCTCTCTCCTTTGAAACAAAACTAAAAGAGAAACTTGTTTTGAAATCAATGGGGGGTTGTATTCTAGAATTCACTTCTACCTTGCTTCTGTATAATTTTCTATTGTCAAAGAAAGAAAAAACTTCTTATTTTGCAGAAATTCCTTGCACACAATTCAGAACTGTTATTAGTTCAACATATACTCTTGGCAAATTTTAGTTTCAAAGTTTCCCTTTAAAACAAAATTAGAGATAAAACTAATGGGAATGCAGTGCCATTGTCTATTTTGTATTTTCTAGAGGTCAGCATTGCTAACTCAGTGTTTCATTTCTTAACCATCAGGTCAGAGATGAAAGGAACATGCTTAAGGTTGTTTCTCGGATGCACCGGGTGTCAGTGATCCTGAAACTGCTGGTGCAGCAGTTTTCCATTCTCGAGACGATGACAGCATTAGACTTCAATGACTTCAGGTGCACACCTTTGACGTTTTAAAAAATGTGATGGAGTTTACTTTCTCATTTTGGTGGGTAAAAGGAGCATGTGTGTGTTGTGTGCCATGAGGAGCCTGTCTTACTAACACTTTGTCACTATATGGACTTAGGGGTCTTCAATCACAAAGCATCTGAGAAGTTATTAAAAATATTTTATTATTAATTTTTACATGTAAGCATAATATGATCAATTAATTTAAATTCATCACTGTGTGTCCTGTTTTTCTCCAAAAAGAATTTTAGACAACTTAGCACATTGACTAAAATAGTTAATAAAATACATGTAATTAAATTTAAAAAATATAAAAACTCAAAACAGGAGCGATATATACAGAAGCATGTCAATCAAAGTAGAAGTTATGGATTAAACCATAAATTTTACCTGTACATTTCAAGGCAATACCATATAGATAACTTTTTTCTTACCAAAATATAAGAAGAAAAAAGTTTAAAAATCTTTCATTGGGTGCAGGATGTAACAAGCAATGTACTGAACATGTCTGACAAAGGAAAAGTAGAATTTGTGGTGAATTTAAAACGTTAAAGTCTTAGCAGCAGCGAAATGAAAGACATTCACAAGGATGTAAAATGGGGAGTGGGAGTAATAACATTTTTGATATCCAATAATGTTTAAGTAGCTCATTTTTCTGAATTCAGTGAGTCAAATCACAGGTCTAACTCTAGACAGTTGTGTGTATCTGCTCTTGATATCCAAGAGAGCAAAACTGACAACCTCTTACAATAGAAGAAACCATTATGGTGATTGATAATGTGAACCCTTCCTTTCCTCTCCTCCCCTCCCCTCCCCTCCCCTCCCCTCTCCCCTCCCTCCCCTCTCCCCCTCCCCTCCCCTCTCCCCCTCCCCTCCCCTCCCCTCCCCTCCCCTCCCCTCTTCTCTGCTATTCTCCTATCATCTCTTTCCCTTCCCTTGCCTTTCCTTCCCCCATTTAATCTCAAAGAGAGTACTTATCTCCAGCATCAGGCTTCCAGAGTTTGCAATTCCGACTATTAGAAAACAAGATAGGTGTTCTTCAGAACATGAGAGTCCCTTATAACAGAAGACATTATCGTGATAACTTCAAAGGAGAAGATAATGAACTGCTACTTAAGTCTGAGCAGGAAAAGACACTTCTGGAATTAGTGGAGGTATGGATTCATACAATTTCTAAAGTTTAACTCAATACATCTTCTTAATTTAGCTTTTGCTAAACAGAATTTTTAAAACTCATCAAAATTGAGTTACATTCAGTGGAAATAAGGATAGAAAGAATTCATAAAAATACATGAATTTATAAATTCATGTTACTAAAATATTGAAAGTGTCAAGAACCCCAGCTGAGAACGTCAGAAATACTTATGTAATCAATTGTATGTTAAATTTAATAACCTTGTCATCTCAACAACACAATTCCTTAAATATCCCTACTAAGTAACACTTAATTAGCTGATTTTTAGACTGAGTGTGATTATTTAGTGAGCTTTATTGTTTTAAAATATTCTGTAATTGAAAATTTTCAGTTATTTAGTATTTTTCTTAGCTGAATTAAGTTACTAAGAATATACACCTCAGAAAATGTTCCCTTCGTATCCAAATTCCCTAAAGGTCTACAAGTAGCCTTTAGGAATTATTAATTTTTTCTTCAAAAATAAATTACTAAACAAAGATTGCATTGTCTTGGTTTCCATTGCAAAGCCTGTTCTTCTGCAAATCAACTTTTCTTGTGTTGAATTATACTCTGCTCATTAATCCTCTGGGTAATGTAAATGTGGATTTAGGTTAATGCGTTACATATAATGTCAAATAATGGCATATAAGAATAGGGAGAAAAAGAATTACAAAGCTAATTTCAGAACTGTAATAAGTATGGGTTAAATGAGAACTCACAGAGGTACATGAATTTAGTTTTATTTCTAGATTTAAGAATATTTTAAAATCTCAAAGTAATTGCATGGATGGTTAATTTCAAAGTTGCTAAGTACACAGTTCTCATGAATTTAGAGGAGATCATATCTTATACACATCATCATTTCTTCAGCTCCTAAGACATGAAGTAACTTGAGAATAAACCAGAAGATATCAGTAAAATAATTATTAAGAATATACTCTTTAAATATGTTTAGATAGAACATGTTTAGATATGTGTATAGATTTCTAGAAGACAATTGGAATTTTTGTAATCACATATTTCTTAAGAAACAAAGAGTAAACATTATTAATGGTTGCCATAAAATTAAGGAAATTGAATATATTAATTATTTCATAAGTGAAAAAAATGAAGAGAAATAAAAAACATTTACAAATAAAACTTGTAGCATACGTTTCTGGAAACCGTGAAGATTTCTTGTTTCAAGTTTATACATGTCAGTTACAATGCATTTTACGTAATTTAAATTTTACCATGTACTCACTTAAAAAATAATGTTTATTCAAGGCATGGCTGGAAAGAACCCCAGGTTTAGAGCCACATGGATTTAGCTTCTGGGGAAAGCTCGAAAAAAATATCACCAGAGGTCTGGAAGAGGAATTCATAAGTATTCAGGTATTTAGAGGACATGAGTTAATATCAATTTAATACAGAAATATTCAAAAGTTAATTATTTTTACTTTTCTCTTAACCTTTCATTTTTCTCATATTTTTTTCTTTCATGAATATATTTTCTTGGACTACATTACATGATTGATTTCATTTTCTTTATGTGCAATAAATATTATACTAAAATAAGACCTTCATTGCAACGGAGAATTTTATCTATGATAAGTAGCTGAGATTAATATTATTTTTTCATTTCTATTGAAAATTCTAAATTAGGACCAATTCTAGACAGAACTAGGCCCACAATGAATCAACGAACCAAATCTGTTTAGCCCTGTAGCTTTGCTTTTGCTCTTGTATATTTACTGCTCTTGTATATATTTCTGGCAGCTCTCAGACAATGTCAGTTTTCTCCTACTTAAAAGATACTGTTGATTTCTCATTGTCCTGATCTTTCAGGTCGCTCATCCTCTTTGCATGACTAAATTTCCTGGAAGAGTTGTTTAAATTCTACATCTTGAGAGGTTGCATCAGGTAGTGCTGAAAGCATATACTTTGAA